>NC_058385.1:3132692-3759230 GCF_018350175.1 Felis catus | reverse complement strand
AAAAATAAAATATATCAAAAGGCCCAGAAAGGAATTAGAATTTAAAATTTTTAAGAGGCTGAGGAAGAGGGGGGAAAAAGATAGAAAATGGAAAAAGTATATAAAGCATATTAGCCAAAGAATTTTTTACTCTTACCTGCTTTTGTTCTTTATATACTTTGAATTATAAATACAGGCAATAAAGCATGTATTAGTTTCCGCATTACTTTATAATGTCCTTATATTGCAAGAAATGAATTTAAAAAATCCAGGATTTTACTATTCTGTTACATTTAGCTGATATAATGGCATGAAAACTTGGGTTAATATTTGTCTTTCAAACATTTTACTTTAGGGCTATCTTTGAAATGCTTGAGGGTTAAAAAAAATTACCTGATGGATTGTTTCCCTAAATGTCTGAGTTTGTTTTGCAATAAATGCAATGTTCTTCATTCTCCTAAAAGCAAAGAAGAAATAATTTATCTGAAGAAGAATGTAAAAATTCCATGAAATAGAATTTGATGTCTTTGTCCATGTTTGGGGGCTATAAGTTACACAACTGGAGAAGAAAAATGACTGAAAAATATTGTAAAAAGGAAAAATGCTAAGGTTTATGTGAAAATCATTGTAACTACATCATAACATATGTATATTTAAGATTGAGGTTTATATGAAAATCATTGTAACCACATCATAACATATGTATATTTAAGATTCCCACTTATGTAGGAGACATTTCTAGAAAACATTCATTTAAATAATTTCAAACTTTCTTTTTGGATTTTTAGTGTCAACCTTTGATGTGAAATAGTTGAAATATTATAGGAAAAACTAGCATAAAATAAAAGAAATAAAGTTGAATTCCATTTTGAGAGGTTCAACCTATGGGATTCATATGATAGTTATATTATAATTATTAAACGCTTTTTAGGAAAAGTTAAACATATGAGGAAATGCGTGTGTGCATGAAGATCCTCAATCTTTAGGAGAAACAGTAGCTCAAAGCTCCTGGTAATTAATGACCTTCAACTTACCCAGCCCATATCAAAGACTCTTGAAAATGAAAAGTGTAAATATAGGTCATGTCAACTTCCTTCCAAATTTTACCTTAGATACTGTAGAAATCAGCGTCTACTTAAAGTTACAAATGGATTAAGCAGATTAAGATACTTCATGAATCAGTATGTTAACGATGAATTTAACTCTGAAGCACAATTATTTCAGGAGACAAAGTCCTCTAATTTTATACAGAACATCTCAAAACCATGAAGGATGTGATTTCAGTTAGGGTGACATTGTCTTTTACTCCACAGAATATAAGTTCCTAAAATGCAGTTCACTGTGCACATGTATGTGTTTTACAAATTTCCTCCAGATAATGTTTCCAATCTATAATCAATGAAAATTAGTATTGAGTACAAAAGAAAACATAAAATCACTATAGTAGCTTCTAACATATGACAGAGTCAATTTTTCAAAAATGTTACCTTTTTATTTCAAAATTATCTGCATAGATCTGTTAGCCAATCATTATTTCAAAAATGTTTTTAATATGCTGTTAGTACTGACTCCTAGACATCCTGTGGTAGAGAAGCCTTTTAAGTATGTTATCCTAGAATTTCTCAAGGTCAACTATTAAAGCATGTTTTAAAAAACTATCAGCAACAATTTTAGGGAACTAATGGCTTCGGGGACTGTCTGGAAAACAGTAATATGAGTAATATTGTCTTTTACTTTTCCCCCGGGGTAAGAGTCAGGATTTACAGTGTCGCACACATTGCAATGGACATTTACATGGGATGAGCTCCAGTTATAGCCAATGGAGGCTTTGAGGTTGGCTTATACCACTGGGCTGCAACACAAGGGCAGAGGGGGAGGTCTGAGGTGTAGGATCCAATACCTTCAACTTCATTTTAACCATTAGAGCTAAGTGCTATCTGACACAGATAAAACTAACCCTTCTTCATTTTTTTTATTTTTACAAAATTTCATGGTTAAAAAGAAAAGTTTGAAAGTTGTTCTTCTAAATTACCAAGGGGAAGCAAAAATTAATTCCATTAATGCCCTGTCATTCAGTCTTGCCTCCATCCAATCAATGCCATCTGGATTCCTCCGCTAAAATAGCTTTCCATAGTTATAATCGGATTTTGGTGAAACATCTTGGACCGTCATCAGGGGACCCGGTTTTCACCTCTAGCATTTTCTCCATTTCCTTCCTTATAACTTATCTTTCATGATATTGAATATCTCTTCTGTGCATACACTGATCATTTTCACCCTCAACTTGTTACAGCGTGTTTGACCTTGTTTACCATGCATGCTGTTTTCTCTGGAAAACAGAGGGTGGGGGATGCCCAGAGGAGGACAGATTTTGAGAATTTGGAATCTCGGATTGCCCAGGTTTTCTCCATCTCAGTCATCCACTGTTCTACTGGGTTTGTGCTGCCAAAAACACTTCTGATCATCTCCTTCCTGTGTCTCAAACCCTTCAAAGGTCCTTCTGTTCTTACAATCAGATGTAAATTCTTTACTATGAAGCCTTTCATAATCTGGTTCTTGGCTACCTGAAACTTGATCTCTCGTCTCGTCTGACCTCAAATTCAATGTTCTTCCTTACAGATTTGTCTGGATGATTTTAACCTTGGTGTCTCAATATCTAGAAAGCTTTCCTAGAGCACCCAAGACTGATATTTACATCCTCCTGTTATCTTTCAATAGACAGTTAGTATCCAGTTAACCACTTAATGTTACTACTAAGGGCTCTGTTTATATAGGAAATTCATTAATGGATACAAATGATTAATGCATATGTGCATGTTTAAAGGGATATAATGGCAACAAATCTATACTTTTAGCTATGGGAACCATATTAGTATTGCAACATCATATTTTGACATAGTAGTGAGAAAACCTTGTCTAACACTGAAAAGTCTACATTTTAATAAGGAGGAAGATTACAGAAAACAACCTGAGCTGTTATATGGCAATAAGTTTCTAAGAGGGACTCTCCCCAGCAACACTAAGGGAAACAAAAGAATGTATAACCTCCTATCATGTTGCCAATGTAAACGGAAGTGTGGGGAGTACTATACTATTCAGTGTGTTTTGTACCGTCTGGAAACTCCAGGGAGAAGGTTTTCCCCAGGGACATTCATGCCCAAGGGACAAGCAGTGAGAATGAGCTTGACATTCCCAGACCTCACTGCTTCCAAACCCGTAGCAGTCTAGGGTACACGAAGGTCACGGTGACTCTATTCTCTTACTACAAGAATCTCTGATCCAGTCTTCTAACAAATTTTTTCAATGCTGTTTATTTTATTTAAAAAAAATGTCTTGTAAGAAATGATAAGTATGGTTGCTTTTTTTATGTATTAATGCAGCAAATCTCCCCTTTGACCCTGTACTAACAGGGTGGAACTTGCTCCACACGGAGCTCAATTAACCGCTTAGAACACCGTCCTTCCCTTTCTTGGTATCTGTGCTTTATCAGAAGACCTTTGGTTTGCTTCCACTGTCACTGCAAGGCTGAGCAAGATGTAGAAAAAATGTGAACAGCTAGAGGGTATCAGTAGTATTGTTGTCATGGCCTTCTCGAACCCAAACATTTAAAAAATCTGCTGGACATATGTTCTTAAGGATTTTTTCCACAGGCATATCAAGTAGAGAAAATAACTTAACATCATTTAATTATTTTAATAAACTAC
The DNA here is from genome assembly GCF_018350175.1 of Felis catus. Classification (NCBI taxonomy): domain Eukaryota; kingdom Metazoa; phylum Chordata; class Mammalia; order Carnivora; family Felidae; genus Felis; species Felis catus. Next base: position 3,755,547 of record NC_058385.1, on the reverse strand, counting down.
TAGAACAAACACGTTTTAATGAAGATGTAGCAATTATCCTTCTTTTTTTTTCTTTTTGTATTTAAAAATAACTTTGGGGCTCATTCCATGGGGGAGGCCACCTTCCTGCAGTAAGGACAGCCCCGTGCTTTGTCAGGACTCTCCTGGCTTATGTCTGCTGTCCTGACATAATTATGAATAGCTCCCTATTGCTGTGCAAGTTTCACAGTTTCTGTGATGAATACTCTGCTCATCATAAGCAGACAGACTCTTTCCCTCCCTCCCAATTCTCAGATGGCCTTGAGGTTCAGAACTTCTGGTAACAGTCAGAAAATGGAAAGAGGGTGATTACTACTCCCCAAAGCCTTTGGTTTTTCCTGCATCAAGCTTGCACTGAGTAAAATCTCATTCTTACTAGATGGTGTGCCCTAGATGGCATCATGACAATTTGCTTATGGTCTCGACTCCTCATTCCTTCCCATGCGGGAATACCTTGACATGTGTAGAAACACATGGATTTTCTCCCTTACCACACCAAGAGACCCTTAGTGGACCTTGACGTGGATTTGGATTATACTAGCCTTAAAGAAAAAAGTCAAAACAGATTCAGGCTTTCAGATATGTGTTCAGATGGATTTGATTTCCTTCCCTCTCATTTACAAGGTGTGAGACTTTCATCTTCCTCATAAGAGTTTAGGGACAATTGTGGCTATAATATTTTCTTTGTAAAATCACACTTGAGCTTTTTTTGAACCTTAATCATTTTTAAAGTTATTTATTACATTAGTTTAATACTTCTGAATTTGAGTAATAATTAATTCAGTAAATGTGTTAAATTAATTTAATACTCGGGAGCCTACCCCGAGTTGAAGGTTTTATTCAAAAGAAAATCTTTAGTCACAGGAAAAGTTCATGGCAGCCTCATCCGGGAGCCATCAAAAGAGCCATGGCAGGGCGCCTGGGTGACTCAGTTGGTTGGGCGTCTGACTTGGCTCAGGTCATGATCTCACGGTTTGTGGGTTCGAGCCCCACATCAGGCTCTGTGCTGACAGCTGGGAGCCCGGAGCCTGCTTCCGATTCTGTGTCTCCCTCTCTCCCTCCCCCTCCCCTGCTCATGCTCTGTCTCTGTCTCTCAAAAATAAGTAAATGTTAAAAAAAAAAGTTAAAAAATAAAATAAAAAGAGCCACAGCACCTACAGTTCCATAATTAGAGAAGTAACCTTTCGGCATTAGGCAAAGGCAACGCCCGGACAGTGAAATCTGACCAGCATGGGTGTACTACTTACTTTCACTCTGTCAAAAAAAAATTGGCTGTCCTTAAATAATGGGAGCTTTTGTGTGACAATCTAGATTGCTGGGTCCTGAAAAATCCTGAGAAGTCCATACACCCACCTGCACCATACTTGGCTTGGGCTACAGGGCTGCAGCCCGGACCCCCATCTTCCCCAAGGTCCAAATCCTCCCACTTTCCGAGTGCTGCCTTCCTCACACATGTACATCACTGTCTTGTTTTCTTTACATCTGTTTCTTGAAATTCTATACACCCGTTAATTTTTAGGTAAAATACAAGTTTCCCAGGAAGGGATTACTCATGAATCCTTAAAATTACCGGGAAGGAATATATCGGTTTACTTCTTTAGGCCATACTTTGATAATGGAGGAAGTGGAGGGGACCTTAGAAATTGATGTGTCATGAGAGGGAAAAGATGTCCTCTGTGGGGAGGGGGGTTCCCCCTCCTGGGGACCACAGTCCTAGGGACTCTAGCACTGGGAAAAGGTTAGTGGTGGGTAAGGGGTCAATTGTGTTTTAGGGGTGTTTTGATATGACTAACTGTGTGGTGAAGGATGCCCTTCACCATTCAATACGCATCACCGTGTGGAAAAATTAAAGAAAGAAATATCCTTTGTGGAAAAGGCACCCAATTAGACAATACAAGACCTTGCTAAGTCAAGACAGGGTGACAAGCATTTTCTCCCTGGCTAGAAACTCTAACCCCCCAAATTCCTCCACACTATGATTCTAACCTGTTAGCTATAAAAGTAAACTAAAAAAAAAGGTTTTCCCCATTTGGATATTGGAGATGTTTATGTAGAAAAATAATAAAGAAACACTTTGTTTAAAAAAGTTGTGTTTGGGGGAAAAATTTCCCCTCAAGGGCTATATCTTTAGTAAGAAGAATATATATGATATATACTATAAAATATGATGTATATATATTACACATGTATATCCACTTTATATAGTTATAATGTTTTATGGAAACATGTTTGTCTTATTAAATTCACACTTGTTTCTCTATAATCAGAATAAAGCATGATTTATCTTCTATGAACAAAAATGAGGATCTTAAACAAGATTCGTGGTAATCAATTAAAATACTGACAGGAGTTGGAGGTCATTTCAATCATTCTTAAATTACAATGCCTGCAGCACATTTCTTGGAGCTGACTTGAGCACATTACCTTTGTTGCACCATCAAAGCAGATAAATCCTGTGCTAAAGTCGATCGTGAGTCCCATTAGATGACTTTCTAGCACACATGCATACGTCTTGCACTAGACAGAACAGAAAACACTGTTACTTTTCATGTGATTGACCCAGTACCATTATTAATAGCCAGCATTCATCAAAGACTCTTTGACAGCTCCTATAATAAGTTGTTTATACAATAGCTACCGTAGTATCAGCAATAACTGTACGAGGAGCATAGTATTATTGACATCTTAGTGTTAATAAAACTAAAGCCGAACAGCTTTTCACCTGCCAAGGGGTACGAGGGGCCGAGTTTCCAATCCTGTGCTATCTGAACACGCTTTTACCTAGGGCTGCACTGACACCCTTTGACATATCGGCAATAAAACCGGTAAAAAAGTGTTTAGGTGTAGGCAAGATTACGTTACGTTGCTACATTCTAAAGCTAAACATCATTGCATTTTCATTAAGCCAAAAGTGAATTATTAAAGGTTAAGGTATTAATTCAATTGTTGGCCTACCAATTTCTTGGATATTATTAAAGCAGAACTCGCAGGCACATGAACACAGATTCAGGAACCAAGGCAAATCGTGTAAGAACATCATTATCTTAAGAGTCTGTCATATAATGTTCATCCATGTGGTACAAGCTATTTCCCAAAGACATTCACCCCTTGTTTCTTATTTGTATAAACCTACCGATTCTTCCAAAATCACCAGGACTTTTTACACGAAGATGAGATTAAATTATAATGTTACTTATATAAATATTTTGGAAGACGAATAAAATAAAGATACTGAAATTTAACAGTAACAAATATGAAATGAAAACTTGGAACTTATGTGCCACAGGATGCATTTTTATGTCCAGAGGCCACCTGTATTTTCATTTAATTACAAACTGTACTGGGATGTTCAAATGAAGAAAACTACTCATAATGCACAAACAAGGAAGAAGAGAGAAAGGAAGAGAGAGACAGAAACCTATCTCAAGCAAATTTTCAATACCAATATTTACATGATATTTGTTTTATAATACTGTATATAAAACTATATTAAATGAATCAGATTCTGACGATGAAGATGGCTAAATACATCAAGTTGACCTCACCAAAAATCTATATTCATAGCTTTAAGTCCAATTTGCATAGGAAAGCTACAACTATGCCAAATTATTCCTTCACAGTTGAATTTTTCAAAAACCAGCTCCGAAAACAAACTTAATGGGCCTTGTAAGTTCAGTTTTGGGTGTAATTTTGTTTAATGCATGGGCATCTTCCATGCTTATATCCACCCATCACCACTTCTTTAAAACCACTATCAATATTAAGAAATGTTTGGGGCACCTGGGTGGCTCAGTCGGTTAAGCGTCCCACTTCAGGTCATGATCTCACGGTTCCTGAGTTCGAGCGCCACGTCGGGCTCTGTGGGGACAGCTCGGAGCCTGGAGCTTCAGGTCTGTGTCTCCCTCTCTCTCTGCCCCTCCCTGCTCATGCTCTGTCTCTCTCTCTCTCTCTCTCTCTCTCTCTCTCTCTCAAAAATAAACATTTAAAAATCTTTAAAAAGAAATGTTCAAGGCTATCTCATTCCCTCTAATTTAGACATAATTGTTCTCTATTTTCAATTGCTATAAAAGAATATGTCAGGTGAAAACACCTTCAGTACAGAACATGAAAATTTATCTCATTAAGTTCAAAATTACGAATAGAACCAATTCATCAATAACCATTAATTTGAAACAGATACATAAATTGAGACTCGCTAAAGTTTAATTCTATAATTTATAATTTTTTAATAAATATATATAATGAATATAATTAATGTTTTAATAACATAACACTTGATTTATTGTTTAATTTCTATTTATTTTATAATGAAAATTGAATTATAGTTAGAAAAAAGTGGAAAATTATACTTTTCAGGGGTAATTTGCAAAATTTGAAAGATTTTTACACAGTAATATATTATTACACAATATTTGAACATATATCACACATAAAATATTTTTTAATATGTCCTTTTGGATGACAGCTAAATGTCTATACCTGGATAAAACATGTAATAATAATTAAAGAAAATCAATTTTGTAAGTCACATGCTCTTTCATTAAAAGTTCTATTTTAAGGGCACCTGAGCATCTAACTCTTGATTTCAGCTCAGGTCATGATCTCAGGATCATGGGATAGAGCCCCATTTGGGGGCTAACAAAAGCTAACAAGGTGCTAATTTTTTTTTTGAATGTTTATTCATTTTTGAGAGAGGAGAGAGGGAGAGAGTGGGGGAGGGGCAGAGAGAGAGAGGGAGAAGAATCCAAAGCAGGCTCCAGGCTCTAAGCTGTCATCACAGAGCCCAATGCAGGGCTCGAACTCAGAAACCATGAGATCATGACCTGAGCTGAAGTGGGACTCTCAACCAACTGAGCCCCCCAGGCGTTTCAAAGCATTAAATATTTTACTTTTCACTTGCTATGTGCAAGTGAATGGTATAGTGAGACGGTGGAAAGAAATGCATTGCTCAGGACATTACCTTAGAGAATATGCAGCCCAGAACCAAAAACAAAACAAAACAAAAACAAAAACAAAAAACAGTATTACATTTCATCAAAACATCATAATGTTATCTCATTTCTAAACACCAGGGGACTTAAAATGAAATCTTGAATTGAGACCATTAGATAGATAATGTCCATGTAGTTGTTTGCAAGTGAAGTGTAATATTCTGGGAAAATGACAATTAGGGAAGCTTAAAAGTATCATTATGAATAACAAAAACATCAACTCCTATTTGACCAACATATTTTAGTGCTCAAAATGGTCTTAGGTGTTGACACTTGAAATAAAATAATGTAGAAGGTTTTTCATCTTTCCGTTTTTGATATTAAACTATGTATTGAATTGAGGGTCTATATAGCTAACTTATTTAAACAATATTCCTCAGTTACATCAATATTTTAAGAGACGTGCAGATCAGCAGAGCTGTTAGAAAGGGTCAACTGAGCAATGAAACAAGTTAAATTTGAGTCTTCTCCCTGTCCTTTTCCCCTGATTGTCATGTCACACTAGTGCAAACTGATATGTTTGATATAGAAGATTATAGTCAGAAATAAAGGAAATTAATACATGTTACAGATCAGCTCAATGTGTTGCAAAAATATGCAACCAAGTCTCCTAATATAGGCAAGCATTCCAGGAGAGTCAGTGCCATATTCTCATCATTAGAGATTTGTTTTCGAAATTAAGTGTCCGTGTGTCTATTTAGGTCCTGGCTCTATGGGCCCATTTGCATGTGGCGAGCACATCACAATTGCTCAGTTTTGACCTTGGTTTCTGTCAGACCTCAGCCACAGGACCCGTATTTGGGAGCCTCTTCTACCTCATGGTCCCATGAATTGTAGGGGCTGACGGCTCTATGAAGTTTGATCTAGATATAACTTCACACTTAAGAAATACAGCTTAATAAATATCTGCTGAATATTTGTGATGTACAAAAGGCACTGTATCCAGTTGGTAAATGAATAATATAATCCCAAGCAACCTGTAAGTTAGTGTGGGGAATGGCAAGCATACGTCGCCCCAATACAAGATAGAGTGTGAGCAGACCTAGGAAAACAGACAAGCACACACACAGAAAAGTGATATTGCTGTGCACGTGTGGCACGGGTTTGAACGGGACTATTGTGGGAATAGTGGTAATGAGCAGAACGGGCTGGAAATCAGGAAAATCTTCACGATGACGTGACCTCTGAAAACATGTCTCAAGTTCCCTGTGTGGTTTTGAAGGGTGGAGATGAAGGAAATTATTTCTAGAAAGAAAGAGCATTGGGAGTGAATGAAACCATTCAGTCTAATGGTCACGATGGGAGAAGAGGAGGTGGCTTTGTCAAAAATTAAGAAAAGTCACAGCATTTTCTATCTGAGATTTAAACTCTAGGGGAGCAGTCATTCATTGTTGGGAGTCACAGGTCCTAAAATTTCCCAGGCTCTCACCTGTATCCGTTCCACTTCCAGAAAGGTTGCTGTTTGGAAGGCTCGTTCCCACTGGGCGAGGTCAGAGTCCAACTCCACGGAGAAGTAGAGGTCTTCTCCAGACTCAGACTGCACAGTGAAGCAGTGTTTCCGCTGGTCCAGCAGGTCACTGTCCTGATGGAAACCTGGAGTTACACAGGCTGGCATACATCAATCCATATTGCTGACATGGCCATACCTCGAATCAATGTTGACTAATGCACGGTGGAGACGCCAAGGTCATATGGATGACACTACATCTTCCTTAAAAATGGTCATAGCAGGGGCGCCTGGGTGGCTCAGTCGGTTAAGCGTCCGACCTCGGCTCAGGTCGTGATCGCGCAGTCTGAGAGTTCGAGCCCCACATCGGGCTCTGTGCTGACGGCTCAGGGCCTGGAGCTTGCTTCACACTCTGTGTCTCCCTCTCTCTGCCCCTCCCCTACTCATGCTCTGTCTCTCTCTCCCTCTCTGTCAAAAATAAATAAACTTTAAAAATGGTCATAGCAGCCTAAACTCCACACCTCAAAGTCCACAACTAATGTATTTCTCCTCGTTATCAACACTGAAGCATCGCATGAAACAGAAGTGAGGATGGCTGGCTTCTACGCTTACCAGCAACATAACTTGCAAAGCATTTAACACATGAGTTCAGTTTAGACTGTACAAAGTGATGACACACAACCCTCATTTCTTTTTCCCTTACAGAGCTGTTGAGACGATGAAGTTAATGCTTATCAGTAGGTTTGCAAATTTTAGAAAGGTTAGCAAGCAGGACGTTTTCTGTTGAGTTGATTTCTTTAGCCCTTAAAGCCACATGACCATATCTACACGAGAAATGGAAACAATGAGTCTAGGTTGTCTAAAAAAAATGGATCGCTTTTAAAAAATACATATTTACCTTACTTATGTAACTATATTTTATTAAGTCAAGAAGACTGACGTGGCAATTTCTTGGTCTTGTTAGACGTTTTCAACTGTGTTCACCTATCGATGTGTATGTCAGTTTCAGAGATATTAAAAGAAAATGCAGCTAAGAATTGATGAAATAGGGTAATCCCAAGCAATATGTCAGATATGGCCTCTGAATTACATGTGGAGTGTGCTGAAAATGGCCAAAGCGTAGTCACTGGGGTCTTTCACCATTTCTTATACATAACTATATAAAGGTATCATTAAACACTCACAAATGTTAGAAGGAATTCTCTGCTCTGGCAAGCGTTTTCAAACTAATAACTATCTTATCAATAAACTCAGTTTTCTTTTTTTTCCTATTTGGATGCTTAAAATATGAGAAGAGAGTGAATGAACAGCAGTTGCTTCTGGTTGTAGAATTTAGCTTTGATAACTGCTGCCAGGAGATGCTCAGGAGCTTAAAGAAAGTTACATTCTCTTTGTATTTACTGATTTTCTTATACTATCTTAAGGTGAAAAAAATGAAAACATATCTTCAAAAACATAGTCCAGTGATAAGCTATTGTAAGGTACTTTTTTTTTCATCATTCGGCACTTACAATGTCTACTGGAGTGACAAAGACAGATATTAAGTAAATTACTCTACAAGTAAATAGATCGGGACGGATCCTTATAAGTTTTGTTATGGAGAGTAGGAATGCAGTTCACACCAAAGTGGATTGGTGAGTCAGGAAAATATCCTCTAGGATGTAAATTTTAAGCAGTGGCTGAAAGACACGTGGAAGATTGAAGGTTGATGGGCGGGAAGAGGCCTTTGACCAAGGTATTGGCAAGGTATTGGTGTTGGCACAGGCATTGAAGCAACAGCCTCACGGCATTCCAGAAATCCAGACAGCAGGTGAAAGAGAGGTCGAGAGCCATTGCTGAGACAGGTCATGAATTCTAGACTTTAACGTAAGTGTAACGACAAGCTACCATGTTTAAAAAAAATAGCAAATCCTTTATTTATCTTGTAAATATTTCAACTTCTATATTACTTATTTAATTGGCAACATTGGCACAAAAACTGTAACCAAATACCGCAGGATTTCTGGAAACCTTGCTAATTTTATGGCTTATTCAAGAGGTCTTAACTTTCTTTGTTATGTAAAATTGTAACCTAAAATAATCAGTGTCATTAAGAGCCAGAAAACTGTTGACATTTTTCCTTCTCCTACGTTGCCATGAAATCTTAACATAACCTTCATTTAAGATTTTTCTGTTTTCTTGGCAGCTTAACTACTTTACTCTTTGAAAACTTGGTTTAGCATCTCCTATTAAATTGACCCAGCACTAGAGCTCTCAAAGACAGAGAGTTCTCTGCTCGACTCTGCAAATAGAAGTTCAACATCTGGGAACACTTGCCGTCATTGGTTACTGCTATTTATAAGGCACTCCTCACATGCTGACTTACACTACAGCCCCTGTGGGCACCCAGGCACTCAGGTCACAGTTTCCTGAGGGAGACAAATATATAAAAATAATAAAAAGCATCATGACAGTGCTATGTAGCTGAAGTGCTTAAGGAACTGGAATGGGAGCAATAAATCATTCTCGAAAGTGGGAAGGAGAAAGTTTTGTTCCGGGAAGAATGTCTCATCATCAAGGACTTAGAGACCCATACAAGGGCAATCCGTTGCAAGCCTGAATGGTCTCGGGTCCTCCTGCTAAGACATTCGTTCAAATGACCGCCTGCGCTGCGAGAACCCCCCTGGAAGGTCTGAGGTAAGCAAGAGGCGGAATCCGCTGCTTTCGATAGAGAAGAGCAAGAGAGGCAGAAGATGGAAAAAGGAACATGCGCGTATAAATCTTAGCATTGTTTCTGACATAGGGTAGTTCTGAATTAACATTAGAAATTTCTATTACTAGTGCTGATACTCAGTAAAGTAAATATATACGCTGTTCCCTAATCTCTACTTCTTTAATTTGCTCTCTGTATGCTCTCTGTTTATCTTTGGTCAGGGTGAGTTGGGCCCCAGTAGAAACAGTAGCCTCCATGATATTTCTTGCTCATTGGAAAGTGTCATTTAATGAATGGTAATAAAATAATAGCTACACAAATCACGGACGCTATTTTTGTGCATTGGTCTCATTTACGACTTCTCTGGAAGTACCCCCTCATTTTTTAGATTCATTCCAAGTCTTCTGGACACTTTCTGCTCACTAATCACCAAACGCTGTCCTTCTTATGGCTTGTCTCAGGTTCACAAAACAATATTACAGAGAAACAACACATTACAGATATGTTTGCTATTAACGTAGATGCTTTTCTAAGACGTTCAGAGGTCAGTGGTATAACCAAAGTGGTTTTTTTACTAAAAAAAAAAAACAAACTATGTGTTTAGAATAATAATTATTAAGATCGTAGACATAGCTAGCCATAAACTTTCTATTGTATTTTTAAAAAAATTTTTAATGTGTATTTATTTTTGAGAAAGAGAGTGAGTCACGGTGTAAGCAGGGAAGGGCAGAGAGCGAGGGAGACACAGAATCTGAAGGAGGCTCCAGGCCCTGAGCTGTCAGCTCAGAGCCCGACGCAGGGCTAGAACCCACAAACTGAGAGATCGTGACCTGAGCCGAAGTTGGACGCTTAACTGACTAGGCCACCTAGGCATCCTAACTTTCTATCGTATTTAAAACACGTAAGGTTAAAGGCAGAAGAAAGGTGCCAAAAATCAGTGCGTTATCCCTATGGCAAAATTTCTACATCTATCAATATGGTTTCTTCTCTCCTTCACGCTATAATCATTCCATCCAATACTCGCTAATATGGCAAGTTACTTGTTTCACACTTTTCCAGTTAGACTTATCATTGCTCTAATAATAGATTTTTTTTCAAGTTAATGACATTTGTGGAATTGAAAATAGAAATGAAAAAAGAATAGGCAGACGAAGGATGGATATTTTTGCATTATTATATTAAATATAAGTTAATTTATAAACTATGTGACTTAATATGTTTTTGACTGCTATGTTTGCTACCGCTTCCTTTACTTGGACTTATAGTGAATCAGAAAATCATTCAATCATCAGGCATGAGTATTTAAAACAAACAAAAATGTAATTTTTAATGAAACAAGAAGAGCAGGCCCAGAAAGGGTTCTTCAGCTACAAATAAGAATTTCTAATTTTTTGTGACTATTCTAGTATCTAAAAGTGAGAACGAAAAACATACCTTCGGAATTAAATTTTGCCAATTGATTTTAAATTAGACTTTCAAGAATGATTGATTCCCTAAAGGCACTTATTAAATCTACATAATAAAATCTACATAACAACTATCTAAATCTGATAGTTTTAATAACATTACAATACTATTTTCATTTTTTTTAAGCTTATTTATTAGAGAGAGAGAGAGAGAGAGAGTGAACAAGTGCTCGGACTGGGGAGGGGCAGAGAGAGAGAGGATTCTAGGCAGGCTCCATGCTGTCAGCATAGAGCCCGATGCAGGACTTGATCTCACTAACCCGTGAAACCTGAGCTGGATAGTTAAGAGTTGGACACTTAACCAACTGAGCCACCCAGACGCCCCAATACCATTTTCATTTTTATGACAGTATTATTCTTAACATTGCTGCACAGTGAAAATTTTTATATAAATCAAAATATTGTTAGGAATATTTTCCTTTATTGGATTTTGTAAAAGAGGAAGTTGGAAACTTCACTCGCAATATTGTAATTCTGATTCTATATATTCCAGAAGAAAAATGACATTTGTGTATTATTTAGTCAATATGACCAATATGGAAAAATAACTTTAAGTTATAGTAACAATAATTACATAACTTTCATTTTCTTTATGTAGGAATACATCAGAAGTAAGTGAAGGTAATATACATGAGTTTAAACATTTCCATTTTTTATGGCTATGTCAGATACCAAACACAAAAACTTACTTTTCTATTAAAATATCACCTAATGTCTGTCAGAGTAATTATTTTGAACACCACCTATCTTTTTATTATTACTTATATATTCACAGGTAAATCTCATGATCTGAAAAAGTACTGAAGTTGAACTTCTGAAAAAAGTAATTGAAGTTAGTATTTACAATTGTTAGTTTTAAAATGATTTAAAATAAAACTCAAGATGTTTTAGACACCAGGGTCGCCTGGGTGGCTCAGTCGGTTAAGCGTCCGACCTCGGCTCAGGTCACGATCTCACGGTCCGTGAGTTCGAGCCCGCGTCCGGCTCTGGGCTGATGGCTCAGAGCCTGGAGCCTGCTTCCGATTCTGTGTCTCCCTCTCTCTCTGTCCCTCCCCCGTTCATGCTCTGTCTCTCTCTGTCTCAAAAATAAATAAACGTTAAAAAACAAATTGAAAAAAAAAAGATGTTTTAGACACCCAAAATCAAACCAAGTGAACATTCTCTCCCTATGTATATATGTATATATATATATATATATGTGTGTGTGTGTGTGTGTGTGTGTGTATATATAAACCAATTCATTTTTTTAAAATTTTAGTTGCATTATCTGGCAAAAGAAGGAATAAAACTTTAAATTTCCTTACTCTCCTTAGGCAATTGGAATTGCTGATATAAATGGACGTAATAACAAATTTCAGGAAAAAAACCCACAATGCATAGTCTTCATGTACTCTCTAAATTAATCTGTATAATAATCCATCAAAATAGGCTTCCATCCTTATTCCCCTGAGGAAGGAGCTAGGTCTTAGACATACTGGTCACTCCCCCCAGTTTTAACCTGTTTGGATTTAGGGATTATGATTTCATCAGTTTGGGAGTTAGCTCAAATATGAATGTCAATTTTACCACTTCTTTTCACCTCCCTGAGAATCAGCTCAGGCATTTTAAAAAGATGATAATACCTGCTTCAAGGTTCCTGTAAAGATTAAATGAGTGATACATGTATATCACTTAGGAAAGTAATGGGCACATATTATATTAAGTGCTCCATAATATCATTAATATCACATAGTATCACTAATAATCACAATATTAGCCATCACTAATGTTAACTATTACTAAAAATCTGGAATAGATCAGACCCAGATCCTATGTACTCTCTAGTATACACACACTCACATGTACACACACACACACACACACATATTTCTCTGTAATACAGTGTAATATTGCTATGACACAAGGTGAGATATATAAGTAGAGTCAGGAAGGCTTCATTTTCTAACAAAATTAACTACCATATTCATACTGAGAGGGAAACATGTTTGCCAGAATTGTTTATTATATAGGCAAACTTGAGTCACTGTTCTCTAGATATGTGTGTGCTCTATGTATATGTGCCCATACAGGTGTGTGAATTCTGATCCAGTTTAAAATAGCTTCCTGAACATTAATTAACCCTGATCCTTATGGATATTCATTTATTGTTCCTGTTAATAATATTTGCCATTTGAAATATATTACATATGTTATCAAATAATTTTATAGACATTATTCCATTATCCCTCTTATATTTAGGAAAATTAAGGCTGGGAAAGGTCAAATAACTTAAGCAAGTATACATAAGAAAATTCAGAGATTCTGAAACCATACCCCATGGGGTTAATGAGGTGGAAGCCAGCAGAAAGTTTAAAGCTGGTTTCTCAGAGAATTGTTTCCCCCTCATCAGCTATTGTCTCTTTTCAGACCCCCACTAGCAAACCCACTAGCTGTCTCTGCAGAAGCCTGGACTCAAGGCTAACTGATGTGGTTCCAGCCTATGCACAAAAAACACCCTACCGAAGACTCCATCCCCCTTATACCCTCTGTGGGAGCAAGCGCATAGCCCTCTCCTTGTCCGAAGACAACCTCCTGATGTTAAGGGCTGGAGTTTGCCTTGTTCTGATGTTAAGTGTCTATCCCAAAGTGAATGAGGGTGTATGTTACATATATGTGTGTTCAATGCACATGTTCCATCTTTCCTCATGAATAATCATGTTTCCCCACCCTTTTCATCAATATGCATGTAATCTCTTACCCTGAATTTCCTCTTTAAATAGCTCTTCCCCTCCTAGCCTGGAACATGGGAGACAATCTTTAGACATCAGTCTGCCTTCTCCCCAGGCCTCTTGAGTTAAACAATCTTTCCTTTCCAACCAACACCTGACTTTCGAATATTGGCTTTCAAGCAGCAAGCAATTGAACTTGGGTTGGTAACAATTCTAGGGCATAGAGGTAAAATATGTTCTTAAAAAATACACTCACTATTCACAATCTTTTTCTGATTATTGGCCTTAGAATACGTGTTCTAAGATTAGGATTCTTAGGTTCAGAAATATATGTGGGGGAAGGAGTAGCTTAAATAAGGTAGGTGTTGGACACATTAACCCAGACCACCATGACCCCAGCAGAGTGCAGTCTCAAAGGACAAAATTCTCCCTAGCAGGATCCCTACTCAGCACTGGAATTAACCTGATTCAGATGCAAATACATTAACTGTTCTCTTGGAGCAAAACCAAGGTTGTTTTTCTCCAAGGCTCTTTTATCGGGGATACATCGACCTCAGCAACTTCCTGTTCTGCGACCCGCCCCTCAGTCCCAGCATTTATAAGCATGCTCCTGTTTAAATCTATCCACACTGCAGGACTTAATCTCATTCTTTGGCTTAATATGTAGGAGATTTAGCTTTCTAAAGGAAATTTAGGGAAGCAGAGCCCTATTTGAAGAAAAAAAGGGAGAGCTCCAGGAAACACAATTAGCCCATGTAGAAAAAAAATGCTGTGCACCTTCAAAGAGAAAATGGGTTTTTCTATGATAATGTTTTTAATTTTTTTAAATGTTTATTTATTTTTGAGAGGGAGAGAGTGTGAGCAGGGGAAGGGAGATACAGAATCTGAAGCAGTCTCCGGGCTCCGAGCTGTCAGCACAAGCCTGACACGGGGCTTGAACCCTCAAGCCCTGAGATCATGACCTGAACAGAAGTCAGATGCCTAACTGAGCCACCCAGGCATCCCTATGATAATATTTTTAAAAAGCGGATGGTATGTAAACAGTGTATAATTATCAAAGGAAACTTTTAATCCTTGTATTTGATTTGCATACTTGATTTCTTATTTAATATACTTGAAACAGTTTTCATTACCATTTTGATTGATATCAGCATTTTCCCTAAGACCGTTATTGAAATACGTAGAAAACTTACTACCATCAATTACAATGACTAGAACCAGAAAAACAAACAAGCAAGAGACACACAACGCAATGTAGTTAATTCCTTATAATGTTATTAAAAGAGATGGCTTTCCAAATTACCTGCTGAGATTAATGTTTTAATTAATAGTTATAAGACTCATCTTCCAGATTTCGATTGTAATATTCCACTTTTGAGGACAACTGCACCACACTAAAAAGAGCCATGCTTAGAAATCCATGCTTCCATTGGAAGAGTATATGGTTTTCTGGAGAAAATGCTTTTTTTTGGGGGGGGGGGATGTATTACTTGTTACTGTAAATGTGGACATCCTAGGGTCCTAAACAGTAGGAATTGTGGCTGGTCATTTGGTCTCGCCTTCAAAAAACAATCCAAACCATCCCACTTTGAAATATCTTCAAAGAATGAGATTCTGATTCTTGGCCTTTAATACTTGGGATGTAGAGATCCTCTCTCAATCTCCTAGTATTCCTTTTTTCCACATGGAATCCCTCACACCGCAATTTATACTAATTTTTTTCTTCATCTTTCTTCAGACATGATCCAAATCAGGTGGTCCCGACTTTTTAAAAAGTAACCTTTATATCCTTGAGGACAATCATCAAGTCACCTCTCAGCCTTTCCCTTTTGAAACCAAGTGATGCAAATTATTTTACCTTTCCTTATATGTGCTATGTCTTAGCTATTTGATTATCAGAGTATCTCTCCACTGCAACCTCTCCAACTCTTCCGTAATCCCGCAAGTAGTAAAAGCCATCAAGTAGCCAGAATGGACTCGGACGGATCTGACCAACATGAGATACAAAGGGAACTACCTGTTCACCTAAAATGACATTTCTGTGTATATGGGCTAGTATGCTGTATTACTGCCATGACTGGGGAGATGTAAAAAAGTGCAGATCATTGTGGGAAATGGTACCTGCCTAGCAAACCTCTCCTAAAATGTGTTCAATTAATCCTGCTCATTGTGTCAGATGAAGGGGACGTTTTGAGGCCAAACTCCTCAATTAATACTCACGAGTATAGATAATAGAATCTTACTCCTAGCTTCTGTGCTCTTTTCTAACGAGCAGCTCAAGATCAAACAGCGTTCTATTTCCATCTCAGTCCCGTTAGATGCTTTTTTTTAAAATTTTCTATTGCGTTTTCTTTTCTTTTTTTTTTTAATTTTTTTTAACGTTTATTTATTTTTGAGACAGAGAGAGACAGAGCATGAACGGGGGAGGGGCAGAGAGAGAGGGAGACACAGAATCGGAAACAGGCTCCAGGCTCTGAGCCATCAGCCCAGAGCCCGATGCGGGGCTCGAACTCACGGACCGCGAGATCGTGACCTGAGCTGAAGTCGGACGCTTAACCAACTGCGCCACCCAGGTGCCCCTTGCGTTTTCTTTTCAACAACACAAATAACTTTCAACTTTCTGAAATGAGTTCCATATTGTACATACCCACTGCTGTCTCAGAACACATTTTACCCATGGCCTACACCAATGCCCGTAGTAGATATTCAGCTGACATTCAACCAAAACAATATTGCATGCCTGCTATGTGCCAGGCACTGTCCCGGTGTGGAGACATTCCTCTGAGCAAAACAGGTGACCTCTCCGCCTCATGGAAATTTGTTTTGAGTGTGGATGAGACAAATTCTACAGCAAACAAGAAAATGCTTAACCATAACGTGCGAGATGCTGATAAAGCCTATTAAAAGCATTTGGCAATGGGAACCGCATGGGGCATTGTCATTTATACAGAATTTTTTGCACTTGATCTTAGCCAAAAGGCCGAGAAGCGATATATACAGAATTATTTAAAAAAAAGAGCTCTATAAGGAGGTGACATTTGAAGAGAGGCATAAAGTAAAAGAGCGCACTATTTAAGATATTTGGATAGGATGGCAACTAGTTCAAAAAACTTGAGGCTGATGTGTGCCCAAACATCACAGTAGCCTTGGAGGGAGTTAGTGGCAGGTAGCAGGAGACTAGGGCAGACAGGTGGGAAGTCTGAAGGAAGTACGCGGGAGATCTTACAGTGCCCTGGAGTCGTCGTGGAAACTTTGGATTTTACTATGAGCCAAGTTGAAAGCTAACAAGGGGCAAGGTGTTAAGTTTGGAAAACAGGCAAAAAAAAAAAAAAAAAAAAAAAAAGATAAGTTTAACATAGGTGAGACATGAGAGTGACCAGGGTTGTAACAGCCATTTAGGGTATATTTTGTTCATCAGATAAGGCTATGACAGAAAGAGCCTTCAGGCTGATACCAAGTTCTTGAAAGTGAGCAACTAGAATGCCAAAGTTAGCATGGCCATTCGCTGAGGTGGGCACTTGGAGAGTGGGAGAAGATGAGTTCGAGATGTCCATCAGACATCCATGTGGAGGCATCTCAAAGGCAGTACATGCCCTCATTTGGGGCATTTAGAGGGAGCTCTCAGCAACTTCATGATTATTGGTATACATATGAGATTTAAAGCAATGAAATTGGCCATTCGTTGGGAATATCTAAGAAATGAGAGTCCATGAAGAACTATTAGCATTACTGGATCATTCTGAGTAATGTTTGGTCCTTTCTCATTATTGGACATAAGAGCGCAAACATCAAAACATATTCTAAGAATAGATTTCCTTTCACATATATAAAAAGAGCATTATTGTCATTTTGACACATTTCTGTCGAATAGAAAACAGGATATATATGATATATTTATAAGTATATATATAAGTATATATATCAATGCATAATTTAAACCATATAAAATACTGCATATGTATATAGACGTATATAAATATAAACGCATGCTAATGAAATGTTTTAATATACATAACATTGTTGGAAAACAGATGTTATGAAAGCAATTGAGCATGGCATAACTCAGAGCCATCATTTATATGTGGAATTAAACATTTCTCTCTCTCCTATGGTATGTAATTCTTTTCTATCCCTGTCATTTAAAAGATCATATAACTTGTAATATTCATGGTATCAGTCTGTGTTTGTATGTCAATAAAATACAACCATATAACCTTCATAACTTGATTTTATGTAAATATAAAGCATGCAAGTATTTTTTGGTCCAAAATGATTTTTATTTCTGCGGATTGGTCAGACTCTTAGTTAATGCCTATAATTTTTCTATTATACAGAATTTATTGTATTAGCTCTCAAATTATCAGATCAGTTAATACATATATTCTGTGTTAATTTATTTTACGTTTAGATGGTTATGACTTTTGTTCATTTGAAAGCCTTTCCCCAGAGAAACAGAAGTATAGGGAAGGAGACACAGCAAACAAAATTATGTTTGAATATTTGTTAAATTCTCACTTTTTGTGCTTGTACATGCTGTGTTTAGGGTCATTCTGAAGGAATTTCACTGCAAAGAGGAAGGCTGTACCCTCTGCAGGGTCAGTGCAGTCATTTACTGTCCTGAAACTAAACTGGGCTGGAGTGTGAGCTCATACCTGCTCTGTGCTCACCTTGAGTCCCATTTCTATTCTGGAGCCCAATGCTTCCATGTCACCAGGACCCTAGGATGCTGCCCTTGAGGACCATAGGTCACACTGGAGCCTGAAGACAAAAGAGAGCATGGCTGGGAAGGATGGACAGACTGACTGCTGTCTCTCTGATCACATTGCCCTCCCACATTTTGGTGTGTGAAAGCTTAAATTGTTTCCAAGAAGAAAGGGACAATACGTAACAAGGACAACGCTTCTTCATCCAATGAGAAAAAGTGAATTTATTATTTTTAGTGATTTAATGATATTCAAATAATTTTACACTCAGTATATTGGCCAACTACAGTTTCATCCACCTTTTATCCCTCAGTCAAGAAGCTGAAGTCTATAAAGAGATACACCCTGGAGATATTGTCGGGTTCAGTTCTTGGCCACTGCAGTAGAGTGAGTATCACAACAAAGAAAGTCAATGACTGTTTTGGTTTCCCAGGGCATAATAAAGTTGCGTTTACACTATAGCATAGTCTATCAAGTGTGAAATAGAAGTATGTCTAAAAAAATGGACATGCCTTACTAAAAAGACTTCACTGCTGAAACATGCTAGCCATCATCTGAGCTTTCACTGTGAAGGGTCCCACCTCAATGTTGATGGTTGCTAACTGATCAGAGCAGTGGTTGCTTAAGGATGGGGTGGCTGTAGCAAGTTCTTAAAATAAGATAGCAATAAAGTTTGCCACATTGATAGACTTTTTTCTTCATGAACAATTTCTCTGTAGCATGTGATGCTATTTTATAGCATTTTACCCACAGTAGAACTTCTTTCAAAATGGGAGTCAGTCCTCTGAAACTCTGCTGCTACTTTATCAGCTAAGTTTATGTAATCTTCTAAATCCTTTGTTGTCATTTCAACTATCTTCACAACATCTTCACCGGGAGTAGTTTCCATGTCAAGAAACCACTTTCTTTGCTCATCCATTCAAGTTTTATCATGAGGTTTTAGCAATTCAGTCATGTCTTCAGGCTCCACTTCAAATTCTAGTTCTCTTGCTGTTTCCACCACATCTGCAGTTTCTTCCTCGGATGAAGTCTTGAACCCCCTCAAAGTCATCCATGAATGTTAGAATCAACTTCTTCCAAACTCCTGTTAATGTTGATACTTTGGTCTCTTCCCGTGCATTACAAATGTTCTTAATAGCATCCAGGATGGTGAATCCTTTCCAGAAGGTTTTCAATTTACTTTGCCCAGATCCATCAGAGGAACCACTTTGTATGGCAGCTATAGTGTTACTAAATGTATTTCTTAAATAGTAAGCCTTGAAAGTTGAAATTACTCCTTGGTCAATGGGCTGCAGAATGAATGATATGTTAGCAAGCATGAAAGCAATATTATAATAGTAACATCAGAGATCACTGATCAAAGGTCACCATAACAAATATAATAATAATGAAAAGTTTGAAATACTGTGAGAATTATCAAAACGTGGCGCAGAGATATGAAAGGAGCAAATGCTGTTGGAAAAATGGCATCAGTAGACTTGCCCAGTGCAAGCTTGCCACACTTTCCATTTCTAAAAAATATGTCATCTACAAAGCTCAATATAAAATGAAGCACAATGAGGGGCGCCTGGGTGGCGCAGTCGGTTAAGCGTCCGACTTCAGCCAGGTCACGATCTCGCGGTCCGTGAGTTCCAGCCCCGCGTCAGGCTCTGGGCTGATGGCTCAGAGCCTGGAGCCTGTTTCCGATTCTGTGTCTCCCTCTCTCTCTGCCCCTACCCCGTTCATGCTCTGTCTCTCTCTGTCCCAAAAATAAATAAACGTTGAAAAAAAAATTTTAAATGAAGCACAATGAGATATGCCTGTATTATGCAAGGATTCTCACATTATTTGCAAATTCTATGTGAGGATATTAAGAGGAGAGTACTGTTGGATGCATACTGTTTGAATTGTTATATTAAGCAAGTCTTGAAAATGAAATTGCCTGTTACATACAATACCCTTTTTGAAGAATCTGTCTGCACTTCATGTCTCTTCTCCTTCTACTACTGGTATATGAGAAGATGGATCAATGAGTTGCAGGAATCACAAATGATCGAAAAGATTACCGACCTCAAGAAAATTCTTATAACTGAAGATAATGGAGAAAGAGCATCGCCTTGGTGTTCAACTGACCAAGGCTATATTTCCATCTCTGCTGCTGACTGTGCAACAATGGCCCAGGCAATGGATGCCCCAAAGCCCCCCATTGCACAGAGAGAGGTGCTTGTTCATGGCTTCCACACAAGATATGGTCGCTGATACATATTTGCCATTGAGTACCGGCCTTATCTCTGGTCTCCGGGACACTCTTGATTTCTCGGTCTATAATGTGTATGGTTGTAATAGAACTGATACAACACCCAGAGAAAAGTAACCTTCAAGAGTTATAAAGATAGTCAAATTCCAGCTCATCATCAAAGAAATGAGTCCATTTCCCTTAATTCTAAGCACTTGGTTGAAAGAGTGTCCTGTGATTTCAGGGATGGAAGGACCTCTCATTCAAATGCTTATTTGGACAGAAGTAAAACATATCTAGGCTTTTACATTTGCTAGAAAGTCATGTCATTCAGAAAATGAGCAAGGGGACCTTCATATATTGAAGAAAATTAAAGGTACTGCCTTGGTGGACAAGACTAATCCCACTTTAGGGTGGCATCCTTTTCAAGAGCAATTTAGAGACAGAAATCACTAACACTTATTCAATGCTCATTAAGTACCCTTTCTTAACATACTTATTTGTACCAATAATCTTATTAGGTAGCTCTAATTATAATTCCTGATTAAAGGCTGAGGATTCTCAAATAAAGAAAATGAAGCAATTAATCAATGATATACTGCTGGGAATTATTCGATCCAGAAGTCAAGTTCAGGCAATCTGACACTGTTACAAACTAAAATGTCACTGCTGTTTCTCTCAACCAATTTGGTAATCATGTTAATATGCCATATAGAAACCAAACAATAATAATACATAATGAAGGGATGAAATATAAATATACTTTACGCAAACACAAACAAAAGTAGTAAAGTTATCTATTGAAATAAAAGTAACCATAACCCGATTCGTAAGAATTGTCTTGGTTCCTATTAAGACCATTGACTATTATTCAGAGCAAATGATGACAATAGTAAAAGAAAGAATAATTTGTATAATAATGTTACAGCAAAATTGAACTTTATTTCATGTTTTGATAAAGCAAAAATAAATCAAATAGTTAGTATTACTTCCAAAACATCATAACCAATATCTCCAGGGTACAAAATGACAAAACACACCCCCCTACAAACACAAATACACGGGCACCCATGAGTGTATTTATATACCTATATCTTTGGAAAGGAAAACATTTCACATGGATGGATCATTTTTCTCTCACTTATGCTTTGTTAGCCACAACAAATTGGAACCCTATAAAGGATTTTCTCAATGGTTTTTTTTAAGCTACAAACAAGGTCATTTTGACAAGATCTAACTATCGATAGACCTAAACCTCTTATACTGTTGGTGGGAATGCAAACTGGGGCATCCACTCTGGAAAACAGTATGGAGGTTCCTCCAAAAGTTAAAAATAGAACTACAATCTGATCTAGCAATTGTACTACTAGGTATTTACCCCAAGCATGCAAAAATACTAATTCAAAGGGATACATGCATCCTGATGTTTATAGCAGCATTATCAACACTAGCCAAATTATGGAAAGAGCCCAAATGTCCAACAACTGATGAATGGAAAAAGACGATGTGGTATATATACAATGGAATATTACTCAGCCATCAAAAAGAACGAAATCTTGCCATTTGCAATGACATGATGGAGCTAGAGAATATTACGCTAAGCAAAATAAGTCCGTCAGAGAAAGAAAAATACCATATGATCTCAATCCTATGTGGAATTTAAGAAATGACGGGTTTTAACAGATGAACATAGGAGGAAGAAAGAGAGAGAGGCAAACCAGAAAATAGACTCTTAACTGTAGAGAACAAACAGGGTTGCTGGAGGGGAGTTGGTTGGGGGATGGGTTAAACAGGTGATGGGTATTAAGGAGGGCACGTGTGGTGATGAGCTACTGGTGTTATACGTAAGTGATGAATCACTAACTCCTACACCTGAAACCATTATTACACTGTATGATCACTAACTGGAATTTAAATAAAAACTTGAAAAAGGAAAAAAAAAGAGGTAACCCAATGCTCCTAATTTCCTTATTTGAAAAAAATATGTTAATTGAAAATACTTCAGATATTTCAGAGCTTGGCCAGAGACTCTTTTTTCCTTACAGACATAATTTTAAAGCAGCAAGCTGAATGAACAATGAAATCTAATCATGTAAGTAAATTTAATTAATCTGGTTCAGGTAGGTCTTAAAAAAAACCTGACCCACTCCAAAGTCCATTTCCAACAGTATATGTCTTGACATATTTAAGGTCACAGGCCTACACAGCCATACTTTAGAGGTTGATGGTCTAGTATGGACAGAGAGCAGCATGGGTCCCGAGAGATCCTCATGTGTCCCTCCTTTCTTCGGCAGTGACTGAAGAGTCATCACCTGGAGTTGTCTCTAATCTTCGCTTCTACTTCATAAAATGGGAAGTGGGCAATAGGTACAATTTATTCAATTCCTTAATATACGCAAAGGGTCAGCAACAAGAGGTAGGCAATGTTCAATGTATGTTGCTGGGCTTGTCTAGAAGATAATATTAATCATAGAAGTTGATATAGTTATGAAGAAAACAATAGCAAAGTAACAATAACAGTATTTTATTAATAAAATGTATAGTAGCAAAAATATAGTTATTAATAATAATAAATGATATGATTAAACACTAGAGCTGCAAATTATCTACGAAACTATATTTTATAATTATTTAGTTTTGAGAGAGAGCACAAGTTGGGGAGGGACAGAGAGAGAGGGACAGAGGATCTGAAGCAGGCTCTGTGCTGACCTCAGAAAGCCTGACATGGGGCTCAAAGTCACGAACAGTGAGGTCAGGACCTGAGCCAAAGTCGGAAGCTCAACCAACTGAACCACGCAGGTGCCCCTGAAACTGTATCTTTAAAAATAGATTCTAGGGGTGCCTGGGTGGCTCAGTCGGTTAAGCATCAGGCTCTATGTTTTGGTTTAGGTCATGATCTCACAGCGTGTGAGTTCAAGCTCCAAGTCGGGCTCGGACAGGGCCTACTTGGCATTCTGTCTCCCTCTCTCTCTGCTCCTCCCCCTGTCACATGCTCTGTCTGTCTCTCCAAAAAAGTGGGTGGGGGGTGGAATACATTCTAAAACAATTTGAGGGAGATTTCTGCAATATTCCTTAATGGATAAAGGCCTCAGAAGGGGCTTACACCTGGTTTCCACCAGTACTAAAACTTTATTTGCATCTTTGAAAACAATAATGTAAGATTTTAGAAGGTCAAACGGATTTAAGATTTCACACAACAGTAAAGTTGCAAAGTATAAAATTTCTGTAAACAAAAAATATTAAGTCTAGAAAGATTACAAAATACAAAAGTATTAAGTCTAGAAAGATTACTGAAAAAAGCTAAAATACACCTGAAGGAATTTATGCTGAATTAAGGATTACAAATAATTCTCTTCTTACAGGATGGATCCTTGAGATTGGCACCAAATTGATACAGGCAACAAAGTTAATTTTCTAGCTTTCTCCTTATACAAAACGTATGTTCTGACTAACTGCCCACACAACATTTTACTAACCAGAAAATTATTGTAGAAGGTAACTTTCATTTATTTTAAATACTTTTAGAAATATTCTACTTATTCATATTTTATGTGTATTACATAAATTTCACTTGGAATATGTTTCATTTGGCAGCTCTTCCTAACATAGTTATATTCTCATACTTTATTAAAATTATAGGAGTAAATTACTGTATTAGGATTGAGAAGAGCAATCCTCCCAAATGCTTATTTTCAGAATTAGTCTATTCTTCTAATCGACTGAAGGGATGTAGATATCTGTAACATGAAGCTGTAATAATTCATAAACATACTGTTCTTAAATCCACTTAAGTGGGGTGAAGGAATGCCCCATAAATAATTAGATATTGAGAAATACAGGGATAAACTTTGGTTATTTGGAAAACAAGATTAGATATCTTTTGTGTATAATGTTCTCAAGGAGGAAAAATGACTGCAACCTTTTATTCCCACATCCCATTGCTCAAAGATACTTGTTTCCTTCAAATAAAGACCTTAAGTTGTTTTAGAAGCTTTATGAAAGCATTTGAAGTGTATAAATATTATAACAAAAAAGATAAACACAATTTGAGGAATCACCAGATAGACTACAGGAGTCTTGTACAATTATTTAAAATATTGGACCAATTCATGTTATGTTCACATCTGACATACCAAAAGCAGTGCTAATGGTGTAACTTAAAGAAAAAAATGTAAGAATGAGGCTGAAATGTGTGCCAATACATTGGACTCATGAAAAAGATCTGAAACCTCCAGTCTGAAAAGAAAACAAAGCAGGGAAAGAGTGTTAAACTATGACTTCGAGCTTTTAAGAGCATGGAAGGTCAATAAAACAAATTTCTACCAATGAGATTTAGGGGCACCTGGGTGGCTCAGTTGGTTGAATATCCAGCTCTTGATATTGGCTCAGGTCGTGACCTCGCACTTGTCATATCAAACCCTGTGTCAGGCTCTGTGCTGGGCAAGGAACCTGCTTGGGATTCTCTCTCTCCCTCTCTCATTGCCCCTCCCCCTCACATCCATGTGCACACATGTGTGCTCTCTCTTTCTCAACATAAGTAAGCTTAAAAAAAAAAACAAAAAATAAAACAAAATAAAAATGAGATTTAATTAACATCCTAGGGCTTACAGATATTTTGGAAAAACAGTTATAAATTTATGGAATTCTAACAGGAGAGAGGATACATGCTAAAATGTTAATAAATCCAGGAAAGTTCTAAAATAACACAATAAGAGAAAAGGTCATGTTTTTACAATGATGTCATTGTATTTTATTCATAAAAGAGGCTGGATGGAAAGTAGCTGGCTCTGGCATTGTGGATGGCTGTCACTGTCTTTGCTGTCTCTATGGCATTTCTAGAGACAGAGATCAGGGTTAGAGGAACCACAGTTCTTGCCCAGAGCGGAAACCCTACCTTAGTTTACCGCCCATAAGCCTCTTGATAGGGAGGCTATTATAGTCCCCAGGGAAATGTTCTATATCATCATCAGGGGAGAAAAATTAAAACATAGTTTCAGAAGCTTCAGTTTGGGAAGTGATTACACATTTGAGGCAAGTTTAATTCTCCAGTGATACACGAAAAATCTAAGAACCCTGGGTCGCCTGGGTGTCTCAGTCGGTTAGGTGGCTGACTTGATTTGGACTCGGGCCATGATCTCATGGTTCTCGAGTTCAAGCCCCACGTCCAGCTCTGTGCTGACAGTGTAGAGCCTGCTTAGGATTCTCTCTCTCTCTCTCTCTCTCTCTCTGCTCTGTACCCTCTTTCTCAAATAAATAAGTTAACTTTAAAAAAAATTAAAGCCAAAAAAACTAAGAACCTTAATCATTTGTAAATGAGGTAATAAAAGGCAAAACAACTGATACATTTTTAAAGAATAGTTATTACTTAACAATGGAAACTGATACACATATATTCAGAAAGTGCTGACACATCTTTTGTACTGAGATGGTTTCCCTGAAGAAACAGGTTTTGTCAAAAGTGGGAATTTCAGAGTCAAATAATATCCTTTCCATGACAATATGTCATTGACATAAATTTCTACTCTAACATAATTCTTTATCTAAATTACAGTCTTTGGAAGAATTTTTGTCTCTACAAATCATTGGCATTTGCCTAATAATTGTATCAGTACAGTCTGATGTCACATGTTATCTTCTACATTTTTTCTCGCCAGATTTGCATTCGTATGTATTATACATTTGTCTATTACTGTATATTCATTTATTTTTGCTCTTATTTTAAATTAGATGACAAAAAGTTATGGAGCAGATCTTTTCTGTTCAAAATGCCAGTAGTGGGGGTGAAAGGAATGATAATATTGGATTTAGTGCTTTGATTACCAATACAGTAACTGTGAGGTACAGTAAAATATTTGCTATCAACATACGAAGATCATAGGTAAATTCACTAATTTAAAAACGTTTTTCTCTAAAAGGAGACTAGTCCATTATTTTAATTGGATAAAATTATTTTTTGCCATTTGTCTCTTTATTATACTCATTTTAATAATTCTTCTTAGTTATTCTGTATGTGAGCAAAATTTTAATCAGTCTTGTCTTAGGATGTTCCTTACCAGCCAGATCGCCTTTAGGCATGATTTGTTGCATTTACCCTACATGAGGCGAGCTTGTTTTTCTTGTTCTCTTTATTTAGCAAGTCCTGAAATGTCGTATTTTTATTACAATCACACAAAGAAAATTTGCATGTGAATTACAAAGATTTATTTCTTGAACCATTTGATAATTGCCAATGTGATACCTCATCACCCTCCAGCCCCATAATTTCTGGTGTAGTTTTAACAAACAAGAACATTAGGATATTCACCCATATAATTACAATATAACCATAAAAAACAAGGAATTTGACATTGTATATTGTTGTCCTCTGGTCCTTATACTTCATTCATGATTCACCGGGTGAGAATCATCTTGGGATGGAATTTTCATGGCTCTTTGGTTGCCTTGAATGGGAACAGTGCCTGGTCTTGCCCTGACTCTAGTGACTTTGACACTATCGAAGACTGCAGGCAGGTTTATTTTGTAGACTGTGCCTCACGTGGGTTTGTCTGACATTTACTCATGTTTAGAATAGATTAGATCACATCATACTAGATTAAGTTATGTTAGATTTCCCTGTTATTACATTAAATTAGACCAGATGTTTCCTCATGGTTAGATTAGGTTTATTACATAGCTTCAGGAGGATATTCTTCAGGAGGCGTGATATTCTTCTAATTGTGATATTCTCCTATCATACTATCAGACATAATGCTTTTGATTTCTTCCACTAATAAAATATCCATTTTGATCAACTTGTTAAGATTCTGAAGTCCCCTGTAAAGTTACTCTTTTTCCTCTTGAAATTGTAGTCAGTACTATGTAGGGAGGTCCTCTGAAGCTATGTAAGTGTTGTGCTTCTCATTAAATTTTCCAGTTATTTACTTATCTTTTTGAGGATAGATTCATGGTTTCCTGTTTTAGACACTGGATTATAATCCATTTCTACCATTTATTTTGAGGATCAGTTTGTCCCAGATTTGTCCAAAGATGCCCTTGAAGCAGCTTCTGTGTCTTTCGACATGCCTCCATCATTTGAGCACTTTCTGTTTTTCTGGGGCAATAAAATGATTTAATCTTCTCTTTCACTTTCTGTGCTGCAGTCAAGCCATCGATGGTTTTTCTAGAGTTCTGGCTCTTTGTGTTGGAGGATGGTATTAAGAAAGGGATACCTGGATGCCGGGTTTGTTCCTTGCGGTTGGGGACTCTCTGATCTAGGTAATTTCAGGGGGCAGGTAAGGTCTGTATGTGCACACACACACACACATGTGCGCGCTATAAAATAAATGCAGATGTGTTTATACACATTTACAGAGATCTGTGTGTGTATCTGTGTGTGTGTGTGTGTGTGTGTGTGTGTGTGTGTATAACCAATCGCATACCAGTATTTCTAATTCTAATCGAGCACTATTGGGTTTATTCTACTCCGTCTTCCCATATGTGCAACTCTCACATCTGACAGTGAGAAATCAGGCTCCGATTTCCCACTCCCCAAGTCTACTTAGTTGGTCCATTCCTTTCTCTCTTCCCTATCTCCCACCAACCTACATCTGAAAGCTCTCCTTACTCAGCCCAGCCAGCCATGATAGTTTGGTATTTTTTTCTGAAAATGATTTTGTAAGAATATCGCTGTGACTACAGTGATCACTGTGTATATTTTATCAAGAATTGAAACTTAATACATGCCCTATTAGTGTCCTAAAAATGAAACGAGAAAGATGGTCTTTCAAAAAGGCTTATTCCTCCTCAGTCTAATGCTGGCTCTGAAAGGGGTAGGCTTGAAATATCTACAAACCAAGTAGCCCTCCACTTTTGCAGGGTCTGCTAGCCACGGGATGTTAGGAGGTTCATTTCTATTAACAACAGCATACAATTCAACTATTTTGAACTAGGTCAACATACTCCATTCACTCTTCCTGTGTTTCCCCATGTGTGACCGGCTGACAGGACAATTATTGTGCCTTGACTTCCACATCATGCAGATAGGTCCTGTCATTCTCTCACTAGGAGAATCTGACCATTGGACATGAACTCCTAAAGTCAGCTGGCTGTCGGATGAGATCCAGGTTACATGAGGAGCTGTACCTGAGCATAGGAGTCTGGGTGTTCTCCAGGGGGCATGTAACACGGGTGCCCAGTGAGGTATGGACAAAACACAAGGAGTAACTTCTCTTTCCTATGGAAGCTAATGTTGTAAAGTTGTTTTCGTCTGAAGAGATGATCAGAGAATACACAGCATCCCACAAGCATAGGGGAAAAGTACTAAAAATCGTGTTAGATAGTTAATAAAAAATACGATGCACTTTTACAAATGCTCCGAAGTTTGTGGTATTTCTCAACGTTTAAAATTATTCCGTATTGAGATTTTTTTCTCATTCTAAATATTCACTTTCATGCCCTGTTTTATGCTCCTAGTTTTATAATTGTGTTTAGTAATGGAGGCCCCAAATTGAGCAAGTGAGAGAGCCCAGGACGTCTAAACAACCGCTGTTGATCAGTAATGGAAGTCTAGCCAATGCCGAGAATCAGTGTGGTGTCAGTTAATTGTCTAGAGTACTGGTTTTGCCACTTGATGTAAAGTATCTGTTGGCCGCTGCTGCTGCTCCTTCTAGTTTCAGAAAACGAAACAGGATTCTAGCTTTTGTTTTTTTTCCTTTTTCCTCTAATCTCCATGGTGTTTCGGGTTCCTCACCAACAGTCCTTCCTAAACTTGAGACATGGAACACCTGAGATTTCAGGCATGCCAGTAGACAGGTGCAACGG
Organism: Felis catus; assembly: GCF_018350175.1. Lineage (NCBI taxonomy): Eukaryota > Metazoa > Chordata > Mammalia > Carnivora > Felidae > Felis > Felis catus. The sequence goes on along the minus strand of NC_058385.1, from coordinate 3,726,508 downwards.
GGTCTGGGAAGGACATGCACCCTGGAGGTCATCAGGGTAGAAATGCCGGGGTCCCCGCTGTGCCAGACAAACGGGTAAGACCTTTTACACAGGAGGAGCTGGCCTTAGACACAAGTGAGGAGAACCATATCTAGGACAGGCCTGCCGATGGGTATTTGTGGAGCTGACAGGCTTTGTAAGCAGGAAACAGGATCATCAAATACGATGAAGAATGAGAGGTGTATGTTAGTTTTGAGGCAATGCAGAAGGTTTAACCTGGGTTTTGGTAGACTAGGCAAGAGGACAGAATTTCGTGACCCAGAATTCGAGGCTTTCTTGAAGGACGAGTCCAGAATCCAACACATGGTGAGTCGTTCGCCAGCCACACTCAACTACACTGTCGCATTAGAGTTAGAACTCAGGCAATCATTTTTCCCAAAGAGTCGGATAAATCAGAGCAGTGAGAGAGGACAGGCCTTTTTTGTAGGTATGTGGCTGTCATGAGTGGAATGGCCACCACCGGTCTCTGTGCAGTCTTCCCTTCTGCTCCTGGCCCTCACCTCTCTAGTCCACTGCTCAAGGCTTGCTGGAATGTGTGTCTCTGCCCCAGGATCTTTGCAGCAGCCCTGGAACACTCCCCTCCCCCCCCCCCCCCCCGTGCCTCCAATCTCGTCTCCTGCTGCACTTAGAAGACTATTTTGAAAAAGGCAAACAGCCATTGCTCAGGCTTGAAATCATTTGGGGGCTCCTTTGTTCTTCATGTAACTTTTATGTTCCTTATTACTGTCTTTTAACAGCTCTCCCCACCCAAACGCCAACATTGGCTTCATAGCTAAGTGCATCACAGCCATGCTGAGTGCTTTTTAGGTGTTTAAGTGACACATGATTATTTACACACCTGAACAAGTTTACACATTATTTCCCGTGCCCCACAGTGCCCCACAGCGCCCCTTGTCCCACTCACCAAACCCGAATCCCAACCAAAACACGTCATCCGAACCCTTGAATAATCCTTTAGATTTCAAGTTTACTTCAGGCCTCCTCCAACATGCCCTTCCCAAAGTCCTTAGTCAGCTAGGCTTTTTGTGAACTCAGCCCCCTTGTCCAGTTGTACGGAATCCCTAATTCCGAATAAAGTGCTTGGCAACATAGAGAGTGCTTCATGAATATTTGTAATGTGAATTAATTAATAAAAAGATATTGATTAAAGAACTGCTAACCTTCGCAGCAACCTATGCTTTCTTCGCCCCCCCGAACAAAAGAAATCAAAGTCTAACATGCCGAATGTATTTGTGAAGGGTAATGTACTTGGTAACAAAGTTGTCAGTTTTTGGCAAGAGTCTCTTGTTTTGAAGCCTTTGTTTTCTCACCAGGAGCTGGCTGGCTTTCTCACTGTCATCCCTTCCCAATTTATCATTGCTTATACCAACAGAGAGAGAGGGAATATAGTATGATATTTAAGAGCACAGGTTTTGAGACAGACTGCAAGATTCAAATCCTTACCTCTGACATTTACCAGCTATAATGACTTTGGGCTATTTATTTAACCTTTCTTTGCCTTGGTTTCCATATCTGCAAAATGAAAATAATAACTGCCTCATAGCGATGGTGTAAAAATTAGGTAAATTATTATATCAAGAAACTGAGAACAAAAAAACCTGGCACCTATGTGCAAACTGCATACACTGGGCAACTATGATTTAGCTTTAGTTTTCTTATTCCTGGTATAGCCTCATATCAGAAGACAGAGGAGAAGATTTTCTCTATTAGCGGTCCAGGCCAGATGTTTTGTGGTCCAGATCATTAAACTGTGCCTTCAAAATTGCCTGAGAGGGGCATGTGGGTAATTCAGTCGGTTAAGCAACTGACTTCAACTCAGGTCATGATCTCACAGTTTGTGAGTTTGAGCCCCATGTCAGGCTCTGTGCTGACAGCTCGGAGCCTGGAGCCTGCTTTAAATTCTGTGTGCGTCTCTCTCTCTGCCCCCATTCATGCTCTGTCTCTCTGTCTCAAAAATAAATAAACATTGAACATTTTTTTCTAAATGCCTCAGATATACCTTTCTGGAGACTGAAGTCTACAACATACACATCTGCACAGGACTGTTACCTGAGGACGGTAGGTGGCTGGGTTACAGAAGACCCTGCTTTATAACTGCTCCCCAGACCGAACTTTCTGAGGCTGGGTTCCTTGTCAAGCCAACCATCTGATCTGAATGCAGGCAAAGTATCCATTTAGCACCGAGTTTTATTCCACTTCTCTATTCCTGTGTTATATGAAATTTTCATTTGGGAAAGAGAATCCTCGGCAGATAATTTTGTATGTCAAATGCAAATCCGTGAAGCACAGAATATTAGTGTTATATTGATCAATTATAGGAGAGCTTTCTCATTTACATATCACAAGTGAGAGTAGAATTAGAGTTTATTGAATGTCTAAAAATATTTATCTCCAGGCCTCACTAACTTCTGTAAAAAATTTCCCAAAGCAACTAACGAGCTTATAGAAAATTTTATGTGCAAAGGAAAATGAGAAATGCCCTTTGCATTTACTTTGGGCAGAGTGCAAATGTATGGGCCCTTCTAGATATTTGTAATGGTGGTAGAAATTGGTCTGGCTTTTCTAGGAGGGAATTTAGATTCCTAAGCCTAACATCTTGAGTATGTTAAAATATTTTGAACTCAGGATTTCCAAAACTCAGAATTTAGACTAAAGGAAATAACTAGAAAGTTACATAGCCTGTGGGTAGGGCGCCTGGGTGGGCTCAGTCAGTTAAGCCTCCGACTTCGGCTCAGGTCAAGATCTCATGGTTTGTGGGTTTGAGCCCTGCGTCGAGCTCTGTGCTGACAGCTCAGAGCCTGGAGCCTGCTTTGGTTTCTGTGTCTCCCTCTCTCTCTGTACCTCCCCCGCCACCACCTCTCTCTCTGTCTCAAAAATGAATAAATATTAAAAAAAAAACTTTTAAAAAAGTATCTGGGCAAAGATCAATTCTTTGCTATCTATTTTTTTGTGTGTGCCTTCATATTAACTTAATGTCTGTGTCGCCCTAATAAAATGTAAGTTCAATGAAACCAGGGACATTTTCTGGGTTTATTTTCCCAACCACAGAACAAGTGCTTAGCAGATTGTCTTGTATACATCAAATATTCAACCATTATCTATTATATAAATCAAAGAGTCATTGTTGTGATGTCTGATAGAACACATGAGGAAGTATCTAAACAGCAAAAGAGACTGACTAAATAAATATGGCCAAATGATGGGACAGATGAAATCCACCAAAAGGTCAAAGTTTTTTTCTAAGTCTATTGATCGACATAAAAAAAATCTTAAGGCATATTTTTACATGAAAAAGGTTATAAGCCATATAATTCTAATATTGCAAAAATTTTTTAAAAGAAATAAAATATTCAATGTTTATATGGAGCCACACATATTCTCTCTCTCCTTTAAAATTGTCCTTATATTGTCCTTATTTCAAATATTATGATAAATTGAATTGTTTTTAGATGTTCAATCAGCTTTTTTTTTTTTTTTGAGAGGGTTATAAAGACCATGTAGCTACTTGGAAAATGGTTAGGAAATAATTTAAGTCTACACAAGAATACAGAAATGCATGCTGGATTACTACTCTGATAAAGCTACATTAACGTAGGGCTAAGGAAGGGACAAATTAATGTATGACTAGGGGATAATTTGTAGGGGAGTGAGTTTCTGGGTTTCTTTCTGTATCTTTCTTTCTCCCTCTTTAATGCTTCCTTCCTCCCTTCCTTTCTTCCATCTCCCCCGTCTCTCTCTTTAATTCTTTCTTCTTAATGCCACCATTTTTTCCCTAAAAAATTCAATTAGAATCTCATTCAATTAGATTCAATTAGAATTTCATTAGCCCTTTTGGTAATTATTGAAAAAAAAACGGAGTTGAGTATGTTCTCCTTATCTTCAGACACCAGTACATCTTTTAGGAGTTGCCAGAGCCTTCTTTACTAACAACCAACTCAAGTAGCTCAGAGTTGCCCTTCCTCCATAAATCCCTAAACAGGACTAAAACCATACCCAGTGATGAGCAAACAATAACCTATATATTCATTTAGCTCTTGTGCTGCTCTGAATGTCAGTTTTAGTCAAGGATTATTTTATGGGGAAGAAAAATTATGCCCCCTTTTGAGGTAATCATTTTTGTTTGCCGGTTTTTCTGCTGCAGGACACTTCTGATGCATTTCACTTACGTTTCACATGTTCCAGCATTTTCTACTGACCCTTTAACTAGAAGAAAATAACTGATAGAAAATGCAAGGAACTTAGTTCTCCTTGGTTACACAAACAAGGTCAACCTGAACAAAGATTTAATTTTCATCTGTAGTACTTCCAAGCTTACAGACCCCAGAGTAGAAACTGAATGTAGATTATTAGTTAGGTTTTATAAATTATTCCCACTCTGATTCTTTTTTTCCCATTCTGATTCTTAAAAATGGCTACAGAAACCATTTGGAATTTTACGGAATTCTCATAACTTCCTAGTCCAATACTCTTGTGTATATCACAGGACTTTGGTTTATAAGTGCATATTCTTTGCATACTCAGATAGATAACCTAATTCTGAGATTAAAAAATATATATATCTTTCGTTGCACATGCCTTTATACTTTCTGCATTTTCTCATTCAAAGTTGTATCCAAGACTTTTCCTTTTGTATTTTACTTAGAAAAAAAAAAAACAAAGATGATAATAATTGAGGTTCAAATTAGGACTATTTTCGATCGAACTTTCGGCTTCTCCCTCCATGACCTCCTACCAAGCTTCTTCCTTTCCTCTCCCCAGATCGAGGGACTGCGGTATCTGCTTCCTAATTACTCCAGCTGATATGAGGGTGCTTATATACTTCTCTGCCTTCTGTCTCTTATATGTATATTTTCTTCTCTCTGTCTTTATCTTTTATGCCGCTGCCCCATTTGTTTTCACAGGCCGCTTATGAGCTCAGAGCTACTGCTAAGGAAGAGCCCTGAAAATGTTCGCCACGTATTGATCATACCTTGAGAATCTTGCACATAATCTCATACACGGAGAATGTTTTCTCTGCTCGGGTCCAGTCCCACGTTGTCACCTTGAAAAGATGAGAAACTGACGTGTCATCTGTTGTAGAAACACACTCCCTAGTTCCCTCTTTATTGTACTTAGATAATATGGCACACCATGACACTTTCCCACCTGCAGTACATGATCTCAGTTGTGAAGCTATCCTCATAGAGGTCCATGTGTGGTGTTTTGGTGTCCTCTCTCTTAGGCTTTATTGCCATTTCTCCTCCTCTTTCAGCAAATGTTTTCTGTTATGTGTAACCATCTCCATTTGCCCAACGTATGTATATATTTTAAATACTGTATGATTTACATAAAAATACCAAGGATTTATATTTCACACGTACAGTAATTTCCCAGTTTACCAACCAGTTACATACAAAGAAGCGTCCTAAATATAAACACTGGCTTTAATTTTTTAAAAAGACATTATTTATATCAAGAAGTTATTTCAAGATGTGAACGCCTTAAACACTGTGAAGACACCAAACAATACGATGAAGTTGGTAACTTTCTTACATTTGAAACGTGCATTTGTCTGTCTACTTGTATGAAATTATTCAGAGTAGGAATATAGTAAAATGTATAAATATTAATAGCTTTTTTCCTGCCTTCTGGGTGCTTTGAACTTTGTATAGACATAGTCATTCAAAATAACAGCAGGTCAGATTCGATATTTCCAAAACCCTATGTAATATTATACCTGTAAGTGAGTGGTCTGGCAATTGATATTTATATTCAATAAATATTTATTAAGAATCTACTGTTGTATAAGGTACATGATTCCAAAAGAAAGACCTTGGGTGCAATAGGTACCCATACATACTTAATACAAAGTCCAATGACTAGAATACAGATATCAAAATGCTACTTTTTTTTACTTAGACATACCTGTGTCAAATAGATAATAAGCACATTTTGACTCTCATAAATGCCTGAACAGAAATACCTTCCAGATTTTTCCAGGGTTATAAAGTAAATATTTAACGCCAGAACATGTATCTTTAGTAAGATATTTTCAGAAACATTTGAGCTGTTTTCTATTTTTCCCCTGTATCTTATTTGCAAAATACAGGAAAACCTTGGTTTGTGAGCATAATTCGTTCCGGAAACATGTTTGTAATCCAAAGCACTTGCATATCAAGGCAAATTTCCAGAACCATTGGCTAAGTCATGATCATGTGACACTCGCTGTCACGTACCACGTGAATTACAAGACATCCCTTGCTGATCAAGTTAAAATTTACTAGAAATGTCTGCTGCCTTGCGGAACACTTGCAGAACAGGTTGCTCGCGATCCACGTTTTTACTGTATATTGGTAATACGCTATTTACCATTATCAAATTGATGTCACTCTGTCATGATAATACGGGAAAAATAAAAACTGTCGGACAAAAACGCTTACCGGAGGTGCCAGAAACTTGTAAAGACAGGATCCCCTCAGGGCTAGAAATGTTGGCGAGTATGCTCGATCTTGTAGAGGATCCTGCTCCCGTGCTTCACACCAGCCCATGTAGACTATCTGTAGGAAAATGGAATATGATTCGCTGTCAACAAAAGTCTCATTACAGATGCGTACTTTGTGTATCTTGGGTATTTTAATTCTCCCATAACATTATCAAATGAATTGATGAGAAACAATACATACGCCACATAAGCTTTCCAATAAGTGGATGTGAACCACTCCTGAGAGCTTACGTTTCCATCAGCACTTATCAAGCATTTGTTTATGCAGTCCAACTGGGCATGAGTTATATTTCCCCCTCTCCACCACTGCTATAAAAATGTTTCTTCGTAATGAAATTTGTCGACTTATCCTATCCGTTTCTCAATTAGTGGCATTTTACAATGAGGATGTGCTCCCAGGATAAAACTATTTAAGAGGGTAAAGGAGATAAGTCAAAAAGAGGTACGCTATGTGATGACCACTGGTGTGGTATACCACATCTCCCCTCTACCTGACAGGATGGGATGATAGCTTTTCTTGATTTAGTCACCAATCTAAGATGAACATAGATTATTCAAACATTATTCATATATCAAATGGCAATGACAACAGCTCTTTGGTCTTTAGATCTTAAATATTGGTGGATCAATTTCCAAAAAGAAATCATGGGAGATAAGCCACTCCTTCTCCAATCATTTGATTGTTCTGAAGCTCAAACATATACATAAGCATTTATTCAATGAATTTTATATTCCCGACAATGTATACACATACGTCATTTCATTTATCTCTTACCACAACTTTATGTGGTAGCCATATCTGGGAGGATATATTTCCCAGATCATGTCATTTACTTTGGTTTTATGGTTGACAGGATGTTCTTTCCTACTCTTAGACTTTTTTTTTTTTTTTTTTGCTATGAGATCTGTTGTGACTAATGTGATATTAATGCACATGACAAAAGTAAGTTGTAGTATCTTGTGCTTCTGCCATTGCCATGAAGAAAGCATACCCAAGATGGAAGCATGTGGAGCTGGCCAGAGCCAGAATTTCCTCCTGGACCCAAGCCTAGCCACGTCCAGCCTAGAGGCTAATTCCAAACAATCAGCTCACTTACAGAGAGAAATAAAACACGGAGAAATAGACTTCCCATGTTCATATCTTAGAAGAATTATTATTATTTTTAGAAGAATTAATTTTAACAAATATTCCTAATATCCAAATTGACCATCCCTATAAAGTCCCAAAGCCACTCCTTGTGGAAATAGAAAAAAATATCTTAAAGTTCATATGGTACTACAAAAGACTGAATAACCAAAACAATATTGAGCAAGAAGAACAAAGCTTGAGACATTTTACTTCATGCTTTCAAAAAATATTACAAAACAAGGGGTGCCTAGGTGGCTCAGTCGGTTGAGCATCTGACTTCGGCTCAGGTCATGATCTCACAGCTTGTGAGTTTGAGCCCCGCATCGGGCTCTTTGCTGACAGCTTGGAGCCTGGGGCCTACTTCGGATTCTGTGTCTCCCTCTCTCTCTGCCCTTAAGCCACTCACATTCTGTCTCTGTCTCTCTCAAAAATAAATAAACATTAAAAAAAATTACAAAGCAAAGTAACCAAAACAGTAAGATACTGGCGTCAAAACAGATAAAACTAATGAACAGAAGAGAGAACCCAGAAATACATTTACACATTTGGGGTCAGCTGATCTCCAACAAAGATCAAGAATACACAATGGGGAATGTATAATGGCTCGGGAAAACTAGATAATCGCATGCAAGAGAATCATTTTAGATCTTTATCTCACACCATATGCAAAAATGCATGAAACTCAACTCAACTCAAAATGAATTAAAGGCCCTAAAGCCATTAAACTACAAGAAATACAATTTTAAAACATTATGTCTTTCCTGTGTATCTCCCAAACTGGATGCAGTTAAAAAGACAGGAAGAGACACATTTTCTTGAGGACATGCAGTAATGTAGAAGCTTGTGTAAATCTGGTAAGTTTGATTCTCCACTTCTAACATCAACTCAACACAAATGTGCATACATGTGCACTGAGGCGCACGTATAAGAATATTCATGCAGGCTCTTCTTCTTAGTCCCAACTATGTATCAATAGTTTGAAATATTAATAAACTGTGTATCCTCAAAATATTTCATAGATGAAACTAGCAATAATTTAGGGTAAAATAAATACAGCAGGCAAATTAGTAAATTATAGCTATCCGGAACAACATGAATGAATCTCACAGAACATAATGCCAATTGAAGGAAGTAGACGTGGAATAACACATACAAGTAACTTGTTTCAGATAAACGAGTCTTTTGGAATGCATTTCTGGTTGGGAAAAAACAAAAAAAGTACTAGAGTGAAGCAAGACAATCACCACCATAATTGTCAGGATAATGGTTACGTTAGAAGATAACAAGCTTGTTGTCACTGGGAGAATGCAACCTGGGGAGAAAATGTGAGTTGCTAGCCATCTGCTTTTCTTGACCTAGAATGTGGTTATGCAGGGGTTCGGCTTTTGAATAATCAAATGCAAATCTCTGATTTATGAGCTTTCCTTACATGCATTATGTTTTACAAAAACTCATCTAAAACAGCACGCAATGTGTATTCTTAGTAATAGCTTTATAACAACCTTAAAATAACAGAGTTTTGTGAGTATTCTAGGAAGAAAGTATTCTGATAAATACGGTTTAAACTGCACTGTCATTATTGGGCCACTGCAATGGGATAGAATTTTAGTTATTACAGATTATATCACCTTCAATCGTTACATCATTTCACAATTAGGTCAGAGTCTTTCATTTAAACTCATGTTGATAAAACATAATAGTTTCTCTAGGCTGATGACTTCTCTGTATTGGCAGGAGAAAAAAGAATCGAGTGGTATACATAACCATGAAAAGGAAATATTTCAGCTTCTTAAGGCTATGAAATTTGAGTTTGTTGTCTCTTCCTGCTTCTATAATTTGCTGGAAGCTGAAATATTAGGAAGGAGATACTGGTATTTTTCAAGAAATATCAATGAATACAATTTTATTATTTTGAACTGAGTGTAGCCTTGGGCGAAGAGCTCAGGATATAGCTAATAAAAATGGGATTATCAGAGCTGTAAGGGGGATTTCTTCCAGGGAATGCTTGCTCTCCAGGCCAAGGATTGCCCTTATCATCTTCTGTTCCAAAACAAGGAAGCAAAGTTCTTAATTGTGCAGAGATTTCTAAGGCACTTTTTGATTTTCATCATTACCAGGACTCTTGTGAAATAATTATAAGGTTGAGGAGACCTAGGCATTTTTAGTAAATGCTTCCCACACATGTCACAGCAAATGATAATTCTAAAGAAAAACTGTATCACTTAATCTTTAAAAAAATTTAAAAACCCAAATGGACAATATAGGCATGAGTATTTCAAAGGGGATATTTTAGGAGCAAGGATAATTAAAAGGGAATGGTTTTTCTTGCATATGAAATGACAGGAGGACTTCCACATGTATAATTTTAAGATAAAGATTTTAGAAGCTTGCCTATTTTTCAGCTTTATTGAGGTATAAATCAGCAAATAAAATTATAAGATATTTAAAGTTGCACATTGCGATGATTTGATGAACACATATACTGTGAAAGGAGTTCTCCCATCTCTCCATCACCTCATATATGTGTGTATTTTATTTAAATATATAAGAACATTTAAGTTCTACTCTCAGCAAATTTCAGTTACACAATGCAGTGTTACTTAACGTCACCATGTTATACATTCGATCCTCAGACCCTGGGGGGGGGGGTGTCTAGATGAACATTTGCACCTTTATACCAACCTCTCCCCAGTTCCTCTAGCCCCTGGCAATCATTTTTCTACTCTCTATTTCTATGAGTTTGATTTTTTTTTTTTCCACATATAAGTGACACTATGAAGTATTCATCTTTCTCTGCCTGGCTTCTTTCATTTAAGGGGATGCCCTCAAGTTCCATCCATGTTGTCAAACAGGATTTTCTTCTTTCTCAACAATGAATGTATGTCTCACATCTCCTTTATCCATTCATCTGTTAATGGATACTTAGTTTGTTTCCATATATTGACTACAGTGAATAATGCTACAATGAACATGGGAGTTGCAGATATCTCTTGGAAGCCCTATTTTCATCTCCTTTGTGTATACCCCCAAAAGTGGGATTGCTAGATCATATGGAAGCTCTATTTTTAATTTTTTGAGGAGCCTCCATACTGTTTTCCACAATGGCTGCACCAATTTGCACTCCCACCCAAAGTAGACAAGTATATCCTTTTCTCCACATTCTCATTAGCTATTGTTATCTCTTGTCTTTTGGATGATAGCCATTCTAACAGGTGTTAAGGTGATAGCTCATTGTGGTTTTGATTTGCATAAACTTGCTTATTTTAAATGGCGTGTGCAATTAGCTGAAAACACACCTGATATGTAAAGCTTGCACTGCACAGCAACATTTTATTTTTAAAATTTTTATTATTTTAAAACTTATTTTATTTTACATTATTTCTCCTCTTTTAAGTACTTTAATTTTTAGGGCCATTTGACATATTTGAGTGGAAGGTAGAGATTTCCCATAGACCCCGTGCACCTCTCCCACTATCAACATCACCCACAAGTGTGATACATTTGTTACAACTGATGAACAATTGATACGTCATTATCAGCCAGAGTCCATCCTCCCCATTATGGCTCGCTCCTGGTGTTGCATATTCTATAGGTATAACAAATGTTTAATGATACATATCTACTATTATAGTATCATACAGAATCGTTTCACTGTCTTAAAAACCCTCTGTGCTCTGCTGATTCATCCCTCCTCCCCAATCCCTGGAAATTACTGATTTTTTTACTGCCTACATTATTTTACCTTTTCTAGAATGTCATATCTTTAGGATCATACAGTATGTAGCCTTTTTAGATTGCCTTCACTTTTTAACGTATATTTATGGTTCCTCCATGTCCTTTCATGGCTTGACACTTCATTTCTTTTCAGTGTTGAGTGATATTCCATTCTTGGGATACACTACAGTTTATTTACCTACTCATCCACAAAGCCATCACGGCTGCTTCCAAGTTTTGGCAATAGGAACAAAGGTGCTATAAACATCAATTTGCAAGTTTTTGTCTGTACATAGGTTTTCAATTTTTTTTTTGATGTTTATTTATTTTTGAGACAGAGAGAGACAGAGCATGAGCAGGGAAGGGGCAGAGAGAGAGGGAGACACAGAATGTGAAGCAGGCTGCAGGCTCCAGGCTCCGAGCCGTCAGCACAGAGCCCGACGCGGGGCTTGAACTCACAAACAATGAGATCATGACCTGAGCCGAAGTCAGACGCTTAACTGACTGAGCCACCCAGGTGCCCCTGGACATAGGTTTTCAACTCATTCAGGTATATACCAAGGAGTGTGGCAGCTGAAATGTATGATAAAAGTATATTTTGTTTCGTAAGAAACGGCAAAACTATCTTTCAAAGTGGCTACGCCATGTTTTACTCTCACCAGCAACGCAGAGTTCTTGCTTCTCCACATCCTTGCCAGCATTTGGCATTGTCAGTGCAGGGGGTTTGGCCATTGGAGTAAGTGTGTACTGGTATATTATTGTTCTTTTATCTTTTCATTCTGCTGATGACATGTAATGGGGAGCATCTTTTCGTATGTTTATTTGCCTTCTGTGTATCTTCTTTGGTGAGGTATCTATTACTGTCTTTGGCCCATTTCTCAATTGGGTTGTTTTCTGCACTATCAACACAGAACCTGATGCAGGACTCAAACTCACACAGTGTGAGGTCATGAGCTGAGTCGAAGTCGGACCCTAAACCAACTGAGCCATCCAGGTTCCCCTACTTGGATTGTTTTTTTTATTGCTGAGTTTCAAGAGTTCTTTGTATATTTTAGATAATGGTCCTTTATTAGATACGTTGTGCAAATATTTTCTCCCAATATGTGGCTTGTCTTATTCTATTGATATGGTCTTTTGCAAGGTAAATATTTTTGCTTTTAATGAATTCCATGTTAGCAATGGTTTCTTTCCTAGATACTGGAAAGAAACTTTGGTGTCACCTCTGAAATGTCATCAACATAGTCAAGGTCATCTAGATGTTTCTCCTGTTATCTTCTGGAAGTTTTATAGTTTTGGATTTTACATTTAGGTCTGTAATCCAGTTTGAGTTAAATTTTGTGAAGGGTGTATGGTCTATGTCATGATTCTTTTTTTTTTTTTTTTTTTTTTTTGGCATATGGATGTCTAGTTCTAGAACCATATTTTGAAATCACTGTCCAGAGAGGATTCTCAAAAATTTTTGTAAATGGATTACCTCCTGAGAATAGCAATTAGACAGAGAAAATAAGATGGGAGACCACCAGTCTGACTGAATCTGTGACCATAGCTCATATTCAGAACATGATAAGAATTTTCTTTTTTTTATTTTGACCTTCTCCCCTAAACAAATTGAAGATACTGCAGCTGGATGGGTGAATTAACTTACTGTGTTATTTAAGTTGCGAACCAATTATTTGATGAATTGAAATCAACTGCCCTTATCTTTCAAATCTTTGCAAAACTAGAAATGCAATTCTAGAGGCAGTCAAAAGTTCACCTATTCATTTTTATAAATCCCAAAACATCCCTGCTTATCTTAAAAGGCTTATCACTTGCATTCTTCCCTGTGTCTTTGAGATGTAAATGTTAAAGTACAGACTTCTGGGAGGTAATTCTTACCAGAAGAAAAACAGAAGATACAAAATCACTTAAACTTTGTTTTGCCAATGGAATGAATGGGCAGCCTCATTTACCAGAAAAACAACCCAGAAACAACTTCTCTTACAACTGGTAAAATGGAAACTGTAAGACCCCTGTTTATATCTGTCTGTATGCTTAAGTGTGTCTATAAATGTGCATTGTAGATGTATGGTATTTTCTACTGCTGGATCGTATTCTAAAATTGATTTGTAAATGATCTCTATTTAATTGATTTAAAGAAATAATCACCTATATGAATTAATATTCATAAAAAGTCGCAAATTATAATAGAAACTAAACCAAATGCTTTTCAGGGTCACGTGATTTGGCACAGTCTTTGACAAATAAAAGCTGGTTTAAATTTGCTTTAATGAAAATAGGCATGTATTCAGCATATCAACAATGATATATATTGCAGACAGCTTCTATTCTACGTAGGTTGTGTTACCTGTCAAAAAATTTGTCAGTAAGAAAAACAGCTTGGAACAATGAATGACTTTGTCAAATTTCCCATGAAATTTTTGTGGGTAATCTGAACATAAGTGTTATAAACACGTATATTAAACAGATGTAAGTAGGGTAAAAAGTTTTTAGGTGAACTTTTTAAATAGTTTCCCCAACTTTTTTATATGCCTTGAAACCTTAAAGTTAAGTTAAATGATAAGCTAAATTCAATGAATATTCATTTATTTTTATTTTTTGAAGGATTTTTTAAGTTATTTGTTTATTTTGAAAAAGACAGAGAACATGAGCAGGAGAGGGGCAGAGAGAGAGGGAGAATCCCAAGCAGGCCTACACTGTCAGTGCAGAGTCCCTTAGAGAAACTAAAGATATTTGAGTCTATTAGTAAACATGTATTATGCCATGCTGATACATTTTCTATCAAAAAAAGCATGTTTCTAGAAATCATTAAAAGTATTTATATTTTCACACGATGCTAATGTAAAAGATAGTTCACAATTGTTTATTTCTTAAAGTTCCTAAAGGTTAAGAATTCTAATTAATAATGTCATTAAAGCTAGTAGAAATAACAAGGGAAGCATCTCCGTATGCAAGAAAAGTGGGATGTATGCTTTTGGCAAAAGAAAGCACGAGGGATGGAAATACATTCTTGTTGAGGGAAGAGAAAGTAATTTTGTGCTAAATTGAGGCTGGTTATTTAAAGAGGGAAAATACAGGATGAAATCTGAATGTATAAAAAGAAAGTTGTAGAATGTGTGTGGAAAGGGAATCTTTGAAAAAGAATTTTAATGTGTGGTCAAGTTGGCTAGAATTAAAATGAATTTATTTTAAAATGAGTGTTAGTATCAAAAGTTCACTGGTGCAGGTTGTCCCCAAGAAGGCAGCAAAGTAAGAGGACCCTGGGCTTGTCTCCTCCCACAAACACCACTAGATAACTATTAAATCATCCTAAGTACCCCAGAAATCCACATTAAGACTGACAGAACAAACCCCATACCTAAACGGAGAGAAGAGACTACATCAAAGAAGGTAGGAAGTGTGGAGATGTGGTTTAGGGGAGAAATGGATCACATTTGCCACAGAGGAGAGGGAGCCATGGTCTCAGAAAAGGGCGAAAGAGAGAGACGCATACAGGGGAACACAGAGAATTTTCCCTCAAAGCCAAGACTTAGAAAACACGAGGGGCTGAATGTCGTGTGTTCTTGCAACTAGCTAGCAGGGATTAGCCCTTGGAATGTTGTTTTATTATTTCATTTCATTTCATTTATTTTTTTTTTAAGTTTATAGAGTGAGCATGAGTACGGGAGGGCAGAGAGAGAGGGAGAGAGAATCCCAAGCAGACTCCTTGCTTGGCAGAGCCCAGTGTAGGACTTGATCCCAAGATCAATGCCAAAATCAAGAGTCTGACACTTAAACGACCAAGCCATCAAGGTGCCCCTTCAAGGCTGGAATTTTATTTATTTATTTATTTATTTATTTATTTATTTATTTTAAATTGGAGAGAGAGAGAGAGTGAGCAGCAGAGGGGCAGAGAGAATGGAGGGAGAGAATCCCAAGCAGGTTCCGCACTGTCAGAGCAGCGCCCAATGCAGGGCTCAAACTCACAAACCCTGAGATCATGACCTGAGCTGAAATCAAGAGTCAGACACTTAACCAACTGAGCCACCCAGGTGCCCCAAGCCTGGAATTTTAAAGGTCATTAGGTTTGGCTTCAGTAGAGCTCAGAGGGCACTGCCCTATTCCTGAAGAAAAGGCAGGCAAACAACCTGGGGTGGGCAGGGAGGTCCTTACCACAGAGATAAAAAAGTGAAAAAAGAATCAATCAGAGATGAAGAGTGCAATAAACAATATTGGAAACAGGCTTAATGCAATGAACAGCAAGCTGGAAAAAGCAGAGGAACAAATTAGTGGCCTAGAAGACAAAATCATGGAAAATAATGAAGCTAAAGAAAAGAAAGAAAGAAAAATTACGCAACACAAGAATAGACTTACGGAACCCAGTGACTCCATCAAATGTAATAACATTAGTATTATGGGAATCCCAAAAGAAGAAGGGTGGGGGGGTGGGCGGTAGAAAATTTATCAAGAAATAATAGCAGAAATCTTCCCTAACCTGGGGAGGAAGGAAACAGACATCAAGATCCACCAGGCACAGGGTACTCCAATCAAAATCAAAAAAAAGCAGGCCAACACTAAGACATATTGTAATTAAATTTGCAAAATACAGTGAAAAAGAAAAAATCTTCAAAGCAGCAAAAGAAAAGAAGTTTTTGACTTACAAAGGACAATCCATAAGGCTAGCTGAACATTTCTCAACCGAAATTTGGCAAGCCAGAAGGGAGGGGCATGATGTATTCAAAGTCCTGAATGGGAAAAAATCTGCAGCCAAGAGGACCCTATCCAGCAAGGTATCATTCAGAATAGAAGGAGAGAGAGAGAGTTTCCCAAAGACTAAAGGACTTCGTGACCACTAAACCAGCCCTGCGAGAAATATGAAAGGGGATTCTTTGAGTGCAAACAAGGGACCAAAAGTGACACAGACAAGAAAAGGTCAGGGAAAATCTCCAAAAAACAGTGGCAAAACAAGTAATAAAATGGCAATAAATAGATATCTACCAATAATTACTTTGAATGTAATTTGACTAGATGCTCCAATCAATAGGGTGTCGGAATGGATAAAAAAACAAGACCCATCTACATGCTGCCCACAAGAGACTCATTTCAGACCTAAAGACACCTGCAGATTGAAAGTGAGGGGGCGGAAAAACATTTATCACGCAAATGGATGTCAAAAGAAAGTCAGAGTAGAAACACTTATACCAGACAAACTATACTTTTTTGTTCTTGTGTTGTTTTTGCCCTGCTTTGGTGTCAGTGTAGTTCTGGCCTCATGGAATGATTTTGAATGTGTTCCTTCTATTCCATTATTTGTAAGGTTTTAATAAAGATTGCCATAAATTATTATTATTTTGTTAATGTTTGTTAATGTTTCACCAATGAAGCCATGTGGTCTTGGGCTTTTCTGTGTTGGGAGAGTTTTGATTCCTAATTCAACTTTCATTCCTGTTATTGGTCGAAGAAGGTTTCCTATTCCTTGGATTCAAGATTCATGATTCGGTATTGGAATTCACTGCTTTTTTTCCCCTAGGTTATCTGATTTGTTAGTATATACTTGTCCATATTAACCTATTATCACCCTATGTATTTCTGTGGTTATCTATTTCATTGTTTTCTCTTCCATTTCTCATTTTGACCTTTGGATGTTCTCTTTTTTTCCTAATGTAGTTAAAACATTGCCAATTTTGTTTATTTTGGGGGGAAAACTGGTCATTACTTTCAATGTTATGTTGTTTATTCTGGTCTCTAGTTTATTTATTTTTGATTTTTCTTTGTTATTTCTTTCCCTTACTAAATTTCAGCTAAATTTCTTCTTTTTTTCCAGTTCCTTGTGGTGTAATGTTAAGTTCTTTCACTTTTTTTCTTAATACAAGCATTTATAGCATAAATTTCACTCTAACATCTGCTTTTGCTATGTCCTATAGGTTTTGAAATAATGTGTTTTCTTTTTCTTTGTTTTGACACATATTTTGATTTGCCATTTGATTTCTTACTCGGCCCGTTGCTTGTGCAGTAAGTAGCGTGTTGTTCAATATTAACATATTAAATATGTAATATTTACACTGTGGATTTTCCAGGTTTTTTAATTGTTGATCTTTCGTTTTGTACTATTGTGGTTGGAAAATACACTTGGTATAATTTCAGTCCTCTCACATTCAGAATATTTTTATGTCTCTTTTTATGTGATTTATCCAGGGGATTCTTCTGTGTGTACCTGAAGAAAATGTGTACTCTATTTTTTTGTGGATGGAATGTTTTCAATATACATATATTTATTTACACAAATATATTTAAAATATATTTAAAATATATCTTTTAGAACCATGTATTCTGAAGTATGCTTCAAGTAAAATATGTTCTTGTTGTAAGAAAATAACTTTCATTGAGGGTACTCATTTAAAATACAGCATATCAGAGGGGAGGTGGATGGGGCATGGGTGAAAGAAGTGAACGGCATTAAGAGTGCACTTATCATTATGAGCGCTGAAGATGATGTAGAGAATTGCTGAATCACTATATTGTATACTGAAACTAATATAACGCTATATGCTAACTATCCTGGAATTAAAATTAAAAGTTTAATTTTAAAAAGGTACGCTGGTGCAAAATTACAGTTGTATTTTTCTCTGTTAAAAGGCAAATGTTTTCTGGGCACATAAGTGGCTCAGTAGGCTGAGTGTCCAACTTCGGCTCAGTCATGGTTCCTGACTTTAAGCCCCGCATGGGTCTCACCGCTGTCAGCACAGAGCCAGCTTCGGATCCCCTGTCTTCCTGTCTCTCTGCCCCACCGCTGCTTGCGCTCACTCTCTCAGAAATAAATAAGACATTAAAAAGAAAAAAGGACAATGTTTTCTTACTTTATTGGTCTGCTCTTAATAAAACATTGTAAACAAAGGTTTTTCTTTACCTTTAATGTAATCTCCCTAGAAAAACAAAGATCCTATAATTTGTCTTTATCAGGTCACTGATGACTTGTGGGGGGAAAAAAAAACTAAGTCTGTTGAGTTTTAAAAAAACTAAGGCTTTTTACAAGGATTTAACTTTCTGTGTTTGCTTATGAAGCCTTCAATTGCCATCTTGGCTAAATAAATAGCTAAGTATTGTCTCACGGAGACCTAATCGCGTTTGACCAAGTGTGCAAACATTTTGATATTGTTGACAAACTGCCCCCAAATTCATATTCTAAATAATAGTCCTTTTCGCCTTGAACTACCTTTGTTTTTTTTTTTTCAGGGATCCCTGTGCCATCTCAAAAGATGTGTTCTCTTGCCTTATAAAAAGGGAGATACTGAACTAATTAGGCTTATTTGGCACGTTAACTTACATGTTAAGAATTGTGAAATAGGTGATTCTAGGCCTTCTTTCCTTATGTTAGTGTGGATATATGTTATTGATATAAATGTCCCAGTAACTATAAGAAATTCCTAAAGATCTGTTATGTCCTAATGTAATGCTAACACTTGTAATTCTAGTTATTATCTTAAAATGAATTTCACGAAGATAACCAAATTTCCTTGTCAATTGCATTAGAATGAATTTTCATTGGAACTTTTTAACCATGCCATTTTTAAGCCTTTTGTCATTTACAGACAGTTATTGCTTTATTCTGATACTTTCACAAAAAAAATGTTCCTGCAAAAGTATTTCATCTTTAAGAAGATTCAAGGAAATGGCTTTTGACAAGTAGTGTTTTATGGTAATTTTAAAATCGCAACACTTAACTGGGTAAAAATTTCCAGATCTGGTGGAAAAGCTGGATTCAAACAGAAAAAGAATAAATTACATGGGACTGAATTAACTGAGGAAGATGATTACATTTTCTAGGACCTCCTGTTTAAAACATCTTTGGCTCGCTAATATTTTTCTTTTCCAGATTTTAGGAAACTTTATTCTTTCTACTATTAAGCTACAATCTTGTAAGTTATACCATTATGAACAAAGATGTAACACTTTTTTTTCTCCCTACTTATTCTCTCTAAAATTCAGAAACTTTTAGTGAGTATTCTCATATTTATAAAAAACAATTTATACATACCAATATAGGTATTGGCATAAGTTCAATAAGAATCTATTCTATTCTCCTTGTAAGAGAACACAATTAAAAATGTTGGTTATATTACCAAGTCTTTGACTGGAATATCATATTTGAGAGAGATGTGCATGCAGTCAGATATGACCAGACAGTTTTGAGGAACTAAGATTGACTTTTCACAGCCAATAAAGCCCCTTGGAAAAAATCGAGGTGGTAATTTGCTTACATCAAAGCAAACTGTTCCAGCAAAGCAGTCTTGAAAAAGAGCTTATATGGTCAATCATTATTCTTGCTGCATTTATGTAAATAATAAGACGAAGTTTAATGCAAACAAATCAGCCTTATTTTTTAAAGTAATAATAATTATGGAGAGAAGAAATTATGTTTATACCTTAGTCTGTATTAGATTCTAATCCTGTTCATTGTCTTTGAGGTTCTTTAATATACCTGCAAATTGGACTGGATCCTGCTTTTCCTCAAAAATCTGGCTATGAGTTTCCAAATTCAAGTTTCCAATTTTCTTCCACTAATTTGGAATCACTAAGAACAAAGAGTGCTCTTGAATATCTTCGGAAGAGATTATACCATGTCCTTCTCATTACACAGATGAGAGGCAAACTTTAGGTCCTTAAACCTTGGATATGCATCTCACAGCTAAAGAAGTTTCCATCTGACATCTGGTCCTATGTAACCGTTGGAGACCTCTCAGTCAAACTGACGGAAGAGAAGTAGCTGAAACCGAGGTAGACTGCTTCCTCCAAACACCAGATTGAAACATCTTACTTTAATTGAATTTGAAATCTTTTGTTCCTTTTTTTTCTCCCTTTCCTTTACCCTGGCATTGATCTGGCAAATGATCTGATTGCCATCATTTGTTTCTCCCAAGCCATTACTAAATAGGGTAACCTTTGCCTTTCAGACTGTAGATTTGTCATCAAAAACTCCCATCTGTCCATTAACAGTGCCACTTTAGAGAAGTGATTGGTACCCTGACGGGATTTATCTGTGAGGTGCTCATCACTCTCCTTGGGACTTCAGGTGCCTGGATAGCTGGTTAGGTTATCAGTGACCCTAACTTTCCACAAACAAGACACTTCGTTGACCGACTCCCCTGCATTTAGATCATTGAGTTAGAAAGGAATTACCAAGAGACTTTCATGATTTAAGACTCACTTCGTTTGTGGCCATACTTCCCTGAGAAGGAGTAAATGCAAATGAGGATATGATCTTAAACCTCTCCTTAACTCTTAAAAAGATATTACAGAATTTTCTAAGACAAGAGCTGCTCCCGCAAAGATCCTTAGACTCTGTCCAAATTTTTTTTTTGATAATTAGATAATCTTTGATTATCCTTTAGCTGAGCAATAGTCTATGCTATGGCCAACACCATTTGCTGCACCTGAATTGATATTTATGGTTTCTGGTCATTAGTATTCTTTCCTCCCTCCTCCAACACGGGGACATGACTCCTGGGAAAGATTTTTCCCAGCACTGAGGGACAAATATAGACAAAAATACCTCAACTTGATGCTTTATAAATGATGCCTTCAGAGAAATATCTGGACCAAACAGAGGAAACATAAAATTGAATAAGGAAACCTCACTTAACATAGAGTCAGAAAGCCATGAAAGGAGAGTGCTCATGCACATGTGATTCGCCTTAATCTATGTGACCAGCAAGAACAAGATTCCACATGCCTTAGCAACAGCCATCACCTCAAACTTATTGTTATTTAACACAACCCTCCCCAGTTTTGTCCCAGCACCTAATAAAAGCTAGCCTCCCCCCCTCCCCCGTCTCTTAGGACTTGCTTATGGTTTGCCATAGTTCGCTTGTCCTAAATTGCAATTCTCCTGCTCTTCTTAAATAAACTCATCTTTGTTTAATTACATTGCCGTTTGTATTATTTAAGGTTGACAATATGTATTCCCAGTATTTTGGGGGAGTGAAAGGGAAGGGAAGGTATTTAAGAAGATATAATATAGTAGGTAACAACATGCTCATAATGAATAATAAAACTGAGGCAAATAGTATATTCTCGCAGCAAAATAACTGCACATTAAATCCGTTACATTTACGAACATAAGGCCGCAGACTTGTCTCTCTTTCTCAGCCTAAGTGAAAATGAACAGCTTGCTCATCTGATCTCCTTGTGATAGAGGCGTCCTTGGTCCGTCAGCATCAGTATCATCTGGGAGCTTACTGGAAATGCAAATTCTCATGTCCTATCCCAGACCCACTGAATCAGAAATCTTGGGGTTGGGACCCAGCATTCTGTGTATTAACAACCCCTTATCTGATATGAAAGCTATCTTAATTTTGGGCATACTTATCTCTAAATCAGGGAGTAGACCCAACAACTGGTAAGTCTGTGTATTATTGAGAACAGAGCCTGTTACTTATGATGGATGAAACCATGATGAAAGTATTCTAGTACTTGAAAGAGAGAGAGAGAGAGAGAGAGAGAGAGAGAGAGAGACAGAAAGATGCATTCTCAGTTAACAGGTATTTCCTAATAGAACAATGGTAAGGAAGCTTGTTGAAGACCAAATCTACTTCCTGGGACCACTGGAATACAACAGGCAAAAAATATTTAAAAGGAGAATAAAAAGATTTTAAAAGGTACTGCAATGTTACCATGGCACAAAGACCTAATCAGCCTGCCTTTTAGTCGAAAGGAAAAACTCAGGGAAGTGAGTCCCCTTCAGGGCCACTTGCCCCTGGCCTGTGTCCATTGTCAACCAACTGCAGAGGGGCTAAAACAGTAGGTTTCTGCAGGTTCAAAGATTTAAGTAACACATGTCGTGTTTCAGAGCCTTCCAAGAAAAATATCAGCAGAATACCACAACACAGGAGTAAAATTAAATGAATACGGGGCCCAGTCCCATCAAGACTGGAGCCTCGTTCATAAGCACTCAATCCTGATTGAAATAAGATAAACTATACTTTTGATTCTATTTTGCCAGTAATAAAATTAAGTCCTCTCTGGAGGAAGATAACCTCACTCAAAGCTCAAATTATGTCTGTAATGTTTATATGCAATATTTACTTTTTAACCAATATTTAGAAACCATAAAAGGAGACAAAAATAAATACAATTCAGAAAACCAGGGGATAAGTCAGGGGAAACACACACACACACACACACACACAGACACACACACACACACACACACACACACACGGGATTCAGATTTTGGAACTACCAGACCCAGAACCTCAAACTACTTTGCTCAACATACATACTTGAAATTTAGATGACCAGTTCAAAAATTATAGGAGGTAACTGGAAAAATCCAAAGTAATACAATGAGTATCTGGAAATGAAAACTGAATGACTACAACCAAAATTCAAAATACGGATTTGCCAGTAGTTGATATACAGCTATATAGAGGAACACAGAATTACAAGAATTTAGCAGTCATTGGTCCAAAATCAATATAACAACCATGTTTCTACCCCAAAAAGACCATTTTCCTAGCCCTTGACGTGTGTGTGCATACATGTGTGTGTGCGCCCCTTATGAGCAGAAGTTTAAATATTACGACTAAACGCATCTAGGACTAAAAATGTTTCTCAAAGCCTTAGCAATCAAAAGTACCTACAGAAGGCAAAAGAATAAGAATTTAAAAATTATTTACCAAGGAGTCCTGAGTTGGTAGTCCCCTCATCTAGCTGTCTGCATCTTACCCTGCAGAACTTCACAATGGATCTCAAGTCCCTAAATCAAGGGAGAGGAGATGTAGAGCTCCCAAATACAATAGTCTTTATATTCCACCAGCCTCCTATGCTTTCAGACGGCAACCTCAGCACCTACCAATTCCCTCTGTCTGCCTTGAATGAGGCTTCCGGGAGATTTCTAACAAAACCACACCTACACTGACCATATCATACATCACTGTGACCACCGCGTACCTCAATGTACTTCCCCCAGTATCCACACCTGCTGCTTCTTGGAGAGGCGTCCTTCTGAGGTTGCACCATCATGGACTGGCTCACTCCCCTTCTCATTTGACAGCCTCCTTTATATGACCTGGAGGCCAGCCTGCTTCCGAGTCTGTCCCCTTTAGGAAATCATCCCTTGGTCCAATGCCATTGTAAGGTCAATTACCTACAGTTTGCTAAATACTTCACCAGGTGGTCTTATTTTTGTGGGGGCTTTTGCTGAGTTACTGTTTATCTAAGAGAAACCTTAATAAAATGAATCTCAAGGAGAGCTTTAAATGAAAAAAAGAGGTTACAAAATGAGCTGCATGTACCCTGAGTGCTCTGGTAGAAGCAGAAAGACATAATCTTCACTTTTGGGAGAAGGGCACGTGGTTGATTGTGAGTTTACCAATGAACCTATTGTTATTTTTATATCAGCTGTAAAAAACCATCTCCTTTCCCTCTTGCAGCTGCTTCCCTGAAAACCACTGCTGAGCCAGCAATTACTGGAGCAGCACAAAGCCCCTCAAATGGGGGAACCATAGCAATTACCCTGATTTGTCACTGCAAAGGGTTGGCGACAAAGTTGCCTTTCAAGACACTGAAATTAAGCAGCTTGGGACTGGGCCAAAGTATTCTGGAGAGTAGCAATCAGGAAAGGAAGAAAGAGACACCCTTGTCAGCCCAACAAAGCAGGTAGACCTAACAGCCCAGACTGAGTATGTAATAGGAAATAGGATGACTATTTTCTGGCAACGTGTCAGCGTTACCTGAAGTACACTGTGCATCGTGGGTTGACTTTTCTTTGATGATTAAAATAATTCTAGGCCATCTTGATTCATAATCAAGGAGTAAAACTCAAGAGTTCTTTTGTTTTGTTTTGTTTTTTTGGCTAGGAGATTTATCAGATATGATAGCATCCAAAATTTCTGCACGTAAAGGTGACTTTTTCCAACTATGGGTAACTTGAACATCTTCCCCAACACGCAGACAAAATACAGGAATTCAGTCAAGCCCCTGTTACAAGTATCGGAGATACAGCAGTGAACTAAACGCACGGTGCAGTAATGTAACTAGATTCCACTTTGGAAGGCAGAAAGTAAAAAGAAATAAATAAAATATATGTTAAGTCAAGGAGCAAGGGGTCCTAAGGGAAACAAGGTAAAGAAATGAAGGAAGGGAAACATGAGAAGAACTGGCAAGGGGCAGAGATTTTGGATGACGTTGCCAGAAGGTCTCACAGGGGGTCCATCCGAATACAGGCTTGAAGGAACTGAGAGAGCTTCCCACGTGGACGTCTGGAGGGAAAAGCTAAGGCAGGGAAGCCAAGAAAGCAAAGGCCGAAATGCAGGGCTTGGCTTGGGGGTTTGGGAGGCCTTGAAAGCCAGAGAAATTTGGAGAGGGTAACTGATGGTGAGATGAAATGCAAGGTGCCCTCAGAAGTAACTGCCCTCAAGACTACTGTGAGGGCTGTAGCTTTTGCTCCGAGTGACATGGTAAGTCCTTGGAGGGTCTGAGGAGAGGAGAGACAGAGTCCGAGTTGTGTCTGAGCTGGAGCACTGGACCGAAAGAGAAGGGAGGCAAGAGGCAGGGGGGCGGGAAGGAGGTTATTGCCCTGATGCCGGGAGAGAGGACAGAGGCCACAAAAGATGGGCCCCGGGGGAGGTCTTAGGAGGTTGTTGGACTCTGACCGTATTCGGAAAGTAGAATTTCATCATCAGGTGTGAAAGAAAAACTGAAGTGAAGGATGATACAAGGTTTTTGACCTTTAAGAACGGAAGCAGGGGGATGAACACTGTGAGATGGGACAGGCTCAAAAACAAAATCATCTTTGGAGGGAAAAGCAGGAGCGGAGCTCAGTGCCACGCACTGTAAGACCAGTAACTGTGGGCTTATTAAGAGACAAAGTGTATACACCGCTGTGCACTCAAGGGAGCGGTCGAGTCTCGTCGCGTGGAATCTCCATCCGTTTGTTTATGATGGGTACCACAGGCCTGGAAGCCAGATGGATGTATACAGCGGAAAGGAGAGGCCCCACACTCTGTCGGGAAGCAGCAGGTGTTAGTGGGGGGTGGGGCACACAGAAGGGAAGAAAACAAGGCATAGGAGAACACTCCTGCAGTTCTGATGTCTTGAAAGACCAGTGAAAAGAGATCAAATGCCCCTGGTCACTCAAATGCCAGGAGGACCGAATCCATCACTGGTCTAGCAAAACAGCGCTGCTTGGTGACCTTGGGACAAATTGCAGTTGGGTTGGACCCCAGAGCACATGGGCGAGGCTACCTGGGGACAGTGAATGTGGCCTCTCTTTCAAGTTGCTTTGCTCTGAAGGACAACAAAGAACGGAGCGGTCCTGAGAGACCCTGGGCAAAGAGGGAAAGGGGGTTCCAAGGCTGTGGGGCTGGGGGGCCGCAGGGGATGTGGGGAGTGGGCAGATGTGCATGGCTCTCCTCTGATTGCTTCAATTTTCTCAGTGGAGCAGGAAGCAAAATTGTCTTCTGATGCTGAGGCCGAGGGCAGTGGTTTGGAGGTTGAAAGAGCCAGTGGAGATTCATTGAAAAGGGAGGGAAAGAAGGGACTGGAGAAGAAGGAGAACTGAGCCCACTTGGGGGTCACTGATCAGGCATCATGGGAGGCATCACCACGGCTGTCTGATTTTCTTTAGCTCTCTTTAGCTAAATGAGAGCAGTCATGGAGGAAAAGGAGGGTTGGGTTTAATGTGAATGATTCTTCTCCTCGAGAGAACACAGACGTAACTGGGGGAAATGACAATACTTACTGATGGACAACGACAATACTGGTGGAATGTACGTCGGGTAAAGGGCGTAAAACGCAAGGATGGGATCAAACAGTCCAAGACTCTGTTCGTGCGGAGCATGTTGGAGTTTGGGATGCCTGCGGGGCTAAGGTGGAAGGGTGGAGGGTGCCAGCCACATGTTTGGATTTATCATCACACAGGAGGTGCTCACAATGGCACGGTGCAGGGGGCAACCGAGGATGCACAGTTTTGAGAAAGCGTGAATGTCAAGGTGATTGGATGACAGCAGGTCAAGTAACTGAAAGGCCAGGACGCTGTCCTGTATCCTTTTTCATATGGAAAGAAGTATTGAGGGACTAATTGTGGAGATGTAATGAGCCAGGGACTAAAATTACCACTGGCTGGGCAGAGATCTGAGGTACTGGATGTCCGCGAAAACAGGGGGAGGGGGGAGACAGAGACAGAGACAGAGACAGAGATGGAGAAGAGATTAGAGGGACCGTGCGATGGGAGCGAGCCGTTCGCCTTGCCTCTTAAGTCT
Source organism: Felis catus (assembly GCF_018350175.1). Lineage (NCBI taxonomy): Eukaryota > Metazoa > Chordata > Mammalia > Carnivora > Felidae > Felis > Felis catus. The sequence continues at coordinate 3,699,906 of NC_058385.1, read as the reverse complement.
AGGAAGTTGGGGAGAACTACAAGATCAAACAATTCTCCACAGGACAGCCAGGTTTCAATTAGCACAGGAAGGCGAGAAACTAAATTAAAGAACTAAGAGAAAAGGGGATTTACAGAGGACTGACCTTAAACTGTTGATATAAATCCTTCCACCTCTGTTCAGAGGCAAGAAAGTAGGAAGGGAAGAAAAAAGCCTGGAGCAGAAATAGTACAAAGTAAGAAAAGCCATTCCTCTTGACAGGTGAAGGCAGAATGTATAGCAAAGGAAGTCGGATTTCTTTCTTCCTCTGCATGTATTATTAGCTCATACAGCCAAGATTTCCATGAGGCAAATTAATCCGTATTAATTAATGTTCAATGTTTGCTTTTGTATTGCCGAATCAACTTCTCAGGCAATTTGCTACAGTCCTCTTTGATGGTGAGATGAAGTGTTCGCACATCTGCAATGACGGCACGGTCACAAAAGAACTTGCAACCGCTGGAACATGAGCACACGTCTTGATTGGTCCACGAAAAGCCAAAGAGAGTATGTCAGCGGTTGTAATACACAGGGATTTGGGACGGGAAAGCTTCTGTCGATAAATATCTATGGAGAAAGGAAACTTCCATTGGACTGATTTGTTGAAAAGATCCGAAGTCTTCTATCTATTATACACTAAAGAATAAGATTGGTTAATAGTTACAGGTTTGCATTTATCGATAGGCCCTGGCTGGGGGTTTAACTGATACATTAAAAAAAAATATTTTAATGTTTATTTATTTTTGAGAGAGAGAGACAGACTGTGAGTGAGGGAGGGGCAGAGAGAGAGGGAGACACAGAATCTGAAGCAGGCTCCAGGCTCTGAGCTGCCAGCACAGGGCCCGACGCGGGGCTCGAACTCATGAACTGAGCCGAAGTCGGACGCTTAACCGACTGAGCCACCCAGGCACCCCTAATTGATACACTATTTGAATGTGTCTTTACATATACATTACTATAGCAGAGGTGTGATTGAATATTTTGCTATGGAGAATATGGATAACTCTGCAAATAGGACATGGTAAAGCATGATCATAAGAGGATTCGGGTGCGATCGGCAGTATATGTCTTAGTAGCGTAAGAAAATACATACTATTTGAAATTAATATGGAAGCAATCAAATCAAATCACACATTTTATAATTCATTTTCATTTCATTGCTGCACTGGCATGATGGGTTTTTTTTCTCCTACATAATTTCAGAGAAGAAGAAAAAGGCAGTAAGTTCCATATGTAAAAGAAGCATCTGAAGGAAATCAAATTATTAAAAATTTAGAGAGCTCAGTGAGGCATTGGCCATAATTTCCCATTGTGATAAAGGCCACCGGCTAAAGGAATGCTGTGAAAATAAATAAACCATCGAAATAAGGCAAGAGTTTTATTTTTGAAAAGCATTTCTGTCACTAACAGATGATTTTATAACAGAGAATAATTTAGCTTTTCCTTTTATAGAACTTTAAAGTTGCATTCCATTTGTTTTTACTTTCTACATTTGCATAAATAATACATCCTCCTTAATATCAGGCTGCAGTTAAGTTCTCACACAATTGAAATTGTATTATATAGACTCCAACAATTGAGTAGCTAAAACCAAACAAACAACAACAATGAGGAGTTTTCGGCTTTTTGAGCAGAACAGTGATTGTTTTCCCTAACTTCAGTTAATGAAATCAATCATGAGTCTCGATCTGGACAGACGGAATCTGTGCATAGCGTAAATACTTATGACTTTGTAGACATCTGATTATTTTGTTGGTGCAGGAACACTGTCACTATAACAGCATGCTCTATTCTAAACTCCAATGCTAACCACCAAACTAATTCTCCATGAAGTGAAATAGCGTCTAAAGTGGACAGCTTGACAGGGTTTTCTTCTGTTGGCAAGTAGGTGTCCTGAGATACGCTATGGTTATTTCCTCATGTGGAGTGGTGAGGGCTTTTCATAGGATCTCAGGAAGATTCTCGGGAGTAAGTCCAGACCTCAAATAATAATTGCTTTTCTGCCTCATCTGAACATAGAAGTACTCGGTGGGGCAATTTCTACTTAGACCCCTGAGGAGAGAAGCCATCCTGCCCCACCGACTTCCATTGGAACACCCAGCATTCTGTCAAAAAAATTCTTGGGACTCTACCCCCTTGCATTTCACTTCAAAAAAGTGTAGCAGGAGGCAGATGAGGAAAATTATTATTGGCATACGAATCTTTGAATCGACGCTAACTAATGGATAATTATAGATTTGGTACTTTATAGTGGCACCTCACTTCTAGATACCAAGTCTGCCTTCATTTCTTGTTGCAGCTACTGAAATCACCACAGACTCAGTGGCTTAAAATAGCACAGATTTATTATATTACGGTTCTTTTGGTCAGAAATCTGAAACACGTCTTATGACACTAAAATCAAGATGTCAGTAGGCTGCACTCCTTTCTGGGGGCGTTAGAGAAGGACCTATTTCCTTGCCTTTTCCAGCTTATAGAGGCGGCTTATACTCTATCATTTGACCCCCTTGCTCCATCTTCAAAGCCAGCAGCAGAGTATCTTGGCCATTCTTCCATGACCACATCATCACTTTACTCTCTCTCGTTCTCTTTCTCTCATTCACTTATCTGAGCCTGAAAGGGTCCTCAGCTTTTAAGGACTCATGATTTAATTGGACACGTCTAGTAATACAGGATAATGCCCCCATCTCAATGTTCTCAACCTAAATCGTATCTGAAAATCTCCTTTTCCAAGTCAGGTAATATATTCATAGGTCCAGAGATTAGGATATGGACACCTTTTGGTGGCCATTATGCTGCCTATCCTATTATTGGTAATATACTTTTGGAAAGTAATCGAGAATCAATGTGTTGAGACAATGTGGTCAAGCAATTTATCCTTAATGTATTAGTGTGGATTAAAGGAAATATTCACAAAGAATTACATTATTTGGTTTTTTTGAGAGAAAGAGAGTGTGAGCAGGGAGGGGCAGAGAGGGAGAAGCAGACAGAGAATCCCAAGTAGGCTCCATGCTGCCAGCACAGAGCCCAATATGGGGCTCAAACGCATGAACCATGAGATCATGACCTGAGCCAAAAGCAAGAGTTGGACGCTTAACCAACTGACCCACCCAGGTGCCCCTACACTATTCGATTTGGAATTAACTCTTGCATCTTAAAATACTTTAATTAGACAACAAAATAATATCTAGGCAGATAGATTTGAATGAACTCTTTGAAAAACTAAATAAAATCAATGTTGATATAACTCATTTAAATGCATTAGCAAACAATCCAAATTAATCCTGGGAGTTTTTGTTACCTTATCTTCCCTATGTCAATAACATAAAGCGTTCAATTTTGTGCCTTGCTTGGATCAAAAATTAAATAGAAGCCAGTCAGCAACTAAAGACTATACTAAATACTGTAGTGAAAATATTTATGAAACCTGTATCCTAAGTCTGATTCTAAAATTCACTTGCTCTAATGACCTCGGGTAAGTCATTTATCCAGGACCATATTTTTAGCTTCTTGAGATATGATAACTTATTTCCATTCAAAACAAACAAACAAACAAACAAACAAACAAACAAAAAGGTTACCCTACAGAGATAACAGAAAGAACATATTCAATTGTATTAACCTTTAGGATCTTTCTCTCTGTAAAATGAGGAAACCAAACCCAAGATTTCCTAAAGCTAACTCTAAATTAAAGACTTCAAAGTTTTAATGAACATGATTATATAACAAGAAACACATTTTCTTCACCATAAGACACTTGTGCCCCAAACAAGCAAGGATAAAATGCTAAGGTTTCAAGATCATTTTAGTAAATGAAATTGACAAATACCATATGGTGTCCAGAAGGGCCCCATCCCCTAGCCTTCTCTTCAGGTGTGTGTGACCATGTGACTAGAACTCACCAATGCAACTTGAGCTGAAATGACATGTGCCACTCACAGGCAACTTCTCTATATTATTTGCTCTTTGGAAGCGAGTAGAATAGAGAAATGTGACCGGATGCATTCTGATATCAAGACCCCAACAGATGCTGGAGCTACAAGATGAGTGTTAAAATCAGAGTGTGGAGGGGAGCTGCCCGCCCGTTAAGAACACCTGTGTCAAACTGTTAGGTGAGAAAAAATCTTAAACTCACATGTTTGAGATACTATCCTCTTGGGACTCGATTTGTTATAGCAGCTCACTTAACTAGTACAATAATTAGAGAAATTAGTATTGTTATCATTCATTTTTCCACCCAAATAGAAGCATTATTTTAATTCTCTAAAACTGCTCTTATGAGGGGAGCCTGGGTGGCTCAGTTGGTTAAGCCTCCAACTCAGGTCATGATCTCTCGGGTGGTGAGTTCGAGCTCTACGTCGGGCTCTCTGCTGTCGGCATAGAGTCGACTTCAGATCCTCTTTCCTCTCTATCTCTGCTCCTTCCCTGCTCATTCTCTCAAAACTAATAAATAAAAAAAGGAAAATTGAAAATTGCTCTTAGGATATAACGACACGGTGGTCTATTTCAGGAACCAAGAAATGCTATCTCTTTAAAGCTTAATGTCTCTTGGGGCGCCCGGGTGTCTCAGTCGGCTAAGCATCCACTTTAGCTCAGGTCGCGATCTCCTGGTTCTTGAGTCTGAGCGCTGTGTCAGACTCTGTGCTGACAGCTCAGAGCCTTGAGTCTGCTTCAGATTCCGTGTCTCCCTCTCTGTGTGCCCATTCCCTTCTGGTACCCTGTCTCTCAAAAATAAATAAACATTAGGAAAAAAAAAGCTGATGTCTCACTTTTTCACATATATAGCTAGAAGCTGATGAATTTACATTAAGTTTTCCTTTCTTAGTTGTCATCAAATCCTTACTTGCTGCCAGGTACTGCACAGGGCATGGGAAATAAAGACATTAACTCATGCAACAAGTACTCATGGAGTCTCTAGATTATCATGAGACATTATTCCAGGTGATCATGAAGCAGTTTTCAGAGAATACCTAAGAAGTGTTTAGGAATTCTGGGGCCCCTGGGTGGTTCTGTTGGTTAAGTGTCTGACTTCAGCTCAGGTCAAGATCTCACGGTTTGTGAGTTCAAGCCCTGCCTGCTTGGGATTCTCTCTCTCTCTCTCTCTCTCTCTCTCTCTCTCCCTCTCCCCTACTTGCCCTTTCTCTCTCTCTCAAAATAAATAAACATAAAAAAAAGAAAGAAAAAGAATTGTTTAGAAATTCTGGAGGTCTAATAAGTCTGTTAGGGAGAATTTTTAAAAAAGCAAAAAAAAAAAATGAATGCTACCATTATGGCCACTGGCCCTTATATAATCCCCTTTTCTTGAGTGTGGGTAGGAACCTGTGAATATGGTGGATGGCACTCCCTTGGTTATACAGTGTTCTATGGTAAAATTCTGTAAATGGGTATTGCATATGTAATTAAAGTCTGTAATAACTCGACTTTAATCAAAAGGAAAGTTATTCTGGGGGAGCTTGTTCAAGTAAGCCATTTACAGGAGATTGCAAACATCAGGGACACATGACTGTTGCCCTTGAAGAAGCAGACCGCCATGTTGCAGAGAGGAGCACGTGTCAGGAAGTGGCAGACAGCCCTGTGTAGCTTAGTCTCACAATCCGAATGGAACCTTTGATGAGGACTCCAAGCCTCACATAAGATAATAGCCAGAGCCAAAACCTTGGCTGCAGCCCTGTAGAACCCTGAGGAGAGGACCCACCTAAACCAAGTTTGGACCCTCGACGAGCAGAAAGAAACTGTAAGTGTGTGTTGTTTAAAGTCAATACAGTCATGGTCATTTTTTATGCCACAGTAGAAAACTAATACAGACTTTGGGGCCAGAAGCCGAATGTTGTTTTAATAAATCCCTAAAAACTGGGAGCAGCTTTGGAATTGGGAAGTGAGTAGACAGAAACTGGAAAAGTTTGGGGGGAGCACATTAGAGGAAGCCAAAATCACATTACAAAAAGACAATCACTTGGACTGACTCTTAGAAGGAATGTGGACTTTAAGAATGCTACCCACAGACAGGCAAGAGCTCAGAAGGGAGTAAGGCATGTTGCTGGAACCTGGAAAAGAGGAGATCTTCTAGATAGTGGCAGCAAGCTTGGTGAAAGATTTTCCTGCAGTTATGGGGAATGCAAAACTTGTAAAGAATGAACCTGCTTAGGAGCACCTGAGTGGCTCCAGTCGCTTAAGCATCTGACTCTTGATTTCGGCTCAGGTCATGATCTCTCAGTTCGTGAGTTCAAGCCCTGCGTTGGGCTCTGCACTCTGACAGCACAGCGTCTACTTGGAGTTCTCTCTCTCCCTGTCTCACTGCCTTCCCCTGCTCACACTCTCTCCCTTTCTCTCTCAAAAATAAACATTAAAAAAATAATGAACCTAATTACATACCTATGGAGATTTTCAAGCAAAATGTTGGAGGTGTTGCCTGGTTTCTTCCTGTTGCAAATAGCAAAATGTGAGAGGAGGGAAGGAAGTGGGGGAACTTGGTGCAAGACTATTCAATACAAATTGAACAGGCTTGTTGATTTTGAATATTCTCAGTTTCCCCAGATGGCAAAATACGCCAAGAATTGGGTGACTCCTGAAATGTTAGCAGAGAGGAAAGCCTAGGGGTGTGACTACACAACCTTGCCCCAAATCTTAGAAAGATCAAGGTTTCACACACAGGATTCTCTCAAGACGTCAGGGATGCTATTCAGAGATCTTCTCAACTAAAGTGGAGGCTCTCTAGAAATATTGAGGGTGTGGCCCCCATTCCTCTCAGCAGGAGGCCTAGAGGCAGAGATAATCTCAGAAAGATCTGTGAAGATAACTTTTATCTAACAGAGTGAAGTCTGCAAATGACCTCCAAACAGGAAAATCATTTCAACAACAATACTGCCAGCTTGAATTCCGAGAGGGACAGAGAGAGAGCACAAAATTAGAGGCTCTTGGATTCCCTGAATTCTATTGGCAGGAAGCAACTGCTCTTATGGATCTTGGTGTAAGACGTAACATTTTTGGTTCAGAGACAACACTATTAATCGTGGCACAACGAACATCATGAGTATCCGCATATTTACGTCAGATGCACCTGCACATACAGTGTGTTACATTCCACGAGAGGACTCCTGAGTTAGGGAACCTGACTAAATCATTTATGATGGACAGTAGGCATGCTCTAGTCTCTAAGACTGCAAGCAACTCTTCCCTGTGCTCTGAAGAGAAACACTGTTAGCTACGTAAACGTCCTTGAAAAAATAGTCTGGACACTAGTGTTTCTTCTCAGAAGCCATGCAAGAGGGTCATCGAGAAATGTTTCCCGATACTTGGGCACCTTTTGGGTGATGCTCTGACTCCTCTTTGCCCTGATCATACAGGATCTGTAAGATCTCTTTCTGTTATTCTTCAAAGGAAAAAATGGCATGGGCTGTCGTCCTAATGCGAATACTCATTTCCTTCCTGTGTCACTGGGTCCTACCGATGCCCGCCATGACGATGGCTTTCCATTTGAAAGTCAAGTCTCCACCCTCATCAGTATAAAAGGTTTCCTTCCCTTCCTGATTTGTCCTGCTGGGTACAGTTCCTCTTCCTCGGAAGCCATCCTTCCTCATCATCTGGAGATACAGAACTCCAGTGTACTCACACCATAGACAACTTGACTTCGCAGCAGCTCTCCTCTTTGACGCCTCCTTCCCACCAATTTACGCTAGGGACACCTTGCTTCTCATAGTTAAATGTTGAACTTTGACCTCCTTTTTTGTATTTGTGTGTTAGCATTTCTCACTGATAACTAGGCCCTTCCCTTGCTACGGTATCTAGCTTCAACGGGTTTGGAGTCCTCTCACCCACAATTTCTTTTTGAACACGATAGTCTTCTCCACAGTTTTGGCTTTGGGTTTGCAAATATTTTACTGGTTTTACAATTCTGGCTCACAGTTATACATGATTTAGCTCTTTTACTTATTTATTATTTCATCTCGGAAGTAGTACACAAAATATATTTTTAAGCTAACGGAAGATGATCAAAAAGTCTGTGACATAATATTTATCATTTTATAATGTATCTCCCCCACTCTCAAACTTATACCCATCTTTCATTGGTAGAATGTAACCGTAAATTATAACTATAATTTAACAGTTTTGAATTTTGAGCTGTTTGGCCCTTCAGTTAATGGCATACACCATACCTGTGAAAAATAACCACTGTTGAAAAATGTGTTTCCTAAACAGCGCAGTATTTCTGTTTCAAGTGAGCCTGTTTTAAAAGTATTTCTTAATGACAAATCACTTAACAGATTTAGGCACATTGTCTGAGTTATACTTGGATGCTTCCGATAGCACTAAAAACTAGTCTGGTAAAATCTAGCAGACATGAGCATTGGTTTAGTGCCTACATCATCAAAACTGGTAGAAAAAGGAATACTGGCAATAAAGATTTGTGCAGGGGTGTGCACTCTGGAACAGAGTCCATCCATTAAACCCCAAATGGGATGACTGGGTCTCTTAAGCCAAACATTCCTTAGTATGCTTTTCTGTGACACTAATCACTTCAATCTTCCTTCATGTGCCATGGAAAATAGATCACAAGGTTTGGCCAATTAAATCACGCTTAGGGAAGGGATAAGGAAGCAAAATATAGCAGTTGTCCTACCCTTGCGGTATTTAAAAACAGAAGCCTTTCCCCTAGGGGGCTTGTCTTTATTTATCTTTTGCTAATTTGCCTAGTTAGCATGTAATCACCCGCTGGCATAAACCTTTTGTTTCTGTGATTCAGAGGCTTCATTGTGAATTTGATGAAGTCAATGAAATGTTAAAAACTATTTCAAGCGGTGCCTGGGTGGCTCAGCGGGTTAGGCACCTGACTCTTGATCTCGCTCTGGTCACAGTCTCACGGCTTTTTTTTGTGTGTGTGTGGGTCGGATTCTGTGCAGTGTAGAGCCTGCTTGGAATTCCCTTTCCCTCTCTCTCTGCTCCTACCCCACTTGTATGCTCTCTCTCTCTCTCTGAAATGAATAAATAAAATAAAAAAATTAAAAAAAAAGTATTTCAAAATACACATCAAGGCAATTACGTAAGTAATTTAAGCCTTTCATAAATCCCTTCTTGTAGAGGCCGCTTTTAGACAATAGTCTTGAGCAATGGAATGCAGAAAGGGCCCACAGTGACCCCCACGCTGAATATAGACAGGTGACCCACCTCAAAATATCCGTAGGCCCTAACTGATCAATGCACTACTTACAAGCAGGCACAGTAACCAAGAAAGGGAAGATTCCATACATCACCGCACCTCCTCATCTTCCCCCTTTACAAACAGCCCCCGCCCACTGCCTCCTGCCAATCACTCCCTTGCTTACTGTCCTGCCGGCTGCTGCCTTGAGGTGTATCCAGTAAATGTGCATCTTCTTTGCTCTGCCTCAGGTGACTTCTTTCACCTCCCACGCCACCGGCTTCCATCCAATCATCGCCCCACATTTGCCCCCCCCATCCAATCGAGAAACATCTCACTTAGACACCACTTCTTAGCTTTTGTTATCGCTGATTTCTCACCAACATGCCCAATGGAAACTGAATCTTGAAAGTAATCACAAAATTATTCCGATACTAGAGAAAATCAACTGATTTATCAAGTGAAAGAAAATCAGATACTTCCTATGCATGGTCCCTGTACTCTGTGATGAGGTCATTCATATTAATAATGTTGGTAGAGCATTGTTATGCATTTCCTTTGACACAGTAGCTAAGTCCATCAGACAACATACCTTCCCAACATGTTTGGGTTATGAGTAGTGCCAGTTACAGTATAGCGAGTCAAAAAAGCAGAGAAAATATAGCCTTTACAGTATATATGGACATAGGAGATGACCCAATTAGCATGACTCTAAAATTACAAAATGAAATGTTTTGTGCAAAGCTTACAGAAGTGCCAACAGCTGTTGAGTGCCAAAAGGCATCTTCTATGAGCAAGGACTTCACGTCCAATTGTAAGGACTCAGTTATTCTATCACAGTGATACCTATCTCTGATGACACATTTAAGTAGCTTCCAGGCAAGAGAAGCACACAGGATTAGCAAATATTAGATATTGCAGAGAAAACAATATTGTCAAATGTTTTTATTTCATAACCACAACTTGTCTTAATTATCTGAGTATGGTCAGTAAAGATTTGTTAGATCACATGTATTTCAGGAAATATTTCTGCATGTCTGAATACAGTTGGCTTCTCCACTACAGCCTTGACCAGGAAAAGTCCACTCCATTTGGAGAAACATGCATAGTTACTCCTTAAAGTTTCTATATAATACACGAAAAATGATGAACAGAAAATACCATTTCAAAATCAAGGATATTCAATAAGCAATATTGCAGTAAAAATTAAATTATGATGACAATTTGCATAAATTAAAGAATTTGAAAAAAACATCTCCCCTGTATGACAAGAAAACAAAGCAGATCTAAAGACCACAAGAAAGGTACTAAAGCAAAAAGGAGAAGAAAGATAGCTGGTGTACCTCAGAAGAGAAATTGAAACAAACATTTTAACATTCACAGAAAGGAAGGTAAAATTGAAAGATACTATCAGAATAGGCATTATTGGGAACTGCATTATGAATAGAAGACAGGACTGAGAAAATGAGAGAAACAGGGGCACCTGGGTGGCTCAGTAGGTTGAGCGTCCGACTTCGGCTCTAGTCATGATCTCACAGTTTGTGAGTTTGAGCCCCACATCGGGCTCTCTGTCCTTCTCCCGCTTGCGTGCGCTCTCTCTCTCTCTCAAATACAAATAAAAAACATTACAAAAAAAAAAAGAAAATGAGAGAAACAAAACAGAAATAGATGAAGCATGGAAAAAGATTCACTATTCAATATCCACGGGGGAGAAGTAAAGCCCACCCATTACGGACATAAAGCTGGTGTAATTACTGTGTGCCAGACAAAACACTGTGCTAGTCAGACCTCTGAATAATAGAATAATTAAAAGAAAAAAAAATAGGGGCGCCTGGGTGGCGCAGTCGGTTAAGCTTCCGACTTCAGCCAGGTCAAGATCTCGCGGTCCGTGAGTTCGAGCCCCGCGTCGGGCTCTGGGCGGATGGCTCGCAGCCTGGAGCCTGTTTCCGATTCTGTGTCTCCCTCTCTCTCTGCCCCTCCCCCGTTCATGCTCTGTCTCTGTCCCAAAAACAAATAAACGTTAAAAAAAATTATTAAAAAAAAAAGAAAAAAGAAAAAAATATAAAGACATATCTAAAGAAAATTTTGCAAAATGTAAGATTATTTGAATCTACCAATTATATAGACACATGGTGTTCCAGGAATAATTGAACCAGAAGGGTGAATCCTGAGGCCTAAATCAATCAAGTTATTAAGCTCAAGAAAAGAAAAGAATCTTTCGGTCAATTTGGCCAGGTCAATAAGGAAATATCTTAAGAGGAAAAAATCAATTTAGTTTGTGTCATCTTGACTGAAAAATTTAACAAGATAGTAGAATAATATTCTGAAAGAAAGAAAATATGAATGTTCTTTTAATATGAACATGCTATTCAAGACTAAAGGGCACAGTTTAAAAATTCTGAATATGAAAAAAACAAATGGAAACAGTATTTTCCTGAGTACTTCCTATGGAAAATGCCTGTAGGCAAACTTCTACCAACCACAGAAATCGGAGGAGCTGAAGAACAATAAGCCAGGGCTCCTGGGTGGCTCAGTCAGGTAAGTGTGGACATCGGCTCATGTCATGATATCAGGGTTCATGGGTTCAAGCCCTGTGTCCAGCTCTGTGCTGACAGCTCAGAGCCTGGAGCCTGCTTCGGATTCTGTGTCTCCCTCTCTCCCTGCCCCTCCCCCACTCATTCTCTGTCTCTGTCTCTCAAAATAAATATACATTAAAAAAGTTAAAAAAAAAAAAGAAAAAAAGAAACCACGTTGGTACTGAATAGTAGAAATTATACTGTCTGTAAAAAGCAAGACTAAACTTGAATTGGCAATTATCATTACTAAAGAATATTTAAATGTTGCAAATTAAAATAAATTAATGGAGAAATTAAAATAAATTAAAGTAGTTGGGAGTGGTTGGAGAAAGGAAACCACCAGTGGCATGATTATGCTACCTTTATCATCCATTTTGGCCAAGTATCAAACTATATCATTCAATGCTAAAAAATCAAGTAACAAGGAAGTAAATATATTAAAGATATAAAAGTAATCTATGGAAGCAATGGGACATTAGGAAAGGGAAAAGGAAGAATAAATGCTTACATTCTCTTATTTTTCAAAATAGGGATTCTATAGCTCAATCTAAGGAAGTGGAGAATGATCGTAAATTAGAAGATTATAATAGGCAAACCTTCTCAAGTAAAAGTAAGCGCAAACAGGAAGGGTTGAATCATACAATTTGTTTATTAAAACTGATAAAATATGATTATAGATTTAACGACACGAAGCTATTATTTAATTAGCATCAATGAAGTATTTTTATTTAAAGCAGATGTCTGTCATATTCATTCACTAAGAAAAACACAACTATGTAATGTTTACAGAAATCATGTAAAACAAAGTGACTCGGGAAAGTTGGAAACAAAAAGATGAACAAAGGCAGACAAGCCGGCAAATGAAATGAAAATAAAATGGAAGGGATACTCTTCATATCAGAAAAAGGGGACCTCAGGGAAAAAGCATTAAGTAAGGCTCAGAAAGACACTTGAAAAGAATAAAATATGCAATCTACAGTATCAGTACACAAATAACAAAAATCAGTAATGGAAAATAAATGGGAATTATAATGAGAAATAAACCGACACTTTAATTTACATTTCTTTTCCCATGACAGACCAAATGGATTAAAACCTAAGTAATGACATAGAAAATTGTGTTCTTTCTAATCCAGGAACTTATTTTACTGAATTTCTTGAACTGAATTACGTAATTTACACTCACACTGCTGCCTTTGTTATTTATTTCAATGGGCAGTCAGTGAGTAATAACCTACAACTAATATGCTTAGCACACTCTTGAAATACTTTAACAGACTCTACCAAGAAATACATAGTAAAGGGAGGTTTCGAGCAAAGGAAATTCAACACACATATTCTCATAAGTGTGGTAATGCCCCAAAATATATCCAAGAAGCTCCTGGATGTAGGAGAATAATTGGAAAAAAAAACATATGTTCTCAGACAGGCAAAGCTGCGTTTGAGTTTTGATATCAGAAGAAACTTTGAACACCTTATGTAACCAGTCTGAAAATGTATATATAGTGGAAGGAAGTGGATATAACCCCTCTACCACAACAACCCTGGGAAGAAAAGTAGATATGAAGTGTCTGCCCTCGAAAAGAAGATTTAAAAAATAAGTCAATACATGTGTATTCCTGTCCCCATCCTAGCTGTATGAATCATCCAAACATATCAGAAAACCCTGGTCATTTTTAACGTTTATTTATTCTTGAGACAGAGAGAGACAGAGCATGAACAGGGGAGGGTCGCAGAGAGAGGGAGACACAGGATCTGAAACAGGCTCCAGGCTCTGAGCTGTCAGCACAGAGCCCGACACGGGGCTCGAACTCACGGACTGCGAGATCGTGAGCTCAGCCGAAGTTGGACGCTTAACCGACTGAGCCACCCAGGCGCCCCAAACCCTGGTCATTTTTAACAACTTTATGACTAATCTGGATGAAAGCAGAAAATATTCTTATCAGAACTGCAGTGGCACAAAGTTGGGGATATTAGCTAATCCATTGGAATAGAAAAGCGGATCCAAATCCTTTTTGTCAGACTGAAACGAACTGATGGCACTTAAGAGGATCCAATGGGAAAGTATTAATTTACTTGGAGAATGTTAACTAGGAGAATATGACTGGAGTCGTCTATGGTGGAAATATTTTCGAAAACAATTAGCGGCCTGAAAGATCCATACAAGTAGATGATTTGATATACCTGTCAGACAGTGACTTCCACAATATTCATTTAATATAGTGCTTACAAGGAAAGTAATACCCTCTTGTGATCTCTAAGGACTGCCATATCGGGAGCAATGCATGTAAAATAAATTGGGCAAGGTTGCATTTTTTGGGGTCCAGCACCTAATCATGCCAATAACTAGCTGTGTAATCTGCACAAGCTCCTTTATTTCATGAACAATAGAGTCCCCATATGGGTTGTGGGCTCAGAGAATTAAGCACATACCTGTGAGATGGGATTCAGTAGGATAACATAAGTAAAGAATTTAGTAAAAGTCCATCGTTATTGTCATTATTCTGGAATCATATTTTAATAGGGAAAATTGACCAATTAAACTATGCTCAAGGAAGCTTAACCAAAATGTCGAAGATTCTGGAAGGTAAGAGTCAAAGAAAACAGGTAAGGAAATTGAAAACGTTTAGATCATACAAGAGAAGATCTAGAAGAAAGAACATTTCTTTCTATGAATGTCTTACATGGTAGAGAGAGTAACCTTTCTTTGCATCCGCTAGAGAACACAATACCCATTCAATGATATAGTGATATTATTGGATATTGGTAATGGATATTGCCAGGAACAGGACTTCCTGTTAGTGTAAGAAAAGTTATAAACAACCAACTTTTCATGACTAGAAAGGACTAATTTACAAATAAAAGATCGGTTATTGTGAATGTAAACTGCAGAAATGAAGTGCTCACAGTTAGAAAGATGGTGATGTTAAGCAATGAAGGGTAGGGGCGGCTAGGCGGCTCAGTCGGCTAAGCGTCTGACTTCGGCTCAGGTTGTGATCTTGCGGTTCATGAGTTCGAGCCCCGCATCAGGCTCTGTGCTGACAGCTCAGAGCCTGCAGCCTGCTTCAGATTCGGTCTCCCTCTTTCTCCATCCCTTCCCCATTCACTCTCTCTCTGTCTCTCTCTCTCTCTCCCTCTCTCTCTCTCTCAAAAATAAATAAGCATTAAAAAAAAAAAAAAGAAATGAAGGGTCAAGTTACAGAACATGTAAGATCTACCTCAAAAGCAGAATCCTGTAGTTCAATAAAGGGGTATCAATGCTGTTTTAGAATACTGTAGCTTGGAACTATTATGTTTTCTAAGAGCACCACTACCATGATAACTCTCTAAGCTGGTCTTGACCTCATTCTCTCAGAGAATGTAGAGTATTACATTCCTTTCACGCTTCCTCTTACTTAAAATGACCTCCTGGGCCATTTTGCTCATCTTAGCGAAGTGGACTACAGTTGATACGTGGCCAGAGTGACCCAAACAACAAACAGAAATTCTTGATGTGTGAGCAGATAAAACATCGCGTTGGAGATGCCAAATAAGGTTATGAAAGCCACTCACTATTATTCATCAATAGAAGTAGTTTCCTGCCAGAGATGAAGAAATAAACCATCATCAAAGAGAAAGTAAATACACAAATTCTAGTGTGAGGAACTGAAATCAAAAGTGGCCACTGTAATGTGGCTGTTGAGGGATATTTCTTATAGCATTTGTGATATAAAACTATATACATAACTATAGCCATGAAATCATCTCTGACCCAATAGTTCTGTTAAGAAGACTCTAAGAAAGTGATCAGAAATGCACACAAACAAGCACACACAGGCTATTTATCGAATCAGTATTTTTCAGTGTAAATAATAGAAAAAATAAATTTATGTTACAGAAGATTATTTCTGTACACATTGGTACAACTATTGAAAACTAGATTTTAAAAGAATATGGGGAAACGCTCACAATAAAGCAACTGAGTATAACTTTTAAGTTATAACGATAAGAAAAATCGGATATCCAGTAAAAATGATGTAATATATGTATATACACAAAAATGTACTGACTTATTTTTTGTTAATAACCTTAAGTAGATGAGATAAAAGTTACATTCACATTTAAGTTATTATATATTATTCATATATGTTATCATAATATTTAATTTAAATTTTTACTTATACTGTATTCTGTATACTAATTTTTATTAGTTTTGCAAAAATCTTGAAATATTTGATTTAATAATTCCAAGGAGTTTTGAATAGTAAACCTTAGGCTATAAATGTTTGTTATAGGACACTATATTTGTAATGATTTTTTAAATTTATTGTAGAAAACTGTTCACTTAAAGTTGTACGTGAGGCTTGCCACTTACTAAATGCCTCGTTAAAATTAACATCCAGGCTGTAACCTCACTGTCTTATTTTATGGAACTCAAGAGCTATAGAGTACAGTGAAGTTGCTCTTGGGCCGCCTGGGTGGCTCAGTCAGTTAAGCGTCTGACTTTGGCTCAGGTCATGATCTTGTAGTTCATGAGTTCAAGCCCTGTGTCCAGCTCTGTGCTGACAGCTCAGAGCCTGGAGCCTGCTTCAGATTCTGTGTTTCCTTCTCTGTCTGCCCCTCCCCCACTTGTGCTGTCTCTCTCCCTCAAAACTAAACATTAAAAATAAAATAAAATAGGGGCGCCTGGGTGGCGCAGTCGGTTAAGCATCCAACTTCGGCCAGGTCACGATCTCGCGGTCCGTGAGTTCGAGCCCCGCATCGGGCTCTGCGCTGATGGCTCAGAGCCTGGAGCCTGTTTCCGATTCTGTGTATCCCTCTCTCCCTGCCCCTCCCCTGTTCATGCTCTGTCTCTCTCTGTCCCAAAAATAAATAAACGTTGAAAAAAAATTTTTTTTTCAATAAAATAAAATAAAATTGTCTTAAAACTATGGACATAGGTAAAGGAATTCCTTTTAAAAATGGATCCTCTAATAAATATTAAAACTTACACTTTTCTTCAATTCCACTGAAAACAAAAATCTAGACCTTAAATAACAAGTTAAATTCAAATAAGCAGAAGGAAGGAAACAATAAAGATTAAAGCAGAGACAAAAAAAAAATGGAAAATACAAAGGCAAACAGATAAATAAAACCAAGAGTTAGTTCTTCAAAAAGATTTTTAAAAACCCACAATTTTTGGTTAGAGTGACAATAAAAATAAAAAGAGAAAAGATCCAAATAACTAAAATTAGAAATAAAAGAGAGACCATTAATACCAATTCTATACAAATAAAAAAGGTTGTAAGAGAATACCAAAAATAATTGTATGCCAAAACATTGGATAACCTAGATGAATTGAAAAAAAAATTATGGGTACCTGGGTGGCTCAATCAGTTGGGTATCCAACTCTTGATTTTGGCTCAAGTCATGAACTCACAGTTTCTAGATTGAGCCCTACGTTGGGCTCCATGCTGACAGTGTGGAGCCTGCTTGGGATTCTTTCTTTCCGTCTTTTTCTGCCTGTCCCCCACTCACATGTGTGCTCTCTCTCTCAAAATAACTAAATAAACTTTAAAAAAATAAAAAAATAGAAACACACAATCTACCAAATCTACCAACATTGGATCTTAAAGAAACAGAAAATCTGGTGAGACCTGTCACTAGTAAGGGTATTGACTTAGTAATCAAAACCTCCAAGCAAAGAAAAATCTAGTACTAGATGGCTTCACTGGTGAATTATATCAAATATTTAAAGAAGAATTAATATCATTTCTTCTCAAATTATTCCAAAAATTGAAGATGAGACAAGACTCCCAAACTTATTCCTTAAGGGCAATAGTACACTGATACCAAATCTAGATAAAAACCCTAGAAGAAAAGAACTCTAAAGACCAATATCCTTGATGAATATAGATTCAAAACCCCTCAACAACATGCTAGCAAATAGAATTCAACAGCACAATAAAAAGGTTATACATTATCACCAAATACTATTTATTCTTGGAATGCAAGGATGGTTCTACAAATGAAAAGCAATCAATCGATCAATCAATCAGTCAATCAATGTAATAAACCGCATTAAAAGAAGAGAGGGAGGGGAGCCTGGGTGGCTCAGGTGGTTAAGCGTCTGACTTCGGCTCAGGTCATGATCTCGCGGTCCGTGGGTTTGAGCCCCGCGTCAGGCTCTGTGCTGACTGCTCAGAGCCTGGAGCCTGTTTCAGATTCTGTGTCTCCCTCTCTCTCTGACCCTCCCCCGTTCATGCTCTGTCTCTCTCTGTCTCAAAAATAAATAAACGTTAAAAAAAATTTAAAAAAAATAAATGAAAGAACAGAGGGAAAAGCCACATGATCATCTCACTTGGTGCCGAAAAATAAATATTTGACAAATCAAACACATTTTTATAATAAAAACTCTCAACAAACTGGGACTAGAAGGAAATTTCCTCAACAGAACAAAGCCCACAGCTAACCTCATCTTCAATGGATCAGTAAGATCAGCAATAGGACAGGGTTGACCTTTTTTACCTCTTCTGTTCAACACATTACTGGAAATTCTAGCCACAGCAATTGGTCAAGAAAAGTAAATAAGATGCTTCCAAATTGGAAAGAAGAAAGTAAAATTATCTGTTCACAGACAACATGATCTTATATGTAGAATACCCTAAAGATTCTGCCAAAAAAAAAAGGGTGTAGAACTAATAAACACATTCAGCAAAATTACAGGATACAAAGTCAACCAATAAAGACCAGTTTCATTTCTGTATTATAACAATAAACAATTCAGAAAGAAAAAATAACACTTAAAACTGGAGTTTCAAGAAACATTTTTGTGCAAAACATGTTTGTCCAATTAGTTTAGAAATATTTAATTCTAAAGAGATATATTTACTTTGAGGATACATAATTGAAATTCTCTGAACCCTTAATTATTGAAAGATTCTTAATTTAGTATGCCCTTAGGAACTTAATTTTAGTCTACTAAATCCTTTTAAATAACAGGAAAGCAAAAAAAAAAACAGTTGGCACAACTTTTCAATATGATTTCATTTATGATATATTATTAACTATTTTTGCAATTATAAATAATTTGCTATTTTCAGATGTATTTTATTTTCTTTAGGCCAGAATCAAAATTTCAACAGGAATATGGAAATGTCATTGCCAACATAATTTTTAAAAACAAATTTTTCTGATGCTTAATTCACAAATAATGAGACATCCTCACTATGTGACTAATTGAAAACATAAAGCATGATGGTGAGTTACCAAGGAAAATAAGGACAAATGCCAATCACACTCTTTATTTTCTAAACTATGTGTCAAAATTAAATCTGAGGAAAGGAGATGCAGATTAATATCAAAATAGGTCATTGTTATAGGATTATCTCCACAGGAGCTGAGGTGTTTGGAAGTAATGAAAATATAATTAGCATTATGTATGGAACATTATGCATTCTTTACTTCAGCCAATATTTACTCAGCACCACTTTAGCTCCTAAAGAATCGCCTAACAAATGTTTCTCGACTGTGTTTTTTAATATTCTAGAGGAAGGAAAAAATAGACCAGGACATGCGATGAGTGGTTGCCAGTAGGTCAATCACAGGGGTCAGGTAGGCTCAGGAAGAAAGGCACCTAATGAACATATTCTTCAAGCAGATGAGGTGTTGTCATGGGGGTGCCGGGTGGAAGAACACTGCCGGCAGATGGCAGTCAGCACCAAGACCTAAGAACGAGAACCCTCAGTGTGTTTGACACATGGCCAGTAGAGGGAGAGGCTGTGCGGCTGCGGCAGAGGGGGGCAAGGTGGAAAGCAACTGGAATAGGAAATCTGAGAGATGTAATTCATCAGTCTCTCTCGCAGCCGCCTTAAGAGTTTTACATAATTGGAATAAAATGAATTATTTGTAGATTATCACGACGTTAAAATTGGTTTCCAAATTAACTTCAGCATCAATCAATGTTGTGTATGTGCACACAATTACCGGCCGGTAAGTCATCAGTATATACTTGTCAGGGTGACTGATCAAATTAGGCTTTGCTCTTGTCCTTTTGCTTCCTGAGGTTGTAGAATTACAAATCGACAGCTTCTTCTTGATCAACTTTTAGGCTTATGTCAATACTTGTTTATTATGTTCTTTATTTCATCTGTTCTCTAAAGAATTAGAAAGAAACTGATATTGTATCTTTGCTTTTTATCATCTCTAACTAATACTCTCTATAATAACTTAGTGAAACTTGCTTAAATTTGTTTGAACAAAATATTTGAAAGAAAATAAGGGAGGAGAGCCTCCTTCCCCCACCCTTACATCTCTTATACTTTAAGGACCTGTGATATTACTACAAGAATTCATCACTCTGTGCCTGTATCTCAGGATAGAGATAGCCCCAGCCCTGTAGTGAGGATGCTTTATCTTACCTCTGAATATATGAGTTGTGGCCCCAACAGATATGTATGTGATGTATCTGATTCATTATCTCACAGAATGTTATATTTACCTGAAATTTTTGAGAAAAATCTTGAAAAAGTATAAAATTGTGACTATCACAATAAAAGAAAATTGTATAGAAAGTAAAATTCTCATTGAATAAGCACATCTCAAAGACTGATATCTCTTGATGCTCACAGTCCCACATAACCCTCAGCCTTTCCACTTCAGTTAACGACTTCCAATCCCCTTGCCCTGGTTTATAAAGCACTGTGTGATCCGGCAGTTGCCTACATTTCCAGGCTCATCTGGGACCCCTTTCTTTGTTACCCAGTATGCTCTAGCCAAAACCACTCTATTTGATTCTAGGAAAAACCCAAGATCGGTCTCCTGTGAACAGGCTTGACTAGAACTTTGCTTCATCTTTCTACATCTTTCCAGACATGCCTCACTCCTATGGGAGACCTTTATTCACCACACAGACTACAATGGCCCTCAGTCTTCTCTACGGGGGACAACCTGACACTTTCCCTACGAATACTAAAGTATTTGTTCATTGTTTGCTTCTCTTAACGAGAATTATTATTTCCGTTCTACAGATATGGAAGCTGAAGTCCAGAAAGGGTAAAGAAAACAAAACAAACTTGCCTAAGGCCCACAGCAAATCTGACCTGTGTCCAGCATCTAATCCTGTGTATGCTATCTACTCCTCCAACTGCATCATGGTGGAAAGAATTGTATCTTCCAGACATGTCCATGTGAATATGTTTCTTCACCTGCCAAAGGGACTCTGCAGATGTTAAAGTTGAGGACTTTGGGATACAAACAAGATCCTGGATTATCCCGGTGGGCTCAATCGGATCTCCTAAATCTTTAACAGTGCAAGACGGAGGCGTAAGAGTCCGTCAGAGAAATGTGATAGAAGAAAGAGCAGAGACTCGAAGGATGAGGGGGACTCAATCCACCATTCCTGTTGCGAATATGGGGGAAGGGAGTCAAGGAATATGGTGATCTCCATAATCATGGGATGTCTCTTAGCAAGGAATGGGGGACATCAGACCTGTAATCATTGGAGCTGCACTCTGCCGAGAACCTTGGAGAGTTTGAGCAAGGAAACAAATTTTTCCTTTGATCCTCCACAAAGAACACAACCCTGCCAGCCCCTTAGTTTAGCCTGATAAAACCATGGCATATTTCTGGCTTACAGAAATATACGGCAATAAAAAATGCGATGTTTAAGCGGCTTTGTGTTAATTTGGCATGGTGGCAATGGAAAACCGATACAACCATCCCACGTTTCCACAGACATGTCTAGGAGGGAGGCTGAGGCGTGGGAACCACTACGCTCCAAGTAGAAACCTGTTAAATCAGGGGCCCGTGAAAACAGAAAGAGAATAGGCATTTAGTAGAATGGGCCAACAGGCCGAACTGACTGCTCTCTCTGAGCCCCATGTCTTAGGCTGGCTCAGAGACGAAAGTAGAGATAGCCCTCACACAAACTCTACTGCAAGCTTGTATACCCTTGTGGGAATCCAGTTTTGCGATTGCTATCAAGAGAATTCAAAATATTCATCATATTTGAAATAAAAACCCATTTTTGTGATGCCTCCGAAATTCATATCTGAAACGTCGCATATTTATCAAAGTGCTATTAATGACTGTAATGCTTCATACTAGAGAATGTCTATAACAAGGAATCAAAACATACATGTAATTTAAATGTGAAATCGGGGCACCTGGGTGGCTCAGGTCGTTCAGTGTCTGCCTCTTGACCTCAGCTCAGGTCACGATCCCACAGTTTGTGGGTTCAAGCCCTGCAACAGGCTCTGCGCTTTTGGCGTGGAGCTTGCTTGGGGTTCTGTTTTTCCTTCTCTCTGCCCCTGCCCCACTTGTTCTCTCTCTCTCTCTCTCTCTCTCTCTCTCTCAAAATAAATAAATAAGCATTAAAAAACGTGAAACTGTACAGGATAAAACATGGTTACACAAACAATATACTACCGTAACAAAAAATTAATGAGCACATCCATAAATCAAACACACAAAAAACTACATTTAGAGTGGTTGCCCTTGGGAAGTGAAAAATTATGCTTGCTTTTAATTTCTGTAATTTCTAAATTTTCTGTAACAATTAGACTATAAAAAATGGAAGTGTGTTTATTTTAGGAGAAATCTAGATAATATTAGTGAAAAGGCGGAAGCCCACTAAAACCTGGAGATAATAAGGTCAATAAAAGGGTAGATGAGAGTGAGGACATATACACGTGAGTGGTTCATTTTGTGTTGCTGGATGTTACCCTTGGAAGCAGCTAAAAATTAGGGGCGCCTGGGTGGCTCAGTCAGTTAAGCGTCCAACTTCAGCTCAGGTCATGATCTCATGGTTCGTGGGGAGTTGAGCCTCACGTCAGGCTCAGAGCTGTGCTGACAGCTCAGAGCCGAAAGTCTGCTTTGGATTCGGTGTCTCCCTCTTTCTCTCTCTGTTCCTCCCTTGCTCACGTTCTGTCTTTCTCTCTCTCTCAAAAATAAAATAAACATTAAAGAAAAAATTAAAAAAGAAGTAGCTAAAAATTAGATTGTCATTTAAGTAGGCACACCAATTTTGAATACCTGCTGTTGAATAGCGCCCCGCCTAAATATTCATGTCCTAATTCCCAGAACTAGTGGAAGTTACCTTATATGATACCAGGGAATTTGCAAGAGTGATTAAGTTAAGCGTCATGCAATGGGGGGTTTACCCTCTATATTTAGGGAAGGCCCAAAGGTATTCACAAGCATCCCCAGGAGACAGACGTAGAGGGAGAGTTGAGGACAGGAGAAAGGAGATGTGAAATGAAAATGGGGAAAGATAAGATAACAGGAGCGGGGCCATGAGCAGACGAGCGAGGACAGTCTCTGAAAGCAGTTAAAGAAATGGATTCTTCCTCAGAGCTGCTATAAAGAGGGCACCCTGTTGACACCTTGATTTCAGCCCAGTGAAACCCATTTCTGACTTCTGGCCTCAAGAACCATAAGAGAAGAAATGTGTGTTATTTTAAGTCACCAAGTTTGAGGTAATCTGTCACAGCAGCCATAGGAATGTATTTCGTCTGCCAATGAGAGACTAACTATGACACATTGAAATTATGTTAGAAGTAAGCAGCAAAATCAGTTTGGGATTTATTTGGGGGGGTGTTTGTGAATTTTTTATTTGTTTTTTGGGGTTCTGGGTCTCAGAACACATACACAGGTGACTGCAAATGAGTCACATCATCATGTGCTTATAAAATTTCCTACCCTCAGGGACCTGTGACTTGCTTCAAACTGATAGAATATTGGGCTAGCAAATTTCATCTTGTTAGCACACTCTAGAGAGAATTACCTGGCCTTGAAGGGGCAAACATCATGTGGTGAAAATGTGAACAGCCTATGAAGAGGGCCGCTTGGTAGGGCATTGCAGATAGTTTTTAGCGTTCGAGATCAAACAGTAAGCAGTAAGAAGTCTCAGGCACAGAACCACAAGAAACTGAATTGTGCCAGTAACCTGATGAGTTTGGAAGTGGATTCTATCTCAGTCGAACAGAGGGACAAGAGAAGTTATGGAGGAATCCTGACCTGGAGAGCCATGAGTTTATGTAATGTATATCATTTATGTGGCTTATTTCTGGGCAATTAACTACATCGGCAGTAGAAAACTAAAAGAGATTTCTAGTTCGTTTTAGGGGGAAACATTTTATCATAGAGAAGAATCTATTAAATGATGAGAAAATAATATGAGTGTTATATAGATTTTAAAATAACGACCCTGAATATAACAGGAGACAATGCTTAAGATATGCAGTGAACACACAGAAAATTCGTTGTTTAAACAAGAACAAAAAAAAATGCACAGAAAATAACTGCAAGTTTTTGGATTTATTTAGGTATTTTGTTACTGTTATTGTTGTTATGGTGGTCACGTTTTTTTCTTTGTTGACCATTTTCCAGTTACTTGTAAGTTTTTATGGTTTTATAACACAACCCGTAAAGTTGTAAATAAAATTTTAAACACTAAAACAACTTAGGCACAAATAAGTACTATCTTCTGCTCTCACTTTTCTTAATCAATTTAATTGTGAAGAAGTTGCTATTTGTCAAACTTAGCTCTAGTACTCTGGGTACAATAAAAGGGTAGCAAGACCCCTGGTGCTTATATTCTTAAATTAACTTGATTTTCCGAGGAGGCCCACACCACTTTTTTCCTTGTTTCCTTTTTGTTTCTAAGCATATTGTAAAATTCTTACTGTAGCTTACTGGCATAGTCACACTGGCCCTTGGGTGATGCATGCCAAGATTCATTTGCTCACTGAACAAATTTATTTTGATTTGACAATATGCCAGGGACAGTGTTAGCTATGAGGGAAACACGAGTGAACAGACAAGGTCCTTACGCTTACAGGTTTGTAATATTTCAGGTGAGGTATGTAATAAAGAAGTAACCGATGGAATGATATCACTTGTGTAGCACAGTATGCACAAAATTGCTTTATGCAGTGGTAAGGGATATGCAGCAAAATAAAACAAGACGAGTGGCACTGAGAACCATGGAGTGACTGAGTTGCTATATTAGTGGCAATATTCCGGAAAAATGTGCCCAAGAGTGATGTTTAATGAGACCTAAATGAAGTGAGTGACTAAGCTAAGTGCTTGCCTCATAGAAGGGCATGCGGACGTGGACAGAAGCAAAAGAAAATGCCCAGTGCTTCCATTAGAAGTGTGTTTGGGAAGTTTGGTGACTGACAGGAAGACAGTGCGGCCGGAGTTGCATGCAGGGAAGAATCAATAGTTGAGGGATAATCTTGAGCGGTGTCCAAAAGGCAGGCCATGTATTCTTGCCACACGCTTGTCTCAGGGTCAAGTCAACTTCCTGCTCTTTTCCACACCTCGTCCACAGAGAGCTTGGCCATCTTGACACTGTGCCCAGTATAACACAGGTCTACTACACTGAGGACCTTATGCTAATTGATTCTAGCTACGTGTGCTCTGGGGAGCGGGGAGGTGGGCTCAAGAAAGAAATAGCAAGCGTGAAGAAAGGACTTTTTGTTTGTTCTCCTCTGCTTCCTGTTTCCTGCTGGTGAATTTCCTGCCTGCTCATGTGTCCTGTGAGCATCCCCCCAGGAAGGCTTCTTCACCCGAGAAGCAGTAATTCCCTCCTATACCAGCAAGTGCATCCTCTTCACAGGATTTTCCCATATTTCCATCACCAGATAGGTTCAGCCTTGTTCCATAGGGTACCCGGTCTAACTCAGAGACGCCAGCACTAGCCTAGCAATGCCTTCTTCTCAGACATTTGAATTTCATTTCCTCAAAACACCATCTATGTTTGTATGTTTTAATTATTTCTGCCTGTGATGGTCAACTATGGAGACAAATGTCTGGTCAAACATCAGTCTAGATGCTGCTGCAAAGCTATTTGGTAATACGATTGATATTCACAGTAAGTTAATTTTTAGTTAAGTTTATTTATTTATTTTGATGGAGGAGGCAGGGAAGGGGCAGAGAGCGAGGGAGAGAAAGAATTCCAAGCAGGCTCCGCACTGTCAGCCCAGAGCCCGACGCAGGGCTTAAACTCATGAACCGTGAGATCATGACCTGAGCTGAAACCAAGTGTCAGACGCTGTGAGCCAGCCAGGCACCCCTACAATAAGTTAATTTTAAGTAAGCTGGTTACCCTCCATTATGTGGTTGAGCCTCTCCCAAGAGTTGAGGGACTTAGGAGCAAAATCTGAATTCCTGGAGAAGACAGAATTCTATCTCAAGACTGTAACAGAGAAATTCTGCCTGAGTTTTCTGCCTGCTGGTCTGGCTTACAGATTTCAGACTTGCCAGACCTAACACCCACATGAACCAATTCCTTGTAATCTCTCTTTATGGGTAAATTGATAGATAGATAAGATAATGGATAGAGTCAAGAAAGAGACAGCAAAGATGAAGAAGCGACTTAGTCGTTTGTTCTCAACTGCTTCCTATTACATTGCATGTAATACGTAATATTACAAAAATTATATATATATATATATATGTATCAGTAAAAGATACATTTTATTGTTTTAGTTTTTCTAGAGTACCCTGAATCCAGTACTGCCTCCTCCCTTTTTTCTTTCAGAGCTAGGTCTCTGGGCTGCTTTCTGCTACCCCTGTGATAGCCCTAGTAACATCTTTATTTTCTTTTCAGTTACTCTTTAATACTTTATATTTAGTTCTTTACATTAAATGCTCTCTGTTCAAACAACTGGTGCGGTTTCTGTCTCTTGATGGGACTCTGAATGATGCTTTCTGGTAGAGACTTCAAGTATTATTCAGAGTGATGGGAAGCTATTGGAGAAATCGTATGCAATGACAATTCCTCGTCTCTCTGCCACCAGCAAGTAATCTAACACCTGTCAGAGCTGTGAGGTCTCATGTCCGTGCCCTTGGCATGTCCATACTTTCTCCTCCATCCACTTTTCAAGTCCCCCACAAAAGGTATCACAGAAGAGCTTCTCCACACAAAAGCCCCAAGGTGTTTTAATTGAACAAAATGTCAAAATAAGCTGGGAGGTGTTTATTTTTGTCTTTCTTTCTCCAGCCGTAGCTCTATTCTGCTTCTAGATCTCCTTCTTTCTAATGTATTATCATAGAATATCTAATATTTCTTAACTTCTAAATATACTATATCATTTTCTCTACAGAAATAACTGTTCCTCCACACCTCTGTCTTAAACTATTGCGTTATCATAAATTTTTAAGCTTTTTTATTATGTGATCATTAATATTTTATTATATTTAATATGTTTTGACACTCGGGCTGCATTTATTGTTTTCCTCATGGGACAAAACAAACTATTATACAGAATACAGTAAATCCAAGCAAATTTCATTTTTTAAAAATTTTAGTTTCAGTCACTGAAACGAATGTTAAGCATATCCATTGTAGTCATTCTCCTAAATCTGTCTGTTGTTCAAACTGTGTGTAAAATCCACTCATGCCTCAGTGGGTAGGATTATGTAGTTGAAATGCAAATTTCACTATAGGTCATTGCTCTTTGAGTAGTTAAAAATAACTGTAAATGTTATCATGGCATTCTACTGTATGTCAGTTGGTCAGATTATATTTTGAGGCTTGACAAATTAATTCTTCCACTAGATTCCCAATATATATTTTTTAGAATAAAAATCAAAAATTAACAAATAAAGAAAGTTTTCGCATTTGGTGAAAGAAAGTTACCTCTCAATTCCTTGTTACTGTAAATGGCATGACTCTTCTACTATGAAGATTATAGGCAATCTAATCTAGAAAAAATTAACCTCCTTCAAGTTCAATATCAAGTGCTCCATTTCTGTATTTCAGAAATATGTTGGCATTTTTCCAAAATGCAGTTAAGGGTTAAAATTTATCTGGCTCTTTAAAAATTGCTGTCACACAAAATTATACATCCTATCTGAATGTTCTTATTTTTGTGTAAAATTGTATGTAATATGTGATTAGTTTTATTTTCCATTTTTAAACTAATAAATAATATCTAAATAAATGTTTATTTTAAAAAGTCAAGGGGCGCCTGGGTGGCTCAGTCGGTTAAGCGTCCAACTTCGGCTCAGGTCATGATCTCACAGTCTGTGGGCTCGAGCCCCGCATCGGGCTCTGTGATGACAGCTCAGAGCCTGGAGCCTGCTTCCAATTCTGTGTCTCCCTCACTCTCTGCCCCTCCCCTGCTCATGCTCTGTCTCTCTCTGTCGCAAAAATAAATAAAAACATTATAAAAAAATTTTTAAAAAGTCAAATATACAAATATATAAAATAAAACATGAAAGTGGGATCTCTTCTTCAGTTCCAATGTCTTTTTTAGAAAATACTGATAGGTTAACCATTTTAATAGGAATCATTCTAAAACTTAAAAAAATAAAATAAAACCTGTGCACAGAGGCATAGAAAGCTCCACACAGGTGAAACTGCTGTGTGTGTGAGTGTTTTATTTTTTGACTTTTATTTCTTCACAATAGACCTATTTGACTATGTTGGTATTATGATCCATGGAATGATTATAAAAACTTATGTAAACACTTTTTTATTGATGTGTCACAATTGTCTCATCTTAATTTTTCTATCACATGTAAATTTTTTCTGTTCACAATATCCTTTAAAAAAGATTATTATTGAGCCAAATGATATGTGCAATTCACATTTTGGTACACAATACAAAAGCACCCTCCAAAAACTATAACAATTCACACTCTCACCAATAGTATATGAGAGTGCCTGAATATTTAGATGTATTAGAGTAAATGTTAAAAAACAAGTATATCAGTTGATGGTATCTGTGCTTCAAAAAATATCTGTGGTCTACATTATATTAAGGTATTTATAAGAAAATTATTTTTCTTATATTTTCTGTGTCCTTATGTATTTTGCTTGACCATAATGAAATCCTAAATCATTGAATTCATACTTTTTTTTCATTTGGATTTTCAAATACATAACTGCAATTTATTATTGCCCTTTACTGGAAATATAATCTTGGTGATAAATATGTGAGCTCAAGGAAAATATTCTTTTGCTGCAAAAGGGACTCCATTTATTTGTTCCAAATCTCCAAATCAAGATAACCTAAACTCTGGAAATTTTCAGCTATTGATACTACTCTCTACTTCTCACCCCAACAAACTTAACTTCACCCAAGTCTTTCATATACACTCTACATAGAGAAAGTGTGGATTTGAATTTACTAGATTAACACTTTGAGACTCACCTGAAACTTCGAAATTTTTCTATCATTACCATCAGACACCTACTCATGGGTTCTAATCTTGCACTCAGACTTTGCAAAACTGCAAGGTCCAACTTTATGATTTCTAAAATAAGCATGCCTTAAATTCACTAATGGAAAAGTGATGGAATATAAAATATTAGAAGAGGATTCACTAAGAACATAAGAGTCAAAAAATTAAAAAAATTAAAAATAGAACTATCCTACAATCAGTAAGCACACTACTGGGTGTTTACTCAAGGAATACAAAAACACTAATTGGAAAGGATATATGCACTCCTATGTTTATTGCAGCATTATTTGCAATAGCCAAATTATGGAAGCAGTCCAAGTGTCATTCGACTGAAGAATGGGTAAAGAAAACAATAAAGAAAATTATATATGTATATATACATGTACACATACATATATACATATATATGTACACATATACACATATGTACATATGTATGTGTACATATATGTATGTGTACATATATAGATGTATATATGTATGTGTACATGTATATGTATATATATAGTTATTCATCCATCAAAGAATGAAATCTTGCCATTTGCAACAACATAGATAGAGCATAGTGAGTAAATGGTAAGTAAAATAAGTCAGTCAGAAAAAAGACTGTTAAAATGCCATATGATTTCACTCATATGTGGAATTTAAGAAACAAAACAAAAGGACAATGGAAAAAAGAAACAGAGAGGCAAACAAGCATGGACATGGCCTCTTAATTATAGAGAACAAACTGATGGTTATCAGAGGGGAAGTTGGCGAGAGGATGCATAAAATAGGTGATGGGGTTTAAAGACGACACTTATCATGATGAGCACTGAGTAAGGTATAGAATTGTTGACTCACTATATTGTACACCTGACTGTATGTTAGCTATACTGGAATTAAAGTAAAAAACTTTAAAATATAAGAATCATAAGAGAGATGGAGCAGTGACACAACATGAGAGGAAACAGATTTTAAGCCAAAAAATATAGAAGAAAAGAAAGACATCTCATGATGACAAAAATGTCAATATCTTCATCATATATGGCAATTATAAATGTATATGTACCTAACAGCAGAAACCCAGTATGTAATGAAGCAAATGACAGAACCAAAAGAAGTTTTAAAAATAATGATGGTTGGAGATTTAGACATTACTATCATAATACCTGATAAAACAACCAATCAAAAAGGTAGTAAAAATACAGATGACTTGAATAGCACTATCAACCATTTTGACATACCCGACATTTGAAAAATATTTTTTATCTCCAAACAACAGGGCACATGCATATTCTTTATAAACACATATGCATTATGTTCCAGGATAAATAAACTATAATATAAACTGCAATGAAATTTAAAGATTTGGAATCACATGAAATATGTTCTCTGACTAAATCAATATTAAATTAGAAATTAAAAACAGAAAGACATAGGGTAGATTCAGAAACACTTGGAAATTAAACACTTCTCTAAACAGCCATGGGTAAAAGAATAAATTACAAATAAAATGACAGAGTGTTGTGAGTGTATTATAAATGAAAATACAACATATCAAACTTAGGAGAATCCAGGTAAGCAGTATTGGAGAAAAACTTATAGCTCTTAAAGTATATATTATACAAGAAGAATAAATTTATACCAACAATTTAGATAAGTAAAATAAAAGGCATGAATTTCTAGAAAGACAGAAATCACCAAATCTTACTCAAAAAGAAATAAGTAGCTTGAATAGCCCTATACTTTCAAAAGAAAATAAATTTTAGTTGAAAACCTACACATAAAAATACTCCAGGTCTAGACGGTGTAACTGGGAGAATTTTGCGCAATATTTAAAGAATAGGTATTCCCAGCGCTATATACACTACTCCAGAAAATTCAAGAAAAGTAATTATTTTCCAACCGAATTTCTAAAGCTATCATTATTCTTATACTAGACCATATACTTATCATATATCATTACTCTTATACTAGACCATTTCCAAATATTTGGAAATTAAACAACACTCTTCCAAATACTTCTGGGCAAAACAAAAACTCAGTAATAAATTAGAAACTATCTTGAATGGAGGGGCAAAGATGGCGGAACAGCATGGAAGTTTTTTTTGAGTCTCTCATCCCTGAAATGCAGCCTGATCAACACCAAACCATCTTGCACACCTAGAAAACTGATTTGAGAATTAACACAACAATCTGCACAACCTGAACCATAGAACTTGGCAGGTATGTAGCATGGAGAGGTGAAATGGGGGAGAGAGAATCCGTGGAGGGCAGGGAGCTGTTTTTACTTGCAGAGAGAGGACGGAGATGGGGAGAGAGTACAGAAAGCATCCCCCTTGCCTGAAAGCAGCTGGAGAGAAAAGAAAGTACACAAGGGAATGAACAAAAAAAGGGAGAAAGGAGAGGGTTTAAACTCCATTAAGAGTCTATAAATAGGGGGAGTGCAGAGTCTGAAACCCTGCAGCTCGATACCTGGCAGTGCTCTGGCGGGAATGATGAATCCTCAGGAGCAGAGAGCAAGGTCCTCAGGGTCCTTGGGCCACATGGAGAGAGGTGGTTCTGCTGGGAGGACATTTGATAGAGGCTGTGTGGCCTCCCCACTAACAAAGCTCC
Organism: Felis catus; assembly: GCF_018350175.1. Lineage (NCBI taxonomy): Eukaryota > Metazoa > Chordata > Mammalia > Carnivora > Felidae > Felis > Felis catus. The sequence continues at coordinate 3,668,424 of NC_058385.1, read as the reverse complement.
AAGTGGAGCCCAGAGAACAACCATATTCCCTGGTGCTGGAACAAGGACATTAAGGGTGAAGCCTGGTGCCAGATGTGTGTTGTGATTTGCCATAATCCCTGAAGCTTTTCTGTTACACGATCCGTGAACTTTTCCTGGGGCAGGCTGGAGCCTGGCTGCAGTCTCTCAGCATCAGCAGCAGAGTGGTCCCACAAATGTTCCTGGGGGTGTGCCGGCACCCAGCAATTGCTTGGTGAGACCCTCCCCCAGCAGGTCAAACTTGCAGTCCCTCAGAAGTGAGGGGTTATGAAACACAGTCCAACCTGAGATAACACTCAGGAGGGATGTGCCACCTGCAGCCTGACGGCTTAGTCACAGACAGTGTAAAAGGAGGGAATAGACAGAAGCCGAAGACCAAGGACGGGTGCTTGATTGCCTGTCGGGGAGAGCACAGAGTTCTGATACTAGAGACTGGGTAGCTGGGTGACGCCATTTTCACTCCTCCCTCACATACACATACACATACACACTTACAGGCGCCACAAGAATCCACCCCAGTATGCTGAGTAGCGTCATCTAGTGGAGAATGGAGCAGTTACACCAAGCCCTGCTCAACTGGGCCAACTGCACTCTTGAGGAACACCACAAGTCGCTCTACCTGCTTAGTTTACAGACTATAAAGTGCTTCATGGTTTGACTTCTAGGGGAAACTGATGCAATTTCAAACATATTTCAGTCTGTTTGCTGGTCCATGTATACAATTTTTCTTTTTCTTTTCTTTTTTTACTCTTGAATACAGAAAGAGAAAAAAACTTATTTTTATTTTCCATTTTATTAAAAAGATTTTCCTTAATTTTTTAACTATATATTTTAATTTTTAAATTTTCAAATTATATTTTACATCCATCATTTCATTTTATTCTATTTTATGGCATTCATTTTTTCAAATTTTCAAATGTTTCCTTTTTTCTTTTTTTCTTTTTCTTTTTTTCCTTCTTATCTTTCTCTTTTTTTCTTTAATGTATCAAGCTCCTTTCAACAACCAGACCAAAATACATCTAGAATGTAGCATCCTTTATTTGATGTTTTAGTACTGTTTTCAATTTTTAAATTTTTATTTGTTTACTTTATTCATTCATTTACTTCCTTCAAAATGATAAAAAGAAGGAATTCATCCCAAAAGAAAGAAAAGGAAGAAATGACAGCCCGGGACTTAGTCAACACAGATACAAGGAAGATGTCTGAGCCAGAATTTAGAATCATGATAATAGTAATAATAGCCAAGTTCAAAACAGATTAGAATCCCCTTCTGTGTAGATTAAAGAAGTAAAAGCTAGTAAGGATGAAATAAAAATGCTATAACTGAGCTGCAATCTTGAATGGATGCCATGGTGGCAAAGAGGAATGAAGCAGAGCAGCAAATCAGCAATATAGAGGACAACCTTATGGAGAATAATTAAGCAGAAAAAAGATGGAGACTAAGGCAAAGGAGTACGATATAGAAAAGGAGAACTCAGTGACTTCTTAAAAGGAATAACATCAGAATCATAGGAGTCGCAGAAGATGAAGAGAGAGAAAAGGGGTAGAAGGTTTATGTGAACAAATCGTAGTGGAAAACTTTCCTAACATGGGAAAAGACACAGACATCAAAATCAGGAAGCACAGAGAACTCCCATTAGATTCAACAAAAAATGACCATCAATAAGACATATCATAGTCAAATTCACAAAATACTCAGGCAAGGAGAGAATCATGAAAGCATCAAAGAAAAAAAAAGTATCCTTAACCTACAAGGGAAGACAGATCAGATTTGCAAGCAGACCTATCCACAGACACTTGGCAGGCCAGAAAGGAGTGGCAGGATATATTCAATGTGCTAATCAGAAAAATACAGCCAAAAATTCTTTATCCAGCAAGGCTGTCATTCAAAATAGAAGGATAAAAAAAAGTTTCCAGACAAAGAAAATCTATAGGAGTTCGTGACCACTAAACGAGCTTGCAAGAAATTTTAAGGGGGACTATCCGAGGGGATAAAAGATGGAAAAAAAAGACCAAAAGCAATAAAGACTAGAAAGGATTAGAGAACACCACCAGAAACTCCAACTCTACAAGCATCATAATGGCACTACATTCATATCTTTCAGTACTCACTCTAAACGTCAATAGACTAAGTGCTCCAATCAAAAGACATAGGGTGACAGAATGGATAGGAAAACAAAATCCATCTATATGCTGTTTACAAGAGACCCATTTTAGAGCTGAAGACACTTTCAGATTGAAAGTAAGTGGGTGGAGCACAATGTATCATGCTAATGGTTGCCAGAAGAAAGCCCGAGTTGCCATACTTATACCAGACAATCTTGACTTTAAAATAAAGACTGCAACGAGATGAAGAAGGACATTATATCATAATTAAAGGATCTATCCACCAAGAAGATGTAACAATTATAAACATTCATACTCCAAATGTGGAAGCACCCAAATATATACCAATTAATCACAAACATAAAGAAACTCATTGATAATAATACCACAATATTAGGGGACTTCAACATCCCAGTCACATCAATGGACAGATCATCTAAACAGAAAAATCAACAAGGAAACATGGCTTTGAATGACACACTGGACCAGATAGACTTAACAGATATATTCAGGACATTTCATCCTAAAGTAGCAGAATACACATTCTTCTCTAGTGCACAGGGAACATCTTCCAGAATAGGTCACATACTGTGACACAAATCAGCTCTCAACAAGTACAAAAAGATCGAGATTATACCTTGCATATTTTCAGACCACAATGCTATGAAACTTAAAATCAACCTCAAGAAAAAAGTTGGAAAGATAAAGAACATCATACTTACGAATGAATGGGCTAACCAAGAAGTTAAAGAGGCAATTAAAAGTACATTGAAGCCAATGAAAATAATAAAACCACAGCCCCAAACTTCTGGGATGCAGCAAAGGTGGTCATAGGATGGAAGTATATAGCAATCCAGGCCTTCTTAAAGAAGGAAGAAAGGTCTCAGATACACAACTTAACCTTACACCTTAAAGAGGTGGAAAAAAACCAGCAAATAAAACACCAAATCAGCAGAAGACAGTAAATAATAAAGATTAGAGCAGAAATCAATGCTATCGAAACCAAAACAACAACAAAAACAACAACAAACAGTCGAACAGATCAATGAAACCAGAAGCTGGTTCTTTGAAAGAATTAAAAAAAAATTGATAAACTCCCTGCCAGTTTGATCAAAAAAAAAAAAAAAAGGAAAGGACCCAAATAAATAAAAGCAAGAATGAAAGAGGAGAGATCACAACACAGCAGAAATATACACCATAATAAGAAACTATTATGAGCAATTATATTCCAATAAAATGGGAAATCAGGAAGAAATAGAGAAATTCCTAGAAACATATAAACTACAAACACTGAAACAGGAAGAAATAGAAAATTTGAGCAGATCCATAACCAGTAAAGAAATCGAATTATTAATCAAAAATATCCCAAAAAACAAGATTCTGGGGCCAGATGGCTTTCCAGAGGAATTCTACCAAACATTAAAGAAGAGTTAACACCTATTCTCTTGAAGCTATTCCAAAAACTAGAAATGGAAGGAAAACTTCCAAACTCTTTCTATGAAGCCAGCATTACCTTGATTCCAAAACCAGACAGAGACCCTACTAAAAAGCAGAACTATAGACCAATTTCCCTGATCAACATGGATGCAAAAATCTTCAACAAGTACTAGCCAACTGGATCCAACAATACATTTAAAAAATTATTCACCATGACCAAGTGGGATTTATACCTGGGATGTGGGGCTGGTTCAATATCTGCAAAACAATCAATGTGATTCATCACATCAGTAAAAGAAAAGACAAGAACCTCATGGTCCTCTCAATACATGCAGAGAAAGCATTTGACAATATATAGCATCCTTTCTTGATAAAAACCCTCAAGAAAGCAGGGAAACAAAGGATCATACCTCAAGATCAAAAAAGCCATGTATGAAAGACCCACTGCTAATATCATCTTCAATGGGGAAAAACTGAGAGATTTCCCCCTAAGGTCAGGAACATGACAGGGATGTCCACTCTCGCCACTGTTATTCAACATAGTATTGGAAGTCTTAGTCTCTGCAGTCAGACAACACAAAGAAATAAAAGGCATCCAGATTGGCCAGGAAGAGGTCAAACTTTCACTCTTCACAGATGATATGATATTCTATATGGAACACCCAAAATATTCCACAAAAAAATGCTAGAACTGATTCATGATTTCAGCAAAGTTGCAGGATATAAAATCAATGCACATAAATCGGTTGCATTCCTATACACCAACAATGAAACAACAGAAAGAGAAATCAAGGAATTGATCCCATTTACAATTGCACCAAAACCCATAAAATACCTGGGAATAAATCTAACCAAAGAGGTGAAAAATGTATACACCAAAAACTACAGAAAGCTTATGAAAGAAATTGAAGAAGACACAAAATACGGAAAAATTTTCCATGCTCTTGGATAGGAAGAACAAATATTGTTAAAATGTCAATACTACCCAAAACATTCTACATATTCAATGCAATCCCTATCAAAATAATACCAACATTCTTCAGAGACATAGAACAAACAATCCTAAAATTTGTATGGAAACAGAAAAGATCCCGAATAGCGAAAGCGATCTTAAAAAAGAAAACCAAAGCAGGAGGCATCACAATCCCGGAATTCAACTTGTATTACAAAGCTATAATCATCAAGACAGTATGGCACTGGCACATGAACAGACACTCAGATTGATGGAACAAAATAGAGAACCCAGAAATGGACCCACAAACGTATAGCCAACTAATCTTTGACAAAGAAGGAAAGAATATCCAATGGAGTAAAGACAGTCTCTTCAGCAAGTGGTGCTGAGAAAACTGGACAGCGACATGCAGAAAAATGAACCTGGACCACTTTCTTACACCACACACAAAAATAAACTCAAAATGAATGAAAGACCTCAATGTAAGACAGGAAGCCATCAAAATTCTCGAGGAGAAAGCAGGCAAAAACCTCTTTCATCTTGGCCGCAGCAACTTCTTACTCAACACGTCTCCTGAGGCAAGGGAAACAAAAGCCAAAATGAACTACTGGGACCTCATCAAAATAAAAAGCTTCTGCACAGTGAAGGAAACAATCAGCAAAACTAAAAGGCAACCGACAGAATGGGAGGAGATATTTGCAAATGACATATCAGATAAAGGGTTAGTATCCAAAATCTACAAAGAACTTATCAAACTCAACACCCAAAAAACAAATAATCCAGTGAAGAAATGGGCAAAAGACATGAACAGACACTTCTCCAAAGAAGACATCCAGATGGCCAACCGACACATGAAAAAATGCTCCACATCACTCATCATCAGGGAAATACAAATCAAAACCACAATGAGATACCACCTGACACCTGTCAGAATGGCTCACATTAACAACTCAGGCCACAACAGATGTTGGCGAGGATGCAGAGAAAGAGGATCTCTTTTGCATTGTTGGTGGGAATGAAGCTGGTGCAACCTGTCTGGAAAACAGTACTGAAGTTCCTCAAAAAATTAAAAATAGAACTACCCTACGACCCAGGAACTGCACTACTAGGTATTTATCCAAGGAATGCAGGTATGCTGTTTCAGAGGGGCACGTGCACCCCAATTTTTATAGCAGCACTATGTACAATAGCCAAAGAATGGAAAGGGCCCGAGTGTACAACAACAAATGAATGGATAAAGAAGAAGTGGTGTATATACACAATGGAGTATTACTCAGCAATCAAAAAGAACGAAATCTTGCCATTTGCAACTACACAGATGGAACTAGAGGGTATTATGCTAAGCAAAATTAGTCAGAGAAAGATAAATATCATATGACTTCTCTCACATGAAGGATTTAAGGTACAAAACAGATGAACATAAGGGAAGGGAAGCAAAAATAATATAAAAACAGGGAGGGGGACAAAACATAGACTCTTAAATAGAGAGAACAGAGTGTTGCTAGAGGGATTGTGGGAGGTGGCATGGGCTAAATGGGGAAGGGGCATTAAGGAATCTACTCCTGAAATCTTGGTTTCACTATATGATAACTAACTTAGATGTAAATTAAAAAAATAAATTGATTAATTATTTTTAAAAATTAAGTCAAATAGTTAAATATATAAAACATATTATTTGCATTGACATTTTATCAAAAGGTTGCATTACCAGACGGAAATATTCTAAAAGCAGATTCAAAAAATAAATTATAGGGGTGCCTGGGTGGTTCAGTCGGTTGGGTGTCTGACTTCAGCTCAGGTCATGATCTCAAGGTTCATGAGTTCGAGCCCCGCGTCGGGCTCTGTGCTGACAGCTCAGAGCCTGGAGCCTGCTTCACATTCTGTGTCTCCCTCTCTCTCTGCCCTTCCCCCTCTCATGCTCTGTGTGTCTGTCTGTGTCTCTCAAATATAAATAAACATGTAAAAAATAAATTAATAAGTTCCAAAAAAGAAAAAAAAAGAAACTATCTTTAGTGAAATATAAGTGAAATTGTAGCACATCAAATTTGATTTCACATAAAGTCTTTAAACGAAGAGAAAATTATAAACTAGTATCTCTCAGAAACATATATGGAAAAATTCTTGGCAATGTTTTTGAAAAATGAATCCAATAACTTATGAAAAGTTTAAGCCATTTTGATCAAGTGAGGTATATCCCCTAAATGCAGGATTGGTTTTATTTCTGAAAATAAATTAATGTAATGCACCATATTAATATAATAAGAGGCATTTGACAAAATCTAGCACTCATTCATGATACAAACTTTTCAACAAAGTAGTAACAGAAAGGGAGTTCTTCAAGATGATAAAGGGCATCTATGAAAAACACACAGCCAATATCATACTTAATGTTGAAACACTTAATGTTCTCCCCCTAAGATCAGAAACAAAGTATAAATGTCCACTCTCATCAAATGTAGTCTGCATTTTACTGAAGAATCTCACAGTGCCATAAACCAATCAAAAAATAAAATAAAATGTATGCGTTTAGAAAGGAATAATTAAAAATCTATTTATTCACAAACAACCACGATCATCTATAGTTCCTGGAAATTAGAATGATTTTGCAAGGTTACAGAACACAAAATCAGCATGAAGTCATTTGCATCTCTATTAAATTTGCAAAGAATAACTAGCAATTAAATTTAAGAAACAATACCATTTTTATACCATCTGAAAATTATGAACTAGGTGAGGATAAATCTGACAAAATATATACAACATCTATATAATGATCATTAAAAATTATTTCTGAGAGAAATTAAAGAAGCCCTCCAAAATGGAGAGATATGCCAGGTTCAAGGATCTCAAAACTCAATATTGGTAAATGTCCACTTTCCCCAAATTTAGTTACAGATTCAAAGCAGTCCCAATAAAAACCCGAATACCCCTAAAAATATTCTTACAGTGGCAATTTGATTTTTTTAATGTAGAAATAGCAAGTGCCTAGAGGAACTAAAATAATTTTGTGTAAAAATTGCATAGCTAAGGGGCCTAAACTCCTGTTTTCAAAATATTAAAAAGCTACCGTAATCAAGATGGTGAGATACTAGTGTCAAAATATAGAAATAGACCAGCTCAACAGAACTGAATGTCTAGAAACCGATCTGCACATGTATGGTCAATTGAATTTTTGATTAAAAGCATGAAATAATTCAATGGATAAAAAAATAGTATTTTCTACAAATAACAGAGGAGCAACTGGATATTCATTTGAAAATAACTTTCATCTCTACCTCATTCTTAAAACAGTAGCCCCAACTGGAGAAAATACTGGAAAACAAAAATATCTAAGAATAAACATAGCTGATGATTTCCGTTTTGGATTAGGCAAAGTTTTCTTAAATCTAGAGCCAAAAGCCAGATCCGTTAAAATATGATAAACCGGACTTCATCATAATTAAGAACTTCTAATTTGGGGCAACATATATTTGAACAGACACTTCACCAATGAAGATATATATGGATGGCAAGTAAGCACATGAAAAGATGCTCCACATCCTTGGTCCTTACAGAAATGCAAATTAATACCACAGCGAGGGATCAAGACTGCTCTCTTACGATGTCGACAATTTAAAAAACTGACGTATCAGAAACTCTCTTTACGCAGCTAGTGTGGATGCCAAATGGTCAAACCCTGGGGAAAACAGTCTTTCAGTTTCTTAAAAATTTCAACATACACCTCAATATTATCTAGCTATTCCATGACTACCAACGCCCCCCCCACCCCCCAATAAACACACATGTTAACACAAGGACTTGTCCATACACATTTAGGGAAGCTGTATCTGTAATTGACCAGACTTTAGGACAGAACCAATGTCCATTGCCAAGTGAATGGATGGTCACACAAATAGTGGTATAGCCAGCAACGAAATACACCTCAGTGATAAGGACAAGGACGAATTGGCCCATATAGTAACAAGGGCAAAACTAAAAATAATTATGCTCTGTGAAAGAAGTCAGACAAAAATCATATATGGTATGATTTCACTTATGTAAAATTCTGGAAAGTGTAAACCGATCTGTAGGGGCATAAAGCAGGCTGAGAATGAAATTAAAGTGGGGCTGAGGGAGGACGAGACCCGGCCACTCCCCTGGCTTGCGCGCAAGCTGTCTCCTCTCAAGCCGGATTTTGTACTTCCCAAATTGGAATACACGAGGATCTAAATATCATTTTGGGTCTGGAGAAGTAAGAGAGAGTAAGTCTAGAGGAGATTTCTTTGTGAGCATTTCTTTGTGAAGCACCTGTTACAGATGAAGTATTCCTGCAAAGAAAGTTCATGGAAATTAGGGCTTTTAGCTTTTTATCCTTGGGTGGAACTGCACACATGATGCCATCCATATCTCAGTATCCCATTTCTTCCCCATCAGTGCCTTTTCCTTAATAGAAAATTCTGTGTGCGCTGGATACTGTGTCTGTTTTTAAAATGTTTGTTTGTTTATTTATTTATTTATTTATTTATTTATTTTGAGAGAGATAGAAACAGAGACATAGAGAGATGGAAAGAGAATCCCAAGCAGGCCCTACACTGTCAGCACAGAGCCCAATGCAGGGTTCGAACCCACGAATTGTGAGATCATGGGCTGAGCCGAAACTAAGAGTCGGATGCTTAACCTACTGAGCTACCCAGGCATCCCACTGGGTACTATGTCTTATCCTATCCTATCATCTTTCCATCATTCTATCTACTGATTGATCAGTGTATTTTTCTCACCAGTTAAATAACCTTCTTCCAGAATTTCTAAAATGTAGTTAATTTTATCATTATTTTTCAAAATTTTTAATGTTTATTTTAGAGAGAGAGAGAGAGACAGCAGAGCAGGAGTGGGGGAGGGGCAGAGAAAGAGGGAGACACAGAATGCGAAGCAGGTTCCAGGCTCGGAACTGTCAGCACAGAGCCTGACGTGGGGCTTGAATTTGTGAATTGCGAGATCATGACCTGAGCCAAAGTCGGTCGCTCAACGGACTGAGCCACCTAGACACCCCTTATCATTGTTATAATAACCAGTCGTATGCATAATTTTGTATGGGCTCAACTGTAAAATACTTTTTAGTCTGTCTTTTTACTATGAAGCCTCTGCCACTGTCCTTTCATACTGATTTGTAAGCTTGTTGCTTTCGAGGAGGTTTCTCCTTTAAATCATAGAATGCCACCATTTTTTATCACCAAGTATTATAAAATGGACTATAGTAATTACAGGCCTATTATCCGAAGATTATAGGACTCTATGGTTCGTGTCAACATTTATAAAAGTTTTCTGTTCTGCTGAAAAGAACCTAGGTTTTGAAACACAAAATAAGGGGCGCCTGGGTGGCGCAGTCGGTTAAGCGTCCGACTTCAGCCAGGTCACGATCTCGCGGTCCGTGAGTTCGAGCCTCGCGTTGGGCTCTGGGCTGATGGCTCAGAGCCTGGAGCCTGTTTCCGATTCTGTGTCTCCCTCTCTCTCTGCCCCTCGCCCGTTCTTGCTCTGTCTCTCTCTGTCCCAAAAATAAATAAACCTTGAAAAAAAATTTTTTAAAATAAAAAAAAAGAAACACAAAATAAAAACAAAGACAAATCGCCAATCTCGTTAATAGAATACTTTGCTCAAAAATGACACACAGATGCACACATTTCGATCAAACTAAAATGAATGAAAGAAATACTCGTCTCATTGGACTATAAATCTTAGGCTAGCTGGTTATGTGATGCCTGGCACAGGACCAGACAATGCGTAGTAGGTCTGAGCAGAAAGCTGCACAGGGAACGTGACCTGCTGCTTTCAAGGTCAGTGTGTTTCTCGAGAAAAAGAGGCATGGGTGCTAGATCGAGATAAAATGCCACCAAGCTCACGGTCTTACCAAGATTCAGTTGTTTTCCCTTGAATACAGGCTCACCCCGTTTTACTGTGCTTTATCATGTTCTGTAGATGCTGCATTTTTTTTTAACAAATGGGAGATTTGTGGCAACCCTCTGTTAAGCAAGTCTATCAGTGCCATTTTCAGTGGCATGTGCTCACTGTGTGTCTCTGTGTCAAATTTTTGTAGTTCTCGGGGTGCCTGGGTGGCTCAGTTAGTAAAGCATCTGGATGTTGATTTTAGCTCAGATCATGATCTTGTGGTTATGTCAATCCCACTCCACTGAGTGTGGAGCCTGGTTAAAATTCTCTCTCTCTCTCTCTCTCTCTCTCTCTCTCTCTCTCTCTCTCTCTCTTTCTCTCCCCCCTTCGGCCCCTCTCCCCTGCTTACACGCACTCTTTCTCTAAAATGAAAAAAACTGGAGACACCTGGGTGGCTCAGTTGGTTAAGCGTCCAACTTCTGCTCAGGTCATGATCCCACGGTTCGTGGGTTTGAGCCCCATGTCGGGCTGTGTGCTGACAGCTCAGAGCCTGGAGCCTGCTTCAGATTCTGTGTCTCCCTCTCTCTCTGCCCCTCCCCCACTCATGCTCTGTCTCTGTCTCTGTCTCTCTCTCTCTCCCTCTCTCAAAAATAAACATTAAAAAATTGGTAGTTCTTGCAATATTTCAAACTTTTTCATTACTATTATATTTGTTATGGTGATCTGTGATAAAGGACCTCTGATGTTACTATTGTAATTGTTTCGGGGCACCATGAACTGTCTCCATATGAGCTGGAGAACTCAGTCAATCAACGTTCATGTTCTGAGCGCTCCACTGGCCAGGGCCATTCCCCCATCTCTCTTCCTTTTTTCAAGTCTTCCTTGTCCCTGAAACACAGCGATCTTAAAACTCGGCCAATTAATAACCTTACAGTGGCCTCTATTATATCAAAAGCCACAAATACTCAAGCTTTAGTGGGGAAGGCGCGTCAAAACCGGGATAGGCCGAAAGCTGCGTCTCTTTTGCCAAACAGCCAACTTGTGAACGCAAAGGAAAAGTTCTTGGAGGAAATGAAAAGTGCCGCTCCAGTGAACACATGAATTATAGGAAAGTGGCACAGCCTCATTGCTGATATGGAGAAAGTTGTAATGGTCTGAACAAAAAGGTCAAACCAGCCAGCGCATTTTCTTAAGCCAAATCTTGATCCAGGGCAAGGTCCTAACTCTCTTCAGTCCTATGAAGTGACAGAGGTGAGGAAGCCACAGAAGAAAAGTCCGTAGGTAGCCGAGATTGGTTCATGAGGTTTAAGGAGGTTTAAGCTGTGTCCATGGTATCGGCGTGCAAGGTGAGACGGCAGGTGGTGATACAGAAGGCGCAGCAAGTTATCCAGAAGACCAGCTAAGATCAGTAATGAAGGTGCCTACACTAAATAACAGATTTCCAGTGAAGTTAAAACAGTCTTATATTGGACGAAGATGCCATCTAGGAGTTTTACAGCTAAAGAGGACAAGTCAGTGTCTTGCTTCACAGCTTCAAAGGACAAGCTGACCCTCCCGTTAGGGGCTTAATGTAGCTGGGGACTTTAAGCTGAAGCTCATTTCCATTGTGACTATCCCAGGGCCCTTCAAGAATTATGCTAAAGCTATTCTGCCTGTGCTCCATCAATGTCCCAACAAAGGTTGGATGATAGCACATCTGTTTACAACGTGGTTTACTGACTATTATACACTCACCGTTGGGGCCTCCTTCTTGGGAAAAGATACTCCTTTCAAAATATTACTGCTCATTGACAATGTATCTGGTCACCCAAGAGCTCTGATGGAGACGTAGAATGACATGAATGTCGTTAGCATGTCTGCTAACACAACATCCATTCCGCAGCCCCATAGTTCAAGGAGTAATTTGGACTTTCAGGTATTATTATTTAGGAAACCACATTTCATAAGGCTATAGTTGCCATAGACAGTGATTGCTCTGATGGATCTGGGCAAAGTAATTGAAAACTTCCTGGAAAGGATTGACCATTCCAGATGTCATTAAGAACATTTGTGATTTATAGAAAGAGGTAAAATATCATGCTCTATAACCTTTCTCCTCGGTAATTACAGAAAATAGTCACTGTAAAATGTTATTTTTGTGAGAATAATGAGGCACGCTACAAAAGAGGAATTTTAGTTAATGATGATTAAAAATGATAAATACGATAAATTATTACCTAAAGGATTCAGGTATATACAGCAGTGTGACATAGGTCTGCTTGTTTAAAAGATCTCTAATGAATTGAGTAAATTATCACACAATTTTGCACCTAGCTGAGTATCACTGCTTAACAGACACTTAACAGCAAGACCACTGCTGCCTCTTCCCATGCTTTTCAATATCAATTGAAGCTGAATTTTAGCGCATTTTTTAAAATAAATAAACCTGATCCAAATCATAATAGAGAAAACAGATGATTATGTTATAGGTGCAGCAAGGAAATGAGAAAGTTACTCCTCACAAAAAGTGAACTAAGGGATACACAAGTATAATTTCAAATCTAGACTATTGAGACTAAACCAAATCCCAATGGCTTTGGTTTAATACAATTCCTAACTTATTTGATTCCCAGACATTTTAATAATAAAAATGGTTTTGAGTTTATTGAGGTATAAGAGCATAAATAAATGGCACATATTTAAAAGGTAAGGTTTAAAAAGTTGTGCCGCACGCACGCACTCATAAAACCTTCGCTACAATCAACAGAATGAAAATATACATCACCCCCAAAGTTCCCTCATGCTGCTTTCTAATCCCTTTCTGTTGCCACCCACTCTTCCCATTTCCTAGGCAGCTGCTGATTTGCTTTCTGATTTTGTACCTTAGTTTGCAATCCCTAGAATATTATCTAATAGAAGCATGCAGCCTACACTCTATTTTTGAGGGGAAGGGTGCCTGGTTACTCTCACTGAGCAGGATAATTTTGAGATTCATCTATGCTGTAGCATGTACCAGGAGTGTGTTCCTTTTTACTGCTAAGTAACATTGCATTGTATAAATACGACATTGTGTGTCCGGCCACCTGTTGGAATTTGAGTTGTTTCCAGTTTGGGGCTATTCATGTATAAAGCTGCTATGAACATTTGTGAACTAGTCTGCATGAACACATGCTTTCATTTCCTAGGAGCGGACTGGCTGGATCGTATGGTAGGTGTAGATTTAACTTCTTAGTAACTGTCAGACTGTCTTCCAAAGTGGTGGTGCCATTTTGTATTCCCACCAGCAGTGCATAACAATTCTAGTGTATAACAATTCCTCCTTGCCAGCACTTAGTTATAATTAGCCATTCTCGTGTATACGTAGTGGTATTTCATGGTGTTTTTCATCTGCATGTGCTTTAAGGTTGAATATTTTTTCATGCACTTATTTGATACTCACATACTTCTCTAGTGAAGTGTCTTTTCAAATCTGGGCACATTTTCTTTCATTGAATTGTTTGATTTCTTAAATATTCAGTTTTCATTTGTTAAAAAAATATATTCTGGATTTAAGTCCTTTATTCGATATGATTTGCAAATATTTTCTCCCTGCCTGTGCCCTGTATTTTTCTTTGAGCTTCTTTGGAAAAGAGAAAGCTTTACATGTTGAGGAACTCTCAGATTTAATTGCATTTCTTCTTTACACTGAGGTCTCTACCAGAATCATGATATGTAAGGCACTGTTGTAGGAGGTAAGGATATAACAATAACACTTTTATCTTTAGGAGTTTACAGTTGAGTCTGGGCTGAGAGAGGGACGAAGAGTTAATAGAGAATACCATAAAACGTGATAAATGCAATAAGAAAGAAATGCTTAAAGTCCATAGAAGCCGGTTGGGTAAGTGTAAAAATAAAAACCTAAAATGTCTAGACATAAACAGTGAAGCATTTTTTTTTTACTTTTGTTAATCTTGAAATGAAAAAAATGTCTAAGTACAACACAAATTTTGCGAGCCATAAAAATTTCTTTTTAACTTAGGCAATGTAGACATATGAAAAGTAGATTTCCTTCATGAGTGGAGTATGCTGTACTTATACATAAATAAAATAGGAAGAAAAGAGAAACATATTCAAAATTTAAAGACAGACATCTAAAAGTATATGCCAATGTTACGTCTTAAATGGCAAGCACATACGTTTTTCCAGTTATTCCAATAGTAAAGACCAAAAGCCAGAGGATGTGGAATAAATAAGGGAGGCTGGGCTGATTCCAATAGGTAGAAATGCAAAATAGAATTTGCATCGGGAAGAACAGAATTAACACACATCTGAGCTCAAGACAAAACAAAAGAAAACGCAATTCCTCGTTGCAGGAACTGAATAGGGAACTTCAATCAACAAAATGAGCGGAAATGGAAATGAGAGGGTTCTCCAGGGAAAGGCATAAGAGTTGAGCACAGAGGCTTGGGAATGAAATCCTCACAGTGGGAAAGCAGACTGGGCTGTAATACTTCTCAGAGGCAAACACCTTTACCAGCTTCTTGTGCATCTTCTCAAGATGTGTTTATGCCTGTGTAAGAATATGTGTATGTATCATTCTAACCCCTTTATTAAAACAGCGTGATTACTTTATTCCCTATTCTTCACTTTGCTATTGCTTCATAAACTTACTTGGATGACCTTCGACACCAGTACCAACAGAGCTCGTTTATCCTTTTAATGGTGCCCGTATTCCACTGACTGGATATTGAGGTCATTCCAGATCCTTTGTTGGTGTGGATTTGTTGCTATTTACCTTGCTCAGGGGTTAGTTGGATTCTTTAATCTGAAGACTTATAAGAACTCTTAACCATCATCTGTCTTCATACATTGCCTCTCACACGTTTTCCCCAGTCTTTCTGAAGATATTCTTTTAGCTTCTTATTCTAAAGTTTATGTCTTACATTAACGTTTATGTTTTTCACCCTTTTCTGTGTGTACTGACATTCTCAGATATATACTTTCAATGACATATTTTACCTTCATCTTCTATTCTATTATTCAATTGGTTAACTGATTTTAATTTTAAATACACTATTTTTTTAAACTTTTGAACTCCTATTTGATTCTTCTGCAAATCCACATTTTTAACACCATATCCTGTTCTTGACTTATAATTTCCATTTCTTTATTTAAAAAGGACATGATAATCAAAACTAATTTTGGATTTTTTTAATCTCTAAATTATGCTTTCCCCTGATATGGTCTATTTTCTCAATAATTTACAATTTTGGATTCAAATCTCTTCTTTAATGAAAGTGGTTTCACTGAAAGTCTCATGGATTCTGGACGGTGGGAGTTTCCCTACAGAGCTCAGCTCTAACACCTGGCCCTGTTGGAAAATAGTGATATGTCTTGGTCCCCTTTATGTTTCACTTTTATTCGAATTTCTCCCATTGGGTTAGCTGTACCACATAGGTAGCACAATTTAAAAAACAGAATCCCACAGGAGGCGGTAGACTTGTGCTCCAGTGGGTGACATCTTTGTGGGGGTTTTTTTGTTCTTTTTTCCTTAAAGACCTAGATATGTGTCAGGGGCATGAGGGTACTTGATTTTCATTATATAACAGTTGACTATTTTAACATATCTCTAAATTATTTCATCAAAAGCATATGGATAAATATATGTGTTTATATCTAATCTAAGCTTTAGAGAACTTTATATGAAAATTAAGTCAGAAAAAAATTTAAGATTAAAGCATCACATTGTGGCTTAGTCCAAGATAAGGGTGCTGTTTGAATACTAAATCTGGAGGAGAAATGAGACTGTATGTGTTTTCAAATTTTAATTCATTATAAACTGGCTCCTATTTTATTAAGTAGAGAATGTACCTGGGTCCCCTAATGCATTGCTATCATGCTATGCAGGTGAGTTTTCCTATGGTGTGGATATATGAATATTGAACTATAAATGAATCCAATTTCCTGAAAGTCTTCATTTCCATGATGGAAAATAGTCAGGGAAAAATCTATTAACTCTTGCTTTCAGTTTTTAAAATGCCAAGAAGAATTCATTATGATTTTTAAAAACGTGAGATGGAAGAGATTTGAAATAAAATCTTGGTATAATAATATTAAAAGGTTAGCAAATAAAAAGCTATGAATGCTAATGCTTACCTACATTTATTATATATATGCATGTGTTGGGATATTGAACACTTTTTATTATTTATTCTATATGTAAGGTTTTTTCAGATTCTTATTTACTTTACTATTATTCAAATCCTAGATAAATGCAGAGGTGGCAAAAAATGCCACAGGTCATTGAAGGGAAAATGTAGGGAGTGTTAAATGTAGTTGTCATCATAAATAAAGAATAGCAGTGGGGTTATTAGGGTTATGAAATATTTATAGTAACATAAATTATACTAATTATTAACACTTCACATGTCGAGGTTAGAGAGGGCAAGGAGCGATGGTAACACAGATATTAGAGTCATTCTTAAAGAAACATTCATCATTTATACTTTTGGCAAGAATTCCCCAAGTGAATAGATCTACATTTTATGTATCTGACTATAAAAACGACTAGGTTTACTGATGGGCAATACAACTTTCCCCAATGGCTGATGCTCCTTTCTATTTGAATAATTCCTCGTTAATGAAGTTTTCCTCCACTGCAGCCCTATGAAGTTGTTGAACTGCATTTCCTAAGTAATGTTCTACTGGCCTCAGAAGCACCTCGGATGGAATGGGAGCCACAGAGGGAATACCAGTGATACCCAGCTCGAGGCCATCAGGAGCTCCGGGCTACAGCCCTATTCTCTACACCACAAACAAGGGCTTCAGACGTAACACGGCTTGGGATGGACGTGGTGAGACACGTGACACGTACATCTCTCCAATGTCTGTCTCCACCTAAATCATCGGCATGGCTAAGAGCACTGTAGATACACTGGGCTCTCCAGAGCTGTTTTCATTAGTATTTCAGTCACACAGAACTCTGCAGGCTGGTCTGGGCTAGTGGCATCATCAATACAATTTATACAAGAACATAAATTCTATATTCTAAAGAACACGTTTAAAATGTTAACACATTAATGATAATAGTGGCATACACAGAGAATTTTACATTTGTTATTTAATCTTCAAAAATACGAGGGCACTGAGGTTTAGATAAGAGAAGTAACTTAATTTTTATAAGCTGGGATTATTTAAAATTTTTACTATTGAAATTAACTGGTGATTGGCCTACCATTTACAAATAGATAACGCAGATATTGATCCACATACAGATACGTAGATAACATATATATATATATATATATATATATATATATATATATGTAGATATCTATACACACACACACACACACACACACACACACTTGAGAATTAGGGCATGCTAGCAGGTGGGAGTGGCAGAGGGAAAGAGAGAGAGAATCTGAATGAGGCTCCATGCTCAGCCCACGAGGGGCTCGATCCCACAACCCAGAAATCATGACTCGAGCAAAAATCAAGTCCGGCGCTCAATCGATTGAGTCACCCAGGTGCCTCTACATGTTTAGATTTTGATCAAACGTTGCACATTGACTTTGTATCAAGAGTGAGAAAGTCACGGCTGGCCTCTGTTGCTCTAACATCACAAAAACCCGACGCACCACTGACTTGCATGAGTCCAGAACTGAGCCTACACCGACTCTTCTCATTCAAATGAATGTTTTTATAATGTTTATGAAGGTGATACAAACGTTAAGTTCAGCTTAATAAAACTATAACTGGAATCAGTTATTTTCTACAATCAATTATTTTATCTGATAATCAATTATCAGTCTAATAAATCCACTAAATTCTCGGTTGGATTAATCAGACGTTATTTTCATTCTATGCATTAATTTAGACTCATGTAATGTACATCAGCCAATTTTGAAAATTTCTTCTAACTTTTAGATCAAACATAGGTCTCCCAAATAAGATACAAACTATCTTATGATAAATAGCTCCCTTAGTTCTTCAACATTATATTCAAATAAATATATGTATTTTGTCATATATAGCTTTGAATTAGTTTACTTAGATAAAATATTATTTTTTTAGGTTTTTTTTTTTTGGTAATCTTTATTTATTTTTGAGAGAGAGACAGAGTGTGAGTGAGGAAGAGGCAGAGAGAGAGGGAGACACAGAATCCGAAGCAGGCTCCAGGCTCTGAGCTGTCAGCACAGAGCCCGATGCGGGGCTCGAGCCCACAGACTGTGAGATCATGACCTGAGCCAAAGTCAGATGCTTAACCGACTGAGCCACCCAGGGGCCCTGGAGAAAATAATTTTTTAAAACTGTTTTTAATATGATTAGAGAAATAGATATATTAGATAATGTGAAAAAAATCTAATAAATTATGTGTTTTCCTAGAGAGCAAACAACAGTGCCAATTATTTCCACATAAAAATTAAATGCAATCAAAACTATTTTCTATAAAAGATAACCTGGAAGTAATATGTGATTTGTCTCTCCAAGTATGTTTCCATCTTACCTGCTGGTTTACGGGAAAGTTTCTGTTGATTTTTTTAATCTGCAATGATAAATAAATAAAAGTGAGCAATCAACAAAGTTACACAAGAGCCCCCGAATTTTATGAGAATCTATTCTTCCTGAGTTAATATATACTGATATTCCCAACTGGCATACTAAAATCCCATTGCATATCAAACATCAGCTACAAATTTCTAAAAATGTTGGCTATCAAAAGTCTTCCAATTTTGATGTATACACGTGGTCCAAACAGATTTTCTTCTAATGATTTTGTCACTTATGAGAAACAGGAAGCCTGTGTGTCCATGCACAGTCTATCGAGAACATAGAATAACTTTTTGTAATTTAATTTTTCACTTCACTTTTTTTTTACGTTTACTTGAAGAGAATTTCATGAGTGACATTTCGTAACATTTTAAAATAAATCTTCGGAGAAAGAATTTCGTCTGTATTAAGTCATGTTAACGAACTGTAAACTCCAACTGGAAATGAGTATCGGCTTTTAGACAAATGAACTCATAACACACAAAGACTTTGGTTCAACAGAAACGTTACTAATTAAAACCAGTTTTTATTTTTCATTGGTTGGAGAGAGAAACTTAATGAATGCTAACTCTGTATGGTATAATCTCACATCACACTAAACACAGGCTTTTCATTTAGAAATTATTTTCCTGATTTAGTTTATTTTTCCTTGTTGTTAGTTTTCAGTTCCCTTTGTCCTACTGATAAATGTGAACTAACAGGAAATGGAATGGATATGATGCACAAACTCAGAAAATCATCAAACGGCTCATGTGCAAAACTTACTGGCAACATGTGTGTCATTTAAAATACACAAGAAAAGAAAGTTTTGGAAGATTTATGTGATTTCAGTAGGGACACACACACACACACACACACACACACACAAACATATCTTCTTACATTACTATAGTCATTTCAGAATACTTCTTGTTTTGGTGAGGAATCCGCTAAAGAAAGTCTCTAAAACTACCAGTGTCTTCAGCTAAAATCAGGATGGGTTTGGAGACACAAACAGAAAGAACAGTTTCCTAAGAATCTTTTATTAATCAATAAAAAAAATCCATACTGAAAAGTTGGCAGAACTATGCTTTTTGCTAGTTCTTATGGATTGTTACAAAAAACTGTAAAATTCCACCAATATTTTGTATGGACCTTTGTCTTCCGGCACAAACGGTCAAGCTTTATCACTTTTAACGTTTTCATCTGACAGAAAAGTCCGAATAATCTAAGTAAATGTAGCCATGCTCAGGCCGCAGTGATGTACGTATACAAACGAGCACACGTATGTGTAGGTTCGATAAATGCAGTGAGAAGGGGGGAGACTATCATTCGTTGTTTTCCAAAATCCTTTCGGTAATCTACCAATGTGAGTCCCGGTGCTGTAAGAGCTGGGACGGGAAAATGAAACACAGTGCGTTCAGAGACAATACTTGAATGATGCTCGTTTACAGAGTGTTCTGGAGCAGCAAGGTAGATGCATAACACGATCAAGCTGTGCCGTCATAGAGACCTCCGTCTGAATCCGGCCGTAACTGTTACTGAATTTCAGCAGGCAAGTTATTAACTACCCTGTGTCTACTTTTCATCCTATGCAAAAAGTCTATCACCATATGAGCCACACATATTTGTTGGAAAAGTAAATGAAAACACAAAGGTCGTGAAGTTAGAGCTCAATATGTGACAGTTATTAATATAATAAATAATCACATATAAAATGAGTATCAAAGAAGTCTGGATTTCCTTCGAAGACAACGAGGGTGTTTTAAAGAAGCTGAGCAAAGATGCCTTGTTTTCTCCTATACTTTGCGAATCCCTTTCTGTTTTCTTGTCAACTCTAGATTAATGTCTATACACTCAAGTGAGTGGCAAATATGCGTGAACCAGGCTGGGGTCCAGAGCAGAGGTTGCCGGCTGAGCACCTCCAGAACCTCAATCACTAGCAGGCATGTCCCAAGTTAGAAGGATAAGGAATCAGCTGACGTTTCCTCAGATGTGAAAGTCTTTCTCAGTTGGAAACTGTATGCCGACTTTTACCTAGGAATGTTCTACGAAACCTGAATTATAAATGAAGATTCAGGGTAGAAAATGCTAGAAGTATTTTCTTTTAAATGACTCATTTTGTCATCATAGGGAATCATATCAATAAAGCCGCTTATAAGATAAACATGTTGGAAACATTAATGACGATTTAAATTCATTTTTAAAAATAAAGCTTTGTGTCATACAATTGAAATAATACTTAACTTAGTAAATGTAATAAAATATCAGGTGATAATATGTTCTTTTTTAAAAGTTTATTTGTTCTGAGAGAGAGAGAGAGAGAGCATGAGAGAGGAAGGGGCAGAGAGAGAGAAAAGAGAATCCCAAGCAGGCTCCGTGTTGTCAGCGCAGAGCCCAAAGGGGGGATCCGACCTACTAACTGTGAGCTCATGACCTGAACCAAAACCAAAAGTCGATTAACCAACCATCTGAGTCACCCAAGTGCCACTAAATAATATATTCTTAATGAAATGCATTAATTGAGCAAAGTTTTAAAAATTGTCTACTTTTGGGGCACCTGAGTGGCTCAGTCAGCTGAGCGTCTGACTTCGGCTCAGGCCATGATCTTGAAGTTTGTGGGTTCGAGCCCCAAGTCGGGCTCTGTGCTGACAGCTCAGAGCCTGGAGCCTGCTTTGGATTCTGTGTCTTACTCTCTCTCTGCTCCTCCCCTGCTCCTGCTCTGTCTCTCTGTCTCTCTCTCAAAAATAAATGAACATTAAATTTTTTTTTTAAATTTTCTACTTTTGGCAAGAATATTAATTCTAAATAATGCAAATCCTAAATTCTTTGCATTATTTTTAAGACCACTCTTCAAACAAGGAAAATTGAAATCTGTCAAGAAGATTTGTAATGTCAAACTTCTTAGAAACTAATGTTAATTATGTGTTATCAGAGCCAGTCATTTGTGTTACGAAAAGCCAAAAAAATTAATATGATGTTGCACAAAACAGAGTCAGAGTCTGAACGTGAAGGCTCAAAAAGATGAAAGGATATAACTACAGTCACATCAAACTAGCTGCTTATGGAGCAGGATTACTTAAGTTATTAATCCTTAGGCTGTAAAGGAATAAGAGTGTGGGTTTAACTAGGACTGCCTAACATGTCATTCTAGAAGAGCAGCGAGTGACATAGACAACTACCAAGTAAAGGGCATTCAGGTGAAGGAAATCCATGTTAAGGCTTTTAGTCCGAAAGAGAAAGATAAGCCTGTAAAAACTGACTGTTTAACATCATGTTGACTTAAGACTGTGGAATACAATTAATGCCCACTTGGAAGTATAAGAGGATATAATTTGCATTGTGTATTTTTTCAGGAACCCCTCATATCTTAATAAAAAAAAGTAGGAACTATACTTGAATCAACACTCATAAGGTAATGAAATGATAGAGATAAAGGAAGGAAGGAGGGAAGGGTGGAAGAAAGGGAGGGAGGAAGGAAGGAAGCAGGGAAGGAAGGAAGGAGGGAGGGAAGGAAGGAGGGAGGGAAGGAAAGAAGGAAGGAAGGAAGGAAGGAAGGAAGGAAGGAAGGAAGGAAGGAAGGAAGGAGGGAAGGAAGGAAGGAAGGAGGGAAGGAAGGAAGGAAGAAAGGAAGGACGGAAGGAAGGGAGGGAGGGAGGGAGAAAGAATAGATAAATCTGCCAGGTAGAAAATTCTATCTTGAAGGAATTATGTTGTTATGTTGCTACCTTAAGGAAAGACTTTTATTTCAAAGACAGCAAAGTGTTGGTTTTTTTTTTATAAATCATTTTTAATCATATACCTCTTTACAAATCTGGTGAAACTTATGTGACCTCTTTCGGAGGATTTATAGATACTTTGAAACTTGATAGAGACTTCTAGAAAAGAAGAACAATTAATGCAATGGCTCAAGAAACACGGTTGATTTGACCTTCTACCATCAGGTAGTAAAACATGATTGTCCTACAGAGAGGATGACCACAGCACAATGAGCTAGGACTGACAGTGATGTGTCCAAAGCAGGGGTCTTTGTGTCTCCAAGAACCATATCCACCACCCAAACTTTTGCGAATCCCCTAGTGGAACTGACCGGTGACTTTGTCTTCAGCGTTCCCCGGGGGTCTAGTTTCTACACTGTTGTTGCATGTGCCTACTGAACTCTCCATCATGGAACCTGTAATTGAGGAGTCTTTATCTCCCTCAGCCTGGTGGCGTGTCCATACTACCTAACAAGCATTGCCAACTACGGTTAGCTATGGAGGGGGGCACATTTCACGTCGCTCCTACCTTCTCAGACTTGTTGATAATCCTAGATCTGAATCAAAATGATGCCAAGGGTTTCCTTCTGTTGCTGCCGCTACTCTGCAGCTCATCCCTAGGGCTCCGTGTGAGGCTTCCTCTTCAGATTTGAAAATCGGTAATTGGTTCAGTTATCCTAATTCTTCCTTAACTAGGATCTGATTTAATCTTCTTTGTTAGAATAACCTTGTAATTCCAGTTATTACAGAACCATGGAATTTATTGAAGGAACCCCATTTTTCCACTTTGTGGATGATTTCCATACAAGTAAAATTAACAGAAAGACAAAAATAAAGGAAATCACTACATTAATATATATTTTGGACTGATGAGACCCGTTGGTATTAGGAACCGACATTCTCTCTCTCTGCCAAAATATAACGTGCTGTTGTAATTTTATCAGAAGTTCTGGAAATTTAAGTCTTATGACAAATCCCAATATGTAAAATTTCATTTACTTTTAATTTCAAAGACAGTGAGGACTACACACAAAAACCTATTTGTAAACCTGTTATGGTTTATGGAAACCCATCTAAGGGATGGTTATGTTGGTTATGTTAAGAAGAAAAATAATTTAATTTTATAAATAGCTATGCAAAACCATTTTTTAATGTAATTCCAATCTTTATAAAAGTAATGGTACAGGAAATGGAATAAGTAAAATAAGAAAATAATGATCTTGGGGCGTCTGCATGGCTCAGTCAGTTAAGCCTCCACCTCTTGATTCCAGTTTGGGTCATGATCACATGGTTTGTGAGTTTGAGCCCTGCATAGCGCTCTGAGCTGACAGTGTGGAGCCTGCTTGGGATTCTCTCTCCCTCTCTCTCTCTCTCTCTGTCTCTTCCTTGCTCACATTCTCTCTCTCTCTCTCTCTCTCACAATAAATAAATAAGCTTAAAAAATAATGATATCTTTATATATATAGAATCAGCATTTACTTCAAGTTAAGAAATATCATGATTAAAAATTAAACTTATGAAATCTGTTTAACAAAAAAATATAAAGGATTGTCCTTACATTATTACTTAACAGTGACATTAAAAACTATCACCCAGATAATATGGTGAAAAACAGAATGTAAAAGTATAACCATTTAAAAGGGCAGGATATATATATCAGTAGAGGAAGATAATCTACTATATGATAAATGCTCAAGACAATTAGATTAAAAATAACTAAGATTTTACGGTGTTTGACTACCAAATATATATATCCAAATCAAGACTTCCTCAGTTTGAAAAAAAAAAAAAGATACAGAAATGGAACAAAGTACGTTTTGATCACCCTAAGAAGAAAAAAATCATAAAAATTAACCTAATGTGAAATAGAGATTCATTCCTAAATGTCAAATGTTTTCCAAATTAAAAGTTTTGTGTGATATTACTTAAGTGCAACTACATTTAGGCCTATCAAGGATAAATGGTCAAATGCACCCAAGGGTATTTAAGGTTAATCGCCAGGGCTTTGCAAACGCATTTAGAATTTTCAGTTCATGTGGAATTACAACAATTAAAACAGGGTTTTCCTACTGCAAAACGAAATTAACCAATGACTTTTAACAGGTAGGTAATTGAATAAGTAATAACTAAATAAAAATATACCAATAACAACATAATATATAGAATGTAAATAAAAGTAAAAAATAAAATATATTAATAAAAGTAACTGAATCTAAACTATATTGAGCTAATGATAAAAACTGTATTTTAAATTTCAATAGAGAGCAACGGTGGGGTTCGTGATGAATTCCTTGAAACACTGTCACCCACTAACTGGCAGTGCAGTCCATCTTTATGCAGAGATACGTAAGAAATAAACCAAAATCATTAGGTTCCTAAATCGGATGAAAGAGCAGGAACCACAGCTACCTTCCTGTTGGTAGGGACTCGAATGGAGAGAACTGATTAAAAGCGTTTTGTTGGGAGGTATTTGAGGGGCGCCTGTGTAGCTCAGTCGGTTGAGCAACTGACTTCGGCTCAGGTCACGATCTCGCAGTCTGTGAGTTCGAGCCCTGCGTTGGGCCCTGTGCTGACAGCTCGGAGCCCGGAGCCTGCTTCGGATTCTGTGTCTCCCTCTCTCTCTGCCCCTCCCTTGCTCGCCCTCTGTCTCTCTCTGTCTCTCAAAAATGAATGCATATGAAGGTATTTGAGAACACCTGCTGTCACAAGGGTGAGCACAGGTGAGGTCCCAGACAGATGAGCGCACAGAGGTGAGCTGGCCCCCTGTAGACACGGGATGGGCTGGAAGAGAGAAGCACAATTTACCCAGACAGAGAAAGAAGGAGAGCATTCTTTCACAGGGTCATACTGGCAGCGTTTGTGATCTGTGGGGCTTTGAACACAAAGTTGGTTTTCACGTCAAGGTATTGCTGAATTGTGAATCATGGCAGGACAAATGGTTAAAAAAAACGTCATGTGAAAATCATGCGAAAGTAGACAGCAGTTTCACAAATTTGCTGTGCTGAGAGGTGAGCAAGGAGGATTGAGAGCCAGCTAAGGAGGGCTCCCAGGAATAGACCATACTCTCAGCTCAAAGACCTGGAGGGCTGTAAGTTGGAAAAACAAAGAGAAGTAAACAGAATCCTATAAAACTCCAACCCAGTCGGGATCCCGCTGATTGGATTAAGACATCAGTCTTGGTTTGTGAGACCAAAATCATTCCTATGCTTTGCTTCTTTTTCTAGATACTCATAGGAAGGTATAATCAGTAATGTTCGAACTGATTAATACGGCAAAAAGTCCACAGGGCCATAAAAGATGTGCCACATAAGAATACGAAGCCTCTTGTCATCCACGGCCGTGACCACTTTAGAATGAACCAGTGCCTCGCATTGCCGAAGCCGCATCGTTGGTCAAGAAACCAGTTTCTGGCAGAGCGCTAGTTGTGGTTACTTTTGCTTTCTCCGAGGGAGCGCAGATAATAAGATGTAAACGTTAACACCTCGTGAATACAACTGAACTCCCATTTGGCCACAGCTTCACTCAGCACGACCGCAGATAAGGACAGCAGCAAACAATCACGGGGAGCTTAGCGAACGTTTTTAAAATAAGGACCGAGGCCTCCTCTTCACTTGTGAGTTTTGAGATCGTTTTGTTTGTTTTCAGGGATACCGTTTAGTTGTATGGTTTGTCTGCACTCAGTCTCCTTCCCGTCTCAAGTCTCAGCCTCATGTTGTTCCTTGCTATTGTCAGAACCCGGTGAGTTGTTTCGAACAGAACTTTTTCCCCTTCCTGTAAGCCAGTGTTACTGGACAGGAGCACTGCAGTGTTTTTCATCATAAACTTGTGAACTATGAAAAATGAAAACAAAATCCATAGGGCACTATTACTTAATGATAGATTTTGAGTGTTTTATATGTCCCGTAAGAATCCATTTATTAATTCTGATATATTGGAAGTGGGTGATCTCAGAATACAACTACTGTCATGGGAAAAGGCTCATGATTAAATCTTAACTGAACAAAGGATAATACCATCTTTAAAAATTTTTTTTGAACGTTTATTTATTTTTGAGAGAGAGAGAGAGAGAGAGAGAAACGGAGCGTGAGCGGGGCAGGGACAAAGAGAGAGGAAGACACAGAATCCGAAGCAGGTTCCAGGCTTGGAGTTGTCAGCCTAGAGCCCAGTGTGGGGCTCAACCCCACGGACGGCGAGATCATGACCTGAGCTGAAGTCAGATGCTGACCCGACTGAGCCACCCAGGCGCCCCTAGGAAACCACCTAAACAAGAGGATGGTAATTTTATTTTATACATGTGTAAACAAAAATACACATACTTTAATGTATATGTAATACATACTACTAATAAAAACACCAGCAACATATGTATTGTTATTGCAATAAGTTTTCATTTTATAGTCTTCTGCACTTTAATAAAAACCTAAAATTAAAAGCAAATGCAAAGACGTATTTTAAAATACATTTTTTACGAACTCTAATACCCCAAATGGCAAATGGGGTTTTGTGTTTGATTCTCTAGAAAACAATATGCCCAAGGGATATAAAAGTCAAGTAATGTAGATATACTCTTGAAGAAAGAGGGTTTTGAATAGAGTTTTTTAAGGAGAAGAATAATCAAAAACCCAACATGAGGAGAATCTTCATATTTTGGATAAAATGGAATAGAGAAGAAAGTTATTTTCAACATCTTATAATTAATTACTAGCAATTTTATTCACTGCATATCATCTACATATATTTGTAGATGTTAAATATTGTTAGAAAAATGATGCAGATTTTTTTTCCTTGTAGGAATCTCTGGTATTGACGAAGTCTTACGTTTAAAGAAATAAGTATTTTGAATCCCTATTATATGCAAGAATATGTTCCTACAGCATTAAAAGTTTAATTTACATTCAGTAGCTTCTTCATTGAAGACTTTTTATTAGAACTTTGAATTTTGAGACCCTGCTCGAAAAAAACAAAAACTAGAAGGACAAATGTAAAGTCATTGGTTGCTTATATTATAAATATTTCTCAGTTGAATTCCTTATACTAAAAAACTGAAAATTATCACGGTAAATCTACTACTTTAAAATTTACCCAACATCAAAAGGGAACATCTGCTAAAATAAATATTACAAACTGTGCTTTATGGAATAATATTCACTTTGAGTAAATGCTGGGGGAAATGATAAATATGTGTCCTTCTTTTTCTTTGACAACATTCCGTTGGATGTTAATGATGGAAACCCCTTAAAGGAAGCTTAATTATTACAGCAGATCTCTCCAGGTGAGATAAGGGTAATACACAGCTGGCTTTAAGAAAGATTTGTTTGGAATTAACTGACTGAAAATAAAATTTGGTGGAATAGGCCTGTCCATTATATTAAATGTCACTCCTATTTTTTGAATCCCTTAATTTTATATATTCATTTTTAGCATCATCAAATGTATCTAGAAACTAGAGCAGTAACATTCTCTCGTGACTACCTCTCTCGACCAAAAAAAAATACAACAGGATATTCAAATATTCTTTAAAAAATTGCTCTCCTCCTGCTTTAAATGTCTTAAAGGGATAGTTTTTTTTTCTCAATCAAATGTTTGAAGATTAGTGAGGATCTTATAGTACAAACTTTTCATCCAAATTCTGCTAACCTGTTATTCTTTTAAACCTCACAAACAAGTCAATTTTGGTGGCTAAAGTGGTGCGTTCTCAGATGTGTATTTTCCCATGGAAATCAATTTTGAAGATTTACCCAAGCACATCATTCTTATGGAAGCAAGAAACAATCCTCCAATTCCCCTAGAGATTTGTGGCCAATATTATTTCACAGATGTGTGAGGACTAAGATTTTTATTCTATAGATATAAATTCACCTGACGACTAATGACATTAGTGTGTGGGTACATAAGGCAATATGTCTATTCTGCAGCTGCTGATAAAACACTGCCTTTACCATGTAGAGGGAAGCATCAAAAAAATGATTTTTGCCTCAGGAGCCCACATAACTTCCCACATTTCAGCTCATAATTTTCATGCATTTTTTTTTCCGGATATGGATTCTAGGTCCTTGCTACCTTGGTTATTCCCCATCCCTACGAATATAACTTTGAAAGTATGCCAAGTTGCTTTTAAAAACGTATCTATTGGGGTGCCCGGGTGGCTAAGTTGGTTGGGCGTCCGACTTCGGCTAGGTCATGATCTCACAATTTGTGGGTTCGAGCCCCATGCCGGGCTCTATGCTGACAGCTCGGAGCCTGGAGCCTGCTTCAGATTCTGTGTCTCCCTCTCTCTCTGCCCCTCCTCTGCTTGTGCTCTCTCTCTCCCAGAAATAAATTTTAAAAAATTAAAAAAAATTAAAATATTAAAACATATCTATTAACAGTAAATCAATACTTCAGGATGATTAGGCATTATATGTAAATGAGTTTTCTTAAATTTTATTCTTCCTAGCACAAGAAGTTTTCAATTTTACTATCATCGTCTTTCAGATTAACATACACATGATATATGCCATATATATAACACACACATATCTATCTATATCACTGACCTAATCTGAGTATGAATTAAAAGCCTAAAAGCTGAAAGTATTGAAAAAACATGCAACAAATAATTCTAAGTTTTTTTGGGAGGGGGCACCTGGGTGGCTCAGTTGGTTAAGCGTCTGACTTTGGCTCGGGTCATTGTCTCATGGTTCATGGGTTCGAACCCCGCATCAGGCTGGCAGTGTGAAACCTGTTTGGAATTCTCTCTCTGTCCCTGTCTCTCTGCCCCTCCCCAACTCGCACTTTTTCTCTCTCTCAAAATAAATAAATTGCTTACAAAATTAAAAAAATAATTCCCAGTTTTCAGGATGAGATGAGTGTTAGAACAGGTGGTGTAAGACGCTATAAAAGTTAAAAAAAAGAAAAAAGAGGAAAAATGAATTGTAGGGTAGGTGTACCTGCACAGTATAGGAACTGTGGTTTCAGAAAGTGATGAAAGTCATTGTTTAATATGTCAGTATCAATCATAGGTGAAAACACTAGATTTACCACTGCAAAATCATCAGCCAGGATTCTTAATGAGGAAAATACACAGTGTTTATACTCAATAATTCAGACTCAATCCTCAGGGATATTTGTAGCCACCTCTGCACCCTGTTCAGATGTCCTCAGCTTTTAAGCTACATTTTAGAATGAAGGGTCTTCTAAGATGTATTCAATTGAACAACTGCAAACTCAAAATGATTTCATGCATAATTTCCTAATGGCCCTTCATCCGCCTTAGTACCTAAGGGTACTAAACACACTTCATTTACACCTTCTCTCCCATATTGCACTACTTAGGTAAGAATGTCTCCCCCCAGGGAATGCTTAGTATCCTGTAATGAATAGTTAGAGGTAAAGGGTATTTCCTTAGTCTTGCTTCCCTAGAAATATAGCGTGAGGAAGTCATATATGCTAAACCTTTATTGAGGGAGAATGTCCAATCCCAAGGAAGGAAGAGTGAAAGGTAAAAAGAAGCATGACGGGACAGCAGAATGCAAACACAAGGTGGTGAGTCGCCTGAGTCACCGAGTTTGCCTTCGCCTTGCCCCATGGAACCTTGCTGGTGTTCAACCAAGTGTGATACACCTGCAGAGACTTATGCAATTTCTGCATTTCCAAATAGTTCACCTATTGAGGAAGTGCCATCACTTTGTAAACTAGGTCCATTTTGGCCCTTGTCCCTCATTGGATAGTGTGTGCCCCACGGAATCAGGTGCTGCAGGTTCCTACTGAGTTACCATTAGTGTAGGGGCAGCTAGTGGGCCCAGAGAGATCAGCTTTTTTCGCATGGGCATGATGAAGGCCATCTTGAACTCCGGCCCTAGGCCTTGTAGGTGGCTAAAAAGGGGTAGGTGTGTTAAGCTGAGGCTCCCTGGGAAGTTCCTACGGTTCTGAGACTATGAGAACATTAAGAACTGGGAATAGTCTGGCCAGGAAGAAAGGCAAAAGAATGAGTCCTATTGGGTGAAGGGGATGGGCTGTGTGGGCAGAGCCTGCTGGATCAAGGATGCTATGTCAGTTGTGTCCCGTAGCACTGCCCCAGGTGAGCATGATCGCGTTATTCAGCTAACATCAAAGCAGGTTGCACAGAGGAAAACCGGCTAACATTGTCTAGTATCCGAAATTGAAGAGCTTGAAGTGTTAGTAGGTTTTCAAGAAACAAAGTAGGTTATTTTATTGAAATATCTCCTGACATAACACACCAAAATAAACTCTAATTGTGCAAAAAGCAAAAATCTGATGTCAAAAATACGTCAGTGGAATGCCCAAATTTGCCCTTGGTGTTATTCCGAATTAAATTACGGACTCCGCGCTTGTTTGATTTCACTCTACGACCCATTTTCAGTCGACACCTGCTTGTCTGACGTTCAGATTTTGGTGCATGGGGAAAAACAATGTAGAAAACAACAACATGCTAGCACGGAAAAGTACATCTAAGGACTCAGAAATGTCAGCAGCTATAAAAAGGAAGAAAAAGTCTACTTAAGTGACATCCATGCCTGTCAGAGCGACACCCTACAACCTCTGATCATCGCCTTCCGCTCGTCATCGGTGAATCTTCTTTGTGCTCAGCTTTATGTTGTCGCGACTTTCAAGTCACCTACAAGCTTTGTCAGGTCTTTTCAACGTGGCAGACACAATACTTTTTCCTTTCGCTTTTCACAACCAACACTTTTAAGGAAAAAATATTCTGTTTTTCAACTTGCACATATGTGTCTGCCATCTAATGTTGCAGATCTTTATGAATTAAACATAGGATTCCCCAAAGAATTTTGTTTTCATATCTGAAAGTAAATGCGCAAAACATGAAAAGATGAGTGAAATGCCTGCCGAGTCAACTCAGATGACTGATTAAGGGTGTGTGTACGTGTGTGAGAGAGTGTGTGTGTATGTGTGTGTGTGTGTGTGTAGGAGAGACAGCAAGAGAGAGAGCTGAAAGACTGATTCACAAAAATCAGAGAGGGTATTGGCTATATATGCATTAAACTTTAGGATTAGTATGTTTTTAATGATAATGTTTTAATGTTTATTCAATTTTGAGAGACAGAAAGACAAGAGTGTGAGTGGGGGAGGGGCAAAGAGAGAGAAGGAGACACAGAATCCGAAGCAGGCTCCAGGCTCTGAGCTGTCAGCACAGAGCCCGACGAGGGGCTTGAACTCATGAACTGTGAGATCATAACCTGAGCCAAAGCCGGACGTTCAACTGACTGAGCCACTCAGGCGCCCCACTATGTTTTTAATATTAAGTAATGTGGTAGATTATTGTTGCTTATCTGTCTCAAAATCTATTTACAATCTTCTTTTCTTCAGTCGTATCCCACTGTAAACACTACAAATGGTAGAGACTAGCCCCTTTCACCTCCCTGCCCCGACCCCGAATTGTCATGGGAATGAGAAGTGAGCCATAGTACACTAAAGGGCTTCTGGGAAATTTTCTCTTAGCTTGATGAAAGGGGAGATATGTAGCTGGTGCTACTTACCCTTCTTCCCTTTCTTTCCTGTTCCAAACACTAAAATGATTTCGAGAACGGTTGAAGCCCTTGTGTGATCAGGAGGTGCGAACAAGGTAAAAGTAAACGCTCTAAACGTGGTGGAGGGCAATAACATGCACAGCTAGAAGATGGGTTCTTGGTGCCTTCCTTGAACCACTGGAATAAAGCTAGTAAATGTCACCGTCCAGAATTCTTGTCAACTGGGGACAAAACCCAATTATTCACTCTTTCAGTAGCCACCCTAAGGAGTTTCTCTTACTTGCCACTGATACAAACATTTGGAAAAGAGAATCTATTCTCTTTCACATAATACAATGTGAATTTGATATATTTTGAGATTGTCTCGTGTGCGATCACACATTCTTATTTAAGATTACACTAATTTTCAATGAACATTTAAGGGTAGAAATATACAATTACCTATCTATCATCTCCATGCATATACACACAGGTAATCCATTTCAAGTTATACATTTCATTCCAAGAAAGGAAATACATGCTGAGAATATATATATATATATATATATATATATATATATATATATACACACACATACATATGCACGCATATATATACATACATACACACACATATACATATATATATATGAAACAGTACAGGAAAGAAGAAGTGATTCCTTTATGTGCAGTTAACCTTAGAGATGTCAAATGAAACTGTTTATCCATTAGGATTAGTGCAGTAGTATAGGAGTAGAGGGTGTTTGGAAAGGCTGGATTTATGAGACACTGGCAGAAAGAGCTATGCATTTTACCTGTCTCCTCTATTTCTTTTAAACTTGAGAAAACTGTGGTGTAGACCTCTGGCTGGCCTAAAACCGTAGCTGCTTAATGGTGTAGTCACCATGAGACATTCATTTTAACTCATTATGTTCAGTTTCATCAATTTTCTTTTACTCAAACAACCATCTTTCAGAATCTCAAATGGCTATTCAACAAAAGGAAGGAGGCCGCCCCACATACAATAAGCAAATCGATCCTATTATTGATGGCTCATGGATTAAAACATTACATGTAGAATGCAACTAGAGAGAGATAAAAATGGCAAATGTCTCAGCATCACTTCAGCGCTGCGATGTTCAAAGTACTGTGTTCATTAACCCTCACACTGACTGAAACTAACTTAGTGCCTCCTTATGAGGAGGGATATGAAGCCCCTACCCTATCACTCAGGCCGAGAAGCTAGGACTTCATAGCCAGGCTGATGACACCAGAGGCCATGCTTTTTGCTCATTGCAAGAACTCTTCTGCAAAAGCATTCATCCTGATTGCCTTTGATCAAACCACAGAGTGTTTTGAAGTTATACTTCTTCCTCCTTTTAGGTCCAGCTATAGTCTTTTCTATTACCTTAATCTTGTATGTTTGTTTTTACTACCGTATCTTGTGTGTGCATGCATGAGTGTGTGGAGTTTTTGTAATCTAGTCAATTAATATTACAAAGGTTCTGGAGTTAGATGAGATCAGCCTTCAAGACATTCGAAGAATGGTCTGGGGGACTCTCTAAAATCCAACCTCTTCTTAATGATTCCCATCCAGCCTTTGTATTCAGTGAGCTGGGGTTAATAATTTTGAAGTTTCCAGTTATTTTAGGGATATATCTAGACCTGCCCTATTTGGTAAGGCTCTAGCTCAACAATATGGAGATAGATAGATCCTGGAGCATTAAAACTTTAAAAGAAATTTGTTTTAAAGTTTATTTTTGAGAAAGAGAGAGACAGAGTGTGAGTGGGGAAGGGTCAGAGAGAGAGAGAGAGAGAGAGGGAGACACAGAAACTGAAGCAGGCTCCAGGCTCTGAGCTGTCAGCACAGAGCCCAACGTGGTGTTTGAACTCATGGATCGCAAGCTCATGACCTGAGCTAAAGTCAGATGCTTAACCACCTGAGCCACCCAGGCGCCCCGAAACTTGAAATAGTCTGGTAGGATGCCAAAGCATATGCATTCTGTTATTTTATTACACATACATATCAAATTAAACAAAACTTCTATGGATAATCATTATTTCATAAGTAATGGGCACTTAACACACAGATATAAAAGGAATATATATATCAAATTAATAACTTGTTCTTTAAAAATAGAGATTTATGAAAAACTCACTTATCTTGATCTAAACATTTTCATTTTATCCACCACCAGTGAGAAGTTCCGAATTCAATGAGATTCACTGCTGTCATGGAGTCCTTTGACTTTTTTTTCTTGTACAGATAGATACTATGATCTCTGCATAAGACGTCTTTCTCCACTAATTCCCCTATATTATTCTTATTCATTATTCATGTATCAACTTTAGGAGATTATGCTTTTACAGATTTAACCTCTCATAACACTTTTTCACGCCAGCTATGATAGTTGTTATTCCACATTTGCTTCTGTGCTTATTTAATTAATGTCGCCTTTCCCCACTGGATTCTTTGCTCCACAAAGACAAAGACTATTCATTTTGCTCAAAATTAAAGTACCAACCCCTAGCAAATTGACAAAACAGTCTCTGAAAAATATTTGAGTGCATAAATGGATGAAGAAATCCAGAAGCTGACAATTATCTCCAAAATATGTTAATATCTGATATTAATTTAAATATATAATATAAATACATACATATATTTACATTATATATATTTACATTATATATATATATCTACATTATATATATATATATATATATACGTATACACACACACTTTATTTTTTTAATTTATTTATTTGTGAGAAGGAGAGAGTAGGGGAGAGGCAGAGAGAGAGACAGATTGAGAACCCAGGCAGGCTCCCTCCTTCACTGCAGAGCCTGATGTGGGGCCCAAGCCCACAGACCATGAGATCATGACCTAAGCCAAAGCCAAGAGTCAGACGCTTAACCCACTGAGCCACCTAGATGCTCCACTTATGAATTCTTTAAAGTGAACATTTTATTTGCAAATAGTTTTGGATTTATTGGCCATCATATGTGGAATTTAAGAAACAAAACAAATAAGCAAAGAAAAAAAAAGACGCAAAACCAGACTTTTAAATTCAGGGAACAAACTGGTGGTTGCCAGAGGGGAGGTAGATAGAGGGATGGGGAAATAGAGAAAGGGGATTATGAGTACATTTACCTTGATGAGTACTGAGTAATGTATGGGATTATGAAATCGTTCTATTGTACACCTGAAACTACTATAACACTGTATGTTACTCATACTTGAATTTAAAAAAAAAAAGCAGTTTTAAGGGCACCTGAGTGGCTCAGTTGGTTGAGCGTCTGACTCAGGCTCAGATCATGATTTCACCGTTTGTGAGTTCGAGCCCCACATCAGGCTCTGTGCTGACAACTCAGAGCCTGGAGCCTGCTTTGGATTCTGTGTCTCCCTCTCTCTCTGTCCCTCCCCCACCCACGCTCTGTTTCTCTCTCAAAAATAAACATTAAAAATTGTTTTAAATAGCAGTTTTATAGATTTACAGAAAAAGTCCAACGATAACAACTCCCATATACCATACACACAGGTTGGGCTCTTATCAGCACCACATGATTCACTACTATGGAACATTTATTAAAATGAATAAACCAATATCAATACATGTTATTAACTAAGGTCCATATTTTATTAAGATTCCCTTAGTTTTTATATAATATCCTTTTTCTCTTCCAGAATCTCCCCCAGGATACCATATTACATGTATAGTCATCATGTCTCCTTAGGCTACTCTTGGCTGTGACAGTTTTTCAGGCTTTCCTTGTTTTTATGACATCACTTTTGAGGAGTCATGGTCAAGTATTTTGTAGATTCCTCAGCTGGCCTTTTTTTTAATACTTTTCTCATGAGACAACAGACGTTATGGGTTTGTGGGAGGAAGACCACAGAGGAGGTAAAGTGCCATTTTTACTACACCATCTCAAGGGTACATACTATCGACATCACTATAACTGTTAAAGCCAACTTTGAACGCTTGGCTGTGGTTATGGTTTTTAGGTGTCTCCATTTTAAAGTTAGACATCTTTCCCCTTTCCATTCTGTACATGGAAGGGAAGTCACTTTGCATATTAAGAACCAACATCAAGAAAGAAAACATATATTTAGCACTCTTGTATTTTTTATCAATTTACTAGTATCCACAACATTTTGTTGAATTTCCATTGTACGACCTTCTTGTAAAAAATGTGGGGTAAAATATTAGGCTTATATTAATGTTAATATAGTACTGCTCTTTAACATTATACATCATAGGCTATGGTAGTTAGCAGCTGCAGAAATATCTTATTTGAATCTCATTGTTGTCTAGTAAGGAAGGCAAGAACAATGACAAATCAATCTTTGAAAAGTTAAGAGACCTAGGAACTGAACATTTTCTTAAACGGTTGAGTATAGGTTGTTCGCATCACTTGGAGTATTTTGTAATTTGTGCCACCAAATCAAGAACCAGGTTTTCTGACTCATAAATGTGTTTGGACGTAAAACACACACTTAAACTTTGAATTTTTTTCCCTACTGCTAATGTAGTATATAATATCAGTTAATGAGAAAACACAAACCTTGATCAATCATTATAATAAGATGTAATGTCATTGAATGTTTTCAGTATATGATTACATGTAAATGAATGCTGAAAATTCAATAAATACATGCCAAGATTATAATGAAACTTTAAGAAACTGGAGTTCATGGTAATGTCAGTAATGAGAACTTAAATATGTAATTAATACTCTACTTATTCTAAAGGGTTTCTATGTCCAGGGGCAGTGACCAGGATGGGAAAGCCTGGGGAGGAAGGCACCAGTGATATTTCCATTGAGAAAAAAAAAAAAACAACAACAAAAAACCAGCCTGTGGCATACAATACTTGCCCTTTTATATTTGAAGAGTTGCCAAGTAAAAGAGAAATTTCAATTATTGTGTGGCTTTCCCAAGGCAGACCTAGTACAAATGGACAAAAGCTACAGGAGAGAGAATTTTATTCAGCCTAAGGAAGATTTCCTGCCACCGAGTTGTCAAAGATTTGGTCGCCACATTGTGAAGCCGTGGCTTTTTTGTCATTGAAAGATTTCCAGAAAGAGTCCTCCGAAGGGACTGTGGCAGGAGATATTTCGTACTTGGGTGGGAGCTGGGGCTAGATGATCTCCACGGTCCCTTCTAACGAGAAGGTTTGAGGACCGCACGTAAAAATGTTCATAAGACAGTCATGGCTGTTGGGCAATATAGATGTATTCAAATGTATTTGCCTTGCTTTGCAATCAGATATATGCATTAAAGTCTATTTATTCCTGACTCTCTGGTCCACTGCACTTTTCTACTCTTGCCTCTTAGGTAGTCATTCAGTGAGTTAGATGAAGAAGGTTTATTTCAAAAAAGAAAAAAAAAACACATTTGTTTATCAGACACCTATTAGGAGACATGGAGATTTATGAGGGACAGGGAAGTATGGCCAGATAATAGACGTCCACAGGAATCATCTGTGGTGGACAGCATGGCCAGGACCTCTTCTCCATAGCCATTCTCAAACCAGATAATGATTCCAAAGTTTTAAGAATTTAAGGAGTGCATTTTATAGCTATTTGGAAAAAGCTAAATGTGTTAAGACCAGAGGTATGCTTTTCAGATTAAAACATGAGATTTAGATGAGGTGAAAAGAAATGTAATGGGTTTATCGAGATGCTGCGTTAGTTTTCTCTTGTTGCAATCACAAATTACCACAAACTTAGTGGCCTGAAAACAAAACACCGATCTCTTATCTTACAGTTCTGTAGGTCAGAGGTCCTAAACAGGTCACACTGGCATAAAATCAAGGTGCTGCCAGGGATGTGTTCCTTTCTAGAGGCTCCGGAGGGGCAACATCCCCTCATCTCTGGCAGCTTCTACTGGCTTCCTGGATTTCTTCAAGTTCCGGTCCTTTCCTGCCTCTTCAGGGCCAGCAATGTCAGACCAGCTCCTCAGGCTGCCATTTCCAAAATTCTCTCTTTTTGCTTTCTTCCACTTTTAAAGACATTAGTGATCACATTGGACACATCTGGATCATCCAGCGTGTTCAATTTATTTGAAGGTCAGTTGATTAGCAAAATGAATTCCAACTACAACCTTAACTTTCTTGGCCATGTGACATAACACACTCACAGGTTCTAGAAATTAGGACATAGGCATTTCGGAGAGGCCTTATTTGCCCATCACAGATGCACAGAGTAAAAGTCTGATAAAACAAAACAAGTTTAAGGGCTGGTTTTGAGTTATAGACTAAATCATATTTTTAAATTTATTTTCAATTAGTTTTTAAAACTTAAGGATTAAAAATTAGGAATTTTTTTAAATGTTTTTTTTAACATTTATTTAATTTTGAGACAGGGAGAGACAGAGCATGAACAGGGTAGGGTCAGAGAGAGGGAGATACAGAATCTGAAACAGGCTCCAGGCTCCGAGCTGTCAGCACAGAGCCCGACACGGGGCTTGAACTCACGGACTGTGAGATCATGACCTGAGCTGAAGTCGGCCGCTTAACCGACTGAGCCACCCAGGCACCCCCAAAATTAGGAATATTTAAAGTGAATGCATGCTTGCCCATTTTTTTGGTGGGCGGTTAACATTTAAAGGGTCTATATGGGATGGATAGCGGATAGTGAGAATCTGAGATGAACGATTTCGGCCTTAAGGAATTGCAGTGAGAGAAGCTGATAGGTTTTAATAGGCAGATAACTCCAGTGTGCTCCACTCCTGGGGCGTTGTTGGGGAGGCCTCCCAGACTCAGTGCTCAGTGAATGGTTTAATGGGAGATTTCTACCTGCGTGTGATGGGAAAATGTGATAATGACCCTCTACGGGCTAAAATGAAGAGCTGCATGAATCAGTTACTTTCCTCTTGTGATCTCACAGTCTGTAATATTTCTTTCCTTTTTGTCATAAATGTGCCTTAACTATTTTGTGGTTCTAGCTCTGGAATTGGACTTTTTCTTCCTCCTCGATCCCAGATGATAGCTACTCTTTATTCCATGTGACACCAATGCTTGCCTTTACTTCCTTTACCGGGTGAATTGAATATTTATTATTAGGAAGCAGCCATCTCCATCTTTGGTAATGTATTTGCCATAAAGTTCACCTTACCTGATATCAACAAAGCTGCCGCACCTATCTTTAATTATTGTTTGCACTGCATTCTTCTATACTTGTATTTTTGTTGTGCTAATATCTTGATTTTATACTTTCTCTTGTAAGAAATACATAAATGTTACTTTTATTGATATTATTGTTGTCCAGTTGACAATCTTCCCATACAACTAGACAGTTTGGTCTATTTAACTCCATTGTAAACACTTGATATATTTGGACTTAAATCACCGTCCTACTTTGTCCTTCCTGCCTGTCCAGCTTGTCCTATTTTATTTTTCTTTCCTTTTCTTTTCTGTGGAGTTCTTTCAGTGTGTTAACATTATTTTCTCATTTGTTCCTTGGTTAATCTGTAAGTTACATACTCTGCCTATTATGTCAGGGTTTCCTCTAACCAACAAAACACCTATTATTGACGTATCGGGCTTAATATTAACCACATTGACTTCTTTGGGGCATACATGTTATTGCTTTGGGATATATTTTAATTATGTTTATTTATCTTAATACCTCAAGAAAAAGTAATATTGTTTTTACGATGTTCATCTAAATTCACATGCTTATCACTTAGCGGGGGAGGGGAAAGGGAAGAGGGACAGAGAGGATCCCAAGCAGCTTAGGGGCTGTCAGCGTGCAGACTGACAAGGGGGCTTGATCTCATGAACCATGAGATTGTAACCTGAGCCAAGATCAAGAGTCAGGTGCTTAACAGACTGAGCCAGCCAGGTGCCCTTTACTTGGACCTTGAAAAGATATTTCCAGGATATGTCAAGATAGGGTAGCAATTATTTTCTTTTAGTACACTTCGCATATCCTTCAATTACCTTTTTGCTTACATTTATTTCTTTTAAAATGAACTATTGCTTCCGGTTTTAGACAAAAAATTAAAAATAAAAAAAGCCCCCTGCAACTCGTGTCTCCCACTGATCATCATTAAATACAGTGGGCAAAGCACAAAAGGTGATTCCCTGAACGTTTTTCAAGAGAAAATAACAAGGACAGTGGGGACAAAAGTAAAAATTAAATAACGAATATAATTATAGTGGGTTTCCCATGTTTGCTTTGTTTTGGTTTTGCTTCCTTTATTTTCCAGAGGTGACATGAGGATCAAGACACATTAGACCATGAACAACCAAACTGTGGGAAAAGCTAACCTTTCTGACCAGAGGCCCCATGTAAGTCGTGGGTTCTGGAAAGAGCGCTCATGGCATTTTCTCTTTTTGGCTCAGAAGTCTGTTCCGATGCCAGGCTGTCAAACAGTTGCTTGTTACTAATGCTGTGGCGCCTGGAAATCCCAAGAGAAAACCCACCCTTTAGAATACAGGAACGAGAAAGAGGGGTCCCCTTTATAGAAGGATCCTTATTATTTGTTTTCTCTTCTTTTTCATGCTGTTTTGCCCTGTAGGAGGATTTCATCATGAGGAAAGGCCAGACAGTGCGGGAGGCTACAATTTGAGAGAAGCTCTGATTTTCTGAGAAGATCAAGGACAGTTACTCCCTGGGAGCCAGGCCTAGAGAGGAACAGGAGGGAGCAGTGGATACCCTAATTCGATGTATGAATTGAAAGAAATTCTAGGCTCATTCTCACACAGTGCAGAATAAAGACTTTGAAAACTCAGCTGATATTAGATACATTCCCTTGGAAAATAAGTCAGAACATAATGTCTGAATCTAAATTGTTGTTTGTCTGCCATATTAGTTTTTGCAATATGCCAAAAAATGACTGCCCTCCCCACTAAACAAAACAACAAAAAAAGAAGATATCCACATCAAATTCCTGTAACTCATAAACGTTTCTTTATTCAGAAAAAGGATCCTTTCTTTGTTTGTTCTGTTTTTAATTTTTTATTTCAATATTTTAAATTTTCTTGTATTACTATTATTTTTAATTTCAATTCAAGTTGATAAAAACTGTCAAGAAAGTAAGGATAAAAGGAACACACTTCAACATCATAAAAGCCACATATGAAAGGCCCACAGCTAATATCATCCTCAATAGGCAAAAACTGAGAGCTTTCCCACTAAGGTCAGGAACAAGACAGGGATGTCCACTCTCACACTGTTGTTCAACATAGTGCTGGAAGTCCTAGCCGTGGCAGTCGGGCAACAAAAAGAAATAAAAGGCATCCGAATTGGCAAGGAAGAAGTCAAACTTTCATTTTTTGCAGATGACATGTTATTCTACATGGAAAACCTGAAAGACTCCACCAAAAAACGGCTAGAACTGATACACAAATTCAGCAAAGTCTCAAGATAGGAAACCAGTGTACAGAAATTGCTTAAATTCCAACACACCAATAGTGCAGCAGCAGAAAGAGATATCAGGGAATTGATCTCATTTACAACTGCATCAAAAATCATAGGGTACCTAGGAATGAACCTAATCAAAGAGGTAAAAGATCTGTATGCTGAAAACCATAGAAAGCTTAAGAAGACACAAAGAAATGGGAAAATATTCCATGTTCATGGATAGGAAGAACAAATATTAATAAAATGTCGATACTATCCAAAGCAATCTACACATTCAATGAAATCCCTATCAAAATAACACCAGCATTCTTCACAGGGCTAGAACAGAAAAACCTAAAATTTGTATGGAACCAGAAAAGACCCCAAATAGACAAAATAATGTCGAAAAAGAAAACCAAAGCTGGAGGCATCACAGTTCTGGACTTCAAGCTTGTAGTCATCAAGACAGTATGGTACTGGCACAAGAACAGACACATAGACCGATGTTTTATTTTATTTGAGAGAGAGACAGGAAAAGAGAGAGAGAGCGCTAGTGGGGGAGAGGGACAGAAGGAGGGAGAGAATCTTAAGCAGGCTTAGCATGGAGCCTGACGCAGGGCTGGAGTCCATGACCCTGGGATCATGACCCGAGCCAAAATCAAGAATCGGTCACTCAACCAACTGAGCCACCCAGGTGCTCTTGAGAAAAGATATCTTGTAGATATAATTAAGTTAAGGATCTTAGGGTGAGATCATCCTGGATTATCTGAGTGAACACCAAATCCAATGACTAGTGTCTTTATAAGATATACATGAAGGAATGAAGGAGAACAGAAACACAGAGGGAGAGGTGGTGTTACCATGGAGGCAGAGATTACAGGGATGTGGTCCTGAGCCACGGAGGGAAGAAATGCTGATTGCTACCTGAAGCTGGAAGAAGAGAGGAGAGGTTTTCCTCTAGAACCTCCAGATGCAGCCCTGATAACACTTTGACTTCGGACTTCTGACTTCCAGAACCGTGAGAAAATAAATTTATGTCATTTTAAGCTACCAAGTTTGTAGTTATTTGTCACAGTGGCTCTACTCTAGGAAACAGGTGTCATTCCCTACCGCTATGAAACGTGTAACTCCAACACTTAGTGACGTAACAAAACATTTACTATCTTGTATCTTCTGTAGTCAGGAATCCAGGCGATGCTAGCTGGGTCCTCTCTCTCTGGGTTTCTCACAAGCTTGTAATCAGGTCGGTTGAAACCGCAACGTCTTCTGAAATTCTGACAGGGAAGCACCTGCA
The DNA here is from genome assembly GCF_018350175.1 of Felis catus. Classification (NCBI taxonomy): domain Eukaryota; kingdom Metazoa; phylum Chordata; class Mammalia; order Carnivora; family Felidae; genus Felis; species Felis catus. The sequence continues at coordinate 3,625,686 of NC_058385.1, read as the reverse complement.
TCTCAACTCACTATCCAGCCTGTGCATCAAGGGAGAGGGTTGCATAAGGCAGGTCGTTGACAAAATAGGGAGTCATCTTTTAAAGTCTGCGAGTTGGCCCCCAGTCACTCACATTCCTTCTACGTGCAAAATACATTTCCCCCGACCAAGGTTCCCAAGAGTTTCACCCCATGACAACATCCTCATATTTTAGGACCTTCCATATTTAATTTGGCTGGATCATGGAAATAAAAATTAATAACTTTGTACAGACACTTGATCATGTATTTGGTAAAATAATAAAAGGGAGAAAAAGAAGGTTAAAAAGTATTAACGGGAAGCAAGTACAGTTTTTCACAATTTCAGGAATTTAAAGTTTACAAATCTGTTCAAGTCTGCTTTACCCAAAATAACAGCAAATGCCCCGAGAGAGCTGGTTTAGGCCTTGCTGGAACCGAACCCAGTAAACCGTAGCCTCTGCCATTCCTTCCTTTCCAATGTGTGAGCATAAAAGTTAAGTAGAATGAATGGGCTTCTGTGCGAGCACAGATTTAAGGCAGGTCCCTGAAGCATCTTCTACTGTATGCCATTTGCTAAATGCACTGTAAATATTTTGGAGTCACCTTGAATAGCGCTAAATTGAAATAGAAAGTGTTTGCCTACATATTTTGAACTATTATATTCAATGACCTTCTGAAACAAATAATGCTTTCAGACAGCAAACACAATGGAATTTCCACATAAAGCAGGTATGAACGTCTCCCCATTTAACAATTATTACTGCTGGAAATCAGTAACCAAAGAATTAGCAAGTGGTTAGCACAGTGCTGTAATAATTCCAGTAGAGAGTTTTGTGTGTGTTTGTTTCTTTCCTCTAAACTTCTCCTACATATATTCTCCAGTTAGTCCAATTACTGAAATATGATTCATTATTAAAAAGTTTCTATAATGAGATTTTAATACTTCTCTTTTTTCCTTCTAATCATTTTGAGGACGTATATTTTTATAGCCTTTCAGTAGCATGATTTTTGCTTTTACATTTTAACGTAACATTTTATATGCATTTTCCAGTTGGTCTTTTTTTTTTTCAACTTTACGCTTATGCAGCCTAATCTCCCGAATGAAACTCCCTGAGGTAATCTATCTCCGTGTTTACCTTTCTGTGTCTATTAATAGCAGGTAAACTATCCAGAATTTCACTTACATAAGCTCACACACCCTTGAAGTATTTGCAGAGACAGAAACAAAATACTTCTACATCCTTCTGCAAGGGACTATTTCTATCTTTCCTAGAATAAAAAATTAAGAGAATTAGAATGATCCAACTAGGCTACACAAAGCTTTTCGAGCTCCTCTCAATCTGTACCATTTCTTTCTTCATAGGAACCAACGAGATCAGTTGTATCATCAGGGCAGCCATTGTGTTTCACGGAAGTCAACCTAACTTTCACATATGATTGTTATGCCTAATGACCTTCCTGCATGTATGTTGCATTACAGATACACGAGAGTTCATTGCGATATTAGTACTTTTGCACGAGAACTGACTACAAGGTCAAAAGGACACACAGTAATCACAAGGATGTGTAAGAACAACTAGATTACTTTACCACAGCGACATTATCATACTAGACACGTGGACCTCTCAGCATAGGGTAAGAAAGTCACCTGTCATGGCAAGTACTTCTCACGAGGGTGAAAAACAAGCAGCAAAATCTGGTTTGTTCTTCTCTATGCCAACAGAGAACAGACACATTTGCATCTTCCCTTTCTTTTCATATGCTTGTCTTCTGGGTCACAGCAGGCTAACTAAACTTAACATTCCAAAGAAACAGTTTTCTTGAGAATGTTCCTAGGATTTGGGGTCATTGCAAATTTGGATCTAGGAAGAGAAACACTTTGGATTTAAAATTTAACGTTCTGTTCTTTCAAAAATACTTTGTTCTCATAAACGTAGGATCTTGGCTCATTTTTAGGCACTCTAATGACTGCATGTAATGAAATACAAAGTCTGTACTTCATAGCACTTTATCCCTAAAAACATTCCTAAAAAAAAAAAAACAGTGTAAGAGAGGAGGAGAGGCATAATCCTTAGAGAAGCACTGCATTTTTTTTTTGCCAGTCTGAAATCTCTTGTCATCTTCTGCAATTTAGATATGATGAAATCAACAGATTGGCAAAGACAGGGTGTTGTGGGGGGGGGGGGGCACTCCTGCCCAAGCCAGATATGCCCAGAACAGGTCTCCTTGCTGAGTGATGTCCCAGAGTAAGGCTTGGTGTATTTGCTCCCATTCAGGCACCATAAAAAAAAAAGAAAAAAACAGAAAAAAACAAAATCCTCTCCTTTCATTAACACCACAATGAGACCTCATTTTCACACATACCAAGTAACCAAAATTTCAAAAGACAGAATGACATGGAGTGCTGAGGTGATCTGTAGAAAGAGACCTGAAACCACAGAGTGAAAAGGGCGAAGTGGACAGCCATCTGAAAACCATTTGGCACTGCAAGGAAAGGCTGAACACCCAAGTGTCCCATCCCTATCCGTGTCCCTCCCAGATAATCCCTTCAATGTGCCCCCAGGAGACACGTGCATGGCCACGCTCCTGCCTAGATTTGAAAGCAAAATCTCTGCAAAGATACTTGGGTCTGCAGGGTCACTTGTGTGAGGACAGTTTTGTATGTCTGTGAGTTTGAGAAAGGGTTACATATTCTTGCTTGACCATTTACATGGTTGGCCTCTGAATCTTCCTTCGGACCAACACGGTGTAGAGGAGTTGTGTTCGGAGGAGCATACGAAGACAAAAGTTTGGATGATAACCGGTATTGGTTTTGCAACAGAATAATCTTGCATCAGATCGAATAATCTTTAATGACCTGCATCAGTACTCAATGAAGTGACGTTTACAGTTTTGCATGTTTTGATAGACAATACTGCTAGAAGTAAGGGGGGGAAACGATCGATTAGGTCACGAAAGAATAGTGATGAGAAGATAGAGATCAGGAAGAGATCAGAATGGGGGAAGAAAAGTTGGAATAGAATAACAGAGAAAAAGGTGGAGAAGCCATTCTTGGTAATATAGACACAGCACTAACGGGGGAGTGTGCTGGATCCCGGAATGCATCCTCTGACCATTTCTGTGCCAGAATCGTCCCAGGAGGGACCTTCAGTCTCCATGCTGAGTCTTGCACCCTCCCTTTCAAACAGTTCCAGCTGCGATTATAAAATCACTAAAGGAAACTCAATAATGCTGTCTCGAAATTCAGCACGGCTTTAGTTCAGAATACTTTTACTTACATATACAAGTGTTCAGTGATTGAATGTAAATATTTTCACTTACTTAACTCACGTTGATGTTTATGGTGTTTGGGAATGAAAACTTGAATGTGAAGTTATTCTCGAACTGATATATTGAGCTAAAACTCTCAAGATAAAGTGATTTTCTTCAAATAAGTATCGCAGAATAGCTTTCAGGAGGGATATAACGTGGCTCACTCTTAGATAAACACCAAGGAGTTGCTGTAAAGTTACATATATACTGGAGAAATTTACCACAGTTGAGAAACTCTATGGCCAGATATTCCTCGAATTGCTACTTACATTGTGCTTTGTGAGGTTTGAAATATTCGTTGCTATTGCTTGTAGCCAGTCAATACAGTCTTCAGCAGAGAGGCACTGAATAATCCCACTGCAGACCCCATCCACAGCAATGACTTGAAAAGCATTTTGCCTGCAGACATATCAGAACAAATCAGATCAAAACATCATCTCATTTATCTGTTTGCAACTCGAAATAGAATCTGTGGAAAGGTCTTCTCTTCCACAATACAAATAGAGCTTCAAATCCGTATTTGCGTATTTCTCTTTATAAATATCTCTGAGTTTAAATGGAGCACCAAGTATGAACCCAGATGACATATTTTGAATTAGTAGAAAGTTATCTTGAGATTCAGACGCATTCAGAAAAAAACTTGAGTCGTAAAATGGATGTTATATAAATGGAAGCATAGCTAAGACATGTCAGAAGGATTCTTTTCCCAGTTTACCATAAAAATATACATGGACATTTATCTATTACTTTGGCTGACAGCCTCTCCTCTTCACATCTTTCAATGCATTTCCTGATTTACAATGGAAAGATCAAAAAAAAAAAAAAAAGACACACAGATACGAAACACCATATATAAAAATCACCTGACGTCACGAGCTGCAGAATTTTGCTAGGTTGTAAACCATGTCTGTTTTTTCTTCTCAAAGATGATTTGGACAAGATGTTCATAGCTTCACCTCAGGTGTACATTTTCTCTGAATTTATGTGCATGTCATACATTTTGATAACAACCAAACTTTTCTTTAAAATCCAAAGGCCAGTATAAATATCCTTAGGGCTTTTTTGTTGATGTGTTGTCATTGCTGTTGTTAGAGGAAATTAAATGATGCCATCCTAAATTGTTCACCAAAGTCCTATAGAGTTCAGAGTGGCTCCCTACAGCTTTAATGATTGTTTTTTCTCTGTATCAAGTCCTTGCATATTTAGATATGAGCTTAGTGGACAGGAGTTGATAAAAATTTCAAAATGAATGGAAGCTAGCCAAATGGCTTGGGCTTGAGAATTAGTGTGTTGTGCAACATGATACCCTTTGGGAAATGCACAAACTATATTTAAATCTCAGCCAATTATGAAGCAATAGAAAAGTTCTGTAGTTCAGCATTCAAAGGCCTTGTAAATTATATAAATGCATATAAGTACCTTTTCTGTTTTCTGCGTTTTGTAACTAGGCATCTGTGGGTAGTAGGCAGGATTGACTTTCCTAAACAAAGAAAGGACACCCACAGAGCAGAGATCTGGCTCAATCCAGTACCTGTGTCACCTTTTCTTCCCATGACACCAGTCCGTATCTCGGAACTGGGCGCAAGCTAAAGCTGTCACTTCTAAGCCACTCTGCATCCAAATCACTGACATTTTTAGAGAAATCTGCTCTGATACCCTTGACCAAGCACTTTCAACTGGAACAGGGAAGGGTTCAAGTATGCTTTTTTTTTGTTTTGTTTTCTCTTAAAAATACATGAAAAGACTTCAGAAAGTACAACTATTGTCTGCCTCTTTGAAGTAATGTTCTTTTGAATTTGTGACAAGAAAAAATATGCACAGCATGAACAGAATATTATAACTTCACGTCTTTCTTAGCTTTAATTTTGATATTCTGCAGTGAAGAAGACATTTAAAATATCTAGAAAGCTCAACCATCCATGGAAAATGGGAACTAATTTGCGTTTAGAAATATATGTTTCTTTCGGCTCTCTGATTATCATAACCATTGCTTGATTAAAAGCAATGCTAACCATTTCTATGGAGCAATGCTAACCAATCATAACCATTGCTTTGATTAAAAATTAAAGCATGTCCTGAACATATTTGTCCTCTCTGCTTTAAATGAATCATGGCGGCTTTTGATATTTTTAGCTGATTAAAGATAATACACTTCGATCAAATCTGCAATTTCTGTGATCATATGTTACATAGTCCCTAGAAAGAATAGTTCTGAGGGCCTAATCTTTTATAAATCCAGGCTTATATGTTAACATATATGTCACTTTTTACATTCTGTTTCAACTTTTCAGAGTGATTTGATGGAAACCCTTTCATGAATTTAAGTGAAGTACTTGAATAGTTTTTGCTTATGTATGACCTCTTCCAACATAGGCTGATCATAAAATTATAGTCTGGGTCATATTTCTGCCCGTTATTGAAATAATGAGAGTATTGACAAATTAGTTCACTTAGTTGTGATACAATTTCCTCTAGAAGAAAATGAGAATCATGTACTTTACAGATTTAGCAAGTATTTATGGAGTAACTGGTGAGATCCAGATAACTTTCATGTATCACTGAAGCTCCGTGAATGATTTTCCTGTGAATAATCCATTAATATGTGCTCCCGACTGCAATATTTGAGAATGTTTAGTGGACTTAACATCGAGCACTTAGGAAGAACTGTAGTGCTTTTGCCTTTTACTTTTAGCTTTTAGAAAATGCATTTCTTTGACTAGAGATCATCAGGAGGGAAAAAGCTTTTTTGCTTCATCTTATTTGATGGTATACATTTTGAAATCAATAGACTGCATTAACCGCTTATTTGGTATTGTGAGTCATTAAACTTGAACAGTATTTGTAGCAGCCTTGAGGATACCCAGACAGAATTATGATTCTTTGTATACCCACATGCATGCACAAAACACACACGTGCTGAAAAACCAGGTACAATATTAGGGTTAGATAACCTGAAGTTTCAAATTCAGATTAACTTTCCGCTCTCTGCTCAACATTTTTATATTTTTCTAAGGATTCTGGGTCATTGCTCTGGCAATGAAAATTATTCTCAAACTGTGCTGAATTTCAATGCATTTTTTAAAAATATAAGCTTAGTTTCCCTTTGTGTGAACAATATTCTGATGACTACAAAGTTCGTACAAAATTTTCAATATAACTTATGTGCATATAAATTTACACACATGTCTGATTAACACTATTAATAGTTCACATTTTGACACACTGGTGAATCTACCTCATGAAGGCATATGTAGGAAGACGTTAAATTCGTGAGGAGGGAACAGGAGAAAACAGAAGGCACTTCAAAGCACAAAGACTGAGAACCACAGACACCGAAATACAGCAGTGTGGAGTGGCTGGATAGCCACATCCATGAGGAAGACGGCGGATCAGCATGGAAAAGCAGGCAGGTTCAGAACAGGAGGGTTATGTATGCAGGGCAGGGGGCTCAGAGTTCCCAGAGGGCAACTATCCGACTTTCTATCGAGGGCGACCAGTATTAAGACTGCTAAAGAGGGATATGATATGGAACTGAAATAAAGTGCTCATCAGAGTGAAAAAGAAAGCAATTAGCTCAAGGGCTTTATAAAGGCATTAGAAAGACTGTGACACTTTTTTAAAAATGGAATTTGAGGAAGAGAGAATCAAAATTACTTCAGAGTTTGGGATCTCACTGGTCGAAGGGTTTCGATGCACAAGAGAAGGGAAAGCATTCAGATAGGAGATAGTTCATCCAAAAGCAAATAGGGACATGTTGAGAGAAACGTGGGCTGTTTGGTTTGGGCGAAGTGCATATGGAGAAGCAACAGGTCACGTAGTTGGCCATAAAGTAAAGCCTGATCATTAAGAGCTTTGCAAAGCATTTCTACCTAATCCTGAAAAGTCAGGGGGAGCCAATGGAAACATTCAAGGATTGGAAGGAAAGCTCCTGTTTGTATAGATCTCTCTGTGGTGGTTAAGAAGATGGGAAAAGATGATAATAAAGCCAAGAGGGATGTAGGAGGGCATTGCAATACTCAGGGTGAACAATGATACGAATCTGCTTCCAGAGAGTGGTTTTTGTATACCAGGAGAGAACATTGACTCAGACCGTGTTGAAAAGAGGCCATTTACTTGATTTGGTACTTAATTATTTGGGGGGGGGGTGGTAAAGGAAAGGAAAAAAAATTTAAAAGCCCTTAAGTTAGTGATTACATCAATTTGTTCTATTTCTTGTTGAGTTCAATTCACATTCACCAAGTTCAGGATTATTTCTGCTCTGGGCATGCTACCTTGGTTGAATGCCTCATCAGAGCTTTTATTGTTCAGGTTCAAAACCTTAACTTTTGGGGGAAATACATGAGGAACTCTCCCAAACCATTTTGTTACCTATTTTCCAAGGTTTAGATAGCCAATTCGTTTCATGATTTGAAACACAATAACTCATCATTACCTAAACAAGCCCTGCAATTTTATGCAACTATGTCGTCCCCTCCCCAGTATTCCTCTTGTCTAAAAAACTCTTCTGTTGTCTCGCTCCATTTATTACCTGCAAAGTTATTGCAAATCACTTAATTCTATGTAACTTTCTGACCTCTAATTTCTCTGGGTGTAAAATAAAGATAGAATATTTGTCCCTCATCTCTTGCATTTTTAAGACTTTTTTAAAGAGCAGTTTTAGGTTCACAGCCAAACTTAGGAAAAAGTACAGAGATTTCCCATATATTCCCTGCCCAATATCAACATCCCTCAACCAGATGCTACATTTGCTACAGTTGATGAACCTCGAGTGACACATCGTTAGTACCCAAAGTCCATATTTTACATTAGGGTTCACTCTTGGATCTGCATTCTGTGTGTTTGGACAAAGGTATGATGGCATGTATCCATTCATAATAACATCATACAGAGTATTTTCACTGCATTAAATATCCTCTCTGCTCAGCTTCTTAATTTCTTCCCCTATCTGCCTCTCACACCCCTACCCCAGCAACCGTTAGTCTTTTTACTGTCTCCATAGTTTTACCTTTTCTAGAATGTCTGTCATATGGTTGGAATCACACAGCATGTAGGCATTTCAGATTGACTATTTCATTTGGTAATATGCATTTATGGCACTCTCATGTCTTTTCGTGACTTGATAGTCCATTTCCTTTTAGTTCTGAATAATATTCCATTATCAGGAATATATAGCTTATATATCCATCCACCTGAAGGATATCTTGCTTCCAAGTTTTGGAATTATGAATAAATCTTCTATAAACACCCGTGTGCAGGTTTGTGTATGGACATAAGTTTTGTCTCCAAGAAATATGGAGGAGAAATATGGATATGAAATATCCAAGTACCAAGAAATATGATTATTGGATCGCATGGTAAGAGTTATGTTTAGTTTTGTAAGAAACTGCCGGATGACTTCCGAAGCGGCTGGACCATAGTGAGTTCCCACCAGCAGTGAATGAGTTTCTAGAGTCCCACATCCTCCTTAGCATTTAGTGTTGTCACTGTCTTGGGTTCTGGTCATTTTGATGGGTATGCTGGCATCACATTGTTGTTTTAATTTGCATTTGTGGGGCATCTTTTCATGCCTTTACTTTCCCTTTGCATATTTTCTGTGGTGAGGTGTCTGTTAAGGTTTTTGGCCTATTTTTTTAGTGGGGTTGTTTGTTTTCTTATTGTTGAGTTTTAAGAGCTGCATTTTTCTTCCTTCCTCTTTCCTCCCTCCCTTCCTTCCTTCCTTCCTTCCTTCCTTCCTTCTCCCTCCCTCCCTCCCTCCTTTCTTTCTTTCTTTCTTTCTTTCTTTCTTTCTTTCTTTCTTTCATTTCTGTGTAACAATCTTTTGTCTTTTGCAAATATTTTCTCCCAGTCCATAGCTTCTCTTCTCATTCTACTGACATTATCTTTTGTAGACATAAATTACTAATTTTAATGGAGTCTAGCTTATCAATTCTTTCTTTCATAGGCCATGCTTTCAGTGTTGCATCTAAAAATCATCACCACACCCAAGTTTATCCAGGTTCTTGCCTCCGTTACCTTCCCAAATTTTTGTAGTTTTATATTTTACATTTAGCTCTCTGATCCTTTTTGGGTTGATTTTTAGGAAAGGTATAAGGTCCCTGTCTAGATTCATTATTTTGCATATGGGTGTCCAGTTGTTGCAACACCAGTTGTTGAAAAGACTCTGTTCTCCATTGTGTTGTCTTTGCTTCTTTGTCAACATCGGTTGACTGTTTCCCTTGGAGTCTATTTCTGGGCCTTCTGTTCTGTTCCATTGATCTATCTGTCTATTATTTTGCAGTACCACACCATCTGGATTATAACAGGTTTCGCTAAGTCTTGAAGTCATGCAGTATCAGTTGTCTAACCGTTCTTGTTCTTGAATATTGCATCGGCTATTCTGGGCTCTGACTCTTTGAAGAAAAAAAAAATCACAAAATAACCTGCTAGGATTTTGACTGAAATTGCATGGAATCTAAAGATCAAGTTAGGAACAATAGGCTTTTGACAATATCAAGATTTCCTATAGATGAACATGGAATATCTCTCCATTGATTTAATTCTCCTTTGATTTTGTTCGCCACAGTTTTGTAGTTTTCCTCGTATAGATTCATATACATATAATATATATTATGTATGTATATTCATTCATACTTGCTGTTATCACTTACTAGTTACACAAATTTTTTTGTCGATTCTTTTTTATTTTCTACATAGATTATCATGCCATCTGCAAACAAAGCAGATATTTTATTTTTTCTTCCTAATCTATCTTTTCTTTTCTTTTCTTTTCTTTTCTTTTCTTTTCTTTTCTTTTCTTTTCTTTATTTTAGCAATCCATTGCTTTTGATAACTTAAGATATGGTTGTCATTCAAGACAGTTACAATGCCAGACATAAATCCTGACATTTTTTGTTCTTTGACTATAATCTTTTCCTTTCCATCACCACTTAATTAGCTTATTCTTTTTCATCTTTTTTAACCCTTCTAATTGTATTTGTCCATAAATCCATTCAGCATATATTTGCATTCCTCCCCAGACTGAGTTCTCTGTTCATCCATATCAATTGTGTTTTTCCCCGTCCCAGAAATTCCTGCTGTTTTCCTCCAGCTGTTCTACCTTATGAATTACCAGCACTCAATAACTTCAATTTAACTAAATGTAAAGCTTTTTCTTCCTAATGTGTCAGACATCCCTGGAGAAGTTAATAATTTGTGCAAAGGAGTCTCGATGCAATTGGTTTGGTTATCAGGACCCTTAGTGCCTCTGACCTACTTTGCTATCTTTCTACCCTCACTGCATTGTATACATTGCAGATTCTCTGGCTTGTGTAGCAGTCATCTTATTTATCTCACACAACTGGATAATCCTGTTCCTTGTAACATCTCTCCCATAGTTTGTCTTTCTTCAGTTTGTGAATCCTGCCTTTCTTTATGTCATTCCGAAAAGATACTCTTGAGTTCCAACTCTTGAATATATCTGGTAGCTTTTGTTAAAATTTTAGGGGTTTTGGGAAATACATCTTTTTTTTTAATTTTATCAATCAGAAATCTTTTATCTACACCTAAAACTTACTGGAATATACTCTTTTAAGGGTTATTGCTTATTCATTTTTTCAATTTTCTAGAGATACTCAAGTTCACTGGGACTCTATCCTTCTCTGGTTATAGAAAATGTTAAAATGTAATTGTTAGGTTTGTATCATTGAAGTATCAATAAGTATGTCATAAACATGAGAAATGAAATAAGTAGGGAATATACGACAAGATAACTTTCCCTAGGCTGAAAAAACTATGCAAAGTTGGTCCAGAGTCATCCAAAAGAAGTTTTAGCTTTTCCAGAGAGAGAGAGAGAGAGAGAGAGAGAGAGAGAGAGAGTTATCGGTCATTTTTTAAAAAAAAACACCTTATCCATTTTATTTATTTATTTATTTATTTATTATTTTTATTATATTTTTTTCTTTGAGAGAGAGAGAATCTAAAGCAGGATGCACACTCAGCACAGAACCCGACATGGGGCTCTACCCCATGACCCTGGGATCATGACCTGAGCCCAAATCAAGAGTCGGACACTCACCAGACTAAACCACCCAGGCTCCCCAAGAGAGTTATATGTCTTGAAGAAGTTATTGCACTTTCTCCATTAACCCCACAGGACAATTTTTGTAGGAAGAGGTATTAGAAGGGGTTATGGAGCGGACAAGATTGCCAGTTGACACACAAGCTAGACCCAGGCTACTGAAACCTCCTTACCCCCTGCCCTGTCCTACGAAATGTATGTTCTGCCCACCTTTCCCTCAGTGAGAACTGTTCCAGGGATATCACCTTGAGAAAGTAAGGTGTTGTTGAAACCATCTGGATGGTATGCATGACTGAACTCAATTAAAGCCTGCATATCAACTTTAAGATTCTGTTGGGTGGGTGCAGAGATCTATTCATTTTGCAGCCACCCAAGACAAACCTCGTAAGTAAGTTCCTTTTCTTATTACACCTGCCACCCATCAATTTGGAGTGGTCTTCCTCTTTCTTAGGTCTTTCCTTGCCCTTCATGTAAGGGGGCCAGTTTGTAAACCAAGGGTGAGGAAGTGGAGTATATACGAAGATTGTGCTAGACAAAGGGATACTTGTATGGCTCATGGATAGGTGAAATCAAGTAAGATCTTAATGTTAATTCTTTTTTGAAAATCATAGGTTGTTCCTGGTTTACATGAAGCACAGTCCTTGTAGACCTGTTGGCCTATCCGTGAAAATGGAAGAGTCAAGCAGTTCAGTCACACTGGATCCATGTGTATGGGACCCCATGTAACAGGAGAACAATGGAATAGGAAGGGTAATGATACACCCAAATGGAGCTATTTCACTTCTAGCCTCTCTGGTATTGACTCCTTCTCCTCAGTCAGTAACCATGACTTGACCATGATGTGCCTTGAATTTCATGTCCCTCTTTCCCCCCTCATCATGTTAGCATATCCCTTACACAGTTTCCCTTTCTTTACTGTCAATATTCTTCTTATAACCAAGTATTTTTCAATCCAATTCACTCCAGAAATGATTCCAGCCTATGTCACTCCAAAATTAATCACTTTTTGAGTCCTTTCAGTATTTCTTTTCTGTAGTTGATACAACCAACCACTCTCTTCACCTTAAAACCCTGTTTACAATATATTCTGTTTTTATAGTATTATAGTTAGGCCTCTTCTTCCCACTATTTATCTTTTCTATTTTATGCAATCACCTGTTCTGCTTCCTCCTGAGATCCCCTAAACTATACATTCCTAGAAAGTCCCATCCTTCAATGAGCAATCATGAACTGAGTGTAGACTTGAGCTACATTCGTATTAGTCCTTATCATTACAATTCATTTGATAAGACTCTTGCATGGCGAACGAAAGTTCTCACAATCCCCATCCTTGTTCTCTGCTTGGATACTAAACTTCATATATAGATGCCTAAAAAAAATGGCACCAACTCAAATATCCTCACCTCAGAAGAAAAAGGCTGAGCACTCTCAGAAAGGCAAGAGTGATTCTGCCGGAATTCATTTAGAAACCCATTGGAATGTCTAAATGTAACCATGTAAATTGAGAGACTTTATTTCACTACTATTGATTTCCATACTGTTTGAAAAGCATGCAGTAGATGATAGTCCTGCTCAAAAACAGAGAGATGGAATTCTTCCTCATTAAAATGAATTTAATAAGCATTTATTGAGTGCTTTTGGGCCATAAAGCATACTAAGCACTGAATGATACATGGAGATAAATACTATTTTTCTAAAATTCAAATATATATAGTATATAATATACAGATAAAATTATATACTCAATATATTCAATTTTCTCATATAAGGAAAATTAAGCGTAATTAAAAATAGACAAAATTCCCACAACCTCTACTTCCCATTCTAATACCCCAACATTACAATTTTCTGCAACATTATGACACTTCAGAATTGAAATCTGATATATATATTTCTAAATCAGGGTCATTACCATAGATGAACATAAACTGTTCTATCACTGATAAAACCATTGTGACGTTTTAATTCATGCCTACACAGTAGTAGATGACAGTGACACAACTTTGTTGCAATTAAATATGAGAGGTATTTTATCACTGAAGTTAAAATTATGGGCCTTGGCAAAACCAACCTACAAATAACATCCCAGGTTTTGAACCAAGATAAATAATTTCCTATATGTGTCATCATTGGCCAGTAATTTATCCTTTTTTTTTTTTTCTCCTCACTCTTGAAATTGCCACTGGCCCGTGAGCTCCTTCAGGGAAAGAAGCAAACACAACACCTCCTCTTACAGACATTAAATCAATATTTATTGAGTGAATGAATGAACAATAAATTAGCTCTTGAATCTGAATTGCTGTGCAATCCACTCTGAATAGTGCTATGTTTATAACTGCTTATTACTGTAATATTTATTGAGTGTAATTAATTCAATTGCTAAAAGCAGCTGATGTATTGTGGCACCATAAAAATAAAAACGTAGTGAGTCATCTGGACTCATCCAAACAAGTTATTTTTTCTCATAAATTGTTTTAGCTAAGTGATTCCACATCATGTAAATGTATAATTTTTTTAAAGTAAAACAAAACAAAACAAACACATGTATTAAATATATATATCATTAATAGAAATATTAAGAGAGTTGTTAAAGCAGAAGAAAAATAAAACCAAAAGAAGAAACAAATAAAAACAGGAAGATTAAAAGTAGGATGCATTTGAAGAGTTACGTGAAAATAATAATATAATATCTTGAGTAATTTAAAATACATGTATAATTAAAATCATATCAGAAATATGTCCATTGATAGGAAAGGAAAAAAGGAGTTAAAGTGTTCTACGTTTTTAACATTTTCCTAAGACAGAAAAATTAGTAAATGGTATTAAACTCCAATAACCATGCGTGTATGGTACTACAGTCTGAAGGTTTGTGTCCTCTGCTTCCCCAAGCCCAAACTTTACATGTTGGAATCTTAATGACTAATGTGATGGCAGTGGTAGGTGGAACCTTTGGAAGATGCTTAAGCCATGAGAGTGGAGCTCTCGTGAATGAGATTAGTGTTTTATAAAAGAAGCTTCAGAGAAATCCCTTCCACCTTGTGTGGACACAGAGAGAAGACGACATATTTGAATGAGGAAGAGGGCCTTCATCATAGAATTCTACCATGATGGTAACTTGATCTTGGATTTCCAGCCTCCAGAACCGTGTGAGAAATAAATTTCTGCTGTTTATAAGTCACCCAGTCTGTGGTATTTTGTTATTGTAGCTTTGATGGACTATGATATATGGTGTAATGTTTAGGCAATAACTAAAACAAACAAAAAAGGATATATATGTGTACACACACACACACACACACACACACACAGATATATATGTCAATATTATAGAGGAAACAAAAATAAAAAAATAATTGTTCCAAAAATGTTTTAAAGATAAAGGGAATAAAATACAGAAACTAGTGTGTTGAGACAAAGAACTTTCTTCTTGAATATAAATAAAACTCTCAAACCTGAACAGTAAAAAAATAAGTTAATTACAATATAGTCAAAGGACAAAAGAAATTTCACCAGAAAGGATTTTGTGGACAAGGAAGCACATGAAAAGAAGTTCAACATCATTAGAACACACAAATTCAGGTAACAAAGATACATTGCTCCATACCTATCAGAATGCAAACTAAAAAGATGGCAACAATGCCAAATATTGGCAAAGAGGTAGAGAAACTAGATCATGCATGCAATGCTGGTGGAAATTTAAAATGGTACAGCCATTCTAAAAAACAATGTACCTATTTCTTACCAAACTAAATATACTGTTAGCACACAAGTCAACAATTGAGCTCTTGAGCATTTCCCCAAAGAAACAAAAATGTATGTTCACATAAAAATGAATACACAAATGTTCATAGCATTTTAATTTAGAATAGCCCAAAACTGGAACAACCCAGATATCCTTCAAGGAGTGAATATTTTTAATGTAGTATATCCATACCATGGGATACTATTAGAAATTAACAACAAATGAGCAGCAGAAAAATGCAACAACTTGGAAGAGTTACTAGAGAATGATGCTGAGTAAGAAAATTCAATCCATTAAGTTTACAAAATGTAAGATTCCATTTAGATAATATTCTTAAAATGACATAATAATTGAGGTGAAGAACAGATTAATAAGTTGTCAGAGGTCAGGGACATGCTGAGGGAGGATGGATATGACATGGTTACAGAAAGGTAACAGAAAGGTTCTTACAGTTCTCTTGGAGCAATTCTTGTTTGCGACTATGATGGTGGATAAGAGAATGTGAACATGAGAACAAATTCTGTAGAATTACACAACACACACAGACACGCACGCGCGCACGCACACGCACACACACACACACACACGTGAATTCTGAATGAGTGGTGGATTTTATCCATTTCCTGAACGTGGTATGGGACTACAGTTTTGCAAGAAGTTATACCATTTGGGAAAATGGGTAAGGGGTAAAGAGAATCTCTATTTCTTACAACTATATGTGAAAATGCAGTTATCTCAAGATAAAATGTTGAATCATAAAAAACAAAAAAAATGAAAGTGTTGACCAGAAAACAAATACTAAGATGGTAGATGTAATCCAACTAGAAGATCAAGGTTGTTATTTTGAATTAAAAAAAAGAAATACAAGAAAAAATATATACAGCTTAGAAAGGACACATTTTGAAGAGTAAGACTAATCAAAGTTGAAAGAAATGGATAAAAGAATATATAACGTAAATATTCGCCAGTAGTTCTTTGGTGTAATTCTTGAAAACAAGAAATAGTTTCAGAGATATAGGATATTCCATAATGATAAAAGGGTGATATATCAAAAAGTCATAAAGTTCTAAATCTATTTATATCAAATATATAAAATTAAATGTATGCAGTAAATATTGACATACTAAAAGAAGAAACACACAGAGCTGCCATCACAGTGGGAGACTGAAATGCACTTTCTCAATATCTCATACAATAAACAGACAAAAACACCATTAATGATACAGAGGATCAGAACCTTTAATGAAAAAATATGACCTAGTTAAAATACGTATGATACTGCTCTAAAGAAAATGACAGCACACATTCTTTCAAATGCATATGGAATGTTTGCCAAAACTGTTCATATACTGGGTGAAACCAAGTCTCAATAAGTATCAAAGGATTGAAATTATTCAGCATGAAATTATATAGGAAAGCAATAACAAAAGAGAGAAGTATAAAATCCTAAAATATTCTGAAATCCTGCAACACACTTTTAGACAGTCCACATGTCAAAGAAATAATTGTAACAAAAATTAGAAAATATTACTAACTGAATACTAAAAAAACAAATCCATGAATATCAACACTTGTGGATTTCCAATTCTGGCTAAGGCAGAATAGCCCCATTCCTCCCAAATGCTCCTTCACAAACCAACAAACATTGGACATAGTCCAAAAACAAATACAGATGGTCCACGAAAGGTAAAGGATAAGACTGATGGCCTAGGACCTAGGGACTTGAGGAATAACAAGGTGGTAAGTCTCACGGGGTTTCTTATTGCCTCCTATACATCCTAGACTGTGTGCTCTAGAAGTCTGCAATCCAGAATCACTAACAGCAAGACCAAAAACAAACAAACAAACAAACAAACAAACAAACAAAAAATGGTTCCAGAAAAGTCTGTTCTCCCTAAAGGACTAAGACATGAGTGCGCCAACTGCATTCAATCTTTTTGGCAACATGTCCTAACTCGATCAAGCATCAAGAGAGCCAGTGTCCCCTTTTCCCAGGTTTCAGCAAGGCCAAGCAGGGGGTTGTCTTCCACGCATCCTCTAATTGTCCCAGCTGGTGGTGCTCCAGGGGACGAGCAGGAAGCTGATCCTCACCTAGAAGAAGCCAGGCAGCATTCCCATTTCCCTTGGGGTAATGTCAGTGGGGTCAGTGGGGTCCAGTGGGAAGCTCAATCCCCACACCCACCCTGTGGCAATTAAACTGAGTGAGGTGGTGTAAGATGGGGTGAATCAGTACTCTGCCTCTCCTCCATGTTGACTACCATGGCTCAGCAGGAAGCTCAGCCTCCACTCCTACCTGTCATCACCAAGGTGTAGTGAGGTGATGAGAGGTAGGCCTCCTTCCCTCGGCTTTCCCTCCGTCTCCTCCTGTCTGTCAGCAAGATCTCACTATGGAGAGTGATGCTTCTACCAACGTCCTGTAGCTACAAAGCCACAAACATCAGCCCCACTCACCCACCCTCCCAGGGGGCAGCAGGGCCAACCAGGGAGATAAGTTGACACCCCACTCAAGGGCGATGTGTGATGGGGTTGGCATCTGACTTTCACCAGGATTTAGGGAGCGCGACTGAGGGGTGTGACAGACCTGCACTTCAGTCATCTTCATCGAGGCAGTATGAGCAGGCATTCAGGGAGCGTAACACACACACCCATCCAGCCCTCACACTACACGGCAACAAAGGGGTTACCTGCTGTGAAAAGGAGACTATAGAGAATCCAGAATCTCATAATTTAATATGCAAAAAGTCCAGGATGAAATTTGTAAAAAAAATCACTGGTTTTACCAAAAGCCAGGAAAGTCACAACTTTAATGAGAGAAGATAATCCAAAGACACCAATACTGAGAGGAATAAGGTGTTTAAATTATCTGAAAAGTATTTTAACGTAGTCATCATAAAAGTGCTTCAAGAGCAATCACAAGTGCTCTCGAAACAAATAAAAAATAGAAAATTTCAGCCAGAAAAAGAATATGTAGACACACACACACACACACACACACACACACACACACACAAATGGACATGATAAAACTGAAAAACACACCACCACCAACAACAAAAAAATCATGCTGAAGGGGCTCAATAGCAGAATGGAAACTAAGAGGATAGAATCAGAGAATTTAGGGGCACCTGGGTGGCTCAGTTGGTTAAGCATCTGACTTCGGTTCAGGTCATGATCTCACAGTTCATGAGTTCTAGCCCCAAGTCAGGCTCCGTGCTGACAGCTCAGAGTCAGGAACCTGCTTCAGATTCTGTGTCTCTCTCTCTTTCTGCCCCTCCCCGACTTGTACTCTCTCTCTCTCAAAAATAAATAAAACATTAAAACAAAATAAAAATAAAAGAATCAGAGAACTTAAAGATAGATCAATAGAATTTGTCCATTCTGTATAGCAGAAAGAAAATTGACTTAAAACCAGAAGAATAGGGGGCGCCTGGGTGGCTCAGTTGGTTAAATGTCCAACTCTTGATTTTGGCTCAGGTCACAATCTCATGGTTCTTGAGAACCACATCAGGCTCCATGTTGACAGAGTGGAGGCTGCTTGGGATTCTCTCTCTCTCTGCCCCTCCCCCGCTCAAACTTTTTCTCTCTCAAAATAAATAAACTTTCAAAAAGAAATATTAATTTTCAGGGATCTGTAGATGAATAATGCAAGATCTAACATTGTATCAACAAAGTGACAGAAGGAGAGAGGAGGGACTGGGACCGAGAAAGCATTTAAAGAAATGACATCCACAATTTGCTGAAGGTCACAAACATACAGATTTAAGAAGCTGAGCGAAGCCAGGAGAGAATTAACCCAAAGAAATCCATGCAAAGACACATTACAATTAAACTTCTGAAAACAAAAACAAAAACAAAAACAAATAATAAAAGAAAAAAAACAAAACAAAAATAAAACTTTGAAAACAGCAAGAGAGAAAGAACATATTATTCACAGGGAAGCACCAATTTGAATGCCCAGGGAGGTGCAAAGGCAGTGCACAGCATATTTCAGATATAAGGCAAGAATTATCAACTCCGATTTCTATATACAGGGAAACTATCCTTTGGGATGAAGATAAAATAAAGAGATATTCTCAGACAAAGGAAATTAAGAGAATTTGATGCTATTAAACTACCTTTAAAGAAGGGCTAAAAAAACACTTTGTAAGTAGGAAGGAAATGGTAACAGAAGGCTTAGAACTTTAAATAACTTTCCATTAAGTTTTTAAGATAATTTCTGATGACTGAAGCTAAAACCATAATGTCACCTGATATGGTGCTTGGTATCTGTATAAGTAATTAAGATAATTATACTTACAAAGTAGGGGGGATTCAGGAAACTAAATGGAAGTAATGTTTCTGTACGTCATTCAAAGTGATAAATCATCAATACTTGTGGTGTGAATCTGTATGAATATTTTAGTGCCTTGAGCAACCACTCAGAAAACTATACCAAATGATACACTCAAAAGCAATGTAAATAAATCAAGATATAATCCTGAAATTTGTGAGTATAGCTAAAGCAGACTTTGATGGAAACGTGCACTGCTGACTACATATAGTAGCAAAGAAAGTCTGAAAAATTAATGATCACACCAAAGGTTGCCAAACTATGGCCTATAGATCAAATGTAGCCTGCCACCTTTTTTATAAATAAAGTTTTATTGGAATCCAGCCATACCCATTCATTTATATAATGTCTGTGGCTGTTTTCATGAAACAAAGGCAGAATTCAATAGTTGTGCCAGAGATACTAAGGCCTTTCAAGGCCTAAAATATTTACTATACCACTTGTTACAGAGAAGTTTCTGGACCCCTAGAACATCCAACTCAAGAAACTAGAACAAGAAGTCAAGCCTAAGAACTTATGGAATGAAAGCAATCAAGAAAGAAGCAGAAACTCATTATTTATAATACATACACATAATGAAGAGCTTCAACAAAACCCCAGATTAGGCTTTTGAAAAAATAAATGAATAAAAGTTACAACCCCATGGCATAAACAACCAAGACAAAAAGAGAGAAAAATATTCAAGAATGAAAAGGACATCACTTAGGGTCTACGCTTATTTAAAAAGATAATAATATGAGAATAGTATCAAGTACATGAAGATAAATCTTGCTATCTAAAAGAACTATACAATTTCCTTGAAAAAATAACATTAAAACTAAGATAAATAAACAAAACCCAATAAAACCGTATCCATTAAGGACACTGATTCTATTATAGCAAGTTAGTAGCAGAGTCAGGGCATTAACTGGATGTCTTTTATCATCAGATTCATAAATGTTTGAGTTACACTATTGTTTTTTTTTTTTTTTAGTTCTTCTTGCTACCATTAGAAATGTGCTGCGAATAAAAATCGTAAGCCATATGATGTTAAAAGTTTGGTTGCAGGCCTCTTTTCAGTGAACAGAAAATCAGAACTCACTGGCGTGAACTCACCGACTCAAGTCTGTCCCAGGCACATACTGAGAGAAACGTGAATGAAGCAGTGGGATCAGCCTAAGGTCACACCATCGTTTTTCCCATCTCAAGCCTGGAGATGTTGGCCAGGACGAACATGACAACGTGTCCTAAAAGAATACAAACAATCAGTATTGGTTTTTTCTTTTTTTTTTTTTTTCCATTTCTGTGTTTTGAGTTCCTATGTTATGAATACCTTCCATTTGATGGATTGTTTTTTCCCCCTAAATAATCAAAAGACATTTATAGAATGCCTCAGAAAGGAATCCATATTCATCACCAATAAATTTGTATTTTTAACTTCCTTATTAATGGAATTATATAAGAAAATGAGGAGGGAATAATGGAGATGAAGAATGGCAGGGAAAGCCTATGAAAAAATGGAGTGGGGAGAAGGGAGAAAAAAATAAAAGGGTGACAGAACTGAATTCATTCAGGAATGGAAATATGGGACAAGTTACAAGGAAGTAATGAGTGACAAATATAAGAATAAGTTGTCGTTCATTCAATTACCCAATATTTTCTGAGTATTGGCTAAGCGCTAAACAGTGTTATACATGCTCGTAATTTATCAGTTACTTGTAAATATTTTTGAGTAGAATGAATTTCTTATAAAACAACTTTTAAAAACTACTCAAGGAAATCTCTGTCCAGTGTTTTAACTTCAAGTTTATAAAATGTTTGTATGTTCTTATATTGTTTTAAATTGATGTTAAATCAACCACTGCTGGTTTAAAATTACATGTATTTTAAGTTTCATTAAAAAGCTGGGTCTTTTGGGATTCCTGGGTGGCTCAGTCGGTTGAGCGTCTGACTTCGGCTCAGGTCATGATCTCGCGGTCCGTGAGTTCGAGCCTCACGTCGGGCTCTGACAGCTCAGAGCCTGGAGCCTGCTTCAGATTCTGTCTCCCTTTCTCTCTGCCCCTCCCCGACTCATGCTCTGTCTCTGTCTGTCTCTCTTTCTCTGTCTCTCTGTCTCTGTCAAAAATAAATAAACATTAAAAAAT
The DNA here is from genome assembly GCF_018350175.1 of Felis catus. NCBI lineage: Eukaryota > Metazoa > Chordata > Mammalia > Carnivora > Felidae > Felis > Felis catus. Next base: position 3,604,124 of record NC_058385.1, on the reverse strand, counting down.
TAAAAAAAAAAGAAGTTTGGGTCTTTTTCCTTATGTATAGAAGAAACATATATTTGAATAAAATTTGGGCTTTTCACACTTGATGATGATCCACGCTTCTTTCATTATTTCAGCCTTACTTTACAATTTCTTCCTGGCAGCAGTACCTGGAATAATCTTGATATTTAAGTTTGCATGGATTGTAAGGGCCAAGGCATGATCTGATTTCTTTATGTTCTATAGATTCTATAATTTTTGAGTGATGATGTTAGGAAATTCTATTTTAGTCTAGATTTTGAAACTCCATTAGTCTCAATATTATCATTAACATTTTTTTAAAGATTTTATTTTTAAGTAATTTCTACACCCAACAGGGGGTTCAAACCCAGAACTCGGAGATCAAGAGTCCCAGGATCCCCTGACTAAGCCAGTCAGGCACCTCTAACATTTTAAGGTATTAATTTCTTCAAAATTGCTTCCACTGTTTTCACTAAAGGTCACATGCTGTTTGGCATTATTATGTTAATGCACCCACTGCGCCAATAAATATCTACTAAATCCTTCCAGTTGTTGAGGACACTGGGTAGGAAGGCAAAGGCAGCCTTGCTAAGACCATCCAGTGAGGGGCCCCCTACTGGTGATTGGTCTCCAAGACACCTAGGTTTTAATGCTTATCTTGTGACTGCAAAGGCACAAACGTAGGTTTCATGTTAATCCTGCTTCTGGCCTTGATGTCTCATGTTATAGACGGTCACCATGTGAAATGAGGTCAGTTAGGTGGCAGTATACAACAGGGTGACGAAGGCTCAAGCTCTGAATCAGAATCAGATCACCTGGGTTCCAAAATGCCAATTTCCCAACTGACGAGTCCTTTAACCGCGGAGCAATTTATTTAAATGATCTGTGTTTTATTGTGCCTATCTCCAACGATAAGCTTGTTAAAAGGCTCCATTTACAAAAGAAAAACCTAAAGCTATTTTTAGGCCCATTAAATTATTGCTTCCCCACCTTTTCTGCATGAAGGCACTCGAAGAAATAATGATCCTGAGTAACATACTAGGGTACGTAGACTAGGTTTCTGTGGTCAGAGCAGACTATAGGGAATGAGAGTGTCCCAGGGTCTACCAATGACTATTAAGCACATATCAGAGTATGTCTGGAACCCACTCACAGGACCCCATGCACATGGGGCTCTCCTGAGAAATTTTACAGTAAATAATTGACCCAAGTCAGCCAGGCTGCAAATGACAGTGCTAGGCAGATCCACTCAGATCCACATCTTTACGATTCTAGGGCCATCACATCTCTCATCGCACAACATTTACCAGTCATACTTGCAAGTATGCAAATTCACTTGCATATTCACTTGCAAGTGAAACTTTGCAAAGAATAATTAGGATTTTTGTCGTGATTATTTCACTCTTTGGCTACTTGATTCTAGGCAAATTATTTAAAGATGATGGTTCCTCTTCTTTCTTGAAAAGTACAAATAGTTCCCCTCACTTTATATGTTCCTCAAACAAATGACATAGAAACCGTAACAGAACATAATGACTGAAGCGATGGATTATTGAGGACAATGGTAATCACCAACACACGAGTATAGTAAGTTTTACAAATCGTGTTTTATATGACTTCATAGTCTTCTATGAACATATGAAATGAAATATTTCAAGTATGAAAATACGTGTGAAATTTGACACGTCTTTGATGTAGCACTGCACCTTGATACTTTCATGAACAAAGTTGCCATTGTCACTTTCTTTTATATTGCCTCCTTATAAAAAATATGAAATAAGTCCCACTTGAGCTACTGAAACTTTCAGTTTTAATTTCATTTTATAGATCTTTTATTTATAATGGAATATATAGTGCTCTTTGAAGATTATTTATCTTTAATTGTGAAAGTTGAATAAAATTTTCTTTCTAGTTTTTTCTTTAACAGTAGTCTTAGGGTTGTTTTTAATTATATATGAGCTAGAACCAACATTTTTTTTAATTTCAAGGATCATAACTACTTTTCAGGAGCTTTGTTCTTCAATGTCAAGAATGTTGTTTCTTAGAATATTAATAATGTGAATGGAAAAGTAATATTTAGATATTCTTTGCTTTAAAATAGATTATTTTCCCCAAGGTTAACACATTTTAAAGTATATTGCCATGCAATTGCCACTCAAGAATAGCATCATACCAAAATAGAATCGAATACAGAGCAAAATGCTGATCCGGATTTTGTTAAGGACTTGGCATAAAAAATATTCATTAAAGGTATACAGTTATGAAAAACATTTCTCAGAATTTGGTTAGCTAATTATCTGAATTTAAGTCTTCTGGTGGACACAAAACAAATTCTTTTTTTTTTTTCATATTGGCTGGCAAACCAAAGGACTCTTTTATCCCCTAAAATTGGTGACCTGGGGTCCTTAGAAGGACTAGACTATATTTTTAGTAAGAAGATGGGGTAATGTTAAAATATTTTCCCATATGTTTAAAATGCTGTTTCAGAAAACAAAACTCATGCCTACTTACTCAAAATTTGCTTCAGAGAATAATTAAGGCATAGGAATTAAAACAATGGGTTGCCTTGTCCAGGATAGACTTAAAGATTTAGACACATCAGAGAATTGAATGTTTCTCTTCAGGAGACTATTTATAACGTGCACACATTCTGTGGAAAATATGTCTCATAGTACATACTTCCTTCCCAGTTCTCACTGTTCATTTATTTACTGATGGGTCAGAAGAAAGCATGCCTTTGACTGCTCCTAATTTTATAAATCTTTGAGAAGCAATATCCTCTACTCTCCACACCTTATAGAAGAGAAACACAGGATAGCACCCGGCTGGGTAAGTCGGTATGATCTGATCGGGCCTGAACCCTTATTCCATGATAGGCATCAGAACAAAATTTGGTTTGTGGTCCCTCAATGTTTGTTGAGCTCAATTAAGTCCGATATTCCAAGTCTCTAGCAGTCCTTCTCTCTGATATCAGAAGGCTATATCCATTGTTCTTTTTCTGCTTCTATCATAGTTAATTTTATGCATTTGTCTATAGATCTGAATTTTAAACTTTCTGGGTCAGGAAACACAATTAACTTCTCCCCATGGTACCTAAAAAGTGTTTCCAAAAAGTAGGTTCTCAGCAAAAATTCATTTAATTGAAACACATTGATTTTTTTTTAATTTAATGCATTCTATGTCAATTTACATATGTCTGGATCTTTATTCTCTAAAATCATGGTAAGTATCATGAATTCGCTTGCACTTAAAGATCTTCAGGGATGTCAAAATCATGTCCAACCCTAATGCTAAAAGCAAAACAAAAGGCCTCTTGAAAATGGAAAGACATAATCCCTGTAAGGAAGATTTATGACAATTTTTTTTATTTTATATAGCTGGGTTTACTTGGAACAGTCATGTTATAGAATTACTGAGTGATTTTCTTGTTTTAGTTATGCCTTTCTAAGGGAGGACATAATAGCAAGCAACCCCATACAGGCACAGTTCATGAAATTAATTTCATACATGTTTTTATGTATGTCAGTGGGATAAGTTAAAACCTGACTGATTCTTACCTATAGCCCACCCATGGTGACTTCTCTATTTCTCATTATCATAAAGGAATCCAAGGATACAAGGACAAGAACTAGAATGAAAATATGACTAAACAGCTTCCTCCACTCTGAAGTCAAGGAGCTCTTCTTTCGTGTCTAAGGAGCAGAGCTAAGATGGAGACTTTGGGTCAATGAGATGAGAAGGGAAAGTTCTCAGGAGAAACCTGTGAGGACTGAGGGAAGCAGCGGATGAGACAGGGAGCAACTTCGCCAGAGATGGGGACTCCTGAAGAGAGGCCTCAAGTTGTAGGCTGCAGCCATCCCCCAGGAGTCGTGATTCCAGATTCCTAGGCACAGGGTCCTTACAAGAGAGGTCAGCAGTGAATGGGGCGGTTTGGGGGGCAGGTAACCAGCACTCACAGCAGCTGGGGGTAGTAGGTGCACCAGCCCAGTAAAGGGGACCGGAAGGGCATCAGAAGCACCAAGAGCATCTAGATCGTAAGGAAAGAAGGTGAGCGGTTCCTGAGGTAAGACGTGAAGATTTGTTTGGAGACTGGAAGTCAACTAATTGAGAAGTGTGGTAATGGCGGCACAGAATGCATTTATTTATTTACTCATTAGGAAATCAATGTTGAAACTACTCAGATCTTGCCACCTTCTGAAGATCAGTGTTTTAAATGTCATCTATAATGTGACAATTATTTCTCTGGTAACAAAAGTAAGAGAGGAGATCGGATTAAATACACCCAGATGTGCTTGGCTGATGCAGGTAGAGATAACCCTTGGTCTTGCCAAGGGTTCCTCTTTAGGAGCAAAGAATAATAAAACTATAATAGGACTCGAGTACCTAAGGCACGCAGGTAAAGAACAGTAGTGATGCAGTGATGTACAATGAAGGTTGGAGATGCTCAAAAGGAGTAAAACGCCACAATTAGGGCAAGAATTTCAAGTGGAAGACGAATCATCCAAGTCAGAACCTACAGGTGTTTTATAACCTAATATGCAGAATAGAAAAATAAATTCCTGTTTAATCTCCGCTCTGCTGCTCTTCATGTTTGTGATCCCAGCGGAAAGTTCGACTCGCACATAACCTGAGAAAACTGCTTTGACTTGAAGATGTGTGAACGTTTTGAAGGGTGAGATATAAGGAGTTCAAACATGTTTATTAAAAAACAAAACAAAACAAAAACAAACAAAAAAACTTGCTTGCCCCAAACTACAAGTGGAAAAGGAAATTTAACGTTTTATTAAATGTATGTAAAACAAACATGCCAATTTTATCAGTGATTAAATACATGTGTAGTTTAACATTCATTATGTTTTAATATGATGTCAGATCTTTCTCGCTTTGTGTTAATTTCCTGGTATGCCGGCAGATCGTTAAGAAATCTTACCAAAAGGAAAATTAAACAGCTACTTTCAGCTAAATGATTTCAAAGGAAAAATGATAAAAATCATGTCAAATCATTTAGAGCATGAAATTACGTATAATATGCACTATGATAAAATGATTACATGATGTTATGTGATCTCACGAAGTTAGTCTCATTAGCTTGCAAAAGGCTTAATGCAGACCTGAGAGGAGAAAAATGACATTAAAAAATAATTGACTGAGGCACGTGGGTAGCTCAGTCGGTTAAGCCTCTGACTTAAGCTCAGGTCATGATCTCATGGTTCATGAGTTCAAGCCCCAAGTCAGGCTCTGTGCTGACAGCTTGGAGCCTGGAGCCTGCTTCAGATTCTGTGTCTCCCTTTCTTTCTTCTCCTCCCCGGCTTGTGCTCTGTCTCTCTCTCTCTCTCTTAAAAAAAAAAACAAAAACAAAAACAAAAACAAAAAACAAAAACATCAAAAAATTTTTAAAAATTAATAATTGACCTATTTATTTTTTCCTGGTTTACCCTAATTCTTTGAAGTTTACTTATTTATTTTGAGAGAGAAAGAGCACGCAAGCAGAGAAGGGGCAGAGACAGAGACGAAAGAGAGATTCCCAAGCAGGCTCCACACTGCCAGCACAGAGCTGCAGGGCTCGAATTCACCGTGAGATTTGTGAGGCGGACCAAGAGTCAGATACTAAACCGACTGAGTCACCCAGATGTCCCCTGGTTTATCATAATTCTTAAAGGATGAAGCAAACAAGGACTTCAACTATATCAGAGCAATGAGATTCGATAGCAGTTTTTGGAAAATAGGAAAATAGGAAAACACACACACACACACACACACACACATATTCTCTGCCTTTCTTTGTGTTATCTCCTTATTAGTCTGAATATGCCTTGGCCATCTTACTGTATTGTTGGGATGATAGTTGAGATGCAACCCACTGTCACAAAGAGGAGAGGAGGTACCACTGCTCTGGTCACTTGGAGCACCTGCAGGAAAAAAAAATCACAACACCCCACTGGTCAGAACACCAAAATGTGCTAGACTGCATTCTACATTGTATTTTTCCAGATCCTCGATAATACCATGAAATCAGTTACTAAAATACATTTTTACCTCACTTCTATCAAAGCCACAGTTTTGCAAGTAGGCTAAGTGACTAAAATGGGACCCTGAAGGATACCCATGTGTTTATCTTTGATTTCAGAAATGATGCGAAGCTTTATTAATAAAAACATACAACCTTGTAGAACTGCTATTGAATTCCATTATCCCAAGTGACCTACGCTTATGACCCATACTTACAATTGTGCAGAATTTGGTTCCTCTACAAAGTTCCATTCACTGTCACATTTCAACCTACTTGCAAATCATATTGGTAGTTATCATCATTTTTCATGATGCAAATAAAGTTTGCATGGGCTCTTTCTTTATAAATGTTCTAGGCATATGCTATAATTGGAAGTACCTTCACTGATGCTATCTAAATTGGTGAAATTGAAACTAAAAAGCTTCACATCAGATTCTCACGAGAAACCTAAGTATGAGTAATGGGTGTCTTAAACTCAGCTTTCACAATGCAGTAATTTTTACAGTCAGGATTAGAATTATGTATTTCTTGATTTTTGATGAATTGCGTTATTTGAAAACATTATACGTTTTGAAGGTACAAATGTTGATAAATATGTACTATTGATATAATTGACTCCCAATTTTTATTTAAATCTTATACTTAAATTCAAACATGAGAGGTCCTAGGTGACACTCCTAACATTAACTAATGTGTTGAAGAAGGAAGTGATTTTGTTTTCCATTTTTATCACTCTAAAGTTCCATAGCTTTCCTGGTGCTAAGAAGAGGATCACAGGCTTTTCTCCAAACCAGCATGAATATAGTTTTTCTACTTTTTAAATCTTAAGGATTTCATACTTCGTTTTAGCTAATTTTTCTTTTGAGGTTTATCTGCATTTTCTCTTATGAGACACTATTTTAATGCATAAACATATTCCTTTCAAATTTACATCCATTTTGAGCAGAATAAAATGCTATGTCAAATTCTGTGACAGATCTAAAGCAGTCTTGTCAGTGATATTCCAAGATTTAAACGAATGCACAAAAGAAAGGTACAAAGTTAATGATCTATGCTTTCACCTTAAAGAGTTAGGTATGAAAGAGAAAATAAATCAAGGTAAATAGAAGATAGAAAACAATAAAAGTGAAGCGGAAAATAATAAGATTGAAACAAAAGAATGGACAAAATTAACCAAGACAAAAATGGGTTTTTTTGGAAAGATTAATAAAACCCATAGGAAAAGTGATGGGGCAAAAGAGTGAGAAAATACAAGTTATTGATATCAGGAACAAAAGAGGTAGTATTATTGCAAGTCGAGCAAGTCAACAAATCTTAAAAGGAATAATAAAATGATATGAATAACTTCATGCAATTAAATTCATAACTTAGTTAAAATGGCAAAAAAAAATCTTGAAAAACATTTTACCAAACCTTACAAAGGAAGAAAAGAGTATCAGAAAAAGTCCTATAAGCACTGAAGAGATTAATTCAGACAAAATAAAAACTATAATTCTAGGCTCAGATTGCTTCTTTGGTGAGTTTACTAAATGATTTAAGAAAATATATACTATTACTGTTAAGCAAATTCTTTGTGGGAATAAAGGAGGAGTTACCACTGCACAATGTACGTGAAAACGTCAAAAACCCTGCCACCAAAATCCCACTAAAACATTAACAAGATGTATATATGGATATCCCTCACGAACATTTGTTTTCAAAAAAGTCTTAATATATTAGCAAATTGAAACCAGCAATAAATTTTTTTTTTCATCACCATGTAGTGTTTATCCCAGGAATACAAGCTCAATTTGGCATTCCAAATAAATATTCAAAAATATACCATATCGATCTTGGAACACGGTGAAGAAGTGAGGGGACCCGCAGTTCCCTCCTCTTTCAATCAAAGTACTGTTGAAGCTAAAGGACTTTTAACTCTGAGAGTCGGGGAGGAAAAGAGACAGTCTCACGTCCAGGGACCCAGCAGGACAACCTGACGGGCCACAGGTGCATGACTGAGAACTGGGGAAGACAAAATGAATGGAGGAGAGGGATCCTCTTCTGCGGAGCAACAAAGGGAAGAGAAAGAGCGGCTGGGGAAGCACAGGACTGTATCTGGCCGAGAGAAAAACCTCTGACCCGCGACCGGCGATGGAGAGGGATCGCATCTCTAACTGCGGGGCCTTTTCTGGACTGGGGCCGACTGTCCTGTTCTCCCACAAGGGGAGGAGAGGAGCCAGCCCGGGCTCGGTGGCTAGGTCAGGAGTGCCGTCTGCAGTGGGAGACAGTGGTCCCCTCCCTGGAGTGCTGTGGGACAGGGCAAAGCCTGCCTGCACCCGCCGGCTGAGGACCACATACCGGGCAACATGGACAGGTGCTTCCCCAGTACCAGGGGGCGGAGTGGGGGTGGGGGGTGCAGAGCCAGAGTTTAAATCCCAGCTGAGCGCTGGGCATGGGAGTAGGCGGAGCAGGACAAACCCCATCATTTGCATCCACACCACAGTTCGAACACAGTAGTTTGGGACACGCTGTCCATGGAGAAGGTCCTGGGGACAGACAGGGGGCCCACAGTGGAGGCGGACCCGCCCACACCAAACCACGCCCCCTGGTGCTGGGTAACTGCCAGTCTCCTGGAGCGGGATTGACAGGGAGGAACCAGACAGCCCCTCCTCCAGACCAGCGCTGCTGCTTTGCCTGATTTAATTCTCAGACAATTCTTACTATGTAGATACATTCTTTCTACCTTTTCTCCTTCTTATCTCGTCCCTCCTCTAGTCTGGTTACTCTGGTTGTTGGTTGCTAGTTTGTTTAAGCAGACGTATTTAATCCATTCTTTTGATACATGTTCTACACCTCCTTCTTTATTCTCCTTCTCTCTCTTGGGGTTAAGCCTTAAAGTTTCTCTGTCTAGATAAATTATTTTATTTTCTTTTTCCCTGCCTCCTTCTTTATTTTCCTTTCTCTCTCTCTCTGGATTAAGCCATATAGTTTCTCTGGTCCTTTTTTACCCTTTATTTTCCCCGTCCCAGTCATGTCTCTCTTTGTATGGGATCAGGGACCTTCCTTATCTGCCTCCACCTGTTGTTTACTTGTAGCTGGTGTTCCTGGTTTTTGTTTTTGGGATTTTTGATTGTTTGTGTGTGTTTGAGTGTTTTTGCTTTCTGTTTGTTTTTGTTTCTTTGTTTTACTTTCCAGGGCTACTTCAAGAACAAATCAAAGCACACTTATTGGAGGGTTCAAAACATCACTACGAGTAGGGAGATAAAGCAACCAGAGTCACAACAACAGAGAACAAGTAACACTCTCCAAATACACCTCCTGAAGGGCCAGGCCCTGGACAGTGTATGACCCCTCTTTAATATAGTAGTGTTTGCAGGAACAGGACACGTGACAAGCTTTCAAAACACATAAGGGACAGAAAAGTAGCCAAAATGATGAAACGGAAGAATTCCCCTCAAAAGAAATTCCAGGAAGAAATGACAGCTAAAGAATTGATCAAAAAAGATATAAACAATATAACTGGACAAGAATTTAGAATAATAGTCATAAGATTAATTGCTGGAGTTGAAAAACAGCCTAGAAGACAGCAGAGAATCTATTATGCAGAAATCAAGGAACTAAAAAATAGTCATGGTGAATTAAAAATTGCTGTAAACGAGGTGCAAAATAAACGAGAAGTGGTGATAGCCAGAATTGAAGAGGAAGGGGGAGAATAGGTGAAATAGAAGATAAAATTATGGAAAAAGATGAAGCTAAGAAAAAGAGAGAAAAAAATATTCTGGATCACAAGAGGAGAATTAGAGAACTAAGTGACTCAATGAAACGGAACAATATCTGTATCATAGGAGTTACAGAAGAAGAAGAGAGACAGAAAGGGGCCAAAGGTGCGCTTGAACAAATCGTAGCTGGGAACTTCCTCAATTTGGGGAAGGAAACAGACATTGAAATCCAGGAGGCACAGAGAACTCCCTTCAGACATAACTTGAATCGATCGTCTGCATGACATATCATAGTGAAACTGGCAAAATACAAAGATAAAGAGAGAATTCTGAAAGCAGCTAGTGACAAATGGGCCTTAACCTACACATAAGGTAGACACATAAGGGTAGTAGTTTCAATCTATCTACTGAAACTAGGCAGACCAGAAAGGAGTGGCAAGAAATCTTCAATGTAATGAACAGGGAAAATATGCAGCCAAGTCTGTCATTCAGAATAGAAGGACAGATAAAGGTTTTCCCAAACAAACAAAAACTGAAGTAATTAATCACCACTAAAACAGCCCTACAAGAGATCCTAAGGGGAACTCTGTGAGTGAAATGTTGTAAAGACCACAAAGGACCAGAGACATCACTACAAGCATGAAACCTACAGAAATCACAATGACTCTAAAACCATGTCTTTTAATAACAACACTGAATATAAATGGACAAAATGCTCCAATCAAAAGACATAGGGTATCAGAATGGATAAAAAACAACAACAACAACAACAAGACCCACCTATTTGCTGTCTACAAGAGACTCATTGTAGACCTGAGGACACCTTCAGATTGCAAGTGAGGGGATGGAGAACTACCTATTATGCTACTGGAAGTGAAAAGAAAGCTGCAGCAGCCATACTTCTATCAGACAAACTAGATTTTAAACTGAAGACTGTAACAAGAGATGAAGAAGGGCATTATATAATAATTACAGTGTCTATCCATCAAGAAGAGCTAACAATTATGAGTGTTTATGCACTGAATTCGAAGGCACCCAAATGTATGAAACAATCACAAACCTAAGCAATCTTGTTGGTAAGAATGTGGTAATTGCAGGGGACTTTAATACTCCACTTACAACAATGGGCAGATTATCTAGGCAGAAAATCAATAAAGAAACAATGGCCTTGGATGATACACTGGGCCAGATGGACTTGACAAATATATTTAGAACTCTGCATCCCAAAGCAATGGAATATACTTTCTTCTCCAGTGCACATGGAACATTCTCCAAGATAGATCATATACTGGGTCACAAAACAGCCCTCCATGCACACTTTCAGATCACAACGCTATGAAACATGAAATCAACCATAGGAAAAAGGTTGGAAAACATCCAAATGCATGGAGGTTAAAGAACATCCTACTAAAGAACGAATGGGTCAACCAGACAATAGAAGAAGAAATAAAAAATATATATTGAAACAAATGAAAATGAAAACACAACAATCCAAACCCTTTGGGATACAGCAAAGGCAGTTCTAAGAGGGAAATACATCGCAATCCAGGCCTATCTCAAGAAACAAGAAAAATCCCAAATACAAAATCTAACAACACACCTAAAAGAACTAGAAGCAGAACAACAAAGAAACCTCAAAAACAGCAGAAGAAGAGATATCATAAAGATCAGGGCAGAAATAAACAATATATAATCCAAAACAAAACAAAACAAAACCAACAGTAGAGCAGATCAATGAAACCAAGAGTTGGTTTTTTTAAAAAATAAACAAAATTGATACACCTCTAGCCAGGCTTCTCAAAAAGAAAAGAGAGAGGACCCAAATAGATAAAATCATGAATGAAAATGTATTTATCACAACCAATCCCTCAGAAATACAAGGAATTATCATAGAATACTATGAAAAATTATATGCCAACAAACAGGATAACCTGGAAGGAATGGACAAATTCCTAGACACTCACACAATACCAAAAATCAAATGGGAAGAAATAGAAAATTTGAACAGACCCATAATTAGTGAAGAAATTGAATCAGTTGTCAAAAATCTCCCAACAAATAAGAGCCCTGAACCACATGGCTTCCTGGGGAATTCTACCAGACATTTAAAGCAGAGATAATACCTATCCTTCTCAAGCTATTCCAAAAAATAGAAATGGAAAGCGAACTTCCAGACTCATTCTATGAAGCCAGCATTACCTTGATTCCTAAACCAGAGAGGGGAGTCACAAAAAAGGAGAACTATAGGTTAATATCCCTGATGAAATTAGATGCAAAAATTCTCAACCAGATATTAGCAAATTGAATTCAACAGCATATGAAAAGAATTATTCACCATGATCAAGTGGGACTCATTCCCAGGCTGCATGGCTGGTTCAATATTCTCAAATTAATCCATGTGATACATCATATTAATAGAAGAAAGGATAAGACCCATATGATCCTCTCAATAGATGAAGAAAAAGTATTGACAAAATACAGCATCCTTTCTTAAAACCCTCAAGAAAGTCAGGATAGAAGGAACATACCTAAACATCATAAAATCCATGTCTGAAAAGCCTACTGCTAATATCATCCTCAATGGGGAAAAACTCAGAGCTTTCCCCCTGAGGTCAGGAACACGACAGGGATGTCCACTCTCACTGCTGTTGTTTAACATAGTGTTGGAAGTCTTAGCATCAGCAATCAGACAACAAAGTGAAATCAAAGGCATCAAAATTGGAAAAGAAGAAGTCAAACTTTCAGTTTCACAGGTGACATGATACTCTACATGAAAACCCAAAAGACTCCAGGAACTGATACATGAATTCAGCAAAACTGAAGGATACAAAATTAATGTACAGAAATTAATGTACAATAAAATTGCATTTTATACATTAATAATGAAGCAACAGGGCCGCCTGGGTGGCACAGTCGGTTAAGCGTCTGACTTCAGCCAGGTCACGATCTCACGGTCCGTGAGTTCGAGCCCCGTGTCAGGCTCTGGGCTGATGGCTCGGAGCCTGGAGCCTGTTTCCGATTCTGTGTCTCCCTCTCTCTCTGCCCCTCCCCCGTTCATGCTCTGTCTCTCTCTGTCCCAAAAATAAATAAAAACGTTGAAAAAAAAATAAAAAAAAAATAATGAAGCAACAAATGGGAAATAAAGAAACTGGTCCCATTTACAATTGCACCAAGAACGATAAAATACCTGTGAATAAACCTAACCAAAGATGTAAAAGATCTGTATGCTGAAAACTATAGAAAGCTTATGAAGGCAATTGAAGAAGATACAAAGAAATGGAAAAACATTCCAATCTCATGGAAAGGAAGAATAAATATTATTAAAATGTCAATACTACCGAAAGCAATCTACACATTCAATGCAATCCCAATCAAAATTCTTCTTAAAGCTAGAACAAGCAATCCTAAAATTTGAATGGAACCACAGAAGACCCCAATTAGCCAAAGTAATATTGAAGAAGAAAATCAAAGTGGGAGGCATCACAATCCCAGACTTTAGCCTCTACTACAAAGCTGTAATTATCAGGACAGTCTGGTGTTGGCACAAAAACAGACACATAGACCAATGAAATAGAATAGAGAACCCAGAACTGGGCCCACAACTGTGTGGCCAACTAATCTTTGACAATGCAGGAAAGAGTATCCAATGGAAAAAAGACAGTCTCTTTAACAAATGGTTCTGGGAGAACTGGACAGCAACATGCAGAAGAATGAAACTAGACGACTTTCTTACACCATTCACAAAAAATAAACTCAAAATAGATGAAAGACCTAAATGTGAGATAGGAGACCATCAAAACCCTAAGGGAGAAAGCAGGCAACAACCTCTTTGACCTCAGCCACAGCAATTTCTTACTCAACACATCTCCAAAGGCAGGGAAATTAAAAGCAAAAATGAACTATTGGGATCTTATCAAGATAAAAAGCTTCTGCACTGCAAAGGAAACAATCAACAAAACTAAAAGGCAACTGACCAAATGGGAGAAGGTATTTGCAAATGACATATCAGATAGAGGGTTAGTATCCAAAATCTATAAAGAACTCACCAAATTCCACACCTGAAAAATGAATAATCCAGTGAAGAAATGGGCAGAAGACATGAATAGACAGTTTTCCAAAGAAGACATCCAGATGGTCAACACACACATGAAAAGACGTTCAATGTAACTCTTCATCAGGGAAATACAAATCAAAGCCACACTGAGATACCACCTCACGCTGGTCAGAGTGGCTAAAATTAACAAATCAGGAAACTACAGATGCTGGCAAGGATGTGGAGAAAGGGGGACATTCTTATACTCTTGGTGGAAAGGCAAACTGGTGCAGCCGCTCTGGAAAACAGTGTGGAGGTTCCTCAAAAAGTTAAAAATAGAACTACCCTGTGACCCAGCAATAGCACTACTAGGAATTCATCCTAAGGTTACAGGAGTGCTGATTCATAGGGCACTTGTAACCCAATGTTTATAGGAGCATTTTCAACAACAGCCAAATTATGGAAAGAGCCTAAATGCCCATCAACTGACAAATGGATAAAGAAGATGTGGTTTATATATTCAATGGAATACTACTTGGCAATGAGAAAAAATGAAATCTTGCCATTTGCAGCAATGTGGGTGGAACTGGAATATTATGCTGAGTGAAATAAGTCAGTCAGAGAAAGACAGATACCATATGTTTTCACTCATATGTGGATCTTGAGAAACTCAACAGAAGACCATGGGGGAAGGGAAGGGGAAAAAATTACAGAGAGGGAGGGAGGCAAACCATAAGAGAGTCTTAAATGCAGAGAACAAACCGAGGGTGGATGGGGGGCCGGATGAGGGGAAAGTGGGTGATGGACATTGAGAAGGGCACCTGTTGGGATGAGCACTAGTCTGGTATGGAAACCTATTTGACAATAGATTATATTCATAAAAATATAATAAAAAAAATATACCATATCAGCAGAATAAAAAAAAAGATTAAAAATATAATCTTTCAATGGGCATAAAAATATTTGTGACAATTCAACATCAACTTATGTTAAAAAGGAAAAGAAAAATCCTCAGTAACCTAGGAATAAAAGAGCACTTCTTCAACCTAAATAAAAGGTATAAGTGAGCACATATATGAATGTCATGCTTAACAGTAAAAGACTGGAAATTTCTCCTAATATCTTGAGCAAAAGAGAGATATCTGCCCTCAAGACTTTGCCCAACATTTTACTGGAAGTCCTGGCCATTGAAATAGGCAAGAAAAAGAAATTTTAAAAATACAGATTGTAAAGAAAGAAGGAGAATTCAATATTTGCAGATAACATAACTGTATAAAGTGAGCGCCTATAAGAATAGACAGAAAGTCCTACCTGAACTAATAAGAAAATTAAGCCTATGATGCAGAATATATAAATGTATATCTATGTGTTAGCAACAATATATGGGCACTAAAATTTTTTTAAATGCCATTTATGGTAGAATAAGAAATGCTTAGAAATCAGTTTAATGAAAGATATGTAAGACTTTCCCACTGAAAATACTAAAATGTTGCTGAGAAAAATGAAAACATAAATAAATAGAAAGTTATATCATGTTCATGGGCTTACAGATTTCAAGTTGTTAATATGTTAATTCTATAAATTATCTATAAATCCGGCTTCATCCCATGGAGAATTGTAACTGGATTTTATAGAAATTGGCATGCTATTTCTAAAATATATGCAGCAATGCAAAGGGTATAGAACAGCTAAATAATCATGAACAATTGCAAAATTGGAGAACCTATCCTAGGAGATTAACACTGCAGCTAAGGTGGAAGGATGAACACAAAAATTAATGGAAATAAGAAAGTAATTTCTTGATTCTAAATTCCTAGCTCAGACACAAGATAGTAATTGGTATAAGATGGACTCTAAACCTCAACGTAAAGGCCAGTGTCATAAAGCTCCAGGAAAATGTCGGGGAGTCTCTTTGCAACCTTGGGGTAAGCAAGTATTTCTTAGAGAAGATACGGAAAACAATAACCATATGCAGTAAGAGCAGCCACAAAATGGTAAATTGGAGTTTGTCAATATGGAAAACTTCTGCAAACCTAAGACACCTTTAGGGAAAACATAGTTATCCATAGACTGAGAGAAAAGTGTTGTAATACATGAGCTGACAAAGACTATGTACAGAATATTTTCTTAAACTCCTGCACTACAATAATATAAAGATATACCAATAGAGAGATGGGCAAAATTTGAGCACACTCATTACAAACTAAGATATGCAGATCTCCAGTAATATATGCAAATGGTACATGATAAGGAGCTAATCGTAATTAGTCTTCAGGGAAATGCAAAGTACTAGTATAATAAGACACCACTCTACACTCGATAGAATAGCTAAAAAAAATCTTTGACCATAAAATATTGAATTAAATGTAGAGCAGTCAGAACTCTCATGCATAGCCAGAGTGGAGATAAAGAGGTTTTTAAATAAACGTTCTCTGTAGAAATGCTTTTTGGCAGTTAACAAGTTAATTATACATCTACCTGGTGACTGAGCAACCCCACTCCTAAGTACTTACGGTAGTGAACATAAAATTGGAAGATTTCCAAAGCCTCATACAAGAATGTTCATAGTAGCTTTATTTATAATGGCAAAGTACAGGAAACAAGGTCCCTTGTCTATCAATCAGAGAATGATTAGCAAACTTTATTCTATTTATTTAATGGAATATTCACAGCAATGTGAATGAACAAATGACTGAAATTTAAAACACACGTGATTTTTCATAGTGAAAGAAATTAGACATAAAAGAGTAAATACAGTATGCTTGTGTTCTAAAAAAAGTTCTACAAGAAAGAAAAGGAATATATAATGATAAGAAATTAAATTAATGGTTGTTTCTTGGGGTGGTATTTATTGGGAAGGGCCATGGAGGAAACCTTCTGTGATTTATAGGCATGTAGATTAAGCAATCCAATTGTGCATTTAAGATCTTTGTATTTCATTGCATGCAAATTATGCCTCAGTTAAAAGATATATTCTTCTTTGATTTTTAGCAAAAATTTTTGATAATGTTTTATTTCTTAATGTACAAATTGATACAGACATTTTGAAGTTAACTCTTATGAAAATTATTCCATTACTACCTAGACTGGTGCTTCCTTCCATGACAAGTGTAAATGCTTGTTTAGAAGTCCAGGAGCCACATAGGATTATATCATTTTCTAGTTAGAGAAAGTATATTCATCAGATATTATGAATGAAATGTAATAGAGCTATACAATGCACATAATAGGATACTATTAAAATATTTATTTTTAAAATAAATAATGTGTCTCCAGTTATAGGCTAGAAAATAACTGTAAATGTGCTGAATGCATTCTGAAACAGAACTAACATCTGTGGGAATGTAAGCTGGTGCAGCCACTCTGGAAAGCAGTATGGAGGTTCCTCAAAAAACTAAAAATAGAACTACCCTAGACCCAGCAATTGCACTACTAGGCATTTGTCCATGGGATACAGGTGTGCTGTTTTGAAGGGACATGTGCACCCCCCCATGTTTATAGCAGCACTATCAACAATAGCCAAAGCATGGAAGGAGCCCAAATGTCCATCGATGGATGAATGGATAAAGAAGATGTGGTGTATATATACAAAGGAGTATTACTCGCCAATCAAAAAGAATGAAATCTTGCCATTTGCAACTACGTGGATGGAACTGGAGGGTATGATGCTAAGTGAAATTAGTCAGAGAAAGACAACAATCATATGACTTCACTCATATGAGGACTTTAAGAGACAAAACAGATGAACCTAAGGGAAGGGGAGCAAAAATAATACAAAAACAGGGAGGGGGACAAAACAGAAGAGACTCACAAATATGGAGAATAAACGGAGGGTTACGGGAGGGATTGTGGGAGGGGGGATGGGCTAAATGGGGAAGGGGCATCAAGGAATCTACTCCTGAAATCATTGTTGCACTATATGCTAACTAACTTGGATGTAAATTACAAGATAAAAAATAAAACAAGTTAAAAAAATAAACTAGCATCTGTCCCCTTTGCATAAGCATTCATAAAATGCTGTGTGATATAAAAAATATTTGTATTCAGGCAGAAATCCCAACTTTAAAACGAAATTATCAATTACTGTCAGCAAATAACGGTTTCGAGAATAAATATGATGATGCGAGCATTTTACCTATTCTTCATAAATGCTTACATGCGCAGTCTTCGTTCAGTGGGAGTTTGAGGAAAGCGGGCGCTCTTTTTAAAAATGACACTGTCAGGTTCACTTCTTCTCCAGCGTTCCGAAGAACCTGAACCTGAAACAAAAAGGAGTGAAAATGATACCATCGTCAGTATGTTCACGAAATATCTTATGCGATAGCAAAGACCTTGAAATGATTGGGTGTCTTTTCGCCTCTCTTTTTTGCCCTAGAGGTGAGAAACATTTTATTAAAATAGGGAATGAATTACATAACATTGTAGGAATACAGCCATCACCTCCTTTCTCTTCCCACCATTTGGTGGTCCCCTGTTCGCTCACAATGTCATCATCTTCCGTTCATATTCATAGATATCTCTTACGTGTACGGTCTCTATTAGGCAATATGAGAGATTATGACTTCTATAGGAAGGTACGGTGCTCGAGCCTCTATGCCATTAATTTAATAAATATTTATTGAACCTCTATTATGCACCCCCTTGGACATATAAAAATAAATGACCCTGAAGATGTTGATGAAAGAGCTAATTCAAATTAAATAAAATTGCCCCGATTCACTCAAGCACTTTTGCAAAAACGACAACAACAAAACAAACAAGCAAACAAAAACACACAAGAAACACATAGGTATTCCTTTCCTGTCATATCACCGCATATTTTATGCTTCCTTTCCCTGCAAACTTGGAATAATGGTGAAGACTGTTATCCTCAACTCTCAACATGTTTCACATTGTAGACTAATGGGTTTACTTCTATCACTTACAGTAATGTCAATGTCTTAAAAAATTATATCAAGATACATGTGAGAAATAGCTAAAGAAGTACAAGAAGCTGAGGAGTTATTTAGAGCAAAGGTATCTAGAAAACATATAAATATATCTTAATTTAAAAAGCTCACATCGACTGAGAGGGGAATTGCAGACAATTAGTGAAGAGACGGCTAATGAACCTGGGAACACAGCTTGTTATTAAACATCCAGAAAAAACGCTCAACCTCCAGTCATGAGAGAATTGGCTATCAAAATGATTTAGAATGACTTCTGGTCCGGAAATGAGGGTATGGGTTCAGCTCCCTTTGCTCCCCACTCAGGGAGTATAAACACTCAAAAACTTGCAAGAGACAACTGAAATGCAAGGTGACCTCTGAAAGATCAAGGAAAAAAGAACTCAGTAGGGATCCCAGGACGGTAGCAACCGCAAAGAGGACACCAACCATCCAGCGGAGGAACTTCAACCCACTGCTGGATAAAGCATCCCTTTGTCCACTTAGTGGCACCAGGGGGGCCCAGGCTGAGAGAGCTCCTTCCACTTCCTCAAATAGCATCAACAGGGAACAGTGAGAAATCAATCAGACCCAAGACGCCAGACAGACTCTAAGAAGTATATTATCAATGGAACCACAGCCTACAAAACTAGGCTAGGACCTTTGTGGTAGAGTGAATTCCTGCTAAAAAGAAAAAAAAATCTTATGTAAGAGCCACAGTCTCAACATAACAAGCAAAGTGGCCAGGATATAATAAAATAGCATGTCCCTTGAAGACCCAGGAAAATCACAATTTAAATGAGCAAAGAGAGCTAACTCCAACTAGATGAATTACATCCTGGAATTATCTGACAAGGACTTTAAAGTCACCCTAATAAAAATATGTCAACAAGAAATGACAAATTCTCTTGAATCAAATGAAAAATTACAAACTCTCAGCAAAGAAATACAAATTATGAAAATAAAAGGAAAATTGTAGAACTAAAAAATGTGCTAACATAAATTAAAAAAAAAAAGAACCTTACTGAGGACTCTAGGTGGCTCAGTCAGTTAAGTGGCCAACTCTGGCTCAGGTCTTGATCTCACAGTTCCTGAGACCAAGCTCCGTGTCAGGCCCTGTACTGACAGTGCAGGGCCTGCTTGGAATTCTCTGCCTCCCTCTCTCTCTGCCCCTCTCCTTCTCACACTCTCTGTCTCTCACACACACTCTCTCTCCCTCTCAAAAATAAATAAACATTAAAAAAATAATAATAATAACAAAATTGGCTCAGTAATACAGTGACGATGACATAAGACAGAATCAGTAACTTGATGACAGAACAGTAAAGTTTGCCCACTCTGAGCAATAGACAAGATAAAGTCACACGCAGAAAAAAGTACTATATTTCATCACATTGAAAGTAGGAAAAAAGCTTAAAAATGAAGAAAATTAGATAATCATTTCTATAGATGCAAAGAAGCATTACAAAATACAGTTGATAGAAACTCAAAAACCTGAGTATACAAAAGAGTATCTTCATATTATAAAGAAGATATAATTTTTTTTAGAAACATCATAGTTAACTTCGATTTATTGAGACAGTTCTCTCTGAGATCAGAAATGAGACAAAAATATCCACTATCTTCAGTTTTCCTCAATCTTTCTTCAGGTCTTCTCACAGTAAGGCAAGAAAAGAGCTAATAAAATGCATGAGAATTGAAAGAAGATTGTTCAGAGAGAAGATAATTTCTTTACTTAAATTTTGAGAGAGAGAGAGAGTGTGTGTATGCACAAGTGGGGGAGGGGCAGAGAGAGAGGGAAGGACAGAATCTGAGCTGACAGTGGGCGTAAACTCATAATGTGAGCTGAAGTCAGACGCTTAGCCCGCTGAACCACTCAGACACCCCAACATAATTTTGAACATAGAAAATCCTTGGGAATCTATAGACATTATTACATGAGATATTAGCAGGTGAGTTACTGAGGGAGTTTAGCATGGAACAGTATAGACACAAAGCAATACCTTCTTAGAAAGAAAACCACAAGCCCCAAATGTAGTCACATTTGTTAGGCCTTCACCAAACCAGGGCCTAAAACCTAATCTAATTTCACTTGCAACCTCTCCCAGAAATGTAGTGAGGAATTTTCTGGTCAAGACTAAGGAGGTAATCTTCCTGCCTTCCTCCCTTCCTCCTTCCTCCCTTCTTTCCTCCTTCCTTCCTTCCTTCCTTCCTTCCTTCCTTCCTTCCTTCCTTTCTTCCTTCCTTCCTTTCTTCCTCCTTTCTTTCCTTCTTTCCTTCTTTGTTTTTTCTTTTTCTTTCTTTCTTTTTCTTTCTTCCTTCCTTCCTTCCTTCCTTCCTTCCTTCCTTCTTTTTTCTTTCTTTCTTTCTTTCTTTCTTTCTTTCTTTCTTTCTTTCTCCCTTCTTTCCTTCTTTCTTCTTTCTTTTCTTTCTTTCTTTCTTTCTTTCTCTCTTTCTTTCTTTCTTCCTCCTTTCTTTCCTTCTTTCCTTCTTTCCTTCTTTCTTTTTCCTTCCTTTCTTTCTTCTTTCTTTCTTTCTTTCTTTCTTTCTTTCTTTCTTTCTTTCTTTCTTTCTTTCTTCTCTAGTTGTCCCTCCCCATATCTGCCTATAATAAAAATCCTTCCATCTTGTACAGAACCTTAGAGCTTCTTTCTACTTGCTGGATGGAATGCTGCCTGATTCATAAATGGCTTAACAAAGTGAATTAGATTTTAAAATTTACTTGGTTACATTTTATTTTTGTAACAGCACAAAGGTCACCTGGTTTGATTGAATATCAACAAACATAACATTATTTTTTAAATAATGGAACTCTATGTTATGTCATGGATCACTGGACATAATACTGCGAAGATATCAATTCTCTCCTACTTTTCTGTAGATGTAAGACAACCCCATTCAACGTCCCAATGTTTGTGGGATTTTTTTTTACTCCATTTTGGCTTAGTGGGGACTTATGAGCTTGGCTTATGTTTTGCATTGACACATAACACTGATATAATCATTATTATATCATTGTATTAGGAGTTGGTGAGTCAGTGAAATATATGGGATGGTGGAATGCAACAGGTCAATCCTTACATTCCATAGTAAGTGTACAACAAATAATATCTACTGCTAAATAACCATATGAGCATCTTAAGCGTAAATATGAGAATAAACATGTATAAGTTAAATATGGTTGCCTCAGCAATCGGCAATGGGCAGCTACTTTACATGTGTACTTCAATCTTGAAGTTTTTATTCAAATGTAATTGCGAAAAATCGGAACAAATAATTTTCAATTGTAAAATCTCACCCTAAAGAGATAATTTAGTTTTGTCTTTAATAAAAGATCAAATATGGCTATCTTTCGGCAATCACAAGTTCAAGTCCTTGACACAGACACATTTCTTAATAAATGCAAGAATATTCACCTTTTCAGTGAACAGGATTGAGATAATGTGTTTAAATTTTTCTCAGCTTTGCAAATATGCTTTGAATGCATATTTAATCAGCCCGGTACTGTCGGGTTGGAAAATATAGGTTATACATCATGAGTAATGATGGATGTCATCTGGCTGCAAAATCAGAAATCTGCACCAATAAATCCAGCTGTCTTTTTCATTTTCACTCACATTTTATGATGCAAATCAAATGTGCATTTTGATCAGATCATGTATCAGCATGACTGTTCTATCATGTCGCCTTGGGTATGTACATGAGGAAAGGGCAAGAGATTGGTAAAGGATGGTAATCAATAGCAACAAAAGTGGGGCAGGTATTAAAATAGATATTTATAGGTTTATTCTATTAAACGATGACAAACCTAACAACTCAGTTTATGAACTGAATGTTTTTGAGTTCCACTCACCTGTTAGAAGGGAAACTTCATAAAATCATTTGTCTTCTTCACCCTTTCCTCCTTCCCCTTAGAGGATATTCTATCTAATATGAGATTTTCAAGAGGAATTTATCTATCTGCCACAGCTTTGGTATATGAAGTTAATTTTGCCCCTAGCTGGGAAGTGGTTTGTATTTTTTGTTTTTTAAAGACGATTTTTATAGAGGAGTTTAAGGTTTACAGCAAGATTGTAGGGAAAGCCCAGGGAGTTCCCGTATTCTTCCTGCCTCCACACATGCACAGCCTTCCCCATCATCGACATCCTCCACCAGAAGGGTACATTTGTTATAAATAATGAACTGACATTGACACACCATGATCACAAGGCACCCTGAGTCTATTGTTTACCTTAGGGTTCACTCTTGGTATTGTACATTATATGGGTTTGGACAAATATATAATGACATGTATTCACCATTATTGTATAATGTAAGTATTTTAACTGCCCTAAAAATTCTCTGTGCTCTGCCTATTCATCCCTGTCCCCTACCCCAACCTTGGGGATTAATTTTAATCGATGAAAAGAGGGACTTCTGCTTTGCCTGGGTGTACTTTAAGCACACACCAGGAAACACACACACACAGACGCATATACACACACACATACACACACACACACACACACACACACATCTTCAGTGGCAACAAAGGCAGTTAGACAGTCTGTGAGGGTCACAATCACTACCCTCGCATGATGTCAGAACAAGCAAGTAAGATTTCCATCTCCAGACTGTAAGATAAGTACTGCTGTTCACCGATGACAGTGATGGAAAACAGTTACCTAGAATTTCACATTAACATTTGACTCATCTCTCTTGACATATTGTTAAGTGCAGTAAATCATTTTCCTAAAGCCCTGACTCTTGGCTGAAAAGGAAATTAAATGTGACTTTGAGGAATGATTTCAAATACGTTGCTTCACAGACAAAACGACTAGGCTAACACTAGATACAACCACATGCTTTTCTGTTCATGTTAGGAAAATAATTACATGTCAACACGGAATAAACAAATCACTTTTTTATTATATATACTATTACGTAATCGCTTTTTGTTTATGTTAATTGTGGGGAAAAAAACTTGACTTACTACGTGTATTATGGGGTAAGAGTTTGAGAGGAAATTGTAATTGAACGGCTTTCCTGAATGGGGTCAGAGGGTCCTCTGGCCCTGTGCACCTGCCTTCACGTTCAGGTTTCAAAGGAATCTGCAGAATAACAGTTGACCGAGCAGACGGCCGTCTCTGAGGTGTGAGTGCAGGTGAATACATTAACACCCACAGATTACACCTGGGCTCACAGTGGCTGCCAGGTGGCAGGGCGGAAGATTGAGCCTTCTGAAGGGAGAACCATTTGGCCAAGGAAGGAGTCTACAGTGGTCACGAGAACTGGTGCTATTGGGTTGCTAGGAAATCAAGTGTAACAGCGGAGATTATCCAACTGGAAAATGAGGTATGGAACTGTATCCAGGAAGATCACATCACATCACCACCGGAAGTAGGGGGTGAACCAACTCTGAGAAATCGACTATAATTTAGAATCTGGAAGAAGCAATGCAGAAGAAGAAAGGGATTTGGGCTGATTTTAAAATAGCATCTTTCACGTTGAATTGGTGTGATCAGGGGGCTAGAGAACGGTGCTGGAAGGGCCAGGAGTAGATGGGATAGGGATCAGAATTTATCACGGACAAAGCAGTTCAAGAAAGGCAATGTGACCCTCTTGAGGGTGCATTCACTCATTTCTTCATCTTGTCTGCATGTTAATTTGTGAAAACAGTCCATATATGTAAAGGGATACAACAGGAGGCTTCCTACAGTCATTTCTAGTCTAAATTTATGTTGCTTTAAAATGAAAAGTCACAGCAAAAATGTATATCCGGTTATATGTTTAAAAAAAGAACGACTGAAATTTTAATATTTCTGAATTCATAGAGTTTCTGCCTCAAGTAGTGTTGAAGTATGCAGTAATTTTTGGATTCTGGTAAATATTACAATCAAGAATAAAATTTGAATGAATAAGAAATTTCAGCTCTAAAAATAATCAGGATATAATAATAATATCAATGAATTTTAATATGCAAGAAAACCATTTACTTCAGTGAGGCGAAATGTTGAAACATTTGAGCAAATTTTCCTGGATTATTTAAAGCTATGACTAAAAATAATTCCATCACTTTCAAAGACTCCATTGAAATGAGATTTTATGTAGCAAAAGTGGGTGAAAAGTCAAATGCTAGATGAATGGAACTTCAATGTAACAAGCAGAATACATTGTTAACTAGTTCACATGGCTGTAGAAATGCTATTACAGCATTTGTTTTAATTCCAAGATGATTTCCTCAATAATTCAAGCAATATTTTACTTTGTCTTCTTATTGTTATATGGCCAATTGACTAGTTTATGTTCTATTAAGCAGGCTTAATTAAATTTTAAAATTCCTAAAAGCTTTACTTCACAAACGGCATCAGGGACAGATGGGTTCAAAACTAAGTTTTATCTAATTCTTAAAGAAGAAATTATTCCAGCATGAAATTATTCCAGCATGAAATTATTGAAGTCTCTTCGTGTTACAAAGTCAAACTAAAGTGAAAACAAATAATAAAAGCTGACATAAATCATATGAAGAAACAAAAGACCACTGTTAATATAAAGATAGATGTAATAATTTAAATACACTATTCACTTATAGAATCCTACAAGTGACAAATAAAATTATACTATGACCAAATAGGCCGTATTTCAAAATAGCAAACCTGGATAAATATCAAGAAGTTATTATCAATGTAATTAATTTCATCAAGGTAAATATACATAACCTATTAATAGTTTCAATAATAGATAGGTGGGGGGGGGCAGATTTTGTCCTCTCCATTAGAGTCTGAAAGGACAGTTGGTCAAACTGAGCTGTAATTTCTAATAAAAACTCTAAGAAAAACAGGAATAGGAGAAAATCTCACGATGCTTCCTGAATATCCCTGGCTGTTGCCTGAGCCTACCATGGTCCCTCTCTAAATATGCCCATGGCCTCATCCTGACTTCCTCTGCTTTTGCCTCAAAAATCATCCCAGTAAGTCCTATCTTCATCCATCTATTTAAAGTTACAGCTCTCCACATACCTCTGCCCTCATTTCCCTGTCCTACCTGTCATTTTTCATACCTATTAGCACATTCCTACCTACCCCATAGTGTGCTGACATATTATGTCTAACGTTCTTCTATCTATGCACCATGAAAATGTGTGCATGCAAGGGCAGCAGGCTGTATCTTTTTGCAGGTATGTTCAAAGAGTCGGGCATGGCATAGCACCTATCTCATAAAAAGTCCTCATTAAGTAGTTTTGGGTGATTAAGCTATTAAGTTTTATTAAAAATCATTTTAAAAAGCAAAAAAAAATTTTTTTCCTACATGTTGAAGCAGCGAGACCATGTCAATTAAAATCAGATACTAGATAAAGGTGTTCACGGTCTCCAGTATTTTTCAAAAAATGTTTTATGAGTTCTACAAACATAGTGAGATAAAAAAATAAAATTTTATAAATATTAAGAAAATAAAATCAACCCATTATTAAAAATATAATTGTGCACGTAAAGAATTCTCCACGAAACACTAATTGGAATTTAAAAGAAAAGGTCTTTTTCTTAGTTACAATACACACCAGGGGAAAATATTAAAGATCTGGAGGGAAAAACCTATAAAATCCTTAGATGTTTGGAGCACCTGGGTGACTCAGTTGGTTGAGCTTCGGGCTTTGGCTCAGGTCATGATCTCATGGTTCCTGAGTTCAAGCCCTGCATTGGGCTCACTAATTGTCAGCCTGTCAGGGAGGAGCACACTTTAGATCCTCTGTCCCCTCTCTCTGTCCCTCCCCCTCCTGCTCGCTCTCTCTCTCTCTCTCTCTCTCTCTCAAAAAACAAATAAAACATAAAAAAACAAAAATCCTTAGATTTTTCAAAGCATATATTGCTTTCAAGTAATTTGTATTTTTTATTGAAGGATAGATACCAAACTCTAAAGCCTTGCAAGGATATGCCACATACTTGGTGAAATTTTCTAGGAGAACAAATTAAGTCCAAAGAAAGTATTAAAATAGCCTCCAGAATATCCAAAAATGCTAAGAAGAGCAGCAGTAGGGCTTGGGAGGAGCTGAGCTAGTCATGTCTGAATATGTTTGTCACTTAATCCAATCAGCATGTTATTGATATGTAAATAAATTAGTAGAAATGGATAAAAACTACAAAGTTGATCTCAGTGTACTTGAACTTTTAATACACGATAGAGATGTTTTTCTTTTAATCAAGTGTTTAAAAGACTGGTTATAATAAATGGTACAAACATATCTGGCTATCCTTTTAGAAGAAAATAAAATAGGATACAATTTTAAGCAATATACTAGCAACAAGTCTTAATGAATTAAAGATTTAAATGTAAATACTCTGTCCAAAATAATGTAAGACCCTATATGTGGGATTCCATGTAAAACCTAGGGGTGAGAAGAACATAGTAAACCGAACAACAACCGAGCACCTAGGAGAGGCAGTTGTGTCTCTAAAGCTATATACAGATAGATATCAATGTATCTAAATGTACATTTTGCCACACTTTTGCCTGTTCTTTGAATTCAGCTGAATTAGTCACTCTTTTTCAAATAGAGAGGAAGAGAGCTGCTTCTTATTTTGTTTTTCTGCTTGCTTGTTTGTTTTGGTTGCAACTTGGTCAGTAACTCCTAGACAGGGCCACTGCTCCTTTGACCCTTGACACTGTTCTGAATGATCTCGAAAGGAAAGTTCCAAGATTTACTTATTTGCTAAGACCCACCAATAGGGAAGCGCAGTTTTCAAATTCATCATTTCACTCTTGTGCTGGACAAAAGCACAGGGAATAACGGGCTTGAATATTGCAGCTCATTAGATACAGAAATGACACTAGACGCACGGGCTAAATGCTGCCTGCGTGACAGCTGGGGGGCCACCCACCCTGTCCTAACCACCACTGTCACTCTTAATTAACTGATGCATACATCGATGGTTCTTTACATACTACACTTTCAGAGATGATGGTGCAACACTTAAAATATCCCGGCAATAATTCAATAGGACAATATCGTCTCTACTGAATATTGGGCCACATTATCTGACTAATAAATTATTTGGATTTGTTCACTGGTTTCCACTAAGTCTTAACATACAGTTGTACGTGTAATAGACCACAGTTCAACAACTGAATAACGTGTCACCAAGCGTGCAAGCTCTAACGCAGCCTTAGGTTTGTGACATAAAGCCTGTGAGGTACACAAGACAGAAGTCACTGCTTTTAATTTTACAAATGGGAAGTGGAAAACATTTCAAAGTTAAACGACTTGCTCAAATATAGCGGCTAAAAATGACAGACTGACGAGTAAAATTACATGTATGAGCGAGTTCTCCATTTTTCCCACTGGGCCTTTTTCCAAGGAGGTTAATGGCAAACCTTCAATAATTATTTTAAAAAGCATATTTGAGTCTCATGGTGATTTTGAGATGATAATCCCCACCTCTCAGCTCTCACATAGCCCCTATAGACAGAGTCCATTTACCCTGTATCACCTCACTGCCCTAGTACTGAGAAGGAGGTAGAAAACGCCGTCCCCCCGGGTACTAGAAAACAGGGTAACATGGAGGGAGGGGCTTCTCTGTAAATTAGTAAGACTGCATTTGTGTAAATTACTTACTTTGCATATTTCCCTTCTGGGATTAATGACTATGGAGTTTCAATCAACGCAACGAACATACATCAGGTGTCTACCATATTCAAAACACCGTATTTTGTAATCCAGAAAATCTGGAGTGTTGAGATCAGGACAATAAAGCCCTTTGGTTCTACAGATTATCCAACCAGCGAGAAGACAGGTGTTCACAATAAAATAAAAGGAAAAACAAAGGCTACAAGAAAGGTTTTTAAAAGTGAACACCGTAGGTAACTTACTCAGACCCAAACCTACTTAGCTTGCTAGACATCACGGGATTTTTGTCTAGTTTCTCTGCTGATAATACGGGTAGCATTGATGTTGGGCACAGTCTTCTCATTGCTTAGCACGACAAGAACAAACAAAAACCAGGGCAATGCCTGCCCTCACAATGGGAAGCTCTCCGGTGTTTTTCCGTCAGTCTCTCACTGGTCATACCTCAGAGATCATCAGTGCCTTTAGCACATGAACAAGCGTTCAATTACCAAACCAAATGTAATCAACTGCTTACTGAGGCCCGAAAATATTTAAATCAGACCTTTATGTTTGAATGACTCCCCATCTTCCTTCAGAGATGCCAAGTATATTTATAAAATGCAGTCACTGCACATTAATAAAGCACATTCCATTCAAATCTTGAGGGAAGGGAAAGAAAAGACTTCTTTAATAGGCCGAAAGTATTGTAACTGATTTCTTATACATGGTTGTAATATCCGAAGCAGAAGAGTGAGGTACAGAACCTGTCCATATTTATCTAAGAAAGTCCAACGTGTTTAATTTTTTTTTAATGTTTATTTATTTTTGAGACAGAGAGAGACAGAGCATGAATGGGGGAGGGGCAGAGAGAGAGGGAGACACAGAATTCGAAGCAGGCTCTGGGCTCTGAGCCGTCAGCACAGAGCCCGACGCGGGGCTTGAACTCACAGATTGCGAGATCATGACCTGAGCCGAAGTCGACGCTCCACCGACTGAGCCACCCAGGCGCCCCCGAAAGTCCAGAGTGTTTAAAACAAAGTTTCATGAAGATGTCAATATTGTATAATCATATTGGATTGCAATACCCAGCGTGCACACTTCTTCTAAGTTCATATTAAAACCACAGCTCCATGAATGTTTAGTGTGTAAACAGTGTTCCAGATTTAAGTCGAATGCCTGAAGGAAGAAAGAAATCATAACGCTTTCCCTTATTTTTATAGAATCCTGCATAAGATCATCTCACACCAAATGAATTGTTGAAATCTGAAAAACAAAGCTAAATGTTATCACACCCACATTAGATTTGCAGCTGCAGGATACAGTTGCTAAATACTTGTTTGTGCATATTATCGTAACACGTTTGCACAACATAGAACTAAGAAGTAAATATTTTACCACTGCTTATACTGCTCCCTGCCGCACCCTGTCATCTCAGCCTATTGCGTGAGCCATTTAAATATGCCATTCTAAATTTTAAACGCCATCCCCCTGTGATGCACGCTGGGTACAGTACAAACACGCTGATACCATTAGCAACATTGTTGGGGCCACCCGAGTACGCGGTGCTGCACTTCCTTGGTAACTGAAGTTTGCACAGGGAGAAACACAGCCGTGCTGCTATGGGAAGCCGGTGGGTTTCTTCGGGTGTCTGGTAATTTGAAATATTTGCGAATAGATGTGTATGTGTCAAATATAATATGTGCAGAAGTAGGGGAACTAACTTGCATTATATGTTGCTAAGGACGTGAAGAAAAAAATACATCTGTTCTTTTGCTTAATGATTACTTCAAATTTCAGCCTTCAGAGAACTCCCTCATGCACAAAAATGTTGGAGATACTACAGTCGTAAGAGCCCTTACGATATTTAGCAAACTGTGCAGGATGCGTGTGCTTTATGAGACGCATGTACTTGGAAGCCTTGCATGTTACTTACATGGATATTACTGACAGGATATAAGAATGACCCTTGGCAAAATTATAAACTGACCTCCTTTCTATTTTGTCACCTCGAACTTCTCTCTAGTCTACTTTTCTACTTGGAACCCTGCTTCTTTTCCAACAGAGTCCCTAAGGACACTCCTGCCACCTGGTACCTGAATGACAAAAACAAGGAAACAACTCTGGGAAAATCTCTTTGCATTCAACACTCAGCGGCTTCCTCAAACCGCATGAGTCATGGTCCCAATCCAAAGGAGGTGCCACAAGGGGGTATCCACGACCATTTGTTAAACGGAGATTGGGCCCTTCAAGTTCTTAGAACTGCATTTTTGTCAGAGGCCATCTGGGATCACTGGGTGGCCTCAAAGAAATGGCTTAGCAACGAGGAATTTAAGCTTTATCTGTTTAAATGAATTGGAGTAAATTAATGGCAATTACAAAAATCCGTAGGCTATTCATTTGAGACATAAAACTGAAATGGTTTATGTTCCATGAAGACATTTTAAGAATGAATGTTCGCTGAGGTTATGTGAACTCACAAATAGTACCTTCAGATGAGACGGCATTAGAGAAAACCAGTGATTATAATTCTCACAAACATTTCCTTTGAAAAGCAGGTGGTACGTAGGTGAGAATAAGGGCAGCTGGGCTCCCTTCCCAGCTGGAGTATGAAACGCTAGAGCCATATGTCTTTTGAAATTCCTTTATTCACATTCCACCTGCTTTAGGTCTATGTGGAGTCCTGGGGAGGATAAGGGTTCCTGTTTGTCAGGAATAAGAGGAAGGGAAAAAAAAACTGCTCTGTCTCCATAGCAACCTGGGACAGCTGTACCCCCAGACAGAGCAGCTCCACAGCTATAACCTACTGAGAGCAAAGAAGAAGCATGGGAAAGACATGTTGACAGATTGACTGGGGCCACAATTTGTCAGCTCACTGGACTGGGAAATCGCTACAACAACACTGCTGACTCGTTCCTATCTTTGCTTCATAAACTGGAGACTCAATAAATAGGTGTGTAACGCATGGCACGGCGGGCCGAACACTCCAGGGCCGGCTTGGATTCTGCTCGCCACTGGAACTGACCATCTCCCTTCCATGACTGTGCAGACATCAAAAAGCGAATTAAGAGCAACAAACATTGCATCGTAAAGGAGACCATGAAGACTAATAAAGTATGCCTTCTCTTTGATACTGCTTTGTGAAAGAAGCTCAAAGGAATTCTTAGACATTTTCTAAACCAATGATCACACTCTCTTTGATGTAACTAGGAGATGTATGACCTTATTCCAATTGTTGGTAAGAAAAAAATCTCAGAAAGATACTATGATTTCCTTCCTGAAGTGCAGAGTAACAAAGTGAAAAACCAACTGCAGGCGTCGTGTATTAAATCTCAATGGCTTTGCACATAGGAAAACAGCATACTTTTTCAACTTCGTTGGATGTGGTCATAATTATTTGCTACCCAATAAGCATAATACTTCACATTCCTTGAATAAATGAAACATGGATAATTATAGGAAAAGAGCGTAAACATTTCCAAATAAAGCACGTTATAAATTGTCTATCACTAGCATCTGATAATACTTTGTATGTTGTATATAATACCTTATATTGTCTTCTGTGTATCATACCATGTGCTACATGTTGTATAGTATGCCTTATATTGTATATTGTATATGTTATACTGTATGCTGTATATAATACCTTACATTGTATATAATATATTACCTATGTTGTATATAATAACTTATAAAAACTTAACAGTTTCTATGCTTTCAAACTGTGACTGCTCTGTTTTGTGGGGGACATCATCATCTTAAACTATAAACCATTTACAAGGAGAAACCGAGTATCTAGTATGATTTTTTTATCTAGGCTTTTTTTATCTATTAACTGTATTTCCAATACAAATGGAAATTGTATTGATAATTGATAATAGAATTGATAATTCTATTATCTATTAACTGTATTTCCAATACAATTAATATTTAATAAAAATAATAGCAATTACAGTTTTTGTCTCTCACATATTATTAGAACTATATCACTCTTGAAACAATTGTGTACTCTTATTTTCACAACCTTTCTATTTTTTTCAATGAAATATTTTGTATTGTTAAATATAGGCTGATTTATGTTGTAAAAGTAAACATATTGTACTAATCTTTATTAGACCATATAAGGTATTCTATAACAGGTCATCAAAATATAATTTTGTAAAGAATGTAAAATGCCTTTGACTAAGCCTTCAATATCGAGTCGGTGTGAAAAGAACACTGTTGAGATTATAAATATTTTCTGGAAACTTTATGCCATCAACGTTTTTCATACCAAAAGAGCATATCTCATCTAATTATTTTAGTGCTACCTGGCGGTTTGTTTCCATTTACTTTCTCGATTTTTTTATGATGCTATAAGTCAGGAACACATTACTTTCCCTGAGCAGCTTTCCAGGTAAATAGTAAATAAGTAAACCAAGCATTACGGGTCCAACTCTTGAAATGGAACCAGAGGTATTTCTCTCCTGTATATTTCAAGATATCTCCAGTCAGTGAAGTGAAAATGGCTGTATCCCTTCCAGGGGCACTGCAGGCACCTGACAAAAGGTTGGCCTGAAAGTTAAATTTGCTCGTGTTGAAAAAGATCTCAAGGAAAGAGAAGACGATAATGATTTCCAAAGCTATAATGAGAGTGAGTGTAACTGTGCGTGTGGTGAAGAGAAGGAGAAGGAGGAGTGACTTACTACAGAATGCTACATTGAAGAGTTTGTGTTAGGTCTCATGAGTTAAAAAAAGAAACTACGTGTATTATCTTTCAAGACATTTGACATGTAGTTCTAACCAGAAGTGTTCTTTCCTCAGTTAGATTGAGGTCCTATTATTTCTTTCATCTCCATAATTAGTTATCTATTTTTATAACCTTTCCTCATCCAGTTCATTATCCTAATCAAAGACCTTTGCTGAAACTTCTACAATGAAAAGTACAACAACGTTCATTAAGACCCCAGGAAATCTTGAACTAGAGATAAATATCTGTAATTGTTGGGGTCTCGTCAACAGAAACTAATTGAGGCATTTCGAAGAAAGGAATTTAATCAAGGGTTTAGGGGGAAATCTCAACGGAGGAATGAGGCAATGTGTAGATTAGCTTTTGCAGAAACCCTCAGCCAGCCTGATACTGGGAACAAGCCATAGGGGTGATGTTGGTTGGGCCCAGGAGCCACACTGGTACTAGCCTGGACGTTGGGGTCTCTGTGAAAACAGAGGAAGGGTGTCTCCGTGAGTTACAGTCAAGCCAGGATGTACAAATCTTACGCCGTATGAAACCATATTGTCTGCAGATGTTTGCTAAATGAATCATCAGGGACATTCAGAAGGTGGAGGAAAGTTGGATGGCAACAAACAAACAAACAAACAAACAAACAAAGAATTCTACCCCCCAGTGAGGAAATAGGTAGAAGACCAGCATTAAGAAACCCATCGTAAATGCTGCAAGAGAAAAAGCATTTTTCTATTATCACAACACACTTCAGATTTGGAGCACTCAAAAACACTGTCAGCAGTTGGTATGAGATGAGATTCACATTCAGGACAGAAAGCTGAATCAAGAGTTCTTTAAAACTCAAGCTCTATTACATTCCTGAAAAAAAAAAAATAAAAACAGCTAAAAATTTAAATTCCCATTACATTTTGAGAAGAAATTATTATAACAAAATCATCTCCAAACTATTTAATCTAAATGGCATGTCCTCGTCAAAAGCTGAGCTCTGGAGCTTGAGCCTATGAGTTTGAATCCTATTTCCACAATTTGCCAACTGCATAACCCTAGGCAACTGATTTAACTTCTCTGTGATACACATTTCTTATCGGGGAAGTGATGGCAATAGTCATCTCTATCTAACAAGTTTTTGAAGATTAAGTGTTTTGCTACCAACAAAATGCTTAGACAAGAGCTTGGCACCATATTTCCTTAATAAATGTTAGCTCACATTACCAGAAAACTATTTAGGTTAAATGAAGTAAGAATTTCATATAAAATGTTTTACTATAGAACTGTATTTATTTCTATAATGGGAAAAATTAAAAATTGTTTTCTTTAGTATAGGGAGGACTCCGGTATAGACTCAGAATCACATCTGACTATACACACCCATTCACTTTTGTGCCTTAAAAGCCACAGGACGAACTCCCGGAAGTCTTCAACATCAAATAGTATAGCTGATTGAAATCGGAGGAATCCCCAAGAAAACCAAAGATAGCTTTGGCCATACAAACACACTACTACACTCTGAGATAGACAAGGAAGGCAAAATCTGAAAATTTACTTCCAATGGGCACAGTTTACATTTTACAGACATCCTGAAATTGGAAAAATAAACACAAACAAACACAACACAACACAACAAAACAAAAAACCCACCAAACTGGTGATTAGGAAATTGCTTCAGTATTTAGAAAAGTGAAATGGCTGATAATAACCATCCCATTTCCGAGACAAAGAAGAACTCTAAACTAAGTCTTAACAAATTTTACATGTCATTTAGAAATTTATAATTGGGACACAGAAACAAGGGAAGGAATCCAAAAGCCTGTAATTAAATCCTAAAGCAATCAAGTGCATTTGGGAATGACTTAAGAGTCTAAAGAGTTTTTCAAAGGGAGGTTTTCAAAATGGTAGGTGGAGATTCAGATTCTGTTGATTCATCTGTAATCCCATGGTTCTTTGTGGGAAAAGTAAAGACATATTTTAAAGCCTGTAGTCCAAGGGCTGATATATAAAGCTTCCTTTCTTAAGATGGCAAAAGAATGTTGTGACAGACAACTGAATAAAAATCTGTGGGAATTATCTTGAAAGAGTGAGAAAAGAAGAAACAAGGTCCATAAGAGAGGAGGAAAACCACTTCTTAGTGGGACAGCCTACTTTGCGGTGGAGAGGGCATTGCATTATTTCATTCACTATATATTTATTGATCGCTGGGACTGTGTCAGTACACAAAGCATTGAATAAAAGAGAAACAATTCTCACTCCCAAGGAGTTGACATTCTGGATAGGAGAGTGAAAAAAAAAAACAGTCAAAGAAAAGAGAAAAATATAAGGTCATTGTAAGTACCTTTGGATTTAGTTTTTTTTTTTGTTGTTTTTTTTTCCTAAGTAAACTTTTTATATGAGAATAGTTCTAGATCTATAGAAAGTTGAAAAGAGCATTCCTATAGAGCCCACCCCCAGTTTCCCCTACTGTTAACATTTTGCACTCATATAGTTCATCTCTCAGAGGTCATGAACCAATATTGGTACATTCTTAACTAAGTTGGCATTTTGCCATTCTAGGGTTGCCATTCAAGTGAGGGCATAAGCTGGACAGGCAAATAGATAATGGGGGAAGGCAGCAAACTATGCAAACAGACGAAGTGTGTCCGCCTAGAGTTGCCAAAGCTTCTAATCTCTTCAGGAAAAGAAAGCAATTCTGAATTTTTATGCGATCTCTTGATTTTCTTTAAAATTTCTAACTGTAGCAAAATACACATCAAGTTTAATGTGTTAACCATTCATAAGTGTACAATTTAGGAGTTTATACATACTTACATTGTTGTGCAACAAATGTCCAGATGTTTTTCATCTTGTAAAAGTGAAACTCTACAACCATTAAAAAAACACCCCATTTCCTCTCCCCGACCGTCCCTGGCAACTATCATTCTACTTCCTGTTTCTGTAAGTTTGAGTAGTCTGGATACATCATATAAGAGGAGTCATACAGGATTTATTTATTTGTAGGTGCGTGACTGGTTTATGTCTCTTAGCAAGGGGTCCTCAAGGTTCATTCATGTTGTAACATTTGACAGGATTACTTTCCTTTTAGGACTGAGTCATAGTCCATTGTAGCATTCTAGTTTTACTTTCCTTGCCTGGGTTTTTGGTGTGATAGGCAAGAAATCATTGCCAAATCCAATGTAAAGCTTTACCTTTGTTTTCAACTTGGAATTTTGTAGTTTTAGGTCTTACATTAAAATTTAATCAATTTGGGGCACCTGGGCAGCTCAGTCGGTTGAGCATCCAAATTCGACTCACGTCATGATCCCGAGGTTCACGAGTTCAGTCCCCGTGTTGGGCTCTGTGTTGACAGCTCAGAGCCTGGAGCCTGCTTCAGATTCTGTCTCCCTCTCTTTCTGCCCCTCCCCCGCTCACACTCTGTCTCTCTGTCTCTCTCTCTCAAAAATAAATAAACGTTAAACGAATTAAAGATATTTAATCCATTTTTAGTTAAATTTTGTGTATGGTGGAAGGGAAGATTCCAAAAGCATTTGTTGAAAAAACTGTCCTTACCTTATTAAATGGTCTCAGTATCTGTGTCAAAAATTATTTGACCATATATATGAGGGTTTATTTCTGGACTCTCTATTCCATGAGTTTATACCTGTTTTTACACTGCTTCTACATCATTTTCATTAATGTGGGTTTGTAATAAGTTTTGGAAGTGTGAGACCTACAATTTCGTTTTGGATATTCAGGGTCATTTCATGGATTTTTCTATTTCTGCAAAAAATAATGTTATTGGGATTTTTTTAAGCTTATATATTTATTTTGACAGAGGGAGACAGAGAGCTAGGGAGGGGCAGAGAGAGAGGGAGAGAGAGAGAGACAATCCCAAGCAGACTCTGCACTGTCAGTGCAGAGCCCTATGTGGGGTTCGAACTCATGAACTATGAGTGTATGACCCGAACCAAAGCCAAGAATCAGACACCTAACTGACTGAGCCTCCTAGGCACCCCTCATTGGGATTTTGATAGAGACTGCATTCGATTTGCAGATTGCTATTGACATGTTAACAAAATTATATCTTTTTAAATGTTTATTTATTTATTTTTGAGAGAGAGAGTGGGGGGAGAGGGGCTCCAACATGAGGGTCCTTTGCATGAACCGAGAGACCCCTGAGAACCATGAGAACCTGAGCCTAAATCAAGTCAGACGCTTAACCGGATAAGCCACCCAGGTGCCCCACTATTTTTTTTTCTTGGTGTTAATATAGATGGAATTAAATCCTTCATTTTTGTTTGGATTGTTCATGATAGTGTTTAAAAATGCAACTGCATTTTTATCCAGTTACTTTGCTGTGTTTACTAGTTCTAACATTTTTAATGTAATCTTTAGGATTTTCTACATGTAAAATTATGTCCTCTGTGAAGAGAAATAATTTCATTTCTTCTTGTCCGATATGGATGTCTTTTGTCTTTCTTTTTTTTTTTTATTTTTTTTTAAATTTTTTTTTTCAACGTTTATTTATTTTTGGGACAGAGAGAGACAGAGCATGAACGGGCGAGGGGCAGAGAGAGAGGGAGACACAGAATCGGAAACAGGCTCCAGGCTCTGAGCCATCAGCCCAGAGCCCGACGCGGGGCTCAAACTCATGGACCGCGAGATCGTGACCTGGCTGAAGTCGGACGCTTAACCGACTGCGCCACCCAGGCGCCCCGTCTTTTGTCTTTCTTGACTAATTGCACTGGCTAAGACTTTCAGTACTATGTTGAGTACAAGTGGTGGGAGTAGGCATCTTTATTTTATTCCTGAATTTAGAGAAAAAGCTTTTAAGTCTTTTGGTCTTTTGCTACCGAGTATGATTATGCTGGGCTTTTCATATATAAAGCCTTTGTTATGTTGAGGTAATTTACTTCTATTCCCAGGGTTTTTTTTTAAATTTTTCAATGTTTATTTATATTTTGAGAGATAGAGAGACAGAGACAGAGAGAGGGAGAGAGAGAGATAGCATGAGCGGGGAAGGGGCAGAGAGAAATGGAGACAGAATCTGAAGCAGGCTCAAGGCTCTGAGAGACCCACACGGGGCTCGAACTCACAAGCTGAGCCGTGAGATCATGACCTAAGCCAAAGTCGGACACCCCGTCAACTGAGCTACCCAGGCGCCCTGTGTTTAGTGTTTGCTTTTTTTTTTTTTTTTTTTTTTTTTTTTTTTGGTCAGAAAATGGTGCTGAATTCTGTCAAATGCGTTTCTACATCAATTGAGACAATCATTACGTTTTCTCACTGGTAAGTATTCCATTTCATGATTGTACTACAGTTCGTTTATCCATTCATACGTTGAAGGGCATGGAGATTGCTCTAGTTTTCAGTAGCTGTGAATAAAACTACTGAAAATTCCTATATATATTTTTGTGCGGACATATGTTTCCATTTTGGGGGAGGGTAAATATCTTTGAATGTGGACGCTGAATTTTACATTACTGTTTAGCTTTGTAACGGTCAAACCATGGTTTCATTTTGCATTTTCACCTGCCATCAATGAGAATTTCTCTTGCTTTACATCACCAGCACCTCATATTGTTGGCTTTGAGCTGTGCTATTCTGCTAGATTTGTAGTGGCAACTTGACTATTCTGTTTCACTTGTGGCACATAATAGATGACAATTTTTAAACACATAGAAAATAAGCATGTTGTAAGGGTATCAGCCCACAGAATTGAAGCAATGGGTGTGGAAACATGTTCTGGTAGGAAGGAACAAGGGTTTCTACACACACTCACACACACACACACACACACACACACATGCACATACACAGTGATTTTTAAATGATGGCTTGATTAAGATGTTTCACCAGGGCTGACATGAAGAAATTTACACCTCTGTACTGGAGTCTTGAACGCATTTCAATCACGAAACATAATCTCATACTAATATTTTACACTTATTACATGCTTTTAGAGCTAAAATTTCTTGTTGGGGACATCAAATTTGGCCAAAAATAGTCCATTGGTTTATATTCTACTTTCCAGGGAATAGAGCAAGGGAATATGTATTCCGTCTCTTATTTTTTTCTTATTCTAGCCACAGCTCTATTTCCCAGTTATTCTTGGAATGTTCCCCCTCTGATGCCAGGAAACCCAAACTGGCAAATGACGTCTATAAATGCAATGGGAAAGACTCAAAGTCGAGAGTGACTTATCAGGAAAAGTCTCTGATCAGAGTTTTAGTCTGAGCTCTGGACGGCATGAATGACCTACCATGGAGATCAGGGGAGAAAACTGTAGGCAGAGATGACAAGGGCAAAGGCACCAAGGTGAACGTGAGCCTAGGTGGGAGAAACCAACAACAGTATGAGGGTATGTGGGGGCTGCCACTGGTGGGCTAGTGGGAGACTGGTACCAGGTAATTTTGGGAATGGTGGGCATGTAGGTCATTTAAGCCCAGATAGAGTTTTCATTCATTTTACATGTGCTGGGAAACCACAGAACATTTTCCAGCAGAAGTGATGCGATGGCTGCTGTGTGGTAAGTTGCTCATGGTGGGGGCACGTGGGGAATAAGCTTGGAAATTTCCTGGGCTTGCACCAATTGGTTAATAGGGCATAAAGAATAATAAAGCCATAGGATGCTCACACCCAAGTTTGGGTAAACAAGATTAGGTGAATAAGGATAGAGAAGGGGGACTAAGGCCCCCAGAATAAAGAGGGGCTAAGACCCTCAGAATAGGGGGGGTGGCAAATGCCCCCAATACAAAGGTATAAGAGGTAAACAAGATTAGGTATTCAGGTCAAAAGTGCCCCCCGCATTTAGTACTATAGCAGAAAGCGGCTTTCACAGGAAGGAAGGACCAAATTAGGTAAACAGGTGAATAGAGCTACAGACCGCTGTGCTGTGGGTGAAGGTGCCCAGAGCAGAGCTGATTAGCAAAAGAAAAGGGACCTTGTTAACCCTGAGGTCATTTGCTCTGTCTCATCCCCTAGGCTAGCTAAGATGAACAGAGATGCTGCCTCATGTCTGCTGTAAACACCCTTCCTCCCATGCCCGGAGTTTGTTTTGTATTAACCCAAACCCCTAACCCCGAATATCTTTAAGACTCCCTTTCCCCGACGCCCATGAGTTAATGTTCACAGAATTATTGTCGCTTTGTGCACGTCCCTCACCATGTTTGTAAGCCTTCTGATCTTAATAAAAACGGAGCAAGGACCCTTATTTGTTTTAAACCTCTGAGCCATCATAAGTAATCTTGGCCAAATTCCAATAAGAATTATTGCCAACTAGGGGCGCCTGTGGGGCTCAGGCAGTTAAGCATCTGACTCTTGGTTTTGGGGCAGGTCATGATCTCACGTTCATGAGTTCACGTCCAGCCTCAGGCTCCACACTGTGGAGCCTGCTTGAGATTCTCTTTCCCTCTCTCTCTGCCCCTCTCCGTGCTCTCTCCCTCCCTTTCTCTCAAAATAAATAAATAAATAAACTAATTTTGTAAATTATTGCCAACTAGTGCTCAGTAAGTTAACAGAAGATTTATTTGCCGCGTTTTTCTCACTTTATTTTTCTTTAATTCAGAAAACCTGGTTGTGCTAAATATTTGATTACTTTTAAAAATTCAAGAAAACTGAAAAATGGTTGTACATGGATGTTCATTAGGTGGAGATGACAAACATCTACCTGTTATACTACAGTGATATGAATATTTCTAGAGTCCCTGAGTAGATTTTGAAATCATATTGCCACACAAGCATTTTCTGAGTATTAGGCTCTAGCAGGGATGCACTACAGTTTAACCATCGCCATCAAAAAATATCTGGATGTTTCCCCTTTGGGGCAGTTAGCAATATATCTGCTATAAACATTCATGCATGGTTTTTGTATGAACATAACTCTTCAGGCCCTGGATGAGTCTCCAGAGAAATCCACTGGGAGAAAAAAGCAACTTCCAAAAGGTTAGACTTTATGCTCCCACTTAGGCAACATTCCCAAAATGGCAAAATTATAAAAATGGAAAGCAGATGAGTTGTTACCAGGTGTTCAGTAGTGAGGGCAGGAGGGAGGTAGGCATGGCTATAAATGGGTAGAATAAGGGTCCCCTTGGTGATGGGGTTGTACTCTGTCTTCAGTGTGAACATACTGGTAGTGATATTGTACTATAGTTTTGCAAGATGTTATCCTTAGAAGAAACTGAGTAAAGTGCACCCCTGGTCTCTCTGCATTGTGTATTATAACTCATGTGAACCTGCACTTATCTCAAAATAAAAGGTTTAATTAAAATATAACTATACCTACAGTTGTGATATATTTCCAGGACGTAAGGTAAAGAGATAGTATAAAATCTTTGTGTAAAATATCTATCCCATTAACAATGAACAATAAAACGAAATTTCAGATGATGACCCCAGCGAAAGTCTGGAGATTAAAATGAAACTACATAGCAAGTTCTTAAAAATTAGTCAAAACTAAATAATGCTGCATAGGGATTGAATAAAAATCACCCAAGGAAGTGATGTGAATATAAAATTTAAACTAGCGGTTGCATTGGAAGCCTATGCATAAGATGGGATACGCAGCAGGGCATCTGAGTGGTGGCCAAATATTATTTCTTGATAATTTAAAGGTTATTTGTTCTCTGATAATTTACTAAGCTCTATATTTGTTTTATGTGGTTTTCTGCATTTGCCTTTTATTTTACCACAAAACTTAAGTGAAATTGTTACATCAAGTAAAAATTAATTAAAATAACATTTAATCCATACTCAATGACTTCTACAAATGTATTTGCATTTTTATCTGATACCATTGTTGATACATTATTTATAGACCATGAGAATCACATAGTTAAAATATCCAATGCAGTGGTTTTTAGTATATACATAGAATCGTATAGTGATGACCACTATTTAACTTTAGAACATTTTTTGTCAACCTAAAAAGAAACCCTGTTACCCATTAACATTCACTTTTTGTCACCCCCTGTCCCTAGCCTAGGCAATCAGTAATCTATTTTCTGTCTCTATGGATTTCCCATTCTTGATGTTTCATGTAAATGAGATCATAGAATATGTGATCTTTTGTGACTAGCTTCTTTTACTTAGTATGTTTTCAAGATCATCCATATTGTACCCTGTATCAGTCCCCTTATCCTTTTTATTGTCAAATAACACTGGATGATGTGGATATACCACATTTTGTTCATCCATTCATAAGTTGATATGTTGTTTCTGTCTTCTGGCTATTATGAATTATGCTGCTAAGACCATTCATGTATATATTTGTGTCGATATGTTATTTTTCTTGGGTACTTACTGCAGGAACTCAAACTGCAGAAAATCAAAGACAAAGAAGAAATCCTGAAGTAAGCCAGAGAGTGAGGGAAGTATTTTACCTAGAAATAAAATCTTTATCTTATACACAATAGAGAATGTCTTACAAGAAGCCCCGAAATGCAACAAACAAACAAACAAACAAACAAACAAACAAACAAGTTACATGAATTTCTTTAGGGATTAGAAAACTAATATGTCAAGAACTCATATCAACATAAGAAAAAGTAATAGTAACAACGTAAGGGTTTATTAACGGACACAGAGAAGTAATATGAGTGACAGCAATGTAATAGATGAGAGGTATGAATTAGGAATATTCTGTTAAAAGGTACTTGAATTATGCAAGAAATAGAATGGGGTTATTTGAAAGTGCATGGAGATTAATTAAAAATGTTTATTGGGGGGCGCCTGGGTGGCTCAGTCGGTGGAGCATCTGACTTCAGCTCAGGTCATGATCTCATGGTTCATGGGTTTGAGCCCCACATTGGGCTCTGTGCTGACAGCTCAGAGCCTGAAGCCTGCTTCGGATTCTGTGTTTCCTTCTCTCTCTCTGTCCCTCCCCCGCTCGTGCTTTGCCTCTCCCATTCTCTCAAAAATAAATAAATGTAAATAAAAAAATTTTTAAATGTTTATTGGAAACTCTAAGGCAAACATAAATCGCTTTTAACGTATAATAAAATGTGAGAAGAGGTGTAATGGACTCATATATAAAGCTTAATTTAACCAAGGAAGTAAATATAATTGGAGTGGAAAGGGGCAGAAACAGAGAACAAATGTTTGACAAATAGACATGTAAATATGATGGATATTAATTCAGTTTTATCAAAAATCATTTTATA
The DNA here is from genome assembly GCF_018350175.1 of Felis catus. Lineage (NCBI taxonomy): Eukaryota > Metazoa > Chordata > Mammalia > Carnivora > Felidae > Felis > Felis catus. Next base: position 3,561,034 of record NC_058385.1, on the reverse strand, counting down.
TGTAAATGGTCTAAATATATCTATTAAAACAGATTGTCAATGGGATATAAAAGATCTGATTATAAATTCTACAAAAATATTTTTAATATAAATATATCTATAAGTTTAATGTAAAGATTTAGAGAAAAATGCATGTCGCTAACACCTCACAATAGAATATCAAAATATCGAGGTAAGTACTGATAGAATTATAAGGATAAGTAGATATATCCATTATGATGGTTATAGACTTCAACGGCACTCTTTCAAGAGTGAAGAGTTCAAGCAGGTAGCAACTCAGTAGTGATATAGCTGAACCTAAACAACACTATCATTCTAATTGAGACCATAGGCTTTTACAGAATACTTCATCCCCAAACTGCAAAATGCATATTTTCCCTCCAAGCTCACATGGAAAATTCATAAAGACAGATCAGATTCTAGTTCAGAAAACAAAACCTAACACACTTAAAAGAATAGAAATCATACAAACCATGTCCCCAGGCACCAAGGACTTTAAAGTGGGAGTCACTAGCAGAAAAAGAGCTGAAAAATTCCCCAAATACATGAAGATAAAACAATACCTTTCTATATAACACATAGTCAAAGAAAAACCCTGAAGAGAAATTTAAAAATATTTTGAACTCAATAAAAATGAAATGCAACTTTTCAAAATTTGTGAAATGCAATGAAAGGAATGCTTAGAGAGAAATTTATACCATCAAGTGCATATATTAATAGAAGAGATTAAAATCAAAGATATCAGCTTCCACTAAAGGAACTACAAAGTATAGAGCAACAAAAACCCAATGCACAAAGAAGAAAACAAACAATAAAAATTACATAGGAAATCAATCATATGGAAAAGAAACAAACAAAAACAACAGAGAAAAATAAATGAAACAAAACGCTTGTTCTTTGAAATATGAACAATGATTAAATAAATTTGAACAATGGTTAATAAAATTGATAAACCTCTAACCAGACTAACCAACAGATAGAGAAGATACAAATTACCGTGTCAGAAATAAAAAAGGGGTCATCTCTATTGATCCCACGGACATTAAAACAAAAGGTTAATAATGGAATACTATGAACAACTCTTTGCCCACAATTTTGATTATTTGGAAGATATGGATCAATTCTTTTAAAAAATTTTTAATGTTTATTTTTGAGAAAGAGAGAGAGACAGAGCTCAAGCAGGGGAGGAGCAGAGCAAGAGGGAGGCACAGAATCTGAAACAGGCTCCAGGCTCTGAGCTGTCAGCACAGAGCCCAATGTGAGGCTTCCACCCATGAACTGCGAGATCATGACCTGAGCTGAAGTCGGACGCTTAACTGACTGAGCCACCCAGGACCCCTGGATCAATTCTTTAAAGGACACACACACAACCACTAAAACTCATACAAGGAAAAATAGGTATTCTGAAATGACTAGATATATTAAAGAAATTGAACCAATACTAATAACATAGCAAAAAAGGTAAAAAGTTTCCTTGTTGAGCTCTGTCACATATCTAATGAAGAAACGATACCAATCCTCCATAATCTTGTTTGGAATACAGAGGCAGGGGAACCATCTCCTAAGTCATTCTTCAATGCCAGGCATTAACTTAATACCAAAAATAATTTTGAAAAGCATTATAGATGAAGAAAATTAAGACCAATATATCTCATTAGCACCATGATCTCCAAAAATCATTTGCACATCAAACCCAACAATCTAGAAGATGGATTGTATAACACACCAAATTGGTTTTATTCCAGGTAAGCAAGGATGACTCAACATTTTAATTCAATCAGTGCCATCCACCACTTCAAAAGGCTAAAGAACAAAAACAGAACGGTCATATCAATTGATGCAGAAAAATCATTTGAAAGAACCCAATATATATCCAATGATTAAAACTCTCAGCAAAGTAGGAATATAGGAAGACTTCCACAACTTGATAAAGAACATCTATAAAAAACACACACCTAACATCATATTTAATGGTTGGAAACTGGACTCCTTCCCACTGAGACCAGAAACAAAACAAGGACTTATTTTCTCCAAAATGTCTATTCAAATCATACTGGAAGTCCAGGGTGGTGCAAAAATGAAATAAAAGTTACATATATTGGAAGGAAAAAGCCACCTTTAGTCACAGAAATTTTCTGTGTAGAAAATCCGAAAGACTCTACCAAAATCAACAAAAACAACGACAACCAATTCCTGAAACTGATAAAGGAATAAAACAATGGGACAAAATGGGTATTTAACATACAAAAGTTTATTGTTTTGCCATGTGGCAGTGATAACCATTTGGAATTTGAAGTTATAGAAGCAATATCTTTGACTGTCACACCAAAGAACTGAAATACTTAGGTTTAAATCTAACAATATATATATATAGAGAGAGAGAGAGAATTTATATAAGCAAAACTACAAAACTGTGAGGATAGAACAAAGACAAGATAATCCATGCTCATGGATTATAAAACTGAATATTTAAAAAATTTTTAATGTTTATTTATTTTTGACAGAGAGAGAGACAGAGCATGAGCAGAGGAGGGTCAGAGAGAGACGGAGACACAGAATCTGAAACAGGCTCCAGGCTCTGAGCTGTCGGCACAGAGCCTGACGCGGGGCTCAAACTCACAGACCGCGAGATCTGAGTTGGATGCTCAACCGACTGAGCCACCCAGCCCCAAACTGAATATTTTTTAGATGTTGATTTTCCTAAACTGATCAATTTACTGTAACCACCATAAAATCCTAAAAGCTATGTTGTAGGTATCTGAACTTAACAGATACATTGAGAACATTTCATCCTAAAAGAGCAGAATACGCATTTTTTTCATGTGTGCATGGAACATTCTCCAGAGTAGATCACATATTAGATCTCAAAACATGTCTCAACAAATATAAAAAGATTGAAACCATACCATACACCTTTTCTGTCCACAATAGTAGGTTCCTCAAAAAGTTAAAAATAGAACTACTTGACGATCCAGCAATTGCACTACTAAGTATTTACCCAAAGAATACAAAAATACTAATTCAAAGGGACACAGGTACCTCAATGTTGATAACAGCATTATCTACAACAGTCAGATTATGGAAGCAGCCCAAGTGTCCATTGACTGATGAATGGATAAGGAAGATGTGTGTGTGTGTGTGTGTGTATGTGTGTGTGTGTGTATATATATATATATATATATATATATATATATATATATAATGGAATATTACTCAGCCATATATATATATATAATGTGTATATATATAATGCGTATATATATATAATGTATATATATAATGAGTAATATATAATATATATTACTCAGCCATTATATATATAGTGTGTGTGTGTGTACGTATATGTGTATATATATTGGAATATTACTCAGCTATAAAAATGAATGAAATCTTGCCATTTCCAATGACATGTATTATTATAAGTGAAACAAGCCAATCAGAGAAAGACAAATACCATATGGTTTCATTCATATGTGTAATTTAAGAAACAAAACAAATAAGCAAAGGGAAAAAAGAGAGAGAGACAAACCAAGAAACAGACACTTCACTGTGGAGAACAAACTGGTGGTTATCAGAAGGGAGGAAGGTGGGGGGACAGGTTAAATAGGTGATGGGGATTACGGTGTGCACCTGTGATGAGCAGTGGGTATCGTACAGAAGTGTTCAATCACCATATTGCACACCTGAAACTAATATTATACTGTATGTTAATTCACTGGCATTTAAATAAAAACTTAAAAAAATAAAAGTAATTCCAAATTTTATATGCAAAAGCAAGGGCACTTGTTGGGATGAGCACTGGGTGTTATATGTAAGTGATGAATCATAGGAATCTATTCCCAAAACCAAGAGCACACTATATACACTGTATGTTGTTAACTTGACAATAAATTATATTAAAAAACTAAACTACACTACTGGTAACTAAAATCCTAAAAAAAAAAAAAAGAAAAAAGAAAAGAAAACAAAGAAAAGGAAAGAAAAGCAAGATTTATAAGAGCCAAAAGAATACTGAGGAAGAACAAAGTTAGTGGGCATGCTTTTCCCGATTTCAAGACTTACCATAAAGCTGCAATAATCAAGGCAGCATGCTATTGGTAAAAGAACACATATTAATTTACATAAGACAATAGGAAGCCCAGAAACAGCCTCACACAAATATAGTCAACTGATCAACAAAGGAGTAAAGGCAATACAGTAGAAATTCATAGTCTTTTTGACAAATGTGCTCGAACAATAAAAATCCATATGCAAAAAATAATGGTAATAATAGCTTAGAAGTAGACCTTATCCCTTTCACATAAATTACTTCTAAATTAAACATAGAACTAAGTGTAAAATCTAATACTATAAAATGTTTAGAAGAAAGCAAAGGACATTACCCAATGACCTTGGGTTTGGTGATGAGTTTTTAAATGCAACACCACAAGCACAATTCATGAAAGAAAAAATTGATGCATTGAACTTTATTAAAATGATAGACTTCTGGGGCACCTGGGTGGCTTAGTCGGTTAAGCGTCCGACTTCAGCTCAGGTCATGATCTTACAGTTCGTGGGTTCGAGCCCCACGTTGGGCTCTGTGCCAACAGCTCAGAGCCTTGGAGCCTGCTGCAGATTCTGTGTGTGTGTGTCTCTCTCTGCCCCTCCCCTGCCTACGCTCTCTGTCTTGTCCCAAAAATAAATAAACATTGAAATTAAAAAATAAAATAAAATAAATAAAATAAAATAAAATGATAGACTTCTGGAAAATGTACATTTATGAAAATTAAAAATATACATTTAAGAACATGAAAAACATACATTTAAGAAAATGAAACAGGGAGAAAATATTTTAAAGGCAATTTATTTGGAAAAAACACACACATGTCTGATGTCGTATCCAATATATCCAGCTATCTCCAATACCTACAAAACAACTTAAGTCTCAACAACAAGAAAACTCACAACTCAATTAAAAAGTGAAAAAGCTACACAAACAGACATCGCCAGAGGAGATATAAAGAAGGCAAATTAAGTATGTGAAAAATTGCTCAACATTTGTCATAAAAGAGCCATAAATTAGCCATGAGATACTACTACACACCTGTCAACATAGTTTATAAACACAAAGTGACAATTCCCCTCACTGATAATACTGAGCAAGGGCAACCCCCCCTTCATTACCGGTGGAGGTACAAAATGGCGTAGCCTTTTTGGAAGACAGTTTGGCACTTTCTGACAAACTAAGTATGGCCTTCCCATGTAATCAGCAATTGTAGTCCTAGGTTTCAGTCAATTAATTTGAATATTTATGTCCACACAAAGACCTGCATGCAAATCTTTCTAGCAGCTTTATTCCTAATCACCAAGAACTGAAAGCAAGCGTGATGTCCCTCGATAGGTGAATGGATAAACAAGCTGCAGTGCGGTTGTTTACTGTTCCAGTAGATGAACAATGGAATATTATTCGGAGTTCAAAAAGAAAGGAACGATCAAGCCGTGAGAAGACATGGATTATTTTTAAATGCACATTGCTGAATGAAACAAACCAATCCAACAAGGCTATATTCCCTCGGACTCCAATCATAATTTTCTGGTAAAGACAAAACTATACGGACAGTGTAACAATCGTTTCCAGAGAATCCTGGCATGCGCAGGATGCAGGAGCAGGAAAGGAAGAGACGAGGAAGATTTTTTTCTGGAAAGTGAAATTATCTTGTATGGTATTTTAATGGTGAATCATTGTACTCTGCACTTGTCAAAACCCATAGAATTTACAGCCAGAAATTGAGAAAGCCTTACTGCCTACAGATCTTTTTTAACAAAACCATTTAGGAGATTGGGGGAATATCATGATGTAATACAGAATGCGACAAGAGAGTCTAATTGTATTATGAATGTTTGAAACAACCTCACTGAAAGAATTGGGGTAGTGGGACTGACTTCTGTAACTTTGGAAATAAAATCTGTATAGCTAAATGCAAAAAAAACAAAAAACAAAAAACCAAAACTGTACGTAAACTCTCTATTCCACTTAATAAAGCTTTTCCCACCGGGGAATGGGTTAACAATTCTGAGACAGTATATGTGCACTGGGCTTGAAAAGTTAACCAAACGGAGGGCAGATGATGCAGCCACCTGTTGACAGAGGAGGCTATAGACAAGCAAGAGGAGACTAGAATGATCCACCTGACGCTGGATTACGTTGAAGGCAGCCGCATAAACTCACGTTCAGTTTAACACAGACACAAATGGTTATATATAGAAATGAGCGTGAGCTCATTTGTGCATATGAACAAGTCTGTACACACACGTTTCCTAGTTCCAGCAGGCAATGAGACCACCTGGGACTCAAATTTTGGTTTCTCATACTTCTCTAGTGAAGGGAAGCAAGACCTCTAGGCGTCACGGCTAATTCTTGGATTGGCAGAATCTATACAAGATGAGACTGAAACATATTTTAGGGCCAAAAAATATCTGAGGGAGCATTTCAAAGCCACCGTGAAACCAACTGTAAGAGCTCCCAAGGGCCAATGCTAGAACGACTTGTGCAAAAAAACAAAAAACAAAAAACCCACAAACAAACAAACAAAAAAACACCCACGAGTCTATACTGAACAATCAATATGATTGAATAAACAAATAAATTAATATGTGTAGACAAATCTCCTAGGTAGCAGAACTCCAAAGAATGCGAGTAGACAGCCACCCTTGCAGAGGTGAGGCATATTCTGCCATGTTTAAGCGTGGGCTCTGCGTAGTGCCCTCTTTCCAAAGAGCACGGGGTGGGAAGGAAACAAAAAGTAACTTCAGAGTGGAGAAACTTGACAAAGTCTCTCGCAGCCAGGTGACCAAGGTTAATATTAATGCTAATAAAGTCATGTTGATAGTATGTACCCTTGACATGATAGGACAAAAATGCACTCTGCTTTTAAGGTCTTCCTCCCCAACACACATAAACCTGTCTAATCACAGGGAATATGCTAGAAAAAAGACTCCTGAGGGACATTTCACGAAATTTCTCACCAGTACTCTTCAAAACCGTTAAGATTATCAAAATAAGAAGCCCCAGAAAATGGAGCCAAGAGGAGCCTAAGAAGACACGTGACTAAACACAACGTGTGTTCCGGAACGGATCTGGAAACAGAGAAGGTATTAGGTAAACACTAAGGAAATCTGAATGGAGTGTCAATCAGACTTTCATTAATAACTGTATAAACATCGGTAGTAATAACTGTCAGAAATGCATTATAATAATGTAAGATGATTAAAATAGGAAACACTGGGTATAGAGGATATTAAAACACTCAATACTATTTTTACTATTTTCTGTCAATCTAAAACTGTTCTAACATAAACAGTTTATTTAAAAATCGAATATTGAAGGGGTGCCTGGGTGGCTCAGTCAGTTAAGCCTCCGGCTTCAGCTCAGGTCATGATCTCACAGTTTGAGTGTTCAAGCCCCCTGTCCGGATCTGGGCAGACAGCTCAGAGCCTGGAGCCGGCTTTGGATTCTGTGTCTCCCTCTCTCTCTGCCCCTCCCCCTCTTGTGCTCTGTGTCTCAAAAATAAATAAACGTTAAAAAAATATTTTAAAAAATCAAATATTGAAAAATTCAACACAAAAAAACAAATACAAAAAGAATAAAATTTAAGGACTTAAATTTTCATTTGCAAAATTTACTGCAAAGTTACAATGATCAGCGGTGTGATATTTACATCAGCATACACAAACAGATTAATGGAACATAATTAAGTACCTAGAAATAAACTTTTGTGTTGAGTGCAATTCATTTTTAACAAAATTGCCAAAGAACCTGATACTGGCACATCTGGATACCCACACGACCTTATCTCACACCATATATAAACATCAACTCCAAATTGGTCATAGACTTAAATGCAATACGTAAGACTATAAGACCCTCAGAACAAAACAAAGCAACAAATCTTCATAGCCTTAGACTTGTTGCGTTCAAGAGATGAAATTAAAATATCCATGAGCCGAACTTCATGACAATCAAAACCTTTGAGATTCAAAAAGTGCAATTAAGAAATTCACGAAATGCACCAAGACTGGGAAAAATATTTGCAAATTATATATTTGACTTGCAGCCAGAATGCCTAAAATAAACAAACTCTTCAAAATCAGTAAGTCAAGTAACCCAATTAATCAAAAATATCTGGGAGTATCATAAACACATAAAAAGATGTTCAATATTCTCAGTCATTAGGGAAATGCAAACTAAAATCATAATATTATGCCACTTCATAGAAGCATAGATATGGAGACACGCTTTCTTTTTTCTTTTTCTTTTTTGCTTGGCATTTCATTTATATTTGAAAGTATATACACCAAATCCAGATGCTTTTCTTGTGTCATTCCTTCGAGAACAGCCAATTCCTTTATTCTATGTATTTTCTTTCTGAAAGTTCTAGTGTTCTGATGTTTGAATTCCTGAATAGAATATCTCTAATATTTTTTCTGTCTTATTGCCTACTTGTTATTTTATTCCATTTTGACCATTTCCCAACTTTATTTTGTAATCCTCCTACACTCTATAGTTTTTTTTCAATATTTCATCAAAGTTTTAACATCTTGTTTTTTTTTCTGAACATGTTCCTTTTATGTATAATGATGGCTTTAAAAAATTATATAATAGTCTCTGGCAGTTCTCTGAAAATATTATAGTATTGATCCCTCTCTCTGGCTTTTTTTCTTGACTCCTGTGTTGTCTGTTTCCTTCATTTCTTTTTCCCTCCGCTTTAGTTGTTGTCTTTGATGTGGACAATTTTCTTCAAATATCAGTGATCCTTTGGTATCAGTCAACATTTAGGAGTCAGGCACTGAAAAGCACATTGATAGCTTTGGGTAGACGATGCATGGTTACATCCACTACCGGCCTGCATTGTGGAGTTATTAGTGGGAACTCGGCCTTCAGTGGCACAGTCCAAATGTATTATTTGTGGGTTATTTCTCTTAGATCAATTTCACCATAAATTTTACCTGCCCCCTTAGTGGTAAAAAACAAAAACAAAAACAAAAACAAAAACAAACAAACAAAGAAACGAACAACACCTAGCTGCCAGTGTTCTGAGAGTTTAGGAGAAAGGCAGAGAAGATTGCTGTTCCTAGTATCTACCTCATTTTATTGTGGTGCAGAACCTCCCCCCCCCCCCACCCCATGCCGTCTGTCGTGCCTGGGGCCAAATACTCACTTTTGCTGAATTCTAATTCAATCTCCTGTTCTTGGCCATAATACCCCTGCTTGCTCTGACTCCTGTCTGACTCTGTGAAGTGAATTTCTGCCAGACATTGACTTTCACTTCGGCTTTCTCAGACCTCCCAGGACAGTTCCCACAGAAATGAAAATCTGCTTTCTATTTTCAAAAAAATTATCAACAACTCTGTTTATTGTCATCAGAGTTGCAGGAGGGGAAAAAAAATTGAAACATCCCTTTTGACCCCAGATCTCTGCACTTGCTCAAGACTTGTTCAGATTGCACATATGGGGAAGGTGTCTTTGCTCCAGCTGCTATAACCAGACACCACAGACTGGGTAGCTTCCAACAGAAGGAGTTTATTTCTTACAATCTGGAGAAGTCTGAGATCGGTATGCCGACACGGCTGGGCGAAGGCCCTCTTTGGGGTGTAGACTCCTTTTATTCTCACGGGAGGGAAGCGGGTAGCTGGCTCTGTAGGGCCTCTTTTATGAGGTCACTAATCCCATTCATGAGGCCTCCACACTCACGACCCAGACACCTCCCAATGCTAGCACACTGGCATTAGAATTTCAACATATGAATTCTGGGGAGACACAGGCGTTCAGACCAGAGCAGAAGGCCCTCGATTTGTCTTTTGATAGATAATCCTGAAGGGGTCAAATATGCTTTTTTCTATGCTATTTCGATATCTAAAACTAAGAACCAGAGGAAATTTTCTAGGAATTTGCTTATATACACAACATCAGAACAACTGAATAAGGATAGTTCCTATGGCACAATTCTATAGCAGCTGTTTTCGGGCTCCCTGACATTCTTAAGAATAAAGACACGTATAATAGGATATCTTTCTGCTTTAGAATTCCCCAGATATCTGGGCGACCACAGGTCTTTGATCTTTAACTGGATCTTGGGTTTTCCCTTTCTGATTCCCGGATCTGCGTACTGCCCAGATTACCTTCGTTGGTAGTTTGTAGCATCTGGACATGTCCCAGAACTACTTCGGGCCATAGCCCTCCAGAAGCCTCTCGGGGAGACTTCCAGTAGCGCCCGGTGTAGACGTCACTTCTAGAAGGCCTCGCGCTACCACAGGACCACAAGTTTTCACAATATGGAGGATTCCAGCTACTGTCCCTTCGTGATGAGAACTGCCCGCTTTGAGAGTGATTGATGAAACCACAACCCATTGTTTTTTTTTACCCCCCATACAACTGCGGAACCTCAACCTCCACAAAAAATCGTCTATCCCTGATGATTCTGAGTGTTTCCAAGAAATGAGTCCGTCCGTGTGTCCAGAGCTCCATTTCTCTTTCTTTCTTCTTCTCTGGCCACCTCTATCAGATTCTCTTAGTTACTCTAGACTCTAACAAGCATTACTGTTTCTCCGGGACACAGAGGCTGTTTCTATCAGATCCCACTTCCTTCCTCATGTAATGGTAGCCAGCGTTCTGGGAGACATTTCTTACAGGCAGCAAGGCATCGTTCCTTGTACCCTGTTATTTTAAAGGCATTTTCTCCAAAACATTTTTCTTCAGGTTTGTTTTCCCCTAAGGAGTTATCTCCTAGGGGCACAGACAGTATTAACAGGACTTATGGGTGTCCAAAAGGAAACAACAACAACAACAACAACGAATCTGAGTAATTATGATAGCTCTCGGTATCACTTCTTGATTTCCACCATTTTTGTATACGCCTGATTTATACATAGGTGTTGCTTTCGGCATATCTCCACTCGCTCACGAAAGAGTGCCTGCAAAGGTGCTTTTTGTCCTTTTTATTCAACTTTAATGGACTTTACTTTTTAAAATGCTTTCAGGCTTGCGGTAAAACTGTGCAGAAAGTTCCTTGCCCATCTTCTCTCACACAGAGAGAATCTCCTCTATTATTGAGATCTTGAACCAGAGGATCAATTTGTTACAAGCGATAAGCACAGACTGATACATTATTATCAACTAGGGCCCATAGTTAGATTCACCACGGTTTACTATTTGTGTGGCACAGTTCTCCAGGTTTACCGAAGCGTGTGTCCAATAAAATAATTGAACACTTTGGCTGAAAAAGTGAAAAACTCTCCACCTTGCCGACCACAAAAACGAGGGCAAGAGATTTTGAACTTTAGGAATATCACGTAGCTGAAAAGTGCCTGAGACACAATTTTTAGCTTAGATCTTGAAGCTTTTATTCTCCTATGCTTTTTTTCTCCTTGCCTTTCACTTAATCACCTTGAAAACAAAGTAAGTCAGTTATGCGAAAAGTGTATAATCTATATGTGACACATATGTCCCCTCATCGTTCTAACCTGGGGAGCAGGAGTGACTGAGAAGTCTTTGTTGGAGGTGAGGAGTGGATATTGACACATGCATCGATACGTCCCAATTACTTTGTCCCCTAGTACAACATGGTCGCCTGTGCTTGCTGCTGTGTATTCTCCGTGTCCATTGCTCTAGATAAAAATTGGCTGGGACTCCACTACGTGATTGGTTTACCAGGCTTGCCTTTGTTTCATTATTACGGGAGTTGCAAAATCGGGTCTTTAAGCTATGTCAGACAGCAAATAAGGATTTGATGAGAATCAGTAGCCAGGAGTGAAAAGCATACATTTAATTAAAGTGTGGCCTGTGCTATCTATATTCATACCTAATGAGGGACAGGTCTGTGGGCTTAGGAGAGAAGGAAGGCCTAAAAGTATTAATAAAAAGCTAAGTATGCAGATAAGGCAAGTTCTAGATACTTTATTTCCGAAATCAGCGATAGCATAAACAATATTTTGCATATTTTTGTCTTTGCATTTAAAGTTTCCAAAACTAGTGGGAAATAGTAAAAGTGTAATTATTTCATGTATGGCCTTCCTGGGTAGTAGTTAACTTAAAGAAAAGCACTGCTATAGTTAGAATTCTTAAGGAAAGTATTAATCTGTTAGATCTCAATACCTATTTCCAAACTGAGAACAAATTAAGAATTATTAGCGGTTCGGTAAAACATGATTTGCAACTCTGTGACATTTTAATCTTTTGCCAAGATGCAAAATGATGTGTGTTCCCAAATCACATCCTAAATATGTTCCTTGGTAACTCATAAAACCTACTAAATGGTTCCAATGTATAAATTAATGCCTTATTTTCAGATGATAAGATATAGCCTTTGTAAAGTTATTTTCTGATTATTCTAAGCTAAAAAAAGAACATATTTTTTTTATTCTAATAAAATTTTGAACTAATTTAAGCATATCATAATTAAAATGCTATTAAACAACAGTTTACATTAGTTTCATCAAAATTTGTTTTTATGGCATGAATATCAGATTTCAACTGATCGAGATACTCATTCTGCTCTTATAAGACGCATATGGTTCTTTGGACTTTGTTTTAAAATTAAAAATTCAGGACAAATTAGTTATTTGCATTTCTAATGATCTAATATTTGGTATCAGCAAAACCACAAAACCAAAAGGCAAATGAACCTCTTTTAAAGAACCCATAAATCTCAAACATGAAACCAGAAATATTTTAGAAAGAAACGTCTGGAATTATCTATCCATCAATTCTGCTTTGCCTAGTGATGAGCTTTGCTGTTTTGAAAGTCTTATTAGATGAAATTTCAATTACACTAATAGATTCTCATTTCCAACTATCTTGATTATAAACTCAAGATGCATTTTTTCTGCTATAGATAGATCTTATTTCCTTTTATTTCTTGTGAGCATAAACAGATCCCACTGTTACATTTTGAAGACCACAGATAAATCAACATGTCCTTTCCTGCTAATTTTTTGTACACTCTCTCAGTTTTTAAACTCTACAGAAATGATGTTCACATAGCAATAAAGCTAGAGACAAAGTTATTTATATATTATTTCTTGTCACACAAAGGACTCCATCTCAGTGTATTTCATATAGATGATACCCAGAGTTTGATATGTGATCAGTTTACCTGTTAATCAATGTCAGATAGATAGATAGATAGATAACAATCAACCTAAGGTGGCTAGGGTTCAGTGATAAGGTAAAAAGAAATAGAGTTAATCTTAATATCAACAGTGGCAATACATATGGGTTTCCTTGAAAAAAGAATTGGGGGTGGGGCGCCTGGGTGGCTCAGTCGGTTGAGCGTCCAACTTCAGCTCAGGTCATGATCTCTGGTTCGTGAGTTTGAGCCCCATATCGGGCTCTGTGCAGACAGCTCAGAGCCTGGAGCCTGCTTCACATTCCGTGTCTCCCTCTCTCTCTCCCCTCCCCTGCTCGCACTCTCTCTCTCTCTCTCAAAATAAATAGACATTAAAAAAAAGAAAAGAAAAAAAAAGAATTGGTACATTAGGAACTTTCGATGTCTTGGGAGCATAACTCATGGACTACATAACACATTCACATCAAAGATATATAAATAGGCGCCTGTTCTGCTGAACAAGGAGCCCTCATTTTCAAACAGCTCTTCCCCTGCAGGCATGGGTGCCCACTTCACTTCCTGACTGCGTGTGGCGGAAGGAGCTTGGGATGCAGACCCCAGCATGCATTAGTACCCTCTTCATATGGGAGCTTCTCAGGGCCCAGGATGAATCTCAACCAGACACTGCCCAACACGGACACAGCAGTAACCACTGGGGGGCGAACGGGAAAAAAGGGCAGCAATATTATTTGATGGCATCACATAATACATAATTTTTCTTACTTGCCAGATCTGTGCTAAGAGCTTCATACACATTATTCCCATTCGATCTTTATAAAAGGAGTTGTTAGCTTTCTTCTAAGATGAGTAACAGAACAGGTAAGTCCATTTGCCTGAAATTACAGTGGAAGGATTTGCATATGATTGTTTGTGAGTGTGAAAGCCATCTATACTGGACCCTGCCACCTTGCCACCATGTCACAGGCCAAGCAACATTTGGCACTCGTGCTAAATCTTTCTTCACGTGGAAACTTCGGAAGGGTCTCTTCTTCCACAAACTTCTCGCAAGAGGAATGCCTTGCATGGTGTGGGGGCAGCCGAGAAGTGAATTATTGTATGCCCAGACTGGCGACATGAGACACAGATAGACAAATGCTTTGGTGATCCGATTCTAGGCATTTGGCTAACGAACTCCTTGTAAGTCCTTCTGGGTGCCTGCAGTGGACACTGTGGGATTCTCCTTCCGCACAGATCAACACACAGGGAGTCAACACGACTCCAGCACAGAAATTACATCTGTATTGTCGAAGCCAATGAGGGACCAGACACAAAATTTCTAGCCATGTCAATGAGTGATGCAGACGAATGGAAGGAAAGTTCTGTGCACCTACACCATATTGCCACACCTACTCAGTCTGTTTCTGAGTTTGGAACTCTGTGCGAATCACCGACTTGGAATCAGGAAAGTGGCATCAGCGTGCTATTTTAAAACCATCTACGTCCTCTGAGCTCGGTGCGCCTTTTTCTGCCCATTTGAGTGCATTCTTAAACATTTAATTAGTATCTCAGCTCCGCGGAAGTATAAGTCAGTGTATTTGCTTAGGTAATTAGCAATGAAGACAAAAGCATCTAATCACTGTTGGAAAGTGAAAGATTGGAACTTAAGAATATTAGTGCCTGTTTTTCAAAGCTGATAAGGTTAAGCCTCTCAAAGAAGAACGGAAGTGTATTGCGAAGAGCCACATATAATTTGCAATATAATCCTACCTTCCTTTTCTTTGAAACACAATGAACAGCGTTAGGAAGTGGCATTATTAGCACATTCTAATCTTTCACGCAGCACTCATCGGCTTAATCAAAGCTGCAGGACAGCTTGTCTAAGCACGCCGCCTGCCTTGGAAGGGCAAATTGCCAACACGGCCCCGCCTAACAGCATGTGGTTTGAAAACAGAAGGCGCTTGTTTCCGGCTCCCTGTGTCGTGAGTTTAAAATCAGTTTGTATTTTCGCGCAAAGACTGAAGTTAACATATTATTTGCTTACGTGGTCGTATGTAACATTCGCATGTGAACCTGCAGAACGGAGTGCTCTCGGGTGTGCTCTCATTTGCCTAAAACCTGTCCTGAAACCCTGCTTTTTCTGTACGTATTTGTACTAAAGTCGAGACTGGAAATATCTTAAAGGACATTCACCACAGAGGGGCAATAGAGTGGCCTGGGTAAGATTTTGGAGAAGACAAAAAGGGATGACAATGACAAACCCTGCTTAGCTCTCCCAAGTACGCACAATGGAGAACCCCCCACCCCCACCCCCACCCCTGCCTTCTCTACTCTTGGAACCGTGGCTTCTCACCAAGAACAGCAAAGGTTGCCTCCTTGAGGTTTGAAACACACAAACGTATCAGAATAGTTTTCTCCAAATAGTTTTAACAGAAGAGTAATGCATTCAAACACAACCCTTGAGCATAAACGTTTAAACATAATTTCTCCTCCTTCCCTTCCCTTGTGAGATGCTAAAGAAATTCATTGAAGGCTCTAGGAATGCTATTTAGTCAGGTGCGACAAATATTTCCCAAGTGCCTACCACTGTCCTCTTCCTTTATGTCTCCTCACCATCCCAACAGAAGCCCTTCAACCTTCCAGCTTCTCCCAAAGGGTGGGTACAAGCCACATAGGGTGGAACCATTTGGGCCAGGTGTTAAAATCCGCCCACCTAAAATTCCTAGGCCCACCTAAACTGAATGAGAGTATCTGAGGCCTGGGCTTCAGATCTGCATATCTACCAACATCCAAAAAAATAGATACATAAGTAACTAACCACAAAACACAACAACACATACACACACACAAAATTGGTGAACTTTCTGCCTTGTGGTAATTCAGTATACCTTAAGATTAAGCTCCTCTAAATTTTGTCTCTTTCCTTCTCTTTCTCTCTCTCTGTCTCCCTCTTTCTCTCTGTCTCTCTCAAACACACACACACACACACACACACACACACACACACACACACGTCTGTATGAGCTCTTCCGATGGACTCTGCTACTGTGTAAGATTTTATAGACATAAATTCTATTGTTTATAAGCTTTCTTAAAAATGTTTATTTATTTATTTTGAGAAAGAGAGACAGAGGGAGAGTGTGAGAAGGGGAGGGACAGAGAGAGAATCTCAAGCAGGCTCCATGCTGTGAACACAGGGTCCAATGCAGGGCTTGATCTCACAAATCGTGAGATCATGACTTGAGCTGAAATCAAGATTTGGACACTTAACGAACTGAGCCACCCAGGCTCCCCTGCTTTTAAACTTTTAAATATTTGTAAAGAATTAGAGATGCATTTCACCTAGAGATATATTCAGTGGACACTGACTGGTAGGGATTAATAGAAAACCCAGAAAAACATAACAAGCAACCCTCAAAGTATTTCTTTGAAGTACATTTCATCCTGGGTAGTACTCACAATTCTGTTTCTACTATGAAACACACACACACACACACACACACACACACACACACACACACCAATTAAGAGATCATTTGAAAAATCTGATAGCACACTGGACCAATGTCATATCTACCTAATGAATAAGTTGAACAGTATTTAGCAATGCAATGAATCCTCATTGGCACATGGGAAAATCATGGTATTAAGAAAAAGTGAAGAAAACTTACCACTTCTTCATGTCTGCATTTTCTCACATTAATTCCATTTATCTGCAAAGAAAAGAAAACTGGTTTCACGTGGCCTATTGTGAATTGAATTTATATTTTGGTTGCACATAGAAAATTAGGGTAAAATGTATACCTGCAGAATTGCATCCCCAATAAAGAGCAGACCTGAAAGTTCCGCTGTGAAGAGATAAAAGCAATGATTATGCATCGACTATTTTCTTCATACATATGAAAGAGTTTTATAATTAAATCAAAGCAATATTGATACAAGGGGGAAAAATAAATGTTTTATATAGACAGCATCGTAAATGATCCACAAGTAATAGAAATGCAAAAACAATCTTATGATTCCGCCCAGATATTGAAACACCTATTTCTGTTTAATCCTATCATTTCAGATCTTACAGTTGCCGAAAACCGGTCACTCTTCTGGATGGATGACGAGATTTTCTCATGTACTTATCGTATTAAGGTATCTATGAAAAAGCTTGAATCTAGACATTCAGTCCTTCGGCTATGGGATCAGCTCTGGGTTTCCTTTTAAACATTAGATTGTCTTACTGATTTCAGTTGCTTTACATCTTTGGTGTGTTTTTGAGTGAAACTTCATGATAGACTGAGTAAAACTTCATTTGAGAACAGAAAAAAATATGTATGTCAGGAACTGCCTATATTTGACAGGACTTGTTATCATTAAGTTTGTGGATATGTTTGTTTGCTAAATGAAACAATTGAAAAGCTATGTGGTCCCTGATTTATAGAGTCACACTCTCTCTTCTCTTTCCCCTTTGCTTTTCTGTGAAAGAAATATGCCCCAAAAGTAATAAAGGGAGAGCCTCAGGAATCAGACTCAGCCACTTACTGCCTGGTCATGGGGAACGTGGAGCTGATCAATCATATCCTAATCTATAGTATTTAATCCGACTTATTCTACAGTAAGGATGGCTTACAAAGGAATGGTTACTATATAATTCTCTTAACGCTTTACCTCTTTGCTCCTTGGAGATTTTTGAAATGACAACTGGAATATTATGTTCTGCTCCCCCCTGAAAAGAGAAAATCATATATTGCGCTTTTTAATTGCAAAAAATAAAAATGCAGGTTTTAGTTAGAAAACTATACATGCAATGAATAGTCCGTGAATGGACACCAGATAGAATTTAAACAAACTTCTGGAGTTTCTCTACTCAGCACATAGTGCTCCCAAAAAACATAATCTACCTGTTTAGAATTTCACGGTGATATCCAGTAACTAATAACAGTTGACTTTGAAAGCTTTTGTTTTCCATATAAAGATTGGAAGTGCTTAAATGGGCATTCTCTTCAATGTGTATCATGCTGTCCATTGTAGAAATTCTTATTTAGCATTCGAATACCAAATAATTATGTATTTACATTAACTGGCTAAGTTGTTCTAGGCTGCTGACCAAGCACAGGCCCCCTTGGATGCTAAGTAACTAAAGAGACCTTTACCTGCACAAAGTGATACAGAAAGTCAGACTGCATATGCATGATGGGAAAGGGATCACCTGCATTTCTTTAATTAATAGTATATTCCTCTTAGTGTGAAAGTATATATGAAACAATTAACAAAATACAATAAATTGGCAAGAACATTGCAGTAACTCTTCATCTAATTGACCAAATAATATATGAAAAAAGAAAAAAAATATGTAAGTTAAACTTACATGGAAGGAAATAAGATAAATCCCTGAAATGAGCACATAAAACTTCTGTTTTGGTATGACAGAGTTGAGAAGGTTGAAATCAATAGTTGAAAAATCAAATGAAGGCATTAAAGAATAAAATGCCATGCATAAAAGAAATATAGCACTTTTAATATAGGATAGTTGCAAAGACAATCTAAAATCCCACTGGGTTTCTCTACCTTCAGAACAAGTAAACTTCTTAAATATTTTTTATTTAAGGACAAAAGTTATTTCAGAACAGATGTTTTTCCATGAATGTCAATTTTTAACTCTGAATTGTCAATATACTTAAATATAAGATGGGCAATTATTGTTGAGAAAAGTAATGACATTCAGCTTTTTCTTGGAAAGTAGTCCCTTTTCCTTCTAGAATATCAAAGAGATGTGATAAATAAAATATTGAAACCGTCTCACTCACCCTGAAATTCAAACCCAGTGCTAACTCTCTGTTCTCACTATTTCTCTCCAACCAAATATTCAGCTCCCACCTTCACTAGCTCTGTACAGTCTCTGACCTAAGCTACATAGCTCCTAATTTTCCTTTGCCTTTTGGTCAGTATGCCCATAAGAAGCACTAATTGTGTCTAACATGACCTCTCATCTGATCGAAGGATAGTGATTTGTGACTGATAGTGAAGTTGAATGAACGCTTATTTAACACACAATAAACACTGAATACAAGGTAGCTATTATCCTAATTAGTCTATCAATTAAGATTTATGAATAAAATTACATGGCATTAGAGTGGTAAATAAGCTTAGCACTAATCCATTCTAAGACCCTCAGCATTTACTGTTTAGGGTTCCCAGTTCCCAATCCCCTATTTTTAATTCTATTCTTTCTTTCCCATTATAATTATCAGCTTCCAACCTACTATTATCTTTATTCATTTCTTATATTTATTTGCTTTCTTTCTCCTTCCCCCATCCGTAACTAGAATGTAAGTTCCAAGAGGTCACTGAATTTTTTGGTAATTTGTTTCACACATTGATGTAAACTCAATGCATGGAGTAACGTCTTTCTTTTTTATCTTTGAAATGTTTGTTGATGAATGAGTGAATGAATAAATGAAGTCAAAAGCTTTTCCAGGACTAAGATAGCTCCATTCTTTAAAGCACATTGCAGAATGATTTTAAGTAGAAGCCAAGAACGTACAATGAATCGAATGACCATAGTCATAGTTGGTGTCTAGAGACACTTGGAAATTGGAAGGAATTTTAAGAACACATCTCCATTTCTAAGGAGAAAAAACTGGTTAACTGAGATGAACCATCCACCCATGAAGTTTCAGGTGGTAGAAAAAGAAGAAACAAACTCATCCAGATACTATATGGTTCAGATATTTGGGGGCAGAGAGTGACATTGTTTATGTCACTCTTCTCTGTGTGGCTATCATCAGAGTGTTTTCCTTCAGCTGTTTTGCTTTTCATAGTTTTTTCTCCTTGCACTATTGAATCCAAAGATTTTCTTAGTGCCAAAGATTTTTCACACCAGTTACCATGGTAGGCCAGTGGGAAACCTCTCGCTGGGGTCTGCCTTGAGAAAAGACAGTTGGAATAGCAATTTCTGAGGGCGAACTCAGTAACCGCACTCGTCTCTCAACACCTGGAGACTTATAGCTATTTTTAAATGACAGGATATAACTAACACCTATTTTGTCAACATTTTTTTTCTTTTATATGTAAAATCTGTCCTGAAATTTAAATGATTTGAGTCCAAAGGTGGGTTTTTCATTTTCGGGTCTTTTTAAATCAGACATTAAGAGCTCAGAAAGGATTCTTAATCTAATTGCAGAAAATTACTTTATTAATTAATTAAAGAGCAAACTTTTAGACAAAACTTGGGAGATAAAATTGGAACTTAAAATTACAGTACCTTAATTTATTGGATGAAATGTGAGAGCAGTCCAGCTCTATTAAAGTTAATTAGATTTAGTTCTGGGCCTAAATGGGGAAATGTAAGGTTGTCCAGTCAAGAATCAAATAACGCAACTCACCCTATTTAAAATAGGGGATAGACTTCCCATTACACTTAGAATAAAACCCCCAATCCTCAGCGGTCCCCTGTCTTGTGGTCTCAGCCTGCCTCTGCCTCTTCATCCTGGGCCTTCATCACTCTGACCACCAAAGGACATCAATATATACTATCCCCTCTGCCTGGACACTTTTTTCTTTTACTCTTAAACTGGTAAACTCCTACTCAGATTCAACATTTCAGCTTAAGGACCCCATTTATCAATGTCTGCTTACATGAAGTAATTCACTTCTGTAACACTGGATCTAGGCTATGATTTACATTTATTTATATCAAAATTTGATCAATGTCTACTTTCCTACTAGACTGTAAAGGTCCTGAGCTCCAGGCAGAGCTTCCTTTACTGGCTTCTCCCCAACCTACCCTTTGGATGGCTTGGGTACATGGCTTGTGTTCAAGTTTAGAGAATAAATGAATTCACTGAACTCTGTTGTTCCAGTGTAAAATCAAGACGAGGGAAAGTGAGGCAACATTCTACAGTGCATCCCAGAAAATATTAAAACATATACCATTCAATGTATAATTAAGCTTATGGCTAACTTTATAGGAACCAGGATATAAAGTCCCATCTAAAACATTTTTAGTAGTATTCTATATAAAGCATTTGCCAATATAACTGTGAAATTCCATCAAATAAAACCCAGAATGTTTTCAGAGCTTGGGGAATCTTGCCAAACAAATATTTTCAGTTCAGCATTTTCATTATTCCAATCAATCAATCAATCAATCAATCAATCAATCATATACTGGGATCTGGGGGGGGGAAGAAACATAGACCCCACCATTATATATTTACTTACAGCAATAAAAATATTTGTAAACAGATAATAACAACACAGTAATTTTTGGTTAAGAGTCCAATGAACAAGTACAGGAAAAGCACCTGAAGGAATATAATCTGAAAGAATATTGGAAAATATCCTTATCTGTTCGATTGCCATGCTTATCTGCTAGTATCACCTAGTTTGATCTCAGCACGGATTAATGATCCTTCCCACATACTACATGACTGCCTTCATATGAAAGTCCAAAATAGTGGTTGCATAAAGCTGAGTTAGGGCGATAGGTGGAGAAGGGGATGATAACTCAAGGATATGAGGGGGATGAAGTGCTCCAAAATTGACTATAGTGATGGTTGCACACATCTGTGAATATAATGAAAGCCATTAACTTATAAATGTGGTTATATTGCATGGTATGTAAATTACACCTCAATAAGCTATTTAATTAAAAAATGCTCTTTAAAATGATAGTCGGTCAGTGCTTTTAACTGATGCTTGGGACTAATCCATTATCTTCAACTTAAGCCTTATTACATGCCTGGTATCCGCCTATATCTATGGTGGAAAGGTATATATCCATGTTGTCCCCGGTGGAAACAGAAGAATCAGACTCAAGTGAAAAGAAAAAGCAACACAATGAGGAGAAATGCAACCATATGCAAACTAACATCAACAGTTGGTATTTAAAGACTTTGCCCTGAAATCACTAATAAATTGAAAGAAAGATATTTATTACACCTAGTATGAAAACATAGTTTTATTGGTAAACTTGATAAAAGTAATACCAAGCCCTTGATATTAAATTCTTTGCTTGATCCTGGACTCATTGATCTGTTTATTTTAGTTTTGAATAAACCGTAACATAAATAATTTAGAAAGGAAACATTATTTGTGTTCCCAGGTAGAGAGTTTAGAAATAAAATTATTTCTAAATAATTTTCTATATCTATGTATATCTATATAATATATATAACTATATATTATATATGTATTTATCATATATTTTATATAATATATGTGATATATATTCTATAATTACATGTTATATATTATATATATATTTTTTCTATATATCCAGTTTCTATACCTATAGAGCATAGTTATTAAGAGCCTTCTCTTATTATTATTAATAATAATAAAATGTTATCTGCTTTAGGTGAAGTTTAGGCCTAGCTCTGCCCTGTACAACAATGGATAAATTACTTAACCTCTTAGTACGTAACCCCATTGTCTATAGAGGGATAGCAATAGTTACCTACTTTGCTGGATATTAAGGCCAAATGAAACCAAATATAAAGTATTTAGTTCAGCATCTGGGATTTATAGAGCAGTCGGTAAATATTTGCAATTATTATTTATAAGTGATAAAATTTTAATAATAATTATAATTTCATTCTTGATTGTGCAAAGTTAAGGCTTCCACATAAAAAATCACCTTTTATTGCAAACATTTCCTTAACGGACATAGATGGCAGAGTCGTGTCTGTTGAAAAATACTCCAGAAAACCTTTTCTAGTAATAATATGCAAAACACCCATCTCTAAAAGGTGATTTGTTAAATGACAATGACCAGAGGCATGATTTAATAATATGCAAATGTATGATGTTGTATTTGCAAAGATATGGAAGACAAATAAAAGGGACTTACTTTAAGGGGAGTATCCATAGAGTGATTCTCAAAGGAACGAGGCAAAAATACAAGAATATTGGGTCCTCTGATGCGAAACTTTGGTGATTATTGGGAATGTAGGTGTGGAGACCATGAAGTCATTTTTGGAAATGGCTTAGTATCTGGAGAGTCCAGACAAAGGGATGAGCATGTGAAAGAAAGATTCTACCCGAAGGCCAAAAGGCAGGCAAGGTGGGAGGGAAAGGGGGCAGAAGCTGAAGAGTGGGGAACAAGGGACAGAAAAGTCCATAGGAATTCAGGAACTCGGGAAAACCAGACAAAGGCCCAGATCAGAATGTCCTGAAGGACCAGGGAGAGGATATACCAGCCAGCCTAATAAATCTGAGAGCTTTAAGGTGTGAAAATCAAAAACAAATGGACACCAGCGTTGAAAATTCCAAGCAGACAAAACCAGTTTAAGTCATATAAATAAAGCTTAATTTAGCTTATTTTGCAAGGCTAACTTGACCCGAGTCATGTTTTGTTCATGCCTCCTGAAATCATAAGCAAAACTTGACTTGTTTCCCAAGTTTGACACGGAGGAACCACTAAGCAATTCCCTATCATTTAAGAAAATTGTAATGCAGTCTTAAGACCAATCGCCGTGAAAAACAGTCACTGCCTTCCCACTGTACAAGCTGCTGTATAATAATATACCCCTGAGCCTCATTCTGTGTTTTGGTTTGAGGGCTCCTGCTCTGTGAACTGTCTTCTTGGTGGGTGCATGATGAACTTTTATTAATTACGACTTGAAGGAGTCATTGCTTTTACTTCTGTGATTTCTGAACTTTTTACAAAAGGAAGCAGTTTCAGTCTGACACCGGAGAAGGACAAATGATTATAAGTGGAAAGTTTAGTGATCCTTTAATTCAGTTTTTGGAGAATGATCTTTTGGAAATTTAAAAACGTAAATAAGAAGAGCTTGACATTTTATTGAGTGACAAACCAAAACAAAAACGAATACAAGGGAAAAAACACGCAATGACTTCTGAGGGACGTTTTAATCAAGGAAGACTGTCAACAATGGTAAGAGACAGGAAGAATCATAAAGAATTGTCAGGAAAGATCCAAAGTTACAGCAGTTGCCAGAAGTGTTCTCAAAAGCAACACAAGGGTCAAAATAGCTCGAACGAGCAACGCTTTCCGGAAGACAGCCCGGGGAGTGAGCACAGTGCATAAAACCCCAGCATTGGTTCATGATTTAAGTTTCTGATCAGAAAGCATGGCCATCATTTCTTTCTATCTTGAGATCCTGGAGTCGGAGCTTGTGGGTGAAATGCCATTTAAAGACAACAGAGAGCTGGGCCACGTACAAAGGTGTGTGTGTTGTGCCTCCAACTTTCATCTTATTGTAGCCTGGCTCAGTTACACATGCGCTCCTCCTAGATCTAACTGTAGTGCAAGAAAAACTGTAACACGGGACAGCAAACGCAGAAACAAGCGGAGATCCGGGGATAAGCATGTTCTGGGGGGGTGAGGGGGGTTAAAAAGAACCCCTTTTATTTTTAGGAGCTGGAAACAAATCGATTAGCTAAACCAGAGGATGGGAACGTGGAGCAAGACAGTCAGCCTTGTGTCCTGTCAGGACACCTGCTTCACCACGTGCTGCATTAGCACAAGACTGTCCCCTGCCCAAAGGTCCTTGGTTCAGTGTTGTGAGGTTTTTTTCCCCTTGTTTAGAATTAACATGGATATATAGGTAATTTTGGTCTCAACCTTTCCGTGGTAAAACACTCTTGTTTTGAAAAGATGGGATTTTAAGAATTTAAAAAATAAATTTGTCTCTGGAGATAAATCTGATTTCTATATTAGAACATAATGTGACTGATGCCAAAGCTCTTTTTGGATGACTGTGTTCCACACTGAGGGTCTAGCATTCTTCAGATACGATTTAAGATGGTAACTATGACTTTTCAAAGGAGAGTCCCGGATCTTGTAAGAAAGTCCTAATAATGCAAACTAAAATCTTAAGGTAAAAATTAAATTAAATTAAATTAAAAAATAAAATAAAATAAAATATAAAATAAAACAATAGGGGATAAGACAACATTTGAAAAGAAAATGGATTACAATTTACTTACATTGTAGTTTTAAAAATTTAGATCTTCTACAATCTTTCATTATTATTTACAATTTTCTCTTATTCCTTAGGATTATAGGAAGTTTTGAGATGGAAACTCTCCTCAATGTGCACTACATCTTATTGGCTTCAAGGGAGGATATCGAATCAAAGACCTGGAATCAAACTGTACAGACATGTGGCTACCTCATTCTCCAAGCCACCCGGGACTAAGCCACACATTTTTGTCCCAGAAGTTTCAACGTTGTCTCAAGAATATGGTAGAGAAAATAAAAGGAGGTAAAGGCTGACTTTTTTTCCTCACCCTAATAGGGAAGTCTCTGCCCGGAGAGAGTGTTGGGAGCAAGACATTATTGTACATGGACGGGTGACATCAAAGCTTAATGGACATTGGTTGCCTCCGTCATATTACACTGCCCACAGTCTATAGCCCCTGGGGCACGTTCAAAGCATTAGAATAGATGCCTCTCTATGACGTTGTCCACCCCCTGTGGTAGCACCGGCCGCCATGTGGGAAAACTGAGGGGTTGCCACCGTGTACAAGGCTGACAGTTGCAAGAAAAACCCATCAGCCAAGATTTGGCAGGAGCACAGAACATGGCCCATTGGCTTTGACTCGTAACAGCACATATTGGAGTGTTTTAGTGTTTTCTGACCAAAAACAAATGGTGGCCATTTTGTTACCTGTTAGTCAGGCTTTCACAAATAATTTTTTGAAAGGTAAAACTGAAATAATACCACATGTTCTCAGTACAATGAAATTCAGGAGCACCTGTAGAAGTCTTCACTATATTAGTTAATGTCTTTTTAATTGTCAAAGATGCACCCTTCCTTTTGTTATTTCCAGTGGAGATAGTCAAGGTTTTTAGTCAATAACTCTCACTACAAAATCTCCAGTGTGTGCCAGCAGTGATTAGTTAACTGAAGCAAATAAGGATAAGATATACCCTCATATATTTATGGGAATATTTATATTATTGGTTCAAATTGTTCTAGCAATAAGTATACAAAAAATAAATACATAGAAAAAAAATAAATGGTCAAAGTTAAAACATTAATTCTGCATTCGGCTAAAATATTTTCTTAAATGGTTCATTTTATATGTATATATATATGTGTGTGTGTGTATATATATATATATATATATATATATATATATATGCAGTGCATGTGTGTGTGTGTGTGTGTGTGTGTGTGCATACACACACACATGCACACTAACAGAACAAAATACAGCTTAAAAATAAAAAAGCAAGTGTCAGAGGTAACTATTGAGAAAACCAAAATGGAAAATCCTAAAGAGAAACTTTTCAGAATGACTGGGTAATAATCGAAATAATAAACTTAATTTTTGTATTTCTGATTAGTGTATCATAAGAATTGTAAGATAACTTCCTTTTTTGTCAGAATTCCTAATATATGGCACAGATCGCAATTCAAGCACTGCTTTTGTGGCCAATATTATGAATGGAAAATGCACACTCGTTTGATTTAGAAAATTAATCTATTTATTGATGTATAAGAGTTTTTTTGTTTGGAATGAAATCATGAAAATATTAAATAGACATAATTCATTTGGCAAAATTCCTGATATTTTAGAATCTGTTTAGTTAAAATTGTAGCATTTTAATAAAAATAAATAACATCATATTATTGAGTTTAAATTATAAATGGAAATAGAAAAAAAAATAGAAAGGAAAATTTCCCTGCATAAAACTAATGTAGCTCCACTGTCAGAAAAAGAGTCCGACCTGTTAGGTAAAAATGCTTATCTCAAATGAAACCACCTCTCAAGATTGGATTTTATTCATATTTAGCTTTTGTTCTCTCTCATGGACTTTTTACTATCTTTAGTGGTATCTTTAAACCCTTCAAGCAATCCCAATCAATATCACAGAAAAAAACAAAAACAAACAAAAAAAGCTTGTCTGTTGTATCATATAATTCCCATGGCATCATATTCACTTCTTATAACTTGTACTGCAAACCTCCCTGGATTTAGCTGATGGACGATAAAGTGAAAGTTAAATACATATTTTAAAACTAACATTTTATATAGTAATATTCTTATCACTTGACAACACAATGCTATTCCACACTGGTCCATTTTTCTAAGTCATTTTCATAATGTCAGCTAGAACTGATAGTCACCAAATTTAGAGCTCCACTTTCCAAGCATATATAAACTGAGCTGTGTTAAAATTTCATGAAATATATACCTGAGATGTATGATTTTCACCCTACGTGGGCAAAATACCTAACCCCCTGGCTTAAGATAAAGTTAAATTTCATTTATCTATGCAAAGATGTAGGTTTCTAAAGGGCATTTAAAGACAGCAATTAACTTTTCCAATATTTATATAATTTCCCATCCTTTTAAAATTTCTGTTTTGTTTCAATGATGATAAATTGAAAGTGTGGTACGCTTTTACTAGTCAACCACATCCAGAAAAAACAAAGGCATTTAAAATTCATTAATAAATGGAAGTTAACAGGATGGTCATTTTAAAAATAAATCAGATGCTAAAACTGTGTTTACCCTATTTACTTGGCATTGTGACATGAAAATTTGCCGATTTCTAAAAAATAAAAATAAAAATGAAAACGACACAAAAGAAAAAGATGAATAAAACCCAACTAACATTTAACTGTTATTAGTGTAAAACTTGTTCTTGCTCCATTCACTGGGATGGGGGGGGGGGTGGGGGGCAGTAGCTCCTCCCCTGGCTGGGTACAGGAAGATACGCCCACAGCAACACCAGATCTGACATTTTAGGTGGTCCCAGATAGTGTTAATTACCTATCTATGTTCAATGCCAGGTAAAATTCCCAAATACTTTTTCTAAGAAACTTTCTAAATCAAAAGTTGGCCAAGGTTTTCTGAGAACCTACCTACTTTATGTCTCAGTGCAAATATTGAAGATTTTGCTATAGCCATATTTGTCTAATTATTAATCACCAAAACCCAAAATACACAAAAATGCATGCATTACAGCACAGCCTTTAAGGATAGAATGGAAAAACAGGTTACCTTGATGCTTAATCCAAAGCCTCCTACAGTTTGTCTTCTAATGGTCACCGTTCTTTCCTGAAAGACAGGATTTTAAAAGTGGTTAGCATTTCCTAATACTATATTTACACACCATTTTCTTCCTCAGGGTTCTGTTTCTGCTCCTTAAAAAAGAAATATTTTGTGACAGTGTACAGGCTCTAATTCTTGGAACAAATGGGGCAATTTATAATTTTCAAGTCAAAGGTTAATTTGTCAAGATAAACGAGACTGTACTGTTAGTAAAGTTCTAAACTCTCAAAAATTAAGTTCCTTTCAATGACTTTTTTGGACATATTTTGGAATCTTAACTTTTAAACCTCTTCTTATTTTCACATTCTATATTCTTGTTGTCTAAGGAATGACAGGTTTTGGTTACATAAAAATAACTCAATGTCAATGGCAAATATTATCTTTGTCAACCAAGGTCTTATCTCCATCACAACCGAGTCATGTTGCTTGTGGAAATTTGAGAGCTGAGCTGGGAGGCTGCCATGTCCCCGCACATCAACTATTCATGTGCATGTCTGGGATTGAAACTGACTAAACCAGATTCAAAATGATGGCTTGTTTGGAAAAAGAATGGACATTACACCTAACTAATAATGACAATGGTATTGTCAATTTTCAAAATCAATTCTCTTTTTCCTTCCACAGTGGAAACAATAATTCAACTGCTGGTGTATGAAACAAAAATCACAAAGATCTCCACTGGACAAATCCTCAAATTTCCAATAAATTCAATATTACTCTGTTTTGGGGCAATCATCTCTACATAATGCATATTCTGGAGGCATATTGAAAGGTTGAAAGCTTTTATTTATAACGTTCTTCACTTATCTATAACTTTCTCGTCTTTTTTAACCTCCCCCTATTTATAGTGGTTTGAGATACCGCCCCCCCCTTCTCTTGCTCTACCTGGGATAGATGTTGGTTATCTGATCCCCACACATGCCCAACCTCTTTGGCTACACTAACGATCTCCAAGTCTAAATACTGCTTTCTTTCTTACTCCATGGTTTTAGAGGGGCTATGTGGAACAGATGATATTATTTAAAAAGAACAAGGAGAAAATCTAGAAAATGTGTGCTTCTGATGTCTCTTCCTAAGTATTTTAAGGTAACATAAAAAGCAGTCATTTTTGGGGGCGCCTGGGTGGCGCAGTCGGTTAAGCTTCCGACTTCGGCCAGGTCACAATCTCGCGGTCCGGGAGTTTGAGCCCCGCGTCAGGCTCTGGGCTGATGGCTCGGAGCCTGGAGCCTGTTTCCGATTCTGTGTCTCCCTCTCTCTCTGCCCCTCCCCCGTTCAAGCTCTGTCTCTCTCTGTCCCAAAAATAAATAAACGTTGAAAAAAAAATTTTTTAAAAATTAAAAAAAAAGTCATTTTGGCAGTTACAAGATACCTTCATTTAGCCAAATGTTTAGATTTCATAAATAAAAACAAAATAACGCTTAAAGAATAAGATCACTATACCAGAAATTGAGGTATATTAACTGTTATTTATTTTGAATCAACAAATAAGCCTTTATGGTTGGAAATTGGTGCATAGTAAGAAAAAAAAAACTATTAGTGCAAATGAGTAGCATTTAATTATATAAATTTTCTTTTTGATCATGTCCTAAGTAATTTGAACTGCCTTAAAACTACAGATTTTACTCTTATAACCTGTCATCAAATTATGTTTTCAAGCCCATGTTAAAATTAGTTACACAAATTAAGTGTGTAGGTGTATTGCAATTTATGCAAAGCAACATGAAATATAAAACACACTATTCATGTTGGATGACATCATAAACTCTACTTTTTTATTATTTTTCTTAAGTAGGCTTCATGCCCAGCATGGAGCCCAATGTGAGGCTTCAACTCACGACTCTGAGATCAAGATCTGAGCTGAGATCAGGAGTTGGATGCTTAGCCGACTGAGCCACCCAGGTGCACCACTACGTTTTTATTCTTTTTTTTTTTAATTTTTTTAACGTTTATTTATTTTTGAGACAGAGAGAGACAGATCATGAATGGGGGAGGGTCAGAGAGAGAGGGAGACACAGAATCTGAAACAGGCTCCAGGCTCTGAGCAGTCAGCACAGAGCCCGACGTGGGGCTCGAACTCAGGGACTGCGAGATCGTGACCTGAGCCGAAGTCAGACGCTTCACCGACTGAGCCACTCAGGTGCCCCTACGTTTCTATTCTTAAGCCAACTACTATATCAGTCCACATTAGTGAAGTCATAAGTAGGAGAAGATGCCGTGTTTAAGAACTTTTATTGCAAAATGCATGTAAATAGGGATACCTGCATGTACACAAGCAAAAGGTAGACACATGCATTATACACACACAAAATCTCATTTAAAATAAATATTTATTGGAAATGTCCTTTTGTTGGACAGGATAAGAGAAATATGTCATATCACATAATTTTCAATTATTTCTCATTAAAGGATTAAAGGAAAGCTGTACATTGCAAATAATGGATTTGAAATCAAAGAATCTATCAATGACTCAAATATCCACAACTTAATATGTTTGGAAAATTACTTAAGCCCTCCAAATCTGTTTTTCCAAATCTGTAAAATTTGCTTTACAAATTTACAAAATCCAGCTTTGTTTTGAGGATTGATATTTGTGAAGGACCCAGGCATATAGTAGAAGCTTAATGAACACACACACGCACACACACACACACACACACACACACACACACACACACAATTTGTTATTCTAGACAGAAATTCTTAAAGTCACTTAAATATCTGATCGATATTTATCCACTTTTTATTCCAATATTAAATCACAGAGTAACTCAAATACTGGAAGACTGACTCAGGGGTAGATCAATTAAATGGTTATCTTTACTCTTATAAAACAGACAGGCATACTATTTTTTACAATACTGCCTATCAAACTAACAGGTTCTTAGATGGCAGTTATTTTCTTAATTTAATTTCTGTAAGGAAAAATGCTTGATTCCTTAAAATAAGATTTATCTTTATTTTCTCAACATAAAGAATTGAGTCTGTAAAAGCAAATGCATTTTATTAGTAAATGACATCATTCTACAACATCTCGCATGGCAATCATTAGTCACAAGGGCAACTTGGTAAGTCAATTCTATTAACCAGCCAAGTGTAGGCTGAAACACTGCTTTCCTTTGAAGGGACAGCAGGCATGGCGGGGTTATCAAAGGTCTATGCAATGCCTTTACTTCTTTTTTTTTTTTAATTTTTTTTTTCAGCGTTTATTTATTTTTGGGACAGAGAGAGACAGAGCATGAACGTGGGAGGGGCAGAGAGAGAGGGAGACACAGAATCGAAAACAGGCTCCAGGCTCTGAGCCATCAGCCCAGAGCCCGACACGGGCTCGAACCCACGGACCGCGAGATCGTGACCTGGCTGAAGTCAGACGCTCAACCGACTGCGCCACCCAGGCGCCCCGTGCAATGCCTTTACTTCTTTACAAGACTGACCTCCAGTCTTTGGTGGAGAATATGTAGAACATGTTCCAAATCAAATACAAAATTGCTGATGCAGAGAGGAGTTTGGAGAGACTAAAGAGTCAGCAGTAACTGTTGAAAATCTCAGAGGCAGCACTTATTTTAATGTATTTTAAACACACGGGCACACACTCATGCTCATGAAAACCCCAGCCAGCACTTTTATATACTATTGCTTCATTGGGTTACTTTTAAGAAAATAAGGACAAACAAGCAAGGCAAGTTACTTCGTGTTTTAAAGCCAAATCTTTAAATTTGTCACTGCAGGTAGCAGGAAGTCTGGAATGGCAAATAACTGTTCCCAGTAGGGCACCTTGCTGATTTCTCCCCAATCTTGTGTTTGTGTTAGCTATACCTTCTCTCGCCTTTCCACCTTCCCACATTTGGTTCCTCCCCCCTCCCCCCAAAATAACTTTCTTGAAAGGCAATGTAATGAATTGTTTCGGCTAGTCATCTCATAAACCAGAGAATTTCTGGAAGCTGATCTGAAGTTGTATTGGTTACATCTTGGGTGTCATAAAGCCATTGCCTAGGTAACAGGGCACTGTCTTTCAGGAAACCAACGTATTATTGTTTGTTTTAGTCTTTAAAACACAAAATCAAGAAAGGTGCCCTCATATATATAATTTATTGTCATATTGGCTTCCATACAACACCCAGTGCTCATCCCAACAGGTGCCCTCCTCAATGCCCATCACCCACCTCCCCCTCCCTCCCACCCCCCCATCAACCCTCAGTTTGTTCTCAGTATTTAAGGGTTTCTTATGGTTTGCCTCCTTCCCTCTCTGTAACTTTTTTTCCCACCTTCCCCTCCTCCTGGTTAAAAATCCTTTCTTTAATCTTCCTATTCCTTATAGATTACAAAGGATGGAGCCCAGGAATAATGTTGGATTTATAAAAGACATTCTGTACACCTAAATAATCAGCATTAACCTCATGACAAAAAAACTTGTTTTAAATGCCTAATTCGCTTTATGTAAAAATCTATATTATCACCCCCTGCCCTCTAGAATATTATGTTTGAAATACTCTATGTATACTGTATGAACCATATGGTAACCAAAATATAAATGTTAGCAATCACAAAATGTTACTATTATATATCTCCAGTATAGAAATGTTTGAGACATTAGGTGAAAGGAGGAGGAAGAAGTGACAACAATGCAGACACTAGAGAGAGTATCAAATGGGCAATTGTTTGCATTGATTATGTGAAGTGGAAATAAGGTATACAAAGAAAGAGATAAGGAATGTCATTAGCTCTTTTTGACAATTCAGAAAGAGTGAACAGACTTGGGAAAGGAATAATAACAAAGACGAGGTATTGAAAATCAACCATGTGCACTGACAGGGCTCACGGCACTTATGATTATTAAAATACACTGTGACCTTGACTTTTTTTCCACTAACTTTTTTGATAGCTGAACCTGTGTTTCGTTCACAGTCTAAGCCTAAGAATTTAGCACAGGGCCTAAACAAAGTTAGGTATTCATGCATTAAGTGGGGGAAAAAAAAAGCTTTTGCAAGATCTTCCAAGTAATCATCATAACAGTACATGGATGGCATAGGCAATATTTTCCTAATTTGGAATAAGGAAACTAAAATGCAAAGGAGTTAAATTAACCAAGATCCAAATGAAAGTATCTCTGATTCCCACTGTCTTTTCCATAACAACAGGCCTGTGATAACATGAATAATTGAGATGAAAGAAACAAAGAAACTGGAAAATTGGGGTGGGATGTAATAAAAACAGAGGGGACTGTGAGAAACCGAATGTTTTCCCTCTAAAATCAGGAAGAAGGCAGGATTCCCCCTCTCACCACTCCTGTTACATTGCACTTGGAGGCAGCTAGTGCATATGAGGTAACAGGCATACAGATTAGAGAGGAAGAAATGAATGGTTTTGGGGGCGCCTGGGTGGCGCAGTCGGTTAAGCGTCCGACTTCAGCCAGGTCACGATCTTGCGGTCCGTGAGTTCGAGCCCCGCATCAGGCTCTGGGCTGATGGCTCGGAGCCTGGAGCCTGTTTCCGATTCTGTGTCTCCCTCTCTCTCTGCCCCTCCCCCGTTCATGCTCTGTCTCTCTCTGTCCCAAAAATAAATAAAAAACGTTGAAAAAATTAAAAAAAAAAAAGAAATGAATGGTTTTGTTTTTTGTCTATGTAGAAAATCCCAAAGAATCAACCAAAAGCTCCTGGAAATAATAAGTTATTGTAGCAAGGTCACAGGAGATAAGGTTAATATACAAAATCCAATTTCTCTCCTATACATCGGCCATGAGAAATTAGAATTTGGAATTAAAATCACAATACCATTTATAATAGCTCACTAAAAAGTTTTTATTTGGTATAAATTTAACAAAATAAGTAGAAACTTCCATATGGGAAACGACAAAACTCAGAAGAAAGAAATCAAAGCAGATCAAAACAAAGAGATATTTCATGTTCATGGACTAGAAGACTCTTCCCAGCTAGATCTATAGAATCAATGCAGTCCCAATAAAATTCCAGCAAGCTATTTGTAGATATTAATAAATTGTTTCTAACGTTCACATGGAAGGCCGAAAGACACATAATAGCTACCACAATATTGAAGTAGAAGAAAACGTTGGATAATTCAAGATGCCTGATGCAGGACTTACTATAAAGCTACAGTAATCCAGACAGCATCAAATTTTTGAAGACTAAACACATAGACCATTGGAATAGAATAGAATGTCCCAAAACAAGATAAAACAAAACCAACCAAACAGTCAATTGGTCTTTGACAAAAGAACAAAGCAGTTCAATGGAGAAAAGAAAGGATAGTCTTTTCAACAGAAAAATAAGAAAGAAAAAGAGGAAAAAGAAAGAAAGAAAGAAGAAAGATCTAGACATGAATGCCATTCCTTTAATAAAAATTAACATAAAATCGATCACAGATCCAAACATAAACACAATTATTATAAAACTTCTAGAAGAAAACAGGAGAAAACCTATGACCTTGGGGTTGGCAGTGAGCGATACAATACTAAATGCATGATCCATAAAAAACACTTGACGTTAAAATACTTTAAGATTAAAAACATCTACTTTGTAAAAGATACTGTTAAGAAAATAAAAAGTGACAGATTGGAAGAAAATATTTGCATAATGCATTCTGATAAAGAACTTGTTTCTAAAATATATGAAGAACTCAACACTTAGCGAGAAAATAAACAATTAGAAAGTTGCCAAAATATTTGAGCAAACACCTCATCAAAGAATATATAGATGGCAAGCACACATATGAAAAGATGTCCAACAGCATTTGTTATCAGGAAATTTCAGGTTATGAAATTTGGTGGGGCACCTGGATGGCTCAGTCCATTGAGTGTCTGACTCTTGACTTTGGCTCAGGTCATGATCTTGTGGTCATGAGGTCAAGCCCCGTGTCAGGCTCCCTGCTCAGCATGGATTCTCTCTCTCCCACTCCCCCATTCATGGTCTGTCTTTCAAAATAAATAAGTAAACTTTTAAAAATACCATTACACATCTATTAGAATGGCTAAAATTCCAAAACATTGGCAATATGAAGTGAGATATATTATCATAAGAATTGTCACCCCTTGCTGGTGGGAATTCAAAAGACAGTTTGGTAGTTTCTGACAAAGCTAAACATAGTCTGAACAGATGACATAGGAATTGCACTCCTACATATTTACTCAACTAATTTTAACATTTGTGTTTACCCAAAAGCCTGCATGAAAATATGTATAGCAGCTTTATTCATAATTGCCAAAAACTGAAAGTGACCAAAATGTTCTTCATCCATAGGGGGAAAAAAAACGATTCTACATCTATACAATGAAATATTATTCACTAACAGAAAGAAATACACTGGCTAGCTTCAAAAAGACACGGAGAAACCACAAATGTATACTACTAAGTAAAAGAAGTCAGTCTCAAAAGGATACATACTATGATTCCATTTATATGACATTCTGAAAAGGCAAAACTATGCAGACAATGCAGTGATCAGTGGGGCCCCTGGGTGGCTCAGTCAGTTACGCGTCTGACTTCAGCTCAGGTCATGATCTCAGAGTTTGTGAGTTTGAACTCCGTGTCAGTCTCTGAGCTGCCGGCTCAGGGCTTGGAACGAGCAGAGTCTCTGTCTTCCTCTGTCTCTGTCTCTCTGCCCCTCCCACACTCACGCTGTCTCTCTCTCTTTCTCAAAAATAAAATAAGCATTAAAAAATTAAGTAAAAAAAAAGAAAAAAGAAATAATCAGTGGTTGCCAGGCATTCACAGAGAGGGAGGAAAGGTTGAATAAGTGAAGCATAGGGGACTTATAGGATAATGAAACTATTCTTTTAGATATTACAATAATGGGTACATGGTGTTATGCTTTAGTCAAAACACATAGAACTTTAGAGAACAAAGGGTGCATCTTAACATATATATGTTTAAAAGAGTCATTTAGGAAGACAGGGGATCCAAAGAGGGAATAGCAGCTATGACAAAACAATCCCAAATTTCATTACAAATGTATGTAACCATTTGCTTGAAATGAATGGGGGGGGGGGGGGGCGGGGGACGCACTGACCTAAGTAACTTTGGAAATGAATGGAGTCTGTAAGACAAATGCTAGAGTAAAGACAAAGGGAACTGCACATGGTACTGTATTCTAGTTGATAAAATTGTTTCACATGAAGGTATGGCTAATAATTCTGATATTGCTATACATATATGTTGAAATTAAACAAGTAAGTGGATGGTGGGGGGAAGGAACCGGTTTGTCACTGTTGGAGTGGAGCAAGGGAAGAAGGTGAAAACAGTCCATGGGGTAATGGAAGGTAGTTAAAGACATCAGTATTAACTCTCATCTGGTGTAATGCAGATACAGATGGCTACATACAGAAACATTTATAGATATGTGAATATATACGGGTTATTTTGTCCTTTTAAAAATGGTTTCACAGAGATACAATTTATGTACCATAAAACCAACCATTTAAAGCATATAATTTGGTGGCTTTCAGTATCTTCACAGAGTTATGCATCCATCACCACAATCAATTTTAAAGCATTGGCATTTTTCAAAATGACCCCATATCCCTCAGTCCTTAAAGCCCATCTTATCCTTAGGCATCCACTCATCTCTTTCTATCTCTGTAGATTTGCCTCCTGTTGATATTCCCCATAAATGGTATTACACCGTAGATAGTCTTTTGTGTTTGGCTTCTAACCACGATGTTTTCAAGAGTCATCCATGTTGCAGCGGGTTTCAATATTTCATTTTTTAACATTCCACTGCATGGGTATACCACATTTTATTTATCCATTCCTTCACTGATGTACATTTAGGTTGGGTTTACTCTTTGGTTATTATAAATAATGCTGCTATAAACCTTTATGTGCAAATTTTGTGTGTACATGTGTGTTTTTTTTCTCTTGAGCCAAGGAGTGAAAGTGGGAACTGTCAGACTGTTTTCCAATATGCAGCTGTACCGTTTTACATTCTTACGAGCAGTGTCTGAGAATTCCAATTTCACATCTTCACGGACACCTGTCTTTATCTACCTTTGTGATTATAACTATCCCAATGGCTATAAAGTTGTATCACATACGACTCTGATATAAGATACATATGTACTTGATAGCTAACAACGTTGAGCATCTCCTCATTTGCTCATTGCACATTTAAATAAATCTCCTTTGGAAAAACATCTATTAGAATTATTTCAATGTGTCACCATGCTTTACACCTCTGTTGTCTTCTAGGAGTTTTATATTTTAGCTCTTATATTATGTTGTTGATCCATTTTGAGTTAATTTTTGCAAATGATATGTTTCCAAATACATTATTTTGCGTGTGGATATCCAGTTTTCCTAGCACCACTTGCTGAACAAACAATTTCCCCCCATTGGTCTTGTCACCTTTGAAAATCAATTGACTTTAAATGTGGAGGTTTATTTCTGGACTCTCAATTCTATTTCAATGACTATATGACTACCCAGATGCCATATGTGGACATATCTCACACTGTCTAGATTACCATCTCTTTAAAACTGTTAAGTTTTAAAATCAGGAAATGTGAGTGTCTCAACTTTTGCAAAACTATTTTGGCTATTCTAATTCCCTTGCATTTTCATAGGAATCTTAGCATTAACTTGTCTATTTCTGCGAAGAAGTAAGCTTGGATTTTGATACAGATTGATCTAAAAACCATTGTGGAGGCATTGCTATCTTAACACATCATTAAGTCTTCGGGTCCGTGCAAATAGAATGTCTTTCCATTTATTCAGATCTTTTTAATTTCTTTCAGTCATTTTTTTTTAGTGTTCAGAATATATATTTTGTACTTCTGCAAATTTATTGCTAAGTGTTTCATTCTTTTTGATTCTATTTTTAGTGAATAATGTTATTTAGAGTTTAGAAATCCTTTGTTGTAAGGAAGCAGTGGCTTTCTTACTGAGAAGGCTTAGGCATTAAAGTCACCTCTTAGATCATTTCACAAAATCTAAGCAGTTAAGGAGAATACATTTAAAAATATTCATTTTTAGGGATCACATTTAAAGGACATCTGGGGTATCTTGCTCCCTTCCCTTCGGTTTCACTCCTTGGCAAGCTTCACAGGATCCTTCCCCTGCTACATTGACGGTAGAGAAAAAGGAGACTGACATTCCCCTAAGCCTGTCGGCAAATATAATTTGCAGTAGGTCCTTCCGATCTGATTTAAATAGCTAGACATGGGGGTTGTGTTGAAAGTTAAATATTTCCTGTTTATTTCTAAAGTTCCCATTGCAGACAATTGGGAATTGTACCTTTCCACCTTCATTTTTCTCCACCATCTACAAAATTGAATCTTCTGGGGCACCTAGGCGGCTCATGTCCAGTTGGTTAGTGTCCAACTCTTGATTTCGGCTCAGGTCATGATCTCACATTTCATAACTTAGAGCCCCACATCGGGCTCAATGCTGATGGTGCGGAGCCTGCAGGGGATTCTCTCTCTCCCCCTCTCTCTCTGCTTGTCTCTGTATATCTCATAAAATAAATAAAATAAAATAAAATAAAATAAAATAAAATCCACCCAAATCTTTTAATCTTTATAGCTCTGTTCTTACAAATGAGCCTTTATAATGTAAAAAGAGATACATAGATGTCAACTGACTTGACCAACGTCAGTCAGCAGTGAATCTTTTATATTGAAATCCAGGTGCTGTGAGCTTCCAGCTATGTGTTCATCACCTGCTCCATTCTGTCTCTTATTTCCCAACACTTATTAAGATATGACAGCTCTGAGAAGTCCTGTACTAACCATGCTACTTCTTTTTGTTTAATCTTTGTTTCCTTAACTAAAAATTTTCTGATGTGACTTCTAATTGATTCAGGTACATATATATTTAAAAGGTCATAAGAAACAGAGATTCATTCACCCTTAATCACCTAATAAATTGTGTTTGAATGTGTCGTCTGCACAAAACCACTTGGCAGGAAAAAAATATTTGAGTAAGTGATTTGTCCTAGAATATGTTTTAAATGGTATGTGAAAATATATTTGAATATTTTTGTAACCATTGTTTCTTTTATGTTTTCAACAGTCTAGTTTTCAAAGAAGGGGATTTATACATTTGTAAATATTGGCATTAATAACAATCATTGTGATTACAATTTTGTGATATTTAGTATCTTAGAGGAATTAGCTTGTAATTTTATATTATTATTAAATAACTTGTGATAGTTGCCTTTGTCATCATGCTGATTTAGACGGACATTATAGGGGGGAACGACCAAGATGGCAGAACCACATGGAAGTTTTTTTTCTATCTCTGGTCCCTGAAATCCAGCCAGACCAACACTGAACCATCCTCCACACCTAGAAAACTGATTTCAGGATTAACATAACCATCTGCACAATCTGAACCACAGAACTTGACAGGTATGTGGCACGGAGAGGTGAACTGGGGGAAAGAGAAGCCACGGAGGGCAGGGAGTTGTTTTTGCTTGCAGAGAGAGGACAGAGATGGGGGGAGAGTACAGGAAAGCATCCCCCACCCCCAAAAGCAGCTGGAGAGAAAAAAAAAGAGTATGCAAGTAACTGAACAAAAACAGGGAGAAAAGAGAAAGGAGAGGGTTTAAATTCCATTATGATGCTACAAACAGGGAGAGCACAAAGTCTGAAACTCCGCAGATCAATACCTGACAGTGCTCTGGTGGCAAGGGTGAATCCGTGGGAGCAGAGAGCAAGGTCCTCAGGGTCCTCAGGCCACACAGGAAGAGGTGGTTCCCCTGATGGGATGACATTTGGTAGAGGCGTTATGGCCTCCCCACAGATGAAGGTCCCAGAGGACACCAGAGAATGGCCACATTTTCTGGTGTTGGAGTGAGGATGTTAAGGAGGTAGCCTGGTGCCAGCTATGTGTTGTGATTTCTCACAATCCCTGAAACGCTCTTGCTACACAATCACTCAAACTTTTTCTGGGGTGCGCTGGCCCACGGTCTCTGGGCATCAGCAGTGGCATGGTCTTGCAAACGTTCCTAGGAGTGGGCCAGGACCTGGCCATTGCTCAGCAAGACCCTCCCCCAGAGAATCAGAACAGGTCAAAGCTTCAGGGCCCTCAGACATGAGGGATTGGGAAACACAGCCCCATCTGAGATAAAACTCAGGAGGGAGGTGCTGCCTGGTGTCCTGACAGTTTGGTTACAGACAGTGTAGAAGCAGAGAGTGGACAGAAGCCAGAGATAAAGAAGGGGTATTTAATTGCTAGTCAGGGAGAGCACAGAGGTCTGATACTAGAGACTGGGTAGCTGGGTGATGCCATTTTCACCCCTCCTGTGCAGGCGTAAGCAAGTCTATATGCATCACAAAAATCCACCCCAGTAAGCCAAGCCCCACCATCTAGTGGAGCACAGAGCCGTTACACTAAGCCCTGCCCAGTTGGTCCAACCGTGCTCTTCAGAAACACCACTAGTCTCTCTGCCTGCTTAGTTTAGGATTATAAACTGCTTCATAGTTTGACTTCCAGGGGAAACTTCATTCTGTTCGCTGGCCCATCTATTCAATTTTTTTTATTTTTCTTTTCTTATTCTTTTTTTTTTTAATTAAATTTTTTTTTCAACGTTTATTTATTTTTTTGGGACAGAGAGAGACAGAGCATGAACGAGGGGGGGGGCAGAGAGAGAGGGAGACACAAAATCGGAAACAGGCTTCAGGCTCTGAGCCATCAGCCCAGAGCCCGACGCGGGGCTCGAACTCACGGACCGCGAGATCGTGACCTGGCTGAAGTCGGACGCTTAACCAACTACGCCACCCAGGCGCCCCGTTTCTTTTCTTATTCTTGAACACAGAAAGAGAAAAAAATATTTTATTTTCCATTTTTGTTAAAAAGATGTTTCTTTAAGTTTCTTTAAAATTCCATTTTACTTCCATCATTTCATTTTATTCTATTCTACTGTGTTCATTTTTTTCACATTTTCAAATGCTTTCCTTTTTTTTTTTCCTTTTTCCTTTTTTTTCTTTTCTTATCTTTCCCTGTTTTCTCTAATCTAGCAAGCTTTCAACAACCAGACCAAAACATACCTAGGATCTAGCATCCTGTTTTCATTTTTTGTATTGTTTTTAATTGTTTAATATTTTTTTTTACTTTATTCATTCCTTTTCTTCCTTCAAAATGACTAAATGAAGGAATTCACCCTAAATGAAAGACAGCAAGAAATGACAGCCAGGGACTTAATCAACAAAGATAGAAGCAAGATGTCTGAACCAGAATTTAGAATCATGATAATAATAATACTAGCTGGGGTTGAAAACAGATTAGAATCCCCTTCTGTGTAGATTAGAGAAGTAAAAGCTAGTCAGGATGAAATAAAAAATGCTATAACTGAGCTGCAATCTTGAATGGATGCCATGGCGGCAAGGAGGAATGAAACAGAGCAGCAAACCAGCAATATAGAGGACAAACTTATGGAGAATAATGAAGCTGACAAAAAAAAAAAAAAAAAACAGAGACTAAGGCAAAAGAGTATGAAACAAGAAACGGAGAACTCAGTGACTTCTTAAAAAGGAATAACATCAGAATCATAGGGGCCCCAGAAGATGAAGAGAGAGAAAAAGGGGTAGAAGGTTTATGTGAGCAAATCATAGTGGAAAACTTTCCTAACATGGGGAAAGACACAGACATCAAAATCAGGAAGCACAGAGAACTCCCATTAGATTAAAAAAATGACCATTAATAAGGCATATCATAGTCAAATTCACAAAATACTAAGGCAAGGAAAGAGTCATGAAAGCAGCAAGGGAAAAAAAAAAGTCCTTAGCTACTAAGGAAGATAGATAATGTTCACAGCAGAGCTGTCCACAGAAATTTGGCAGGCCAGAAAGGAGTGGCAGGATATATTCAGTGTGCTAATCAGAAAAATACAGCCAAAAATTCTTTATCCAGCAAGGTTGTCATTCAAAATAGACGGAGAGATTAAAAAAAAGTTTCCCTCACAAAGAAAATCTATAGGAGTTCATGACCACTAAACGAGCCTGCAAGAAATTTTAAGGGGGATTATCTGAGGGGATAAAAGATGGGAAAAAAGACCAAAAGCAATAAAGACTAGAAAGGATTAGAGAACACCACCAGAAACTCCAACTCTACAAGCATCATAATGGCAATAAATTCATATCTTTCAATACTCACTCTAAACATCAATAGACTAAGTGCTCCAATCAAAAGACATAGGGTAACAGAATGGATAGGAAAAAAAAATCCATGTATATGCTGTTTACAGGAGACCCATTTTAGAACTGAAGACACTTTCAGATTGAAAGTAAGGGATGGAGAACAGTCTATCATGCTAATGTTTGCCAAAAGAAAGCCCGAGTAGCCATACTTATATCAGACAATCTAGACTTTAAAATAAAGACTGCAACAAGAGAGAAAGAGGGGCATTATATCATAATTAAAGGATCTATCCACCAAGAAGATGTAACAATTGTAAACATTCATACTCCAAATGTGGAAGCACCCAAATATATACCAATTAATCACAAACATAAAGAACTCATTCATAATAATACCATAATAGTAAGGGACATCAACAATCCAGTTACATCAATGGATAGATCATCTAAACAGAAAATCAAGGAAACAATGTATTTGAATGACACCCTGGACTGGATGGACCTAACACATATATTCAGGACATCTCATCCTAAAGAAGCAGAATACACATTCTTCTCCAGTGCACCCGAAACTTTCTCCAGAAGAGATCACAAACTGGGACACAAATCAGCCCTCAACAAGTACAAAAAGATCGAGATCATACCATGCATATTTTCAGGCCACAATGCTATGAAACTTGAAATCAACCACAAGAAAAAAAAATTGGAAAGATAACAAATAATTGGAGACTAAAGAACATCCTACTAAAGAATAAATGGGGTAACTTAGAGGTTAAAGAGGAAATTAAAAAGTACATTGAAGCCAATGAAAATGATAACACCACAGCCCAAAACCTCTGGAACACAGCAAAGGCAGTCATAAGAGGGAAGTATATAGCAATCCAGGCCTTCCTAAAAAAGGAAGAAAGGTCTCAGATACACAACCTAAGCTTATACCTTTAAGAGCTGGAAAAAGAACAGAAAATAAAACCCAAACCAGAAGACAGGAAATAATAAAGATTAGAGCAGAAATCAATGCTATCAAAACCAAAAACAAAACAAAAAATAGTAGAATAGATCAATGAAACCAGGAGTTGGTTCTCTGAAAGAATTAACAAAATTGATAAGCCCCTAGCCAGTTTGATCAAAAACAAAAAGGAAAGGACCCAAATAAATAAAATCAAGAATGAAAGAGGAGAGATCACAACCAACACAGCAGAAATAAAAACAATAAGAAGAGAATATTATGAGCAATTATATGCCAATGAAATGGGTAATCTGGAAGAAATGGACAAATTCCTAGAAACATGTAAACTACCAAAACTGAAACAGGAAGAGAGAGAAAACTTGAACAGACCCACAAACAATAAATAAATCAAATTAGTAATCAAAAATCCCCCCCCCCAAAAGAGTCCAGAGCTGGATGGCTTTCCAGGGGAATTTTATCAAACATTTAAAGAAGATTTAACACCTATTCTCTTGAAGCTGTTCCAAAACATAGAAATGGAAGGAAAACTTCCAAACTCATTCTATGAAGCCAGCATTACCTTGATTACAAAACCAGACAAAGACCACTAAAAGGAGAACTACAGACCAATTTAGTTGATGAACATGGATGCAAAAATCCTCAATAAGATACTAGCCAACTGGATCCACAATACATTAAAAGAATCACTCACCACGACCAAGTGGGATTTATACCTAGGATATAGGGCTGGTTCGATATCCACGAAACAATCAATAAGATACATCACATCAATAAGGAAAAGGACAAGAACCACATGATCCTCTCAATAGATGCAGAGAAAGCATTTACAAAATACAGCATCCTCTCTTGATAAAAACCCTCAAGAAGTAGGGATAGAAGGATCATACCTCAAGATCATGAGAGCCATATATGAAAGACCCACCACTAATATCATCCTCAATGGGGAAAAACTGAGAGCTTTCCCACTGAGGTCAGGAACACGACAAGTATGTCCACTCTCTCCACTGTTTTTCAACATAGCTTTGGAAGTCTTAGCCTCAGCAGTCAAACAATACAAAGGAATAAAAAGCATCCATCCAAACAGGCAAGGAGAAAGTCAAATTTTCACTCTTCACAGATGACATGACATTCTATGTGGAAAACCCAAAAGATTCCCCCAAAAAACTGCTAGAACTGATCTATGAATTCAGCAAAGTCGCAGGATATAAAACCAATGCACAGAAATCGGTTGCATTCCTTTACACAATAATGAAGCAACATATAGAGAAATCAAGGAATTGATTCGGTTTACAATTGCACCAGAAACGAAAAAATACCTAGGAATAAACCTAACCAAAGACATAGTGGGAAATTATAGTAAAATTAATTACTAATTTTGATTTTTGCCTTTAGTGAGATCCCTATTCTGGGTAGGTTTACACACACACACACACACACACACACACACACACACAGAGTCTCCTTGTTCGTTCAGTTGAGAGGGCCTAGAAGAAACAATACCCTGTAATATTGTGTTTTATTTTAATGCTGGCCTTGGCCCAGCTTGAGGCACTGGCTAGAAGCCAGACAGTTCCCCTCTGGAATTGCAGACCAAGTCTTCACCCAACCACCCCCTTACCTCACTCTCCCACTCTGGGTCACTATCCATCTGCCCTCATCACCCAATAGCAGGCACCAGACAACTCAGGACCCAATGACTAGGAACTGCCCATTGCTCAGTCTGCTGCAATTATTCAAATAGCCAATTCTAAACCTGCTTACCTTTCCTTACCTGTTCCTTAAAACCACAATAAAGGTGATTGCCCG
Organism: Felis catus; assembly: GCF_018350175.1. Taxonomy (NCBI): domain Eukaryota; kingdom Metazoa; phylum Chordata; class Mammalia; order Carnivora; family Felidae; genus Felis; species Felis catus. The sequence goes on along the minus strand of NC_058385.1, from coordinate 3,516,069 downwards.
TGTTCTCATTTTTTCCTTTGCCCGGTAAGCAATGCCCAAGGCATACTGCGTTCTCCCCAGGGGATTGTAAACATGTATAGCAAACTATGAATCTCTTTCCAGTTTCTCTCTTGATCTGCTCCCCACCTTAGCGCACCTCACCCAAGGTAATGTGATGAAAACAACTGGTTCAGTGAACAGGGTGGTTTGGCACTAGATTTGACAGAGATGTATGCAGACTGTCCTTGGCTTGCTAACTACATCTGTGCAAAAGCAGACTCAGCCTGGGAGGCACTGCTGTCTGCTGCACCTGCACTCTGGACACTGCACAGTGTGCTGTTTATTTTGGGATTTGTCATTACTTGCCGCCCTAAACTGTGCAACTCATAATGTAAGCCTTCCCTGAGGTTGCACTGCCCAAGACAAGTTAAGCAACCTCACGCTCATATCTGCACTTAGGGACAGGAAGGAGCTTCTGGATTACTGCTTACCCGAATCTGTCACTCTTGGTCCCCAGGCGTGTCATCAGGACACATATCATGTAGACCTGTGGTCAGAATCTTATGACTTTTATCTCTCTGCCCCCTAAGACTATAGAAGAGGTCTCCAAGTGTCTGGAGAAATGTAAAACTCCAAGTCAATGCACCCAGTGCAAGTGGTAGCAAGTGGTTTATCAACAAGCTAAGAGCTTGTTTTAAGATCAAAACCCTAGGGGTGCCTGGGTGGCTCAGTCGGTTGAGCGGCCGACTTCTGCTCAGGTCACAATCTCGCGGTCCATGGGTTCAAGCCCCGCATCGGGCTCTGTGCTGACAGCTCGGAGCCTGGAGCCTGTTTCCGATTCTGTGTCTCCCTCTCTCTGACCCTCCCCCGTTCATGCTCTGTCTCTCTCTGTCTCAAAAATAAATAAACGTTACAAAAAAATTTTAAAAAAAGATCAAAACCCTAGCATTCCTCTCTAGAACCAGACTCCTGGATGCCAATCCCGACCTTCAAGGTCAACTGAGAAACCCCGGAATGAGACACTAACAAACATGGCCATTCCGGACCACTGGAGCTTATTCCATAAACATCCAAAGAGTAAAAACAGTTGGGGACAAATAGGAGAAAACAGAAACTAAAATTTTTAGCTACCTGGAGATATGTGCCAGTCTCAAAGATTATGTTCAGAAAGACAATGGAAGGGACTGATAGTTCACACCAGGTGGCTAACTGTGCTGTTCCAAGGACAGGTTGTTATGGCTCTCTGTGTGTAACTGCAGCCCCTGGAAGGTAGAGTGGGAAGCCTTAGAACAAGAAATGCCTCTTCCCCTGTCTTCTTTTCCTGTAATCACCTGGAAGGTACACACTATGAGTTCTCAGAGACAGAAACAACCACAGCGTTAAGTGGCTTGAACCCCAGGACAAAAAAAAAAAAGAGAGAAAAAATAATAATAAAACACCTTGACACAGGGGGAGGAAAAGTAAATAAACTACATACAGTAAAAGCTTGGTTTGCAAGCATAATGCCTTCTGGAAACACGTGTGTAATCCAAAGTACTTGTATATCAAAGCGAATTCCAAGAACCGTTGGCTCAGTTGTGATCATGTGATGTTCAGCGTCATGTACTACTCGTATTGCAAGGCATCACTCATTGATCAGGTTAAAATTTATTGGAAATGTTTGCTCGTCTTGTGGAACACTCTCAGAACAAGTTACTTGCAATCCAAGGTTTTACTGTATATTATAGAACTTTACATTGTATGTAATATATATGACATATATATATATTAAATTAAAACAAATAATTTGACCCAATTGGAAATCCAAAATTGCTAAATAATTTAGCAAAAAATATGTAAATAAAATAAAAATGGCATAGATTGGTTTTTGTGTCTCTACAACATATGCTCTAAATTAACATTAGCACTTGCTAAAGTTCACTAATTGATAAAGCTTTGTTAACTTAATCAATGCTTGAGCTCAAATTATAATGGAAACATGTTATCCCCTATAATCTCAGGAAAGAAACCAAGTATAAAGTAGAATAAAAGTAGGTGTGCCTCACTTTAACTGCATGTAACCTTGCCTAAATTTCCCATAGTCATAGCACTCATTGCCCTAAAGTATTCCATTGTTGCAAACTCTATGACATAATAATTAATAAATTAAATGAAATCTTTGGCACTTACAAATGGCTTGGAAAATGGGATCCCACAGTCCCCAAATTAACATAGATAATATGGCCCCGTATATGTTACAACAGGGCCTTCAAGGGTTATATCTTTTATATAAGAGCTAATTAATAAAGGAGTGATTATCCCTACTGCTTCTCCATTTGACAGCTCAATTTTACCTGTTCTTAAGCTTAGAAAAACTAAATGGCATCTCAAGGGGGGAGGGGGCACTGCATCTTAAACTCTGCCATCCATTAGGTCTCCCGTACCCAATACCCAATATTATGAAAGCTACTGACTCCATCCAGGTTTGGTCTTATATTTTGCTAGCATAGATTTGGCTAATATGTTCTGTTCAGTGCCTGCGTCAGCAGCCTCTCAGCCGACACCATATGCCTTTCTGGGTGGGTCATACCACAAGACACCTCAACAGCTTTATCATGACACACAGTCTCTGCCGACAAGATCTTAATTGCATCCGACTTTCTCCAGGAACGCAGGCATGACCTTCCATTGATGGCATCTTCCCCCAAAGAGATAAGTCTGACTCACTCACTAAAGACACGTAAGTCCAACATATTTTAGTCTTCTTTGAGTGCTGATAGCAATATATTCCTCATTTACAAATTTTACTTAACATTGCTGTTATTGCTAACAAGGCGTCTCCTCCAACAAAAGGATCTAAGATCTGTCCAAAATGAAATCAACAAACCCTCTCAATAGTGCCCTTCAATAAAGGCTTTGATAGCTTCTTCTCATGCCTTCTGAGTCTCTGGATGATCTGTGATGGCCACAAGCTTCTCAAGGGCTCCTGATATAAGAAACTGCCTCTCTCAGCCTCACACTGTACATCATTAAAGCAACAAATGACTGGCGATTAACTGGGCTCTCCTGGAAGCAAAGGATCTCACAGACTCTAAGTCTGTGGCCCTCTGCACTCAGCTGCTCATTATGCTTTGTGTCATGGAAACAGCCCCCCACAAGCTCAGCGTGGCTACTGAGGCCTCCTTAAGCATGATGAAACCAAATCTCTACTGTATTTGGATCTCTACCATATTCTGCCGGCAGGAAGGAGTAGCGTTCCCTGTCTTCAGTCCTTTGCCAGATGCCATGATGCTCAAGGAGGTCAGCTTTCTCCTAGACCCCTTGGCTACCCAGGGAGCCTCTTAAAATTAACCGAACATCAAGAAGAGTTCATAGACTATAGTAATGACATTGCCATCTTCATTAATCATAAAGCTCAGTGGAATGTTGCTGGTTTCTCTCCCTTAATCAAGATGTCCCTGATAAAAGACAGGAACCAGGGGTCAACACGATAGGCCAAATTTCAAGTGGTCAATGCTTCAACCTCTTGGGGAGAAGGAAAAGAGGTCCATCCACTCCCCAGTGACTTACCCTGATCGCCCTGTTGTATTCTGGGGAGAGAGTGATGTGAAGGAAAGTCGCTGAGGTATTTTGCTAGTCATCTTACCCTTTCTACCTCCTTCATTTTCAGTGCAATGTCCCACTACAGTCTCACCTGGGCCATATTCCCTGAGCCTCTGGTTCACCCTGTCCAAAAGCGAATGTCATCTTTACCTACTGTGGGGAGCAAAATGCAGAATGAGGAGCTGTGAGCTAAGAAAGGGGAGTCAGTTGTTCAAAACCTCACACAGAACTTCAATCAGTTTCTGTCTTTAGCCTTTCCCCGCAACCAGGACTACATAGGAATCTCGGGCTTTGGATGTTTGAGATGTTTTGCCACTCGAAGTTAGGATTTGATTACTTTACACTGCCTGTGTCAGCCCTTCCAGACCCATTTCAGGCACTGAGGTCTTAGCTTTCTCTATCGATTGTCAGTTGTCTCTCACCCCACCAAATTGTTGCCAGCTTCCAGCTGGATTTCTTTTCATTCTCATCGGCTTTATTTAGAAGTAATTTACAGATTTGCTCAAAAGGGAGTGCTTTGCTGGCTCACTGGTAGAGCATGTGACTCTTGATCTCAAGGTCATGAGTTGAAGCCCCATGATGGGCATGGAGATTACTTAATTAGATTTGCTCAAAGTAAAGTCTTCATGGACTAAGCCTTACTTAACTGATCTCCACATAAGACACCCTTTTTTTCGTATTTGAACTATAAATACTGCCTCTGTACATGAAGTCACCTTATCTCTCTGTGAGATGGCATTTTTCTGCTGTGGCTTTTGGATGAAGAGTTTTGCAAGAACATAAGGGGAAGGGAAAAAGAAATAAACCTGAGTTAAATGTTAAAAGTTTTATGGGAATGTTAAGGGCAAAAATATTAAGAAAGTCAAACTTTTGGAAAGAGATAATGAAAGGGTAATTATTCAGTATAGTTCAAATACAGAATTCAAAACAAAGAGAGATGAGAGCTTCTTATTTTTTTTTTATTTTTGCAATGCTAAATATTTCGAATAGTTGATCAATGACTCCCCCATACTAGGCACTGTTTTATCTGTTATAACTACAGAAGAGAACAAAACATCAAAAATCTCTGCCCGTTCAGCGTTCACGTTCTAATTGGGAGGCAGGTTAAGGGCAATACATGCTTTGCAGAAAAATAATGCCGCAGAGATAGAACTTGGTACCAAAAAAAGGCATGAATAAAAGATGTTTCTTTGAGATGATGACATTTGAGCGTAACTGGTTTTGGTGAGAAGATAAGTGACAAGATACCCAGATGAAGGGTATTCCAGGCATGAAGGGCCAACAAGTGCAAAAGTCCTATGATGAAATTTACCTGGTATACCCAGGAAATATCATGTATACTCAGATGATCATGTCATCAGAAAAAAAGGCAGTTTTCTTTCTTTTGATCTGTATGCCTTTAATTCCTTTTTTAATGCCTTGCTGATCTGGCTCAAACCTCCAGTATTGCATAGAATAGCGGTGCTGTGAGCAGACATCTTTGTCTTCTTCACAAACGTAGGGGGAAAGCATTCAATCTTTCACAATTAAGTATGGTATTAACTATAAATGTGTGCAGAAAACTGTGTCAGTTCCTCTCTATTCCTGGTTTTCTGAGAAACCAGGAATTTCTCATGAATTGACTTCATTGCTTGACCTTTGGCTATTGAATCAACCTTGTACCCCCAGAATAAACCCAACTTGATCATGGTATATAATTCGTTTTATATATATTGTTGAATTGTATTTGCTAATATTTCAAGAATTTTTGTGCCTATATTTATGAAGGACATTGATCCATAGTTTTCATTTGTGTGCTGTGTCTCTCTGACTGTGGCATCAGAAGACTAAGTTGGGAAAACGAAATGCAATGTATCACCTCTGCTTCTCTTTTCTGAAGGAGACCTTACAGAATTTTTATTAATTATTCATTGGTAGAGTTCTCTGATAAAACCACCTGAGACCTGAGATTCTTTTTTTTAATTTTTTTAACATTTATTTATTATTGAGAGATGGAAAGACACAGAGCATGAGCAGGGGAGGGGTAGAGAGGGAAGGAGACACAGAATCCGAAGCAGGCTCCAGGCTCCGAGCTGGCAGCACAGAGCCCGACGCGGGGCTTGAACTCACAAACCACGAGATCATGACCTGAGCTGAAGTCAGACGCTTAACTGACTAAGCCACCCAGGCGCTCCGAGACCTGAGATTCTTTTAATGAAGTTCTTTCATTACAGATTCTAATTCTATTTCCTTCATTGTCAAATAATCAGTTTCATATAGCCTGTGTTTTTTGAAGGATTAGCCAACTCGATCTATTTTGTTAAACTTCTGTGTGTAGAGTTGTTGGTAGTACAGGCAGACCTTGTTTGTGCTTCGCTTTATTGCATTTCACGGACACTGTGTTTTGTCACGATTTGAAGGGTTGTGGCAGCCCTGCCTCAAGCGAGTCGTAGGCACCATTTTCTCACTCATGTCTCTGTGTCCCATTTTGGGAATTCTCACAGTATTTCACACTCTTTCATTATTATTACGTTTGTGGTGATCTGTGATCACAATCATTTTTCCAATTTTTGTTAATGTTTCTTCAATTTTGGGAGACAGAGAGAGACAGAGCATGAGCAGGGAAGGGGCAGAGAGAGGGAGAGACACAGAATCCAAATCAGGCTCCAGGCTCTGGGCTCTCAGCAGAAAGCCTGACGAGGGGCTTGAATTCACGAACTGTGAGATCGTGACCTGAGCTGAAGTCAGATGCTCAACCTGCTGAGCCACCCAGGCATCCTGTGATCACAGTCTTTGATGTTAACTATTGTCATTATTTTGTGGCACCACACCACGCTCCTATAAAACAGTAAATTTAACCAATGAATATTGTGTGTGTTCTGACTGCTCACCAACTAGTTGTTCCCCCATCTCTCTCCCTCTCTTGGGGCTTCTCTATTCCCCGAGATACAACGATAATGAAATTAAACCAATTCCTAACTTTACCATGGCCTCTCTGTGGTCAAGTGAAAGTAAGAGCTACATGTCTCTCAACTTAAATCAAAAGCCGGAAATGATTAGCCTTAGTGAGGAAGTCACTTTGAAAGCCAACATAGGCCAAAAGCTAGGCCTCCTGCATCAGTTAGCCAAGCCCTGAATGCAAAGGAAATGTTTCTGAAGGAAATTGGAGCTGCCATTCCCATGAACACACAGATGATAATGAAGTGAAACATTACTGCTGACGTGGAAAAAGTTTTAGAGATCCAGCTAGAAGATCAAAGCAGCTGCAAGATTCTCAGAGTAAGACCCTAACTCTCTTCAATTCTGTGAAGTGAGAGACGTGAGGAAAGTGCAGAAGAAAAGTTTGAAGCAGAGGTTGGTTTATGAGGAATAAAGAAGGAAACCGTCTCCATAACATACAAATGCAAGATGAAGCAGCCCGTGCTGAGGTAAAAGCTGCAGATATCTAGAAGATCTAGCGAAGCTCATGCTTGAAGTTGGCTACACTAAACAATAGATTTTCAATGTAGATGAAACAGCCATATATTGGAAGAAGACGCCATCTAGGATTTTCATAGGTGGAGAGCAGTTGTCAATGCCTGGCTCAGAGATCCAGGGGACAGGCTGACTCTTTTTTTTAAGTTCTAATGCAACCAGTGACTTTAAGTTGAAGCAAATGCTTACGTATTATTCCAAAAATCCTAGGGACCTTCATAATTATGCTAAACCTACTCTATCGGTGTTCTAGAAATGGAGCAACAAGGCCTAGATGACAGCAATCTGTTTGCAACATGGCTTGTCGAATGTTTTAAACCCGCTGTTGAGACCTATTGTTTAGGAAAAATAAATAAAAGATTCCTTTTAAAATATTACTGTTCGTTGACAATGTACTTGGTCACCCATGAGCTCTGATGGAAAACAATGGGATTAATATTGTTTTCATGCCTGCTAACATAACACCCATTCTGCAGCCCATGGATCAAGGGGTCATTAGACGTTCAAGGCTTGTTATTTAAGAAATACATTTTGTAAGGCTATCATGGCCACAGATGGTGATTCCTCTGATGGATCTGGGCAAAGTAAATTGAAAGCCTTCCTGAAAGGATTCACCATCCCAGATGCCACTAAGAACATTTGTTATTCATAGGAAGAGGTCAAAATATCAACACTAACAAGAGTTTGGAGTTCATTCCAACCTTCATGGATGACGTGGAGGGGTTGGAGACTTCAGTGGAGGATGTAACAGCAGATGTGGTAGAAATAGTAAGAGAACTAGAATTATAGGCGGAGCCCAAAGATGTGGCTGAATAGCTGCAAGCTCATGATAAAACCTGAACAGATGAAGAGTAGCTTCTTATGGATGAGCAACAAAAATCGTTTCTTGAAATGGAATCTACTCCTAGTGAGGCCATGAAGATTGTTGAAATGACACAAGATTTAGAATATGACATAAACTTAGGTGATAAAGCAGTGGCAGGGCTCAGAAAAGTGACTCCCGTCTTCCGAGAAGTTCTACTGGGGGTAAAATGCTATTAAATGGCAGCACATGCTCCTGAGAACTCATGCATGAAAGGAAGAGTCCACCGATGGGGCAAACTTCCTTGTCGTCTTCCTTTAAAGAAATTACCACAGCCACCCAGCCTTGAGTAACTACCATTCTGATTAGCTGGCATCAATATTAAGGCAAGAACCTCCACCAGGAAAAAGATGATGACTCGCTGAAAGTTCAAATGATGTTTAGCATTTTGAAGCAATAAAGTATTTTTTAAATCATATGTTCATTGTTTTTCTAGGAGAGAATACCATAACACACTTACGACACTACACTCTAGCGTCTACATAACTCTTACATGCACTGGGAGACCAAAAACAAATTCATCTGATGAGCTTCACTGTGATATTACTTTATTGTGTTGGTCTGCAACTGAATCTATATCTTCAATCTATTTTCTTTGTCAGTGTCACTGTGGGGTTTGTCAATTTTACTGATCTTTCCAAGAACCGGGTTGTTGTTATATTTACTTCCTCTCTTGATTTTTCCTCTACTGATTTTTATCTGTTTTTATTTCATTGATTTCTGTTCTTATCTTTATGATTTTCTTCATTCCACTTGCTTTTTATTTATTTTCCTCTTGTTTTTCTAGGTCCTCTGTGTGAAAGCTTAGATTACTGAGTGAGACTTTCTTCTCTTCTAATGTATGCATGTAATGCTATTTCCCTCTCAATCAATACTACTTTTTCTGAATCCCACACAAATTGATGTGCTATATTTTCATTTTCATCCAATTTAATAGCATTTTTAAATTTCTCTTGAGACATCATATTTAACTTATTATTGTCTAGAATTTCATTGATTAGTTTCCAAGTATTTAGAGATTACCTTCTTTCTGTGTTGATTTCTAGTTTGATTCAACAATAGTCAAAGAACACACTTTGTGTTTCAATTGTTTTAAATTTTTGGATGTGTGTTTTATGGCTCACGGTGTTTTCTATCTTGATAAATGCTCTCTGTTCATGCTCTAAACATGTACATAATCTGTTAAATGTTCTGTAAGTGTTCATTAGATTTGGTTGGTTGATGGTATTATTGGATTCAAATTTATTGTTAAATTGGCCTATCAGTTTTTGAGACGGGATGCCAAAGTCTCCAAATATAATTGGGGATTTCTCTACTTCTTTTTTCATTTCTATCACTCTTTGATTCATGTATTAGGCAGTTCTGTTGCTTGGCCCATGCACATTAAAGAATGCTATGTATTTTTGATAGATCAATCCTTTTATCATTATGTAATGTATTCCTCTGCTCCTGATAATTTTCTTTGCTCCAAGGTCCACTGGCTTTGATACTACTATCTATTTTACCTTAAAATTGCTTTTTTTCCAATTAATGGTTCAATTAGTGGTATATCTTTATACCTTTTTTCATAATTTTATTTTCAACTTATTTATGTCACTTTACTCAGTATAAGTCTTCTAAAGAGCATAGTGTGCATTTACTTTTTTAAATGTTTTTTAATGTTTATCTTTGAGAGAGAGAGAGACAGAGACAGAGACAGAGACAGAGCATGAGTGGGGGAGAGACAGAGAGACAGGGAGACACAGAATCCAAAGCAGACTCCAGGCTCCGAGCTGTCAGCACAGAGCCCGACGTAAGACTCAAACTCACAAACCATAAGATCATGAACGGAGCTGAGGTTGGACGCTTAACTGACTGAGCCACCCAGGCGCCCCAATTTACTTTTTTTTTTAAATTCACACTTCCAATCTCTGCCTTTTAATTTATAAGTTTGGATCAATAAAATACAATTACATTTAATTCAATCCAATAATTGATATGTTATGTCTGGCATTTTATTTTGTATTGTCTCTGTTCTCTCTGTTCTTTGTTTCTCCCCTCCCTTTTGCTGATTTCCAGTAGATACTTGGATATTTTTTAGAATTACATTTTGACTTATCTACAGTGCTTTTTTTAAAAAAAATGTTTATTGATTTTGAGAGAAAGAGAGGGGAGAGAATGAGTGGGGAAAGGGCAGAGAAGGAGAGAGACAGAGGATCCAAAGTGGGCTCTGTGCTGACAACAAAGAGCTGAATGCGGGGCTCGAACTCACAAACCATGAGATCATGACCTGGGCCGAAGTTGGAGGCTTCACCGACTGAGACACCCATGCACCTCTATGGTGCTTTTGAATGTGTCTCTGGATAACATATTTGGTGCTTCTGCCCTAAGTAGGCAGTGCGTTATGAAAATGTAATATCACTGTCTCCTGGGGCCAATATTTAGCCAGTTCAAAGGAGAGGAAGAAAACCCATCTTCATTTATGTCCCTTTACCTCACTTTATTTGTAGTGTAATTGCCTCAAATACGCCCTCTATGTCCATGAGAACCACAGTAGACTGTGCTGCAATTCTTGCTTGAGCCTTCACCAATAATTTAGAAAACTCAACAGAAGGAAAATGTATTATACTTCCCATATTTTTACTCCTTCCGTTGTTCTTTCTTCCTCTTGATGTTTCAGTTTCTTTCTTCATCATTTACTTTCTGCTTATAAAGTTGTTTTTCCTCATTCTGTGGAATGTGTCTGCTGGCAACAATTTTCATTAGTTTTTTTTTCCTTCTTCTTCTGATAATGCCTCAGTTTCCCCCTGATTCCTGATATTTTTGACATCTATAAAAATCTGGGTTGACAGTTGCTTCTTTTCAGCCATTGAAAAATATTTTGTCACCTCTTTCTGGGGAAAAATAAACTGTCATTTGCAGTAGGTTGTTTCCCCCCTATTTCTAAGCTGTTAACTTTTTCTTGCTGCTTTTAAGGTTTTTTTCTCTTTAGTTTTTAGGATTTGACTGTATGTGTCTTGACACGGGTTTCTTGGGTTTATCCTTTTAAGATCTGCCACATTTCTTGAATGTGTAGATTTATATCTTTTACAAAATTTAGGGGGTGTTCAGTGATTTTCTTCAAGCACTCTTTGAGTTCTGGACTCCTTCTTTCTTCCTGAGACCCTGATAAAATAAATGTGAGACCTTTTGTTATAGTGCCATGAGTCCCATAGTTTTGTTTTGTTTTGTTTTGTTTTTCAGTCCAGTTTCTCTCTTTTGTTCAGAGAGGGTAATTTCGACTTTCCTATCTTCAAGTTAATAATGAATGTTTCCCTCTGTCTTCTCCATTCTGCTGTTGAGCCCATCCATTGAGTTTTTTTTTTTAATTGTATTTCCAGTTCTACCTCGCCCATTTTTGCTGAGACTTCCTATTTTCTCATTTGTTTCAATCCTGTTTGTAACAGACACAGGGCAATTTTATGACGGCTTACTTTATAATCCTTATTGGGTAATTGTAACATCTGTATCATTTCAGGACTGGCATCTGTTGATGGTCTTTTCTCACTCACGGTGAGAATTTCCTTGTTAGTGCTGGTCATTGGTGGGATTCCAGCTGCTCGCCAGGCCTCCACGGAAAGGACCCTGGCTGGAGGCCGGAGTGTGTCTCATTACTGCTCCCCTAGAGGTCTCAACCGACACCATAGTGAAGGGGGTCTCATTATCCGTGGGCTAACATGAATATCCTGACTTTCCACAATGCCTCCTGGTGTCCCTCTCCAGTGGGGTATGGAGGAAAACAAAACACAATTTTTCAGCATTAAATTTCTGTCTGTGGTACAAGACAACAGAAGAAGTCAGTTCTAATGGAGGAAAATAGTAAATATGCCATTAACAAAAATGAAAATTATAATAAAAAATTGACTCTTTAATCTATGGTACTGAGCCATATAGGATAGCAATAGCAATTACGTAAATTATACAGACCTTCTTTTCACAATGTGACCTATTTCATCTGGTTTGTGTGATACTCCGTTTCTAGAACAAACCACATGTTAGCGCATCCACCTCTCCTCCCTTTCATTGAAGTAATAGATATTTAATTAAAATAAAGCTGTGTGGAAGCAATATAACCTTCATAAATCTCTAATCTTTAGAATAGCCCTAGACGCTTTTTTACCAATATCATATTAAGAACACTTCGGTTTGAAACAGTAATCATGGAACTCCTTTGTCTTTAAAAAAGCATTCACACTCACAGAACATTTCTTTTGAGGTGACAAGTTTTGTTCTCTAATTTTATACAGAAAGGCCACTGTATAAATTGGTCACCCAGGATAATCATTCAAACTTGTAGGCAAAGTGAACTGCAGGACAGAACAAATATCCGGATCAGTGTTTCATGTATTGGTTCAGGAATCAATGATGACCTCAGATAAGGTTTTGGAACAGAGACAAACATAAGTAAAGAGTTAAAAAGCAGAAAGTGAGAAGAAGAGAACCAACTTTAATTTTCACCTCTAGCAGCCTCCAAGGTAATGCAATCTCATTTAATGCTGTCACAGGGAATTATGGAAATGAGGTGTTCTCTCTTTTTCCCTCATGGGAACCAAGATTCAGAGAAGGTAATTAACTCACATAGGTCACAAAGCTAGCAAATGGTGGGGCTGAGATTACAAACCAGGTGTGTCTGATTTCAAAGCCAATAGATTTCCATGAAAAAAAAAAAAAAACATGTGCACACACACACAAACACACACACACCTAATCTTGGGTCTGGCACGCCTTTGAGTCAGATATACTAAAATCTTTCTCCAGGACAACATACCGAAAAATGATGGATACAATAAAACAAACAAACGAAAAATAGTGCCAAAGCATAGCCAGGGCAATAAGGGAAGAGGGAAAACATTTCTCAGTTGTTAGAATGACGACAAAGTGTCGATCAAGGGGTAAGAAGGCTCTGCACAAGCAGTGGCCCTGACTGCATTCACCCTGGGCCCTTGGCTGGCAAGACCCAGGCAAGGTGAGAAATGGCACTGTAATAGTGTATCAGCAGGAAAAACACTTCTACCACCCACAGGGTGATAGTGGAAAACTTCTTCATTTGGAATTTGGCTCTGGATAAAAGAATTAAAAACTAATTCTCCTGAAAATGTGTAATTGTTTCTTACCCCACAGGTGGGTTTGAGATGAGGTTCACACCACCTGTGTGGCCTCAAATCCCCATTGTAGGATTTAGCTTAAATGCATCTCGGGGCAGCTGAGTGGCTCAGTCATGCGTCCAACTCTTGATATGGGCTCAGGTCATGTTCTCCCACTCATGGGACTGAGCCCCACAACACGCTCTGCACTGAGCACGGAGCTTGCTTGGGATTCGCTCTCACCCCTTTCGTCTGCCCTTCCCCCACTTGCGTTCTCGTTCCCTCCTTCCCAAAATAAATTAAAAAAAAATTTTGTAATAAAAAAACAGAAGGGCATCTCATTGCTTGTATCCTTGGGAACTTGGCAAAAGCAAATGCGAAATACACATTTCGTCTTTGTAACACATTATAGTGCCAAACCCCAAGAAATACCCACAGGGTGCCAAAAAACTTGAGGTCACAGGGAAAAATACAGGAGGAAATAGATCGCAATGAGTGCATCAGCAGAATAACAAATCAACAAACATAGGACAAATAACGCAGTATGATCTACAAACACTGCAGGTACTAGAATTCCACGTACACCATATATATAGGATTTTTTTTTAATTTTACAACTTTAAAAAAATTAATGTGTATTTATTATTGAGAGACAGAGAGACACAGAGTGTGAGCAGGGGAGGGACAGAGAGATAGAGACACACAGACTCTGAAGCAGGCTCCAGGCTCTGAGGTGTCAGCACAGAGCCTGAGGTGGGGCTGGAACCCACGAACTGCGAGATCATGACCTGAGCCGAAGTCCGACGCTTAACCGACTGAGCCACCCAGGCACCCCTAGGTAGGATTTTTAATATGACTAATAGAACAAGAAGAGATACCAAAAGTATGACAGTGATACAAAATATTATATGAAAAATATAAAATGGGATGGAATAGAACTTTTAGAAGTGAACATGGGGGGCATCTGGGTGGCTCAGTCGATTGAGTGTACAACTTCCGCTCAGGTCACAATCTCACTGTTTGTGAGCTGGTGCCCACATCGGGCTCTGTGCTGACAGCTGGGAGCCTGGAGCCTGCTTGGGATTCTGTGTCTCCCTCTCTCTGCCCCTCCCCTGCTCACACTGTTTCTATCTCTCAAAATAAATAAATAAAAGGTATGTTTTTTTTTAAAGGAGTGAATAGCATCACTACAGAATGAGAATTTCAGTAAATAGGTTAAACAGCAGAATAAGTGTAACCAGAGAAAGAGTTAATGAAGAGACAGGAACACTCAAGAATTTACTGTCCACGCTCCAGAGACAAACGGTGAGTATAAGAAAGTAAGAAAATGAAGAATCAAGGGAGATGATCTAACATCCATCTAAAAAATATTACTGAAGGGAAAGAACAGAGAGATTGGGAAATAGGCATATTAAAAAAAAATAATTGCTGACAATCGTCAGAATTGGAAAAAAAAGCACAAAACCTCATCCTCAAGAGTCCCTATGACTCCTGAGCAAAGTAAATAAAAAGAAATCTTCACGGATACATCAGAGTGAAACTACAGGTCACTACAGACAGGGATTCCTAAATCCCCAATGCATTCAGGAGTAAGGGACAGATTCCCTACAAAGAAAGTGTAATTAGATAGAGTACAGACTTTCCAAAACTTCAAATGCAACCTCAGAGTTTGGCGATAAAAAATATATCAAAATAAAGCAAAAATGTTAACCTTCTTCCAAGATGAAGAAAAAAAGCACTAAAAAAAAAAAATAAACCTATTCATCTATCATCTATCTATCTACCTAGCATCTCTCTACATCTGTATACATACACATATATGATCCATATATGTAGATAAAACTTAGAGATAGTTTTATATTATTTATATGTGGCAAATAAACAAAATTACCCGGATTATAAACACGAAATGCAAATCAGTTTATTTTAATGGGGGGGGGGTTGGGGAGAAAGGTACCAGTGAGGGGAACTACTTTTTTAAGCTGATGATGGGCAGCCACATAGGTGACCATATCTTTCTTGCATTTCAAATATCAAATGGTATCTTATAAAAATTAATTTATGCAAATATGATATATATGTTCATATGTGAAAGGTTATAAATAAGAACAACATAACTGATAAGCAAATTAACTAAGTATCATTGTTTTCATAAGCCAATTTCTGTTGCTGTTTTTCAAAATTATACATGTGACCTACATTCTTAGTTCAACTTTGGAAATGTTAATCTATACTATTATACTTTAAAATGATAGTAGGTAGTTATCATTCCAGTTTTTATTTTGGAAAAAAAATCAAATTTACAATATATTACAAGAATAGCTAATGTGCACCTTTATCCTCAATCTAAAATTAACAAGATGTTGATATTTTCCACATTTACAAATACTCTCTTGCTTTCCAGATATTGATTTAGGCATTATTTTTGCTGAAGCATTTTGGGGTTATAGACATCTTGCCACTTCACCCCCAAATTTTCCTATATATATATTTTTTTCTAAGAACAAGAACATGTTCTTTTTCTTCATGTATCTTTGCAATATCATCTTCACTCCCAATTTAAGATGGACACCATATTATATAATACATTACTATTGTATATGATCTATGATTATCTAATATATCTAATATATTTAAATGTCTCCAATTAGTCCAAAGATATTCTTTTAAAAAAATATTTATTTATTGAGAGAAGGAGAGAGTGTGTGCCCCTAGGCAGGGAAGGGGCAGAGAGAGAGAGGGAGAGAGAGAATCCCAAGCAGGCCCCGTCTGTCAGCACAGAGTCCAACGTGGGGCTCAAACTCATGAACCACAAGATCATGACTTGAGCTGAAACCAAGAGTTGGACACTTAACGGACTGATCCACCCAGGTGCCCTGGACCAAAGATATTCTATATATTCATATATTTTTTTCCAATCTGATATCCAATCAATATATTGTATGGTTGCCATTACCCTTGTCTCCTTTACCTTATTCTTATTTTGCCTCAGTACAGAAGTTCTGTGCATCATCACTGCTATGCCATGCTCAGAGAAGGGATGCCCCATGTTGGAATGAGGAGAAGCTGTGATTTTGATGCCATTCTTCCTAAGTCAGTCTTATTAATTAATTATCCTGAAACAAATCTTTATCCCCCTCTCTCCTGTATCTCCACATCTCTACTCCACTGGCTTCTCCTTGTCAACTGACATGTTCAACTGTCACTGAGTGAAAAAAGTAAAGAAGGAGAACGACTTTGGTTTTTTTCTCCCTCTATGTACATACTTGGAACCACCCTCTTTCTCTTGAAGAGCAAGTTCAGTATGTTTTCATCTACTGCTCACACTATTCTGATCTGGCTTCAGACTTTACCACATCTCTGAAACAGTCCTTAGAGGAACAGACTGGGGTCAGATTATCATAGTCTGAACGGACTGGCTCGTCTTCTGTTCACCGTCTTGAATCCATTAGCTCTCTTTCCGACCTAAAATTTTCCATGATAGAACTCATCCCTTCACTAAAACTCCTATCAAACACTATTCAAGGTCGGTACTTAGTAAGTTCAGGGGTTGATAAGATGTTTGAAACAAACTCCCTGCCCTTCAGAGACTCATAACCTTTGGGGGCCAGCAAATATGTCCACAGAGAACTGCAGTAAATGTCGTAATTAGGCACAAAGAGACATAAATTGGTCCAGTGGAAACTCCAAGCATCTCCAAGTGTGTGAAGTCCATTCTGGCCTTGCTTGTTTCCTCTGTACTCCATACCCATGTATCGTTCCCTGAAGCTGGTCCTACTGGGGTTTGTATGAGCAATGTTTGCCGAGCGTGCTTCAAATTCAACTTGTATCGTACTCCTCTCTGAAAGCTGACATTTCTTCTCACGTTCCTCCCTTCATCAATGGCAACACAACTCACCAAGCCACTTTGCCTATGAGTTTGCACCTCATCTTAAATCCTGCCCCACTTCATCCCATAAGCAACATGTCCCATGACTCACAGTCTTTGCTTACCGTGCTCTCCTTCATAGTTTAGTAATTTTGCCCACAATTTCCCCTTTGATTACAAGTTCTGCTCTCCACACGTATCTTGCAACATCCTGCCTCGTATTTAAGACGTGTTTCCTTAATTACATTCTTTGGGAGCAGCCCCTAATTTAGACCTCTGTACTCTGCTATCATCTATCTGTACATTCTGTCATGTTACACACTCCTGAAGATAGTATTTTTTAGCCCTCATTATGTGCCTGGGACTGTATTGCCTGTTTTATGTGCGTTAACTTACCTAATCCTCACAATTATGCAACAAAATTGCTACTTTATCCTCTTTTAAGTGATTTACATGTGAGGAAATGAGGTAAATCTTACTTTCCTTGGTTATATATAAGAAAACTGATGAAATAGTCAAACTAGGAAGTGGAAAAATCTTGCCTAGAGCTAATCTAATTCCAACACCCCATGCTTTGCCTGTTTATATGGATACACAATTCACTGAGCATGTGGGGCTCAATGAAAACATGGAATAGTTTAGTCCTATCTACAGTTCAGTCCTTAATACGTATGCTTATGATAACTGATACAGGTTATCCGACCAGAGATTAGATACCATCTTTTCTAGGAAACTACTTCTTTTCTTGGATAATTTGGTAACAGATACACCTTGGGCAATAATCCAAAAGACCAGCTCTATTCATATAAATCAAAATGCACTTCAGATGAATCAAACGTATTAAGATTAGTGAAAAAACGATGATCTCATTTTGAGTTATTTGAAAATGCTAAACACAAAATAATAGAGACTTTAAAATATACTGGTTTTGGTTTCTTGGTTTGGGCTCAGGTCATGATATCACGGTTCATGAGTTGGAGCCCCGTGTTGTGCTGGCAGTGCAGACCCGGCTTGGGATTCTCTCCCTCCCTCTCTCCCTGCCCCTCCCCTGCTTGTGCTCGCTCTTTCTCTCTCTCTCTCTCTCAAAAATACAAACATTAAAAAAAAGATAAACGAAATATACTGTCAACAAAGGACATACCCAGAGTCCTTTGGTGATTGTAGGCTGATCCAAGTTGGGGGATAAATTACATTTTGAACTGAATAAATTAGTAATCTGGATTGATAACCAGTCTGATTAATGAGCCAGGTTTTTCCCTGAAGCATAATCTATGCATTATGCTCATTTCATGTATCCTCAATACATGAAAAGCATAATAGGATTATACTAATTCAACACATATTATGGTGATGGTTCAAGTATTTGACTCATATGGTTTAAAAATGTGTTTGTTATTCTTACATACTTACATTTCAGTAACTGTGCACAGCACCAATGTAATACGTTTGAGCATCATTTGGATGTTTCTTACAGACTCAGTGGCAATAAATTTATTCATTGAAATTAATATGCAAGAGTAATATGGTACAGAAATTATATTTTGGTCCTAAAAATGAAATATTAAGAACTCATCAAGGCATTTGTGTTATATGTAAGAAGAAAAATTTGTTAAAAATGTTTCAAGGGTAAAAAAAAACCTGATGCTACACAACAGATAAATGTCCTTAGAAATCTGTGTTTAACAAAGCATGTTAAGTGGAACATCTATGCTTCGTATGCATCATATCCTTAGCAATGATTTCATGAAAAAAATTAACTCTATGTAGAAAGTGTGCTTTTACCAGCGCTATTTTTTTCGTGTGATGAGTACTATCATTCCATTTTTCCACAGTGTTCCACCGCATGTGCTCTGTCATGATCAAAGGCTTGCTAGTAATCACAGGATTCACTGCTGCTATGACCCACATCATCGTGGTGGTTGGTGACCAGTCAGAACGCTGCCACCACTATAGGTCTGGAGACAATGTTTTTACTCGAGCCACAATCCTCTCTTCCATGGCTGCCATATCTCCTGATGCTTAAACCCTAGGAGATTTACAAACATCGGTGGCCTAGTGGTGATTGCTGACTGTTTCATAAAACAAAAGCCCCATAAGAGAAGGTTTTCCAGCACTGTCATATAAATGTAGCAATCTCTATAACAATAAAAGAAAAAGATGCCCCAGTTTTGAAGGTCAAGCCTTTGCATATCCTTCTATAATAAAATCACAGCTATCGAAACCAAAATTGTCTACCTATAACTAATTTTTAGTTTTGAGAAATATTCATGCCCTGCTTTCCTAATCTTACTTGGAATGGCTGCCTCCCTCAAAAAGAACAGGTCAAAAAGGAGGAGCAGAAACAAATACCCTCTATTGTTTCATTCATACACATAAAATAAAATTTAAAAAGGATCAGGATTGGGGCGCCTGGGTGGCTCAGTCGGTTCAGCGTCCAACTTAAGTTCAGGTCCTGATCTTGCGGTTTGTGGGTTGGAGCCCTGAGTCGGGATCTTGGCTGTCAGCTCTGAGCCTGGAGCCTGCTTTGGATTCTGTGTCTCCTTCTCTCTCTGTCTCTCCCCTGCTCTCTCTCTCTCTCTCTCTCTCTCAAAAATAAACATTAAAAATTTTAAAAATAATAATAAAAGGATCAGGATCGCACCAATAGCTTCTGTCTTAATTTTACATACCAGTGACCCCTATTTACCTGTAAAACTGACTTGGGAAATTCATGCATTAAATCAAGTTTTATAGCATGTTCTACAAGGTGATTGTCGGCATTTGAGTCTTTTTAAAGGTTTAAAAGATATAATGTGCATGGTGTGTGTTTGTGCACATATTCTGATCTCTGTATTGAATGACTCTTTGCTACAGGAGAAAGAAAAAAAATTATCTGAGGCTACACACACCATCCGTCCTAGGTGACCTAATAAGAATCTGTCACCAGTGAGCACACTATCAAGCCTAGCTGCAGTCTCTCTGCTGATCAAATTTTCCGCGGGTAATGAAGCTCACCCAGACTGTTCCACATCCTGTCACATCCCCCGTGGGAGTCGGCGCTGACTCCAAGGCTAAAGGTGGCCGTTAACTTCTCTAAATGCTACCTTCAGGAAATCAGAGTTTCACCGGTGGGATTACTAATTGCACGTTTCTTCCACGAGCACAACTAAACGGAGTCGTTTTGTCTTGTTGATTCTAAATTCCAATGGCACCCATTACAATGCTACTCAGGTACCATTTGCAGCAGTGCCCCCCCCCCCACCACACTTCACCTTACCCAAGATTTTGCTTTCCGCAGTTATCCACAGTCAACTGTGGTCAGAGAGCAAATGATCCTTCTTCTCGTGTACCCTCAGAGGGTCAACAGCAGCCTAACGCTACGTCATCTGCCTATGCCCTTTCATCTCGCTTCATCTCATCACACAGGCATCTGATCATCTCACATCATCGCAAAAAGAAAGATGAGTACGGTGTGAGACATTTTGAGAGAGCAAGAGAGAAAGAGAAAGAGCGCATTCACAGAAATTTTATTGCAGGATCTTGTTATAGTTGTTCTCCTTTATTAACAGTTGTTGTTGTGTTTAATTTTTTTTGAAGTTTTATTATTTATTTTTGAGAGAGAGAGAGAAAGAGACAGAGACAGAGAGAGAGACAGAGTGTGAGCAGGAGAGGGGAAGAGAGAGAGGGAGACACAGACCCAGACGCAGACTTTACCATAGGTATGCATGTGTAGGAGAAAATATAATTTATATAAGGTTCAGTACCATCTATGGTTTCAGGCAACCACTGGGTCTATTAAGATGTATTGCCCATGGATGGCGGGGGGTGGGGGAGGCTGCTCATTATTGGTGCTACATATCTATCTGATAGTTCTACCCTATCTGGAATTTAATCTCCAAGGTTTTCCCCTGCCGGTTTCATGAAACTGGTGTCTTCATGATGAAATATGTAGCCATCCCATATTGATTTTAGCCTCAATGGCCTTCTAAAAATATTTTGTCAATACTTAAAACTAGCATAGACTGAATTTGATTTTCTTTCAGGGCAACATTGGAGGGGATGATATCACTAGGTCAACCATAGCCATCTCTCACTTAAGAATGTAGATCATTCAGAAGTTGACAGGGTCTGAATGATTTCTAAGCACAAGGGAAGATGATTGCTTTCTTTTGTGTTAACTGAAGCTTTCACACGTCTATCTGACAACACTATGTATCATTCTGATCAGCAGTCACTGTCCTCTCTGCATCTAAAGGTCTTGAGTAATTGCTGTTGGCATTTTTCTACTGTTTCCAAATTATCACAGATGGAACAGGCCTTATCTTATATGAACCTAATGCTAAAACTTCAATCATATCATCTCTGAATAGATCATAGAATGTTCCAGAAAAGTAGCTAATACAAAGCTCTGGGGCACCAATCTAGCCTGTTTGCTGATGGGAGTCAAGTAACTGCACTGGATGTCTTAGCTTTACTTCTCTGTCATTGACAATTGCAAATGTTCCCAACTTTCCCAAACGATCAACATTTTGCCGCATTGTATGCATATAACTGGAATAAAAGTGTCAGATATGTAAAATATTATACCAAAGGGCCTGTCCTTTGCTCCAGTCTCTGGCTCAGTTCTATTGTAAATTTGAAGACTCCCTGAGAAGGGAGTGATGGCGTAAGTTTAAGCCCCTGTCTGATGAGGGTGATCATTGTGTCTTCTTCATTACTAAGTGCATACTCATGGCATTTCTAGAACTCGGTTCCACCTTTGTTTGCTGATAAAGTTCACCAGACTGGTGTTTCCATCTTGACCTATAGCCCGTGTGGCCTTCCCTATGCTGGCCTCCTCACTTAAACTCCACACACCATTCCTGAGGTAAAGTCTCTGTCTTAGCTCAGGCCGCTGGACTGAATGGGTTGAACGACAGGACAGACATTTCTGGAGGCAGGAAGTCGGTGATCAGAGTGCCAGCAGGGGTGAATTCTGGTGACCGCCTACTTCCTGGCTTAGAGACGGCCACCTTCTTGTATCTTTGTGTGGAGAAAAGGAAGTTCTGCTGTCTCGTCCTCTTCTTATAAGTGTGCTGATCCCTTCATGGGGCTCTGTCCTCATCACCTCATCTAAACCTAATTACATCCCAAAGGTCCTATCACATTTGGGGTTAAGGTTTTAACATATGAAAATTGGAGATGGACATACATTCAGTCCGTAACGGACTTTCCAGGTATTCCTTCCTTATCCCAATCCAGTGTGTTTCCTGCCTTGCCAGAGGCACCTCCTCACACACTTACTATGAACTTTCCAGTTCTAGATTTCTGTGACTGAACTAAGCCCTACCTTATGTCAGAGCCTTCGGAGAAAGGATCTAAGAGGCTCTCTTAGCATGGATGCCTAGGTTTGGGCCAGTCTGCTCATCCTTGATCTCCACATATAAACATTTTGCTTAACCCAAGTTCTCAAACCACTCAGCCCCAAGTCTCACCTATTGGAGTGAGCCTTTCCCCTGGGCTCATGTCTCAGTGTCTGTGCTCCATGGTCAGTAGGCCAATTCCAGGTCCCAGGGCCCCCCTCCCATGTTCAGGCATTGTCAGGCTCCACTGCTAATTCTCCAGTTCAGGACTCATCTCACTGAGGCTCCTTGCCCAAGGGCTTTCTCAGCTAGGCTGAGCTGGCCAGAAATGATAGGAGGTGACAACCCCAGAAGCAAGCCTAAACTAAAGGAATGGGCCCAGGAACATGAATCCCAGCTCCTCCTGCCCTCCTGTCAGGGTGTAGGGAGATTCAAACTGTGACTTGCTATACTCTCCTAGGGTTTCCTGAAGAATGGAGCTTCATTTTCCTTCACAAGCAAACTGCCTGAGGACAAGGCTGTCATTAGCTCCCTGAGGTCCCCTCTCATAGAGGCCCCCCTCCCACATTTACTACAGATTTTCTATTCCCACATTCGCCAACCAGAGCTTCATAACATTGCCCCCAGATTTCATACTGGCATCCTTGTCTGGTGTCTCCACCTAATATCTGCTGTGCCCTAGGAACACTCTCCTATCCTTTCCCCTAACTTGAGACTAAGTGTCAACAATGTTTCAGCTGTTAGGCACAGATCTGATTTGATTCTCACACCAGTTGGATGATGACCTCAGCCCCAATCCTCCACCCTCCCAAACTCATCGTAAGTGAAAAGTCAAGCTATCTTTTTTTTTTTAACGTTTTTTTTAATTTATTTTTGAGACAGAGAGAGACAGAGCATGAACGGGGGAGGGTCAGAGAGAGGGAGACACAGAATCCGAAAAGGGCTCTAGGCTCTGAGCTGTCAGCACAGAGCCCGACGTGGGGCTTGAACTCAGGGACTGGGAGATCATGACCTGAGCCAAAGTCGGCGGCTTAACCAACTGAGCCACCCAGGCACCCCAAGCTATCTTTATAGAGAGAGAGCACAAAGACCATATGTTGTGAAGGTCACGTCCAAAGAGGGTCTGGTTTTCCATGCAGAGGTGCCTAAGGGCCTTCAACAGGGGGTGGTTGAAAAAAGCAGTGTTCTCCCAGAGAACAGCTGTAATTCTGAGAGTATAGGGCATTACATTCTTTTTTGTAGGCTGGTTACCTCCAGTGTCGATTTAAAAGGTAGAATTTCATTTGGGATGGGTCCCAGGAAGTGTTCCGGGTGAAGAGAAGGGAGTTGGAGAGCGGAAGGAAGCGAAGCCAATGCAGGGAGGGTTTCGAGCAGGTTACTGCTCTGTGTCGCTGGCCCCATCCTACTGGGAGTCGGAACGTCTTTCAAAATACCCGCCCCAAACTTAAGCTGGTTGTCACTGGTGGAGGGCCGCCTCCGGGGGAGGCAATTCCTAACACCTTCCCTCGCCCAGTGCTCGGGCTCCCACACACAAAGCCGTGAGCCCTAGCGGCCAGTGGCTGGGCAAGGGACCACCATTGTGTAGGAGGCAGAGCACCACAGTGTATGGGCAGGCCCCTGCGGGCACCATCTCCTCTACCTTCTGGGAGGATCCCCCATGGGGGTGGGATGAACATATAGACCTGAAATGTTGCTGTGTCCTTGAACATAGGGACTAGTGGTCTCTTATTGTGGGATTTCTGAAAGACAGTGGCTGAGCACACCCTAGACCTGACTGGTGCCTGTAAATGTGCACAGAGGGAATACCTGTTCAGTTGTTGCACTGCTTTCAGAGGGAAAGGACTGGAGCCTCATGGGTTCCAGTGATTCTGTGAGAGGTAGAATGGATGATCTAAGAGGCAGTAGCTACCAGATGTTTCCCCGGCCAAATTCATTTGGCCTGGTGGTGAGGTATGTATTGGAAAGGAGATGGGGTCTGTTTATAACAGTGTACCAAGGGGGGATGGGGCTTCCCTCCCAGGGTTCTTCCACTAGAAAGGTGTTTTTTTTTTCTTTTTTAGCCTGTCAATGTCATGGATAACATTAGTTGAGTTTTCAATGATAAACCATATTTTCATACCTGGTATAAATCCCATTTGGTCATGGCATACAATTCTTTTTACACATGGTTGGTATTCGACCTGTGACTATTTTGTTGATGATGTTGCATCTATGTTCATTAAAGGTATTAGTCTATACTTTCTGTATATTTTTCTCAGCCTATTTAATTTTAATCTTTAATTTAATTTTATGTGTCTTTATATTTAAGCTGGATTTCTTGTAGACAACATGTAGGTGGGTCTGGATTTTTGATGCATTCCGACAGTCTCGGTCTTTTAATTGGCATATTATTTTACAGTGGTTCCTGATATAGTTGGCCTAACAGCTACCATATTTGTTATTTTTTCAGTTTATTGCTGTCGATTGTATCCTACCACTCTTTTTCTGCCCTTGATTGTTTAAATGGAGTATTCTGTACTTTGTAGAATCATATTCCATTTTCTCTCCTTTCTTATTATACCAGTTATACTTCCCTTTTTACTTTTTTTAGTAGTTGACCAAATGCTCGTGATATATACTTGCAGGTAATCCAAAGCCACTTTCAAATAACACTACACTGGGGGCGCCTGGGTGGCTCAGTCGGTTAAGCATCCGACTTCGGCTCAGGTCACGATCCCAAGGTCCGTGAGTTCGAGCCCCACGTCAGGCTCTGTGCTGACAGCTCAGAGCCTGGAGCCTGTTTCAGATTCTGTGTCTCCCTCTTTCTCTGACCCTCCCCTGTTCATGCTCCCTCTCTCTCTGTCTCAAAAATAAATAAACGTTAAAAAAAAAAGCAAATAACACTACACTGATTCACAGGTGTTTGAGTACCTTATAATAACCAAATAATCCTAATCCTGCTCTCCCTTTTCTTGTCTAGTTTCTGTTACTCATTTCACTTATAATAGTCATTCATAAATATGTATACAGTATTCATATATAGTATATATATTATATATAATATAAAATATTAGATAGTATAGTATACTATATAAAATATATATAGTGTTCATAAACATAATAAAAACATTTTTGCTGTTATTATTTTGAGCAAACTTTTATCTGTTATGCCAATTAAGAATTAAAAAAAGGTCTTATTTTTCTTTCATTTATTTATTCTTTGTTGCTCTTCCTTTCTTTATGAAGATCCATGTTTTTGACCTACATTGTTTTCCTTCTCCCTAAAAATCTTTTTTCATTATTTCTTGAAAGGCATATTTGCTGCCAAAAAATTCCTTGGTTTTTGTTTGAGAAAGTTTTTGTTTGTCCTCCACTTCTGAAGAAAAAATTTGCAGGATACAGAATTCAAGGTTGGTGATTTTTTCCTCTCAACACTTTATATATTTCATTCCACTCTCTTCCTGCTTGCATGGTTTCTAAGGGGAAGTTAGTTGTAAATCTTTTTTTTTAAAGTTGATTTATCCATGCTGTAAGTGTGGAGCCTGATGTGGGACTGGAACCCACAAACCACGAGATCATCATCACCGCCAAGAGCTGGATGCTTAACTGACTGAGCCACCCAGGTGCCCCAAAAGTTAGTTATAAATCTGATCTCTGTTCCTCTACAGGCAAGGTGTGTTTTTTTCTTCTGGCTTTATTCAGTATTTTTTCTTTATCTTTGATTTTCTGTAACTTGAAAATGATATGCCTAGGTGTAGGTTTTTAGCATTTATCCTGCTTGCTGTTCTCTAAGATTTCTGCGCTTGTGGTTTGGTGTCTGACATTAATCTGGGGAAAATTCTCAGTCATTATTGCTTCAAATATCCTTTCTGTTCTGTTCTGTCTTTCTTCTCCTTCTGATATTCCCACTTCACATATGTTACACTGTTCGTACGTGTCCCACAGTCCTTGGATATCCTGTTCTGTTCTTTTCAGTCTTTGTTCTTGTAATTTTTCAGTTTTTGAGGATTCCATTTATAAATCCTCTAACTCAGAGATTCTGTCCTTTGCCGTGTCCCATCTACCAATGAACATTTTGAAGGAATTCATCCTTTCTGTTTCTGTGTTTTTATCTCTAGAATTTTTGGGGGTGCTTTTTGAGGATTTCCATCTTTCTGCTTACATTACCCATCTTTCCTCATGTTGTCTATTTTATTCAGTAGAGCCCTTAGCTTATTAATCAGAGTTGTTTTAAATTTCTGCTCTGATAATGCCAACATCTCGGACATGTCTGGTTCTGAGGTTTGTTCTGTCTCTTCAAAGTTTGTGTGTGTGTGTGTGTGTGTGTGTGTGTGTGTGTGCATGTGCGTTTAACCTTCTTGGTGTTTCTTCTAATAATTTCTTGGTAGCTTCCCATGATGTACTCGGTCAAAGGAACTGCTATCAGCAGGCCTTTAATAGTGCAGTGATGCAGTGTCGGGAGGGGCAGCTTTCCCCAACCCTTTGATTAGGTCTCAGGCTTTTGAGAAGCCTGTGTTCATGGATGTGAACCTCAAAAGTCCTTCTCAGTTTATTCCCATCCCCTTGAGTAGAATGGGATGGCTAGAGGACACAGGCATTGGTGCTGGAGTTGGGTATTTTCCTTCCTCAGGCCAGTTATGGTCAGAAAATGCCCAAGTAGTTTAGGCGCTGATTAGCTAACTAGCTTCCTGTGAGGGCAGGCATCATTCAGAAAACAGTGCTCTGACCCATTTCTGGTTCCATTTCTCCCTCCCACTCCGCGGACACCAGAGAGGATGTATCTCCAGTTCTTACTGTAAGAAACTGGTCAAACTCCTGGAGATAAATTTTAAAACACTGTGGGGCCCCCTATGACTGGGTCCCCTTCGAGTTAATTCTCAGATTGCCCACACTGAGTGGCCAGCAATTTGTCAATTATAGCTCAGATCTTCCTGCCTGGCCCTGGTTCCCACTGTCTGCTCTTGAGACTCTGGTTAGCAGCAACTCCCTGTATTCAACTGTCTTGTCTCCCCAGTTCTGAGGGCCGAGGTTGGCCCTGTCTTCTCTGTCAGGAATCCAAGAAGAGTTGAGTTTTCAGTCTGTTCAACTTTTTATTTTTGAGGAAGGAGTGGTGACTTCCAAGCTCCTTACAAGCAGAACTGGAAGCCAGAAGTCCCCTGGCACCTTTAACCCTCAGACTTGTCCACATTGAGCCTCCAGCGATCCAATTACAGTTCTGGTCTTCCTACGCCAGCACAGGTGGCCACGGTGATTCCTGTGGGCAGGCCTCTCGTTTGGTAAGCTGTGACTTTCTGTATTTGCCTGTCTGTCCAGTCTTGGGAGTAGCAGTTTTCCCTGTGTCCTCCTCTCCCTTACGGATCCAAGGAGAGCTGATGCTTTTCCGGTCTGTTCAGATTTTACTTGTCATAATAGAGTGGTGATTTCCAAGTTCCTTAATATGTAGAGCCACAAACTGGAAATCCCTTATTTATTTTTTTCACTGAAAGAATAAATGAATAGAAACCCATTTTGTGAATGTACCAAAATTCATTTATCAATTCACAACTTGTTTTAGTTCATAACTTGCATATTCTTGTACAAGCCTTCCTGTGAACATTTGTTTTCATTAATCTTGGGTAAATCCCAAAGAGTAGGATTTTTTCACTTAAGAGAAGGTTTATGTTTAACTTTATAAGAAACTGCCAAATAGTTCCCCAAAGAGGTTGCTCAACTGATACTTAATGCATGAGATTTCTAAATGAAACACATCTTTGCCAAGTCTTTTTTTAAGTCATTGTAATGAGTGTAAATTTGTATATTATGGTATTTTAATCTGATCTGCAGTTCCTTGATGACTAATACTTGGACCATCGTTTTGTGCTTTCCTAAGCAAGCTGAATATCTTATTTTGAGGTCTTTGGCTCAGTTGTTATTATTTTTTTCCTTTAATTGGATTGTTTGTACCTTTTTTTTTTCAATTTGTGGTAGTTCTTTATATATTCTGGACGCAAGTCCTATCTCAAATAGGGCACATTTTCTCCTAATCTGGGGTTTGCTTTTTCATTTTCTTAAAAAAGGTATTTTAAAGATTAAATTTTTAAAATATTGATAGAGTACACATTACCATTTTTTATTGTATTAGAATTGTTTTGTCCTAAAAAATCGTTGTCTACACTTGAAATCAAAAATATTTTCCGATGGTTTTTTTTCCAGAAACTTATTTGTTTTGGTTTTACATTTCACATACAGTAAAATCAATCTAAAAATATTCATAATTCATTGTAATCTTATTTTTCCATTTATTTATTGAACTATTCCAGCATATTTATTGAAAAGATTTTCACTCCCCTTTGAACTGATATGACAAGTGACCAGTGTCATTAAAGAAGATGGGGGAGGGACGCCTGGGTGGCTCAGTGGGTTGAGCTTCCCACTTGATTTTGGCTCTGGTCATGATCTCACGGTTCATAAGTTCCAGCCCCTCACTGGGCTCCACACTGACAGTGCAGAGCCTTTTTGAGATTCTCTCTCTCTTCTCCTCCCCAGCTCATGCGAACAGGCTCTCTCTCTCAAAAATAAATGCATAAACATTAAAAAAAAAAAAGAATGGGAAATAGAAAGCACCAAGAATCCTTCTTTCCCATCTACAATTGCACTGGGAGAATCTGCCTGGTATAATTATTTTTGAATTCTGGAGTCTACGGCGAGGACTGTAACTTTCAGCAGAAGTTCTGAATGGTAAGTCATGGCTAATTTAGGTCAACTTCAGCTCTCGGAACAGTAGCAAATACCCACTCCTCTCCCCCCACCCGCCCCTGCCCAATGACAGACAGCTGCGTACCTGTTCCTGAAGCAGCTGACACCTGGCTCGTGGGAAACAGAGTAGGCAGTCGAAACTCTACTCCAAATATCGTGGATCCAAGCTCTGATCACGGACTTCTACTTTTTTTTAAGTTTATTTCTTTATTTTGAGAGAGAGCATGAGAGGGAGAGAGAGAGAGAGAGAGAGAGAGAGAGAGAGAGAGAGAGAGAGAGAGAGAGAGAGAGAGAGAGAGAGAGAGAGAGGAGCAAAGCAGAGAGGGAGAGAATCTCACGCAGCTGAACTGGGTGCAGTGACCTGAGCCGAAATCAAGGGTCTGAAGTTTACAGCTGAGCCACCCAGGTGCCCCACTGATTTCTCCTTTGCTAGCACAGCTGCAGAGAGACACAGGCAAGCTGCCTCTGTTGTAATCCCCACTGGCTCCAGCAACTTCTTGGAGATTCAAAGAGCCAGGGCCTTCCTTCCCCTTCCTTTCTCTCTGTTTGCTCTTTTGGGAGCCAGACACATAAGAAGTAGGATACTCAAAAGAAACTGTGCATTCACATATGGGGACATTTACAAAGTCGCGGAGCACGTCCAGGGAAAGACACAGGCTCAGGCAAGAGCTGAGAAGACACTTTAGGCTAATCCCTGGCCTAGAGATGGCCTACAGAAATTAAAGACTAGGAAACACACAAAAGCAGCAAACCCTGGGAAAGGGAAGAATTTTAGTTCCAGAGTGACCACACTGTAAGAGACAAATGTCCAGTTTTCAGCAACAACGACAAATCTCAAGGCGTACCAACAGGACGATACAGTCCTTTCGAAGGCTGGCAGTCTTCACAAGGGAACGTGGCACCCTCTCCAGGCACGGCATGTGTCAGGCCACACACAAATTAAGTCTCAGTAGATTTTAGAAGGCATAGAGCATGTAAACCATCTTCTCTGACCATAACAGGATGAAGTTAGAAATCAGTAACCGAAGGAAAAGGGAAAGTTCACGAATTTGTGGAACTTAAGACATTTTCAAGCACCCGATGGGAAAAGGAGAAATCACAAGGGGAAATAGAACATACTTACAGATGAAAGAAAATGAAAATACAACCTAGCAAAACTTTGAGCTGCAAAAAAAGCAGTGCCAGGAAGGGAACCTCTACTGTAAAAGTTAACATAAAAAGAGAAATCTCTAACCAACAACTTAACCACTTAACCATTTAAGAAGATTAAAAAAAAAAAAAAAACAGAAGGAAGAAAATAATGATTACATCAGAGATACATAAAACAAAGAATAGAAAAATAATACAGAAAATCAATGAAATAAGAAGTTTGTACTTTGAAAAGATTAACAAAATCATAAATGTTTACCTACATTGGCTAAGAAAAAAAGAATATTATAGACGAAAATAATGACTAAAATCGGAACTAAAGGTGAGGACATTACTACCAACTAATAGAAATTTTTAAAAAAATCAAAAAGAGAACTAAGAATTAACCAGATAGCTTGATGAAATAAACAAATTCTTAAAAACACAAAACCCACTCAGCCTGAATCATGAATAGAAAAATTGAATAGACATAGTACTAATAAAGAGATTAAATCAGCAATCAAAAACCTACCCACATAGGCTTGGACCTGATAATTTCACTAGTCAATTCTACCAAACATTTAAAGGAGAAACAATACCAGTTCTTCTCAAACTGTTAAAAAAAAATTAAAGAGGAGGGAAAACACCCTAACTCCTCTTTTGAGGCCAGCATTACCTTGGTACCAAAACCAGAAAGACTACAAGAAAAGAAAGCTACAGACCCTTATGAGCATCGATGCGAAATCCTCAACAAAATACTAGCAAACTGAATTCAGCAACATATTAAAAATATTATAGATCATGACAAAGTGGGATTTATTTTTGGAATGCAAGAACGATCCAACACGTGAAATTCAGCCATTGTAATATACCATATTCACAGAATGAAGGACACACACAGACACAATGACATCAATTGATGCAGAAAAAAAATATCTGACAAATTCAACACCCTTTCAACACTCAAAAAACTAAGAATAGAAGAAAACTACCTCAATAGAATAAAGGCATATATGAAAAACCTACAGGTAAGACTGGACTCAGAGGTGAAGGACTTAGAACGTCGTCTCCAAGAGCAAAAGCAAGGCCAAGGTGCCTACTTTCAGCATCTCTGTGAAATGTAGCACTACAGGTCTTAGCCAAAGAAATGAAACAAGAAAAATATATAAAGGATATACAAATTGGAAAGAAAATTAAAATTACCTCTGCTCACAGATGACATGATCTTCTATGCAGAAAACCTACACTTTGCAGCTAAAGTTTCCCTTCTTGGCAGTTTCCACTGCAGCTCAAAGTTTGATATGTCGTGCTTTTCATTTTCACTTGTCTTTATGTATGTTGTATTTTCCTTTGTGATTTCTCCTTTTCTCATTGGGTGCTTAAAAATTTCTTAATTTCCACAAATTTGTGAACTTTCACTTTTCCTTCTATTACACACACACACACACACACACACACACACACCCATTAGAACTAAAGAAAAAATCAGCAGAGTAGCAGGATACAAAGTGAACGCACACAAATCAGTTCAACAATGAAAAGAAAATTAAGAAAGCAGCTCCATTTATAATAGCATCAAAAATAATAAAATAGGTGAATTAACTCACCAAGGTGACAGATATGCACTAAAAACCACAACCCATTTTACTGAAAGAAAATAAAGATGTAAATACATGAAAAGACATCCTGTGTTCATTGGTTTAGAAGGCTCAATACTGTTAAAATGTCATTATTATCCAAAGCTGGCGACTCCTTCAGTGCTATGCTCATTAAAATCCCCACGTCAATTTTCATGGAAATATAAAAATCCATCCTAAAATTTACATAGACTCTCAAGGAACTCTCATGTAGCCAAAACATTCTTGCGAAAGAACAAAGCTGGATGGTACACACTTCCTGATTTCAACATTTACCGCAAAACTAAGGTAATCAAAACAGTATTGTACTCACACGCAAACAGAGGGATAGACCAATGCTACAGAATAGAGAGTCCAGAAATCAACCCACACATACAAGGTCACATAACTGTTGACAAGGGTACCAGGATGTAACAGTGTAGGAAAACTGGATACTCACCTGCAAAAGAATGAACTTGGGCCCTTAACCAAAATCATATACAAAAATTAATTCAAAATAACAATGTGGCAATGATTGCTTAGCTATAACACCAAAAGTCCAGAGAGATAAACTGAACTTCATCAAAATCAAAAACTCCGCATCAAAGGAAACAACAGAGTAAAAGGCAAGCAGCCACAGGTGGGGAGAGAGTATTTGCAAATTACATATCTGCTAAGAGATTGAACAAAAAATTGCTACAGAATTACCATTTCATGCAGCAATTCCACTTCCGGGAATGTATCCAAAAGAATTACAAACAGGGACTCAGATACTTGTGTTCCCATGTTCATATTAGCATTATTCACAAAGGCCAAAAGGCGAAAGCAACCCAAATATACACTGTTGGGTGGATGGATAAACAAGATCAACAAAAGACGCGATATCCATGCAACAGAATATTACACAGTCTTATAAAGGAAGGAAATTCTGACATTTGCTACAGCATGGATGAACTTTAAAGATGGTATACCGAATGAAATAAACCAGACACAAATGGCTGAATATTGTGTGATTCCACTTATATTAGTCAATACATAGAAACAGGAAGTAGTATAGAGGTTACCAGGGGCTGAAGGGAGAGGGTCTGGGAAATACTTAACGGACCCAGAGTTTTAGTATGAGATGATGAAAATTCTCGATACGGATAGTAGTGATAGGTTCACATCAATGTGAATATGCTCAGTGCCACTGAACTGTACCCTTAAAAATGGTTAAAGTGATAACTTTTATGTTATGCATAGTTTACTACAGTAAAAAAAAAAAAAAAAAGCAATTGGCCATATAAGCATGGGTCTGTTTCCGGACTCTATAATGTTCCATTGATTCATGTACCTGTACTTGTGACAATCTCACATTGCATTCATTATTGCAATCTTATAGTAAGTTCTGAAAGTGGGAAGTATAAACACTCCAACTTTGCTCTCCTTATTCAAGATTGTTTGGGCTATACTGGAGTCGTTGTATTTCCATGTAAATCCTAGCAATAGCCTGTCGTGGTCTACAAAAACATTTTGGGGATTTTGATTGATAATGAGTGTTTAGGAAGATGTGACAACTTAACAATATTTGGTCGTTAACTCACAATCAAGTTACATTTCTCCATTGGCTTGTGTATCTTCATTTCATTTATCACAGTATTGTAGTTTTCAAGGTAAAAGCTTTGTACATATTTTGCTAAATTTCTCATCCCTTTGATGTATTGTAGATTCCATTTTTATTTTTGTGCTGCAAATTATGGAAATATGACTAACTTTGGACATCGTCCTTATTTTCAGCAACCTTGATGAATTTGTATGTCATTCTATTTTTTGTAGATTTCTTAGAGTTTTCTACACACACCATCATGGCATCTAAAATAAACTTGTTTTATCTCCTTTTTCAACTGTTATGCCATTTATATCCATTTCCTGACTTACTGTACAACCAAAACAATATTGAGAAAAAATGTGGCAAGTGATGATCTGTGCCTTGCTTACAACCTCAGAGAGTTCTTTAATGTGGATGATAAAGTTAGTAAGAAGTGTTCATTAGGAGATTATTGGCTTAAGGGAGTTCCATCCTATCCAGACTTTGCTGAAAGTGTTTCTTATAAATGACTGCCAAATTGTGTCAATTTGTTTTTGCATGTGTTGACATTATCACAGAATGTTTCTCCTTGATTCTATCAGTTCTTCCTAACTTTCTTTTCAAAAGAGAGATTAGGTTTACGTATATTAGCAATTTTGATTGCATAGCTTAAAATCAATAATATTATCTCCATGTTGATAGTCCGGATTTTACAAATGACAGCATTTTATTGTTCTAGGACTTGTGTAATATATTCATTCCAAAGACTTATAGGAGTTGTATTGCTTCACTGAAAAGAGACAGAGAAAGAGAGAGGGGAGGAGGAGAGGGAATAGAGTGGGGGAGGAAGGAAGGAAGGAAGGAAGGAAGGAAGGAAGCAAGGAAGGAAGGGAGGGAGGGAGGGAGGGAGGGAGGAAGGGAGGAAGGAATTGACTATTGACTGCTATTGTTTAATTAACTAAAAGGAAGAAAGGGCACCCTGTGGGAACAATTTAATCAGCTTTGACAGCCAGACCCATGATTCAGGATGATTTAAATGGTCTGTGACAAAAGAATAGTTAACAGTCTGCAAAATGCCCATTATCTTTAGTTAGCAAAGGCCTATTGATTTAGGACCTGGTGTGACTCCCATAGGATGTTGGTGACAAGCGAGGTGGAAACTCAAGTTCAGCATTATTCGTCACCAACAAAACACTCTGAGGTAAGTCTGTTAATAAGCTACAAATTAAATCTTTGTGCTAAATAGCTATAGATGTCTGGGGAATCCAGGAAGCCGAATGTTTGTTGTTTTCTATAATTTTCTTCTGAGATCACATATGGCAACACTGTTAAAATAATGTCTTTAATGTTATTACACAATAAGTGATAAACTCTGAAAGTTGTCCTCTTTAGTGACAAAGTTGTTTTGTCAAGTATAATCTAATTTCACCTAAGGATGTCTTCCACAGCTGTACTTCAGTGTTACTGAGCAGACCAATGAGTCTCGAGTGATGATTTATGGCCCTTTCTGAGGCTGGATTAGCGGCGAGGTAATATGCCAACCAGTCGGGGCATCAGAGAGACCTTGCTATGACACTTAGGCATAATTCTATCAGGGAGGTCCATGGAATCATTCATGCACTTTCCCCTGGGGAAAAGCGTTCACATTGAGTCCAGTGACTGTCACCTAAAGCCTCACACTTCCCAGGTGCGAAGAATTGGGCTCCACGTTGGCACCACCTGCAAAGTTCAATGTGATGCATCCGTCAGGGTAGGCAATGATGTAAGATCACGGTAGGAAAAACTGCCCTGCACTGTTGTCAGACAGTACTCTGTGTAAAAAGCTGGAATGCACCTGCTCAAGGTCAGATGATAGAAGTGTCACCGCAGCCCCATAACCACAGCCAGGAGTCCGCGAGGTGCCTTCGTGTGTAGGGATGGGCCCTAATGTGTGGCTGTGGACCTGGGTTTGGTACTTGGAAAAGGACAGTGCTTACTTAATAATGTGAACAAAGCTGACACCAAAGACGACTGACTAGGCTCGGAGAGTAAAAGAAAATATATTATGAATTTTCTGTGAATAAACATTTTTGTTAACAGAACAAATTAAAAAAAAAAGAAAAAAACAACAAACTTCAACAGAAGGAAGAGCTACTTACACCAGAATAGAAAGGTTCACCAGACACACATATCACATCTTGCTCCTGGATCATCAAAATATCTTTAGCTAGGTGCAGCCGGACTTTGAAAGGCTCCTGATTACCATCCTGCAGCAAACAAATCCCTGTCTTTGTCTTCAGGCAGGGAGAGAACAAAACAGAGAAAATAAATTACACTCAGTTTATAGAATATAATTTTATGGCCGATTCACAGCAAAACACGATGAATAGCATTTGAGACCTAAGGAAAATGCGCACTGATGAATCTGGAATTTGATACTTAATACAGGTGCAGGCAAGGTTAACCATTTCATGTGAGGTGACCTCAGGTAATGGAGGCTATGTCAGAAAATCCACATCAGATGAGGCCAGGGAGGAGGATAGTTTATACACCATATCTGAAAAATGATGAATTTTGTTTAAGACTTATAATCTAAGTACAACATTTTGGTAACAGATTTATTGAGATACACGTCACCTCCTATATAATTCAACCCTTTAGGATGTACAAGTCAGTGTTTTTTAGTGCATTCAAAGTCGTGCAGACATCATTATAATCAATTTTAGAACATTTTCATCCCTCCAAAGGGAAACCTGTTACGTCCATCGCCCCACCCCTCGCCCTAGCCCTAGGCAACCACCAGCCTACGTTCTGTCTCTGTGGTGGAATTTTAAATCTGAAACTCTACGTACTTAACATCTCTTGGAACCTCCACGATTTCATCATTCCTAGTCACCAAGCACACAGACACACATACTTGGACACACGTACACACCCACTCACAAACACTCATGCATGCACACATACACAGCCCAGCTAAAGAAATGAGGATACAGGTGTGAGGAGAACTGTCTACATGAATGCAGTTAATTAAAAACCGCCTGACTTCAGACTCAAGATGTACGGTTCCCAGTCCACTGATTTGTTTCAGATATTTCGGGGAATTGTCAAAACAGCCCGTGAAGGTGGCGGAATTTGCACTGTGTAGCTTTACGCCAGGACCTCAGTGATTGTGGAAGAAGCCCACGAAGCCCGTGTCTCCTGAAGCAGATCAGGGTATAACACTCACCCAGATCCACAGAAATATGCTCCCTAGCAAGAGCACTGAAGGTTCCTATTCATCAGAAATACAAACGGAAATTCCTCTGAGACAGAAAATCATCCCTGGCTGCTATTCTGCACCAAAAGTCAACAGGAACAATGGCTACCTTGGCAATTACATTTTCATTTCATAAGTATTGAGCCATTCTTAATTTGGATAAATGGATAAGTACACAGAAATACATATTTACCCTTAGTATTTAATGAGCACAAAATCCCGGGCAATAATGCCAGGCTTTCTCTTGGAATACAAATTCACATGTGGGTCTCCAGGAGTATGTTTCTTTAAAAGAATGTTCCATAATGTAAATGAGAATATACTTAGATACCGCGGCCTCTAAAAACAATTCTTTCTGCAAACTGCTTTATTCCATGTGCTAATACATGCCATTACACCCCATATATTATTCTGTAAGGGTTATGATGTCTTTTAGGGAAAAACAAGCTTCTTCCGGGACCAAGGATGGTGTGCTTTCCTCCTTTATGGGACTGGTGCACTGCAGACACTCAGTAAATTGTGTCGATTAGTCTATTCTAGAGCATAACTCAAGTGGCTGTGTCTCGAGGACAAAAATATTTCAGCAAAAGCAAATTCTATTTTCCTTAATATAGAACATAATTTTCTACATTTTTCACAGAGAAAAGTCTTTCATGCTTACAATGTGATCTTGGCTGGGCACCACTCTGAGATGGCATGGGGAAGAGGAAGATATAAAATAATATCAAAGCCAAGTGAACATAATTGAGCACATTTGCTGATTTTTTAATGTACAGTACATTCGGGCCAATTTTCTCCCCGAAGTGTAATGGAATGGCTGGCAATCACAAATAATGCTGTCTCGATGTGAGGATGAAAAAAGGGGTTTTCCCTGAGAGCCCATCAATACATTATTGTTACACATCAAAGAGATATCAAAGATCATCCAGGGAAAGTTTGAGGGACAAAAACACAGCTATGAGACTTCTGTCATTACGTCTGATGTGGTCAGAGCTCCATTCACTCAAATAATGTATAAAATGCCCCCTCATTATTAGATAGTTGTCTGCAAAACAAAATACAGACTTTGAGCTCAGATTTGGGTCCTGGGAAGACAGAATTAAAGAAAACAAAGAACGAAGCGGATTTTGTTAGAATGAATACACACACACACACACTAAACACACACACACACACACACACACACACACACACACACACACACACATGCACCCCAATAAATAGCTGTTTGGAGAAAATAGAAAAAAGGGACTCACAAAGCTAACAACAAATTCAACTTAAAATATAGTCTCTAGGGGTAAGAGATGATACATATATCTGATTATAAAAACTCAGCTGTGTGCATGCAAGTACATTTAAAATCCCATACATACATCCATTTTGCAAATACTTCAAATTTTGCAAATAGTGTTTTTGGCCAAAAAAAATGTTGTAAGAGTGAGTCAGACGTGAATCAGACAATAGTCTCTGACCTCAGAGTATTCTTACTTGCAAAAATATGCATATGTCCACAAAATGCACTGTGATATCTGATATGGGAGCAACATGGAGAAGAATTGAGTATTCTCGAGGGAGGGAGGTGTTAAAGACACCTTTGACTCTAGAAAAACGTACAGTTTGTCTTAAAAAATGAGAAAATAATAATTAGAGGAGGCGACAGCTATTTGATTCAAGAAGGAAGAAAGAGTAAAGAGATGAAAGTGTGAGACTGGAGAGCCGACATGATGCCAGAAGAAGAGAGAAGCACGAACACGCATCCCCGATGCTAAGTCTGCAACGAGCCGACAGAGGCAGAGGGAGGAGAGGTGCCAGGTGTAGAGGAGGAAGGTCAAGGCCCTGGCGTGATGTCCCGGGTGGTTAAAGGTGTCGGAGACGCCCCAGAGAAAGCTGAACAGGGATTTATGTTTTATAAATACATTTCTTATGGCAGAGCAGGAGGCGGAGAGGAACTGGGAAAGTTACAGCACGGTTTTTGTTGACACAAGTATAGAGCTGGAGCAGAAAATGTTGGCGCTGGGTCAACAACTGCATTAGAAGCAGAGCTGCGACAGTGGATTAAAAACTGGGTACCCTTCTGATTCAGAGCAGCTCCGCTGGGCCGGTATCATCTCTAGTGAAATGTGGCCGTGTGGCTTTTCATTGTTTACTAGTCACTTGCATAGCGCTACTGTGTGCCCAGAAATATTATTTCATCTGATCCTCCTGACAACCCAGGGCAAGTTGTTTCATAGACAGGAAAAGAGCAGAGCAGCAGAGGTGAGTGGAAGGCAGGATTTGAACCCAGACTGCTGGGCTCCAGATGCGGCGGTCTTAGCTACTTGCTCTGGCTTCCCTCATGCACGGATTAGTTGAGGGATGCCTCCCCCGATCCTCCTGTATGCAATGACATGGCCATCAGTGTCTCTCAACAGGCGGTACCAAAAGTGCTCTTGGTGACTAGAGGGTCACCAAGAATTTCCTAGGGGAATGCAAAGAAGGACATCATCTTGAAGCAGCTGTTCCTCCTGTATCAAAGCAATGACCACTGTGGGGGAGGGGGGGTTAAAGCGAGTGAGGCCATGCTGACCTGCGGATTGTCCCATCAAAGACGAGCTATGGGGGACACATAGGACACTGTCTGATACTGGGAGAGGCTTGATCTAAACGGTCTCATCCCCCATGGATTGCTTCCAATAAGAATGGCAACCAGGAGGGGCACCTGGGTGGCTCAGTCGGTTGAGTATCTGACTTCGGCTCAGGTCACGAATTCATGGTTTGTGAGTTCAAGCCCTGCATTGGGCTCTGCGATGACAGCTCGGAGCCTGGAGCCCACTTTGGATTCTGTGTTTCCCTCGCTCTCTGCCCGTCCCCCCTCATGCTCGCTCTCTCTCTCTCTCTCTCTCTCTCTCTCTCTGTCAAAAATAAGTAAACATTTTTTAAAAATTTAAACAAACAAATAAAAAACAACGGGAACAAGAACCGTGAGAGCGACTGCTCTAGCCGCACAACCTAAGAGAGTCCAGCCACGGTCTTTACATCTGTGCACCCAGACGGCTGAACAATAAAAAAATCTCCTAGAGAATTATTGGCTGCACGTTTTAGTATAAACTGAAGAACTGCATTCATCTTCTGTTTGTTTATTAACATCACCATCATTGGTCTTCAAACTGTGTGGACAGTGTAGGGAAGAAATGTAGGTGCTCTATAGAGACGTGTACAGTATATTACATAAATTGTAAAACATACAGAAAACTTGAAATGTTAAAGGGATGATTCATAAAAAAAATGAATTAAATTCAAATGTTGTTTTCCTGTGCCTGATGTGGGTGATCCAATACTGCAGAGGGATTTTACAAAATCCACTTGGTTCGCTTAGAGGAATATTAAAAGGCCATGCCTCTTAATTATTTAACAGGCAATGCTTTTTAAAAATCTAGTCATTGACTTGCTCTCTGTAAATCCATGAAATGTGTTTATGACTTTACATGGATTTACTCCGTTTTAAACTTATGAAGAATTTATCTTGAGCTTAATCCTCCTACCTTGGAACTTTAAAAAACGGACTATAATTTCTTTGACACTTAAAAGTTAAGGCCTCTTTAATTGGGGTTCTAGACATCAAAAGAACACAACATGTTGTTTTCATGAAACTTTAAAATCTATGTTCCTTTAATCTTGAAATATAAAATTTGTGGGGCTCCTGGGTGGCTCAGTCAGTTAAGTGGCCGACTCTTGATTTCAACTCGGGTCAGAACCTCCCAAGAGATTGAGCCCCACGTTGAGCTCTGTGCTGTCAGCATAGAACCTGTCTGGGATTCTCTCTCTCTGTCTCTCAATACATACATACATAAATGTTTAAAAAATAAAAATATAAAATGTGCAATATCAGACATAAA
The DNA here is from genome assembly GCF_018350175.1 of Felis catus. Taxonomy (NCBI): domain Eukaryota; kingdom Metazoa; phylum Chordata; class Mammalia; order Carnivora; family Felidae; genus Felis; species Felis catus. Next base: position 3,475,764 of record NC_058385.1, on the reverse strand, counting down.
AAAATACAAACCACAAGGAACTGGGCAGAGACTATGTCATGCCTTGCACATAGTTTTGCAAGTGTCCTTGGTACTTCCATATTTTGGTTGTCAAATATAACTTAATTTGTTCTGTATACTTATAGCTTTAAGTGATGTGTAATTGCTTATACTCTACCGTATTATAGCAACATGGCAGGAAAGGCCATTGGATGCAATCTGCCTCCAACTGTACTTGTCCTGCTTTCTAGGATTACTTCCATTCATGGCCTTCTCCATGGCTACACTCTTCCATTTGTCAACGACTAGTACAAGAGTCACTTTGCCTTGAGGCTTTCCGAGACTACTCCATCTGAAGACAGGTGCTTCCTTTTCTGAACTCTGGGTTTTCTTTGAATAAATATATTCGCCTAACAATTAACCAGAATCATGTCATCACGTAGTGACTTCAGTAACATTCTGTTCTGTATCACAGTATTTAACTTCATCATATATTTTGTTATCATGAGAAGATCTTAATAAGTTATTACTGTTTTTATAATTAAGGAATATTAATTTGTAGAGCTAGTACAGTATTTCATCGATAGGATTTCTTTCAGGATGTGTTGATTGAATCACAGTCACAAATTCTATTCTATTACTTGAGGGACTAAATTAAGTTATATATGTAAATAAATTATTGAATTATTAAATGTATGTTATAAAAATATGTATTTTCATGGTCAACACCGAGATGTGGATTGTATTTTAAGGGATATCGATGTGGAAATGAAATCTGAGGAACACTTAGACTAAAGATAGCATATTGGCTTCCTGACCACATCATTATTTTGATGACACTTTTGAAAGTAGAAAATCAGTAATTATGCCTGCCCATAACATGTGACTTTTCCTATAAATTGTGGATTTATTCTCTATCTTCACTTTTGCATTTTATAGACTGTTTCTTTTTAAGAGGAGAACCTTCTTAATAAATCGACCTTTCTTTTACCAAAGGATCTGTGTTAGAAAATTAAGATATCCTGAATGGAACTTATCTGGACATAGTTCTGTTTCTTTTCAAAGAAGAGACTTCCCCGTATGTACATGGTTATAATCTAGCTAGATCTGTCTGATGGACATGAGGGTCAGATTTTCATCTTTAATAGCTTACTAACAGTCAAGAGAAAACAAGTTTTATTTAATATGCCTTTGACTATGTTCTCATTTCCAGCAACATCATTTAGAAAAAGGCTCCAACGTAGACTCAGGAATTCCAAGCTCTACATTACACTTTTGCTTTTATCTAATTAATTAAATGGCACTCAGAATTTCATAAAACCTCTCAAAGTGAGAGTGTTAAACTAAATTGTCTTTATGGTTCCTGTCCATTTGAATGTTCTAAGACTGTAAATTTCAGGCAAACTCAGTGACTTTGGTTCATCGGCTGGGGGATTTGATCATGTTTAGAGGATCCCATAGTTCTGTATTTCCGCGAATACAATTATCATTGTAAAATAAATCTCTGACCCTTAAATGGAACCTGATATATATTCCAAACCAATGAATCAACTAATTTTGTTTAAAAACAAAAAAAAAGGTCTGAGAAGTTCATCTTAACTCAGCCTCTGAGATCCAAGGTAAACCATGTGTTCAGACAGTACTTGGCCACTATCCTGTCTCTCCCACATGAATCTCATATGGTTTTTTCTTTCATTTTTATCTCATTCACACAAATATTTCAATGAGTGCTCTACTGCCCAAAACATAAGAACAAAAACTGTGATGGAAATGGTAGACTTATTATATCCAAAACTAAGAGTATGATACTGTGTATTTAACAGGCACAGATTTAAACTCATGCTTCTAAACTTAAGTTTCTAAAGCATTAATTGTTCTTTTTTAAAAGCGTGAACTGATAGGTACTGGGTTAAAAGGATGAATAAATTATACACTCTGACGTTATAATTTTTAGTGTCGCACGAAGAGAGGTTTGTAAATAAATAACTATAATGTAATCTGAAATGTACTAGCATAAAGAAAATCCTTTGGAAAGTAAAGAGCTTAGGTATTAAACACATAAAAGCAATTTATTCATTTTCTTACTTATGTTCTAAACTTTGAACCAACTGTGACAAATAGTTTTTCAAAGAAGATATTTTTGCAAGAAACTTAACAAGTGACATCTCACAGTGTTTTTTCCTAAAATAGAACAGTTACATCCCCTGGGGCCTAACTCCATGCACCATTGACCACACACTTGAATGGCCTTTAATACCCTTGAAAGAGCAATGTGTCACTTTAACTCACACCGAGCTGCTTCTCTACAGAGAATCTGAATTGCCATGTACTAATACTCGAATAATATTGAAATACTTAAATAATACTGGAATCATAAAATCATAGGATTTTAGTGCTGAAAGGGACTTCAGATGTCTTCTAATTTATAACCATTTATGTGAAAAGAATTCCTTCCAATACTCCTACTACCTGAAATCATGCAGCGAGCGCAGAGTTTATGGAGAAGGGCAATTTAATCAAATCAAATATGCTCCAGTCTTCTTCTTAAGGAAGAGTGAAAGTCCGGGTCCTCCCCAGGCACTCTTTGGCTTTTTAGTCTTGCAGAAACAGATCAGACCCTGGACATGCAATGAACCCGTCACCCAGCCCTGCGCCAAAAGCAGCGCTCCACTCACATAAAGGCGGACCCAGCGTGTCCCCTATACAACCTGTTTTCCTTATTCAAAAAGCAGAAAGCCGTTTAACATACCTCTTCACAGGCAGTCCTGAAATCCATGTGCCACGGCACCGCAAAGGATGTCGTCTGAAAAGACAGAAAAATGGTAAGCCATCAAGCACCGCGTCGAGTGTTAAGCGTGCAGACTGCTAATAAAGTGTAAGCAATTATGGAGCGGATCCTAAGGGCCAACTGTGTTTACAGCCACCTGTAAGGGACAAGAATTCCCCGGGTGCAATGAAGACAGAGGAAGGAAGCGAAAAATAAAGTGTTAACCCCTCCCTATGCTGTGAAGCATAGACATACTGCCAGGGTTTGGTCTGACCCACTCCACCAAGCATTCAGACAGGATCTATGATAGGATCGATCTCCTCTCTGCAGTGTTCGCTCATTCCCAGAGTTCGTTTTGAAACCTGAGTTTGCAACTGGGAAAGAAACTTCAAAGGAGTAATTAAAAGTTGCCTTTCATTCGGTTATCTCTTGAAAAAAGGTTGACTAATCTTTCTCTTTTTAATTAAACAGCTACATGCATGAATAATCCTCTCTGGAACTTACAATTTTATTCACAAACAGTATGATGTAAGGAAACAAGCTGTTTATCAGAGTGAATAATATTCAGATAAATCGATGTATGAAATATCTAGCACAGTTTCATTTTCTGGTTATTATAATACCTAAATTGTGAGCACAGATTTAAGTATAAATGCATATGTGGGTTTTTTTTTAAACGATTTTAGAGAATTTTATTTTAGTTATGTGGTCAACTTAATAAAACTGAGGGCCGTCATAGAAAACTGATGCCCTGACACAACGAAAAAATTGCAGCACCAAAATACAATAGAGCTTAGGTAAATGAGACTTCAAAGTAAAGTGCATGGTGAATTCCGCATTAGAAGACTGGGCTCCTCAAAATTGTTCCTCCTCTGAATCCTTGAAACATTAACCTGTTTTTTCCCTCTTTGTCATTTTCTGTTGTGCTAGATGATAAACACTTGATCAAGTAAGTGTGGGTGAACCAGAACAAGAAGGTTCACTGATGCTCTCGCTGGATGATTCCTACTGCCTCTGAAAGAAAAGAGGCTGACCATTTTCAACAGTTAACTGAACAGGCAGCATAGTGTACTGAGTATTTTCCCTCAGTACGTTTTGTGGGTTACGGGCCTGGATCCACTTTATTGGCACGCATCAGCAAGCTGATGATAAGAAGGCTAGGTAACAACAAGTCATTTGCAAAGGAAAGGCAATTGGATAATAAAAATTACAATTTGATGATATAAGTTACTAAATGTTTCGATCTCCGTGAGAAATTGGTTGTTAGCCTTAACGATTATTTTTCAACATTGCTCTTAAAAACTGTGCTTGAAGAAACTATAAATATCTTTTTATCTCCAACACTGACAGAAAGTTATTCCTTTACCATAAAAGTAGAATTTCAATATTTATTGATTATATAAAAACCCGGTATCTCCAAGACCAATTTCTGCTACTGAAAAGCTACTCGAGAAATAGATGAGCTATTTAGCCATGTGTCTAAATGTAGTCTCATAGTTAGTTTCATATGCTGAATATTACAGTTCATATAAGACATCATTATTAATAATATGGCGCACTGTGCCTACATTGCTACACTGTGCCTACATCGCTTTTAACATTTTCCTTCTTTTTACTGAAACTTCTATTGTCTTTTATCAAAGTTAACTTAGGTCGTAATATCAGATGTTTCTTCCAAAAAAATTATGAGATTTAAAACAACTTAATTAGTAGGTAGCAATAAATATCATAGCTATAATAAAACTGTTTTCAGTGACCATAAATTTAAAAATTGGAGTAAAATCTGTTCAGTTCTTTCGTTTCAAATATTTTGAGCCTTTTTTTCTATAAACTGTTATGTCAGAACAGCTTTACATTTACATAAATATTGTGAAAATGGCAAGGTGAGTCCCATACACCCCACGCTCTTTTTCCCCTATTATTAACATCTTGCATTAGACACTGCGTTATATTTCCTCACCACATCTCAGGCTCCTCTTGGCTGTGACTGTTTCTCAGACCTTGTTTTTTTTTTTTAACTGACTTTGGCAGTTTTGAGGAGTACTAGTCAGTGATTTGTAGAGTGTACTTCCATTGGGATTATTCTGATGTTTTTCTCATGATTATACGAGAGCTAAGAGATCTGGGGAGGATGCCACAGAGATAAGTGCCATTTCACCGCCATATGACAGGTTCACACTGTCAACAGGACTTCTCACTGGAGAGGCTGACCTTGACCTCCCGGCTGGGAGAGTGTCAGGTTTCCCCACCGGTAAGTTACTCTTTTTCCCCCTCTCTCCACACTTTACTCTTTGGCTGGAAGTCACTATAAGCAGCTTCTACTTAAGAAGTGGAGAGGTATGTTTTCCTTCCTTGAGGGTGAAGTGTCTACATGAATTATATGAAATTACTCTGGGTAAAAGATATGCCTCTTCCTCCCCCATTTATTGATTTCCAGCAAGGAAGTACACGTGCACATGATAACCCACGTTGTAAGGGTACACCATAGTAATATTTATCCTAAGGGTGCACCACAGTAATATTTATCCAGGCAAAATTAGACTAAACCTCCAGCTGTTCCTCCAAGTGAAAGCAAACATATAACTCTACCTGATCCCTTTAGCTTCTTCCCATTTATATAAAACCAACCTATGATGTCAGAAATAAATTATATTTAGTTGGGGGCAGCCTTCATCAAATAGCAAATATATCCATAATAAAGTATCTGACTTAGTAACAAATAGAAATAGGTTTGAAAAATGAAACACCACAGCAAAAGAATATCTTTTAGATGAACACTATCATTTGGGTGAAAGTGATACTGATAACTCGTAGTTCTCTACAGATACAATAAAAGGTGTCAAGGCTGTAAATAACTCTAAGCTACCATATGCAAATACTTGTGGAAGGTTGAATGATTGACCCAGATTCTCTATCTTTCCTGGCATCCCCTTCCAGGCCATATATTTATCATGGAGAGCGTGGCTTGTCCATACATTGACTCTGGACTTGACCATGTGACTTGCTCCTGCCAATAGTGAAGTGACCATATATTGGTTTCTTTAATGGCCTCACATGTTCCCACCTGCTCTCTTGTCTTTCTTGCATGAGAAGAGCCTTCTCAAGAAGCTGCCCTCCACTTAGCCTGGCCCCGAAATGACATACATAAAGGAAAACTTTCCTAAATGGCCCACAGAACATAGGGTGAAGCAGAGACACCCTCACGCCCTACCTAAATAGACTTACTGACAGCCAACCTGCAGACTCTGGAATAAAAAAGGCTTGGTATTTGTAAGAGTTAACTTTATGTGTCAAATTGACTACGGTATAGTCCTCAGTTAGTCAACCAAAATCTGATCTAGGTTATGCCATGAAAAACTTTGTACATGTGGCTAATATCTATAATCGACTTACTTTAATTATAGGAAATTATCCTCATAATATGCATCAGCCGTATCCAATAAGTCAGAGGGCCTTAAAAGCAAACGCTGAGGATTCTCTGAAGAAAGAAATCGGCCTGAAGACGGCACTATCAACTTCTGCCTGAGAGTTCCAGCCTGCCAGGCTGATGTAAAGGTTTCAGGCTTGCCAGCCACCAAGTCATGTCGCCAATTCCTTAAAATGTCTCTCTTCACGTGTGTGTGTGTATGTGTGTGTGTGTGTGTGGCTCCATATGCATACATAAATATTTATATTTATGTATATGTATATATGTTTGTGTACATACATACATAGGGGTTCTGTTTGTCTGGAGAATCCTGACTGACTGATTCTGGAACCAAGAGTGGTTTTAGAGGAATAGAACCTTTAAGGAGAAGTTGTGTGAATTGGTACTGGGGTTTCCAGAATTGTTCTCTCATCTGATTAGATTTAAAGGCACCAGTGACTCTATTTCCAGTATGAAAGACAACACTAATACAGCTACAGAAATATATAAAGTATCATCACTGGATACTCCTATGCAAAATGATTTCTTTTTTTAATTTCTACAGACAGAATTCTGAGGAATGTGTGTTGAGATAGATATTAATGATGTAGGATGGGGGGCGCCTGGGTGACTCAGTCGGTGAAGCATCTGGCTCTTAATTTCGGCTCAGATCACGATCTCACAGTTCGTGAGTTCCAACCCCGCATCGGGCTCTGTGCTGACAAGCACGGAGCCTACTTGGGAGTCTCACTCTCCCTCTCTCTCTGCCCCTGCCTGCTCGCACTCTGTCTATATCAAAAATAAACACACACACACACACACACACACACACACAAAAGGAATATGAGATACTAGTGGAAGGCACATAAAGTTGAATTAGGCCAAATTTACTGACATGGCCCCACGAAACAGAGATTCTGGATTTAATGGTTTACCTTGTGGGATTAGCAGGGCTCTGCCAGTTTGTTTGGCAGATTGGCTAAAACATGGGCTGGAAGATGGCCCACGACAGTAGAGTTGGAAATGTGGTTGAATGGAGAGGAAGGGATTCAAAGGTTTAGGGGGATTGGGGTGCCAGAGTGGGCAACCTGCTCACCCACACCTCTTACCATGACTGTGAGACAGGAATCGGCTGTAGGAAGAGTTCTGTGGTCACCTCTGTAGGTTAGCAGCTACAGTGAAAAGTGCTGCTGCTGAACTGGAGCCTTAAATGCAGGGGACTAATTGGATCCTGGGGTGGCAGGGGCCACGTGGCAACACTTACGTACCAAAGGTAAAGTGGGTATGGTTACCAGAATGGGCATCAGAGCCTTCTAAGCAGTAATCAGAATAGCCTGACTCTCAGAAACCTTTCACCTCGGCAAGCTGATTACGTGTTCCTAAAATTGAAATAGATGGGAGGCCTATTTATTTTTTTAACTGGAATTTAAAAAGCAGAATTTTAGGTCCAGTGCACAATCTATCCTGATTCACCCAAACAGTCATGGACCTTCAATCAATTCCCAGACTTGAACCACTTTATAGGCCCAGAACCCCAGTGAAGGAGGGGAGGCCAGATACCTTTGAAAAAGGGGCCTGGTTCACCTTTTTCACAGCTTTCCTCAAAAGGACATATGTCTTTTACCAGGATAACTGTTCATTGAAGAATAGGAAATAATCAGACTTTTCAAGGACTACTGGATACCAACTCTTAACTGATGTGACACTTAATTCCAGGAGATCCCAAACCAAAACAGTTTCCTCAGTTAGTGTGGGGGGCTTATGAAGGTTAGGTGGTAAGTGGAATTATAGCTCAGGCCCATCTCACAGTGAATTCTGGGACTCCTGAACCCATCCCGTGGTTACTGCCAGAGCCTCAGCATACACAATTTAAGTAGACCTACTTAGCAACTGGTAGAATACCTACATTGTTTCTTATTCTGGGGAGTGAGGGCTATGATGATAGAACAGGCCAAGTGGAAGCCTCTGGAACTGTCTCTGCCAAGACAAACAGGAAAACATTACTGCATTTCTGCAAGGATTACAGATATTAATGCTACCATCAAGAAGTCCAAGAATATAGAGGTAGTGATTCTCGGTACATTCCCACTCAATTCACCTATTTGGCTAGTCCAGAAAAATAGACGGTCTTGAAAATGACAGTGGAATGTCAGAAGTTTAACCAGGTGATGACTCCAACTGAGCTGTGGTACCAGGTATGGTTCGTTTCTTGAGCAAATTAACACAACCTCTGGTACCTGCTCTGCAGCTAATGATCTGGCAGATGCTTTTCTCCTCAATACTTGTCCATAAGCTCACCAGAAGGAGTCTGCTTACCAGAAATATAGCTTCACTGTCCTACCTCAGGGTATATCAACCTCCAGCAATGTTATAGTTTAGACTACAAAGATCTTGACCACCTCTCCTTTCCAGAAGACATCACACTGGTCCTTTGCTTTGATGACATTAGGCTAATTTGACCTCGTGAGCAGATCAGCACCTACTGTAGACTTATGGGTAAGATATATGTGTCAGATGGTGGGACATAAATCCACCAAAAATTTGTGGACGATCTATCTCGGTGAAACTTATAGAGGTCCGGTGGTATGGGTGATGTTGAGCTATCCCTTCTAAGGCAAAGGGTAAATTGGTGTATACGGCCCCTCCTCCAGCCAAATAAGAGGCAGAATGCCTAACGGGACTCTTTGAATCTTGCAGGCAGCAGTCATCATCTAAGTAAGCTACTCCTGCCAATTTACTGAGTGACCTGAGAAGCTGCTAATTTCAAGTGAGCCCAAGGAAAAGAAAAGGCTCTGAAACATGTCAAGCCGCTGTGTGAGCTTCTCTAAACTTAGGCCATACGATCCAGCACATCCAAGGTGCCTGGAGTGTCAGTGGCAGATAAGGATGGTGTTTGAAGTCTTTGGCAGATTCCTACAGGTGAATTTCAGCCTGGGCTCTAAGTATATATATACGTGTGTGTGTGTGTGTGTGTGTGTGTGTGTGCGCGCGCGCGTGTGTGTGTATAGGCTCTCTCTCTATACGTATAGCTGGATCTGAGCAGTCTCTGAAGGCACAAGTAAGTTGCATGGAGAAGCAGTTCAAATTCCAATGGCCCCCACTTCTGGCCCCACATGACTTCTCTCTCCCAGCCTGTATCTATGGCCTTATGTGGAGGTCTTCACAATCAGATGACGGAGGAAGGGAAAAGTCGGGCCTGGGTTACAGATATTCGGCACATTGTATAGGCATCACCTAAAATTGGATGGCTTTAGCACTAAAGCCTCTTTCTACAACACTCCTGAAGTGCAGTGGCAAAGAGAAATCTTCCCAGTTGTCAGAACTTTAAGTAGTGTGCCTGTTTGTTCATTTTACTTGGGAAGACAAATGGACACAGTTATGAGCATAGACGGATTCATGGACTATGGCAGATAGTTTGGATGGATAGTCAGGGAGTTAGAAAAAACATGATTGGACAAATTAGTGACAAGGAAGTCTGGAGAAGATTTTCCAGTCTCTGAAGTGGAAAAAAAACCCATAAAGATGGTTGTATCCCATATGAATGCTCACTAAAGGGTGAAGTAAGCGAAGGAAGATTTTAATAACCAAGTGAATAGGATGGTCCGTTCTGTGAATACCAGTCAGCCTTTTCCCCCATCTACTTCTGCACTCACTGCCCAGTGGACAGATGAGCAAAGTGGCATCTGTAGCAGAGAGAGAGGATATTCATGGGTCAGCAACATGGATATCCACTCACCAAGGTCAACCTGGCTACAGTCACTGCTCGATACTTACTCTTCCAACAACAGAGATCAACACTCAGTCTGATGTAGCACCATTCCCTGTGATGATTAGCCAGTTACCTGATGACAAGTTGATTACATTGGACTGCTTCCATATTAGAAAGGCAAATGTTTTGTTCTTATTGGAGTAAACACTTTGGATACAGACTTGCCTTTCCTTTATGTGATCTTTTTTTTAAGTGTATTTTGTTTGTTCTTTATTTTTAAGTTTATTTATTTTGAGAGAGAGTGAGTAGGGGAGGGAAACAGAGAGAGGGAGGGAGAGAATCCCAAGCAGGCTCCTCGCCGTCAGCACAGAGCTCAGTGTGGGGCTTGAACCCACAAACTGCGAGATCATGACCTGAGCTGAAACCAAGAGTCAGACAGTTAACTGACTGAGCCACCAAGGTGTCCCTAAGTTTATTTATTTTAAAAGAGAGCAAGCACCAGTAGAGAAGGGGCAGGAAAGAGGGAGACAGAATCCAGACCAGGCTCCGGGCTCTGAGTTGTCAGCAAGGAGCCTGAACAGGGCTCAAACTCACTATCTGTAAGATCATGACCTGAGTCGAAGTCAGATGCTTAACCAACTGAGCCACCCAAGTGCCCCTCCTGTATGCAATCCTTTTACCAAAACTACCTTCCATGGACTTACATTGTCTTGGTATTCCATACAGCACTGATTCTGATCAAGATACTCACTTAACAGTGACTGAATTAGGGGATAGATCCAAGCTCATGGAATTTACTGTTCCGACCATGTGCCTCACCATCTTGAAACAGCAAGCTTTATGGAACAGTGTAATGAACTTTTGAAGACTCAATTACAGTGTCAGCTGGCAATATCTTGCAAGACTGGGGTAAGTCTCTCCAGAAGGCTGTATATATAGCTCTGAACTGGCCTCAACTATATGGTGTTCTTTCTCCCAGAGCAAGGCTGGATGGGTCCAAGATTCGAAACAGGAAATGGAAGAGGTACCACCCATTATTACCCTGAGTGTCCCATTAGCAAAATTTTTACTTCTCATTCCTAAGAACTTAGGCTCTTCTGGTTTAGAGGTGTTTGTTTCAAATGGAGAAATACTTCTGGCAGGAGACACAATGATTCCAACGAACTGGAAACTAAGATTGCTGCCTAGCCACTCAGGCTCTTCAAGACTGAGTCAACGGCAAGGAAGGAGTTACATTACTGGCTGGGATGATTGATCCTGACTTCCTAGGGAAATTGGACTGCTACTCCACAATGAAGATAATAAGAATATGTGTGGACTACAGGAGATACCTTAGGGCTATGTGATTGAAGTCAATGGAAAACTACAAAACAACAACAACAACAACAAACAAAGAAACAAACAAAAAACAAAACACAACCGCTAATGGGTCAGACCCTTTGGAATGAAAATTTGGAGCTCCCTATGAGACGAAAAACCAGGACCAGCTGAGGTGCTTGCTGAGGCAGTGGAATATGCAATGGATAGTGGAAGAAGATAGGTGTAAATTAACAGCTGCAACCATGTTGTTAAGTTGCAGAAAAGAAGACTATAATTGTGTTTCTTCTTTTTTTCCTTTTGTATATGTTTGTATATGTATATATATGTCATATATATGACATATAGTATATTATACAATATATAGTATACATTACACATCAATGTGTTTAAATATGCATATATATTATATATGTATATATATATCTGCTTAAATATATATGTTTATATAATATATATTTAAGATATATATTAAATGTCTTTGTTTTCTTTCCTCTCATCATTTTCTCATCTAACATATAATTTCTTAATAATATAAAGTTTTGGGGCACCTGGGTGGCTCAGGTGGTTAGGTGTCTGACTTCGGCTAAGGTCATGATCTCATAGTTCATGGGTTCGAGCCCCATGTCGGGCTCTGTGCTGACAGCCCAGAGCCCGGAGCCCGCTTTGGATTCTGTGTCTCCTTCTGTCTCTGCCCCTCCCCCACTCTCTCTCTCCCTCTCTCTCTCTCAAAAATAAATAAACATTAAAAATGTTTAAAAATAATATAAACTTTCATATCACAGCAATTAAGTGACAGTTCGAATGTTCTCATATCAAGGAGAAGAGTGAGTATTGCTTCAGGACTCTGCATTCCCTTCAAAGGAAAGGACTAGTGTTTTAGGTTGTGTGAAGGAGAGTTGCCTTTTCTTGGTTGGAAGGATGACTTTATGGCCTCTATTTGGAGGTTAAGTAGGTTAAGAAGGGGTGTTTGGGTGCCAAGGTGATAAGGAGTGGACTGTGATAGTTAGCTTTTATATGCGAACTTGACCATACCGGTTACTTAATCTAGAACCCAGTTATTCAATCAAACATTAATGTTGGCATTGCCGTGGAGGTATTGCGTAGATATGGCTAACATCTGCAATCACTTTGACTAATGAAGTGAGATTATTCGAGATAACGTGGGTGAGCCTCGTGCAAACGATTGAAAGGCCTTACTGACAGGCAAACTCAGATGTTTCTCTGATAAAGAACTCCGGCTTCAAGACGGCACCGATTCCTCCTGCCCTATCATTTCCAGGCTTCTAGCCTATCCTTCAGATTTCAGACTTGCCAGCTCAAAGTAATGTGAGCCAATTCCTTGAAGTTATTCTCAGTGTCTGTATCCAGATAGACAGGTGTGGAACTGGTTCTGTTGTCCAGAGAATCCCCAATGATACAATAGTGAATGCCAGTGAGATATATGGTGTCACTCTGCAGAACTATTGTCACAATACCTGAATAAAAGAGCATGTTTCTAGGTGTTTCAGAAAGTTCAAGGGCGCCTGGGTGTCTCAGTCGGTTAAGCGTCCGACTTCGGCTCAGGTCATGATCTCACGGTCCATGAGTTTGAGCCCCGCGTCGGGCTCTGTGCTGACAGCTCAGGGCCTGGAGCCTGCCTCACATTCTGTGTATCCCTCTCTCTCTCTGCCCCTCCCCCGCTCATGCACTGTCTCTCTCACTCTCCTTCAAAATAAGTAAACATTAAAAAAACTTTTTTAAAGTCCATTAAACACAACTGATCAGTGCCAGCAATTTCAATAACATGAGTTTTAAAATATATTATACATTAGTAATTTCAGATTTATACTATAAAAAAACTATGAGAAAAATATTTCATTTTGCAGTTGGTTCATTAACAAGATAACAGTATCTTAACTGGAAATTTCAAACTTAACCTTTTTCTCAGAAAACAAAAATGTCTTTTTTTTCCCCTAGAGACACATTCATCATCTCCATACTATTTTTCCTACTCACATCTGAAATTTCTAAGGCTTTGCTTGTATAATTGTCTTAAATAAATTGATCTATATTAAGACATAATGCAAGAACAAATGTGCAATTTCCAAATGTTCTCGTCTCTTTATCCCTCATATCCAGGGATAAAGAAAAAAATTATATATTGATTTATCAGTATCTAGTATAGTTGTACTAGGAAGAAACAAAGCTTTTATGGAAATTAGGTTTTTTAAATATGGTTATTAGGAAATTCCATCACTTAAAATATGAAGATGAGACTATCAATGCATAAATGGCTTGAGTGATTAATGATAAAATTAATGATGTTAAAATTACAGTGTCACAATATATAAATGTGACCTACTTCATTCTTGATCCATTTAGAACCCTCATGACCAGCTTAGTGGCAAGCCGTACTGCATGGAAAAGCCTTAGCCTAAGGAAACCAATTTCTACGATTATCACATAAGTGACCCAACAACTAGTGATGAAAGTGAGGTCTCTGCCCAAGAGAAGAGAAAGCGGGGATAAATACTTCTTGAGCGATTATAGTGTCCTACTTATATGGCATATGGATCAACAGACTTGGCTTCTGTCCAGAGGTCTGGCCTCCTATGGTTAAATCTGATACCCAGAAATTAACGGGAACTATATCGTCTTCAATCATGCTGAGAAAAGCACCAATCCGTATTGCTTAAAACTCATTTTCATAACCAAAACGAAATTAGACAAATACAGCCAAATTCATGTATCTTGCATATAAAATTTCAAAATGCTTCATTGGGCATAACGCTGCTAAAACAAAAAGAACGTATCTCTACAACGCCACCCAGAGAAAAATGCTGACACGGAGAACCTCGGAGGTAGTCATATAGAATAGACTAGAAAGCATGAGTACAAAAATATTTGGACTTAAATTACTTAGGTAATTTCCAGAATGCTTTACTTAGTGTGTGTAAAAAAAGTCTTTATAATACCGCCCGTACTATGGCAGTTCAGTCTACCGATGGGAAAAATGTTATCTATTTATAGAAAATTTGCCCAAGGCAAAATTATGAAATATGCAAAATTTATCTTCCATATTTTTGTGTGTCCCAAACTCGGTATATACCCAGTATACACTGTCTCCACATGCTTCCACATCAAACAGGGTGCCTGACTGCAAATTATTCATTGTTCCCCCTCAAAATGGATTAAAATGATAGGATTGAAAATGACAGTTGCAGTCACTTGGGTTTCATTTTTAGTGAACGTTTTGTTCATTTAGGAGCGTGTACCTTGAGGCAGCTATTTCTGCAGCTTTTAATCTTTTTTTCCAGTTGAAGTATAATTTACATAAAATATCCTATTACTTTCAGGTGTACATGATAATGATTTGATATATTTTTTTTAATTTTTTAATGTTTATTTATTTTTGAGAGACAGAGAGAGAGACAGAGTGAGAGCAAGGGAGGTGCAGGGAGGGAGGGAGACACAGAAATCCAAAGCAGGTTCCAGGCTCTGAGCTGTCAGCACAGAGCCGGATGTGGGACTCACGAACTCAGGGACCACGAGATTATGACCTAAGCTGAAGTCAGACACTCAACAGACTGAGCCACCCAGGCTCCCCATGATTTGATATCATACTACCTTAAATTTTTATACATTACGAAATGATCTTCACATTAAGTCTAGTTATCATCTGTAACCCTACATAGTTATTACAATATTGTTGACTCTATTTCCTATGCTGTACATTATATACCCATGACTTATTTAATAGTTATTTATTATTTGTCACTTATTTATTTAATAGTTGAAAGTTTGTACCTTTTAATCCCCTTCACCTATTTGCACACCAACCCTATACACCCTGGTAACCAACAGTTGCCTGTATTTGTGAGTCTGTGTTTCTGTTTTGTTCTTTTAGAATCCACATATGAGTGAAATCATATGGTATTTGTCTGTGTCTGACTTATTTCACTTAGCATAATATGTAGTAGATGTATCTATGTTGTTGCAAATGGTAAGATTTCATTCTTTGTTATGGCTGACTAGTAGTCTACATACATACATACATACATACATACATATATACATATACATGTATATCACATATGTATCACATACATGTGTATATCACACACATGACATTAGGGTTGAAAAGATGTTTGATGTTATTTCAATCTTCAATTTATTGAGACTTACTTGTTTTGTGGCCTAACGTGATCTATCCTGAAGAATGTTCCACGTGCACTTGAAAATAATGTGTTTTCTAACAGGCTTTGGGTGAAATGTCCTGTATATATCTTTTAAGTCCATCTGGTCTAATATGTCATATAAGGCTGATGTTTCCTTACTGTTTTTCTGTCCGGATGATCTATCCATTGATCTAAGTGGGGTGTTACTGTCCCTCACTGTTTTTGTAGTACTATCAATTTCTCCCTTTATGTCTGTTAATATTTGCTTTAGATATTTAGGTGCTCTTATGTTGGGCTCATAAATATTTACAAATGTTATATCCTCTTCTGGATTGCCCATTTTATCATTATATAATGCATCTCTTTGTCTTTTATTACAGTCTTTGTTTTAAAGTCTATTCTGTCTGATACAAGTATTGCTACTCCAACTTTTGTTTTATTTCCATTTACATGAAATATCTTTTTTTCCATCCCTTTACTTTCAGTCTGTATATGTCTTTAGATCTGAAGTGAGTTTCTAGTAGACATGGGTCTTGTTTTTTGGTTTATTTTCCTTCATTCATTTTTTATTATTTTACTGAAAACTTTCTCAATGGAAATCATATTGACAGGATTTTAAAATCTTCTGCTAAATGAAATCTGTCATTCTAATAGGTACATTTCTTTACAATACTATTTGTTAAACTCTGGCCGACCAGTAATTTTCTCCATAGTAAAGACTTAAGGAATTCTATGCAGATTGTACATCTAGAGAACAAAATTTTTCCTGAGAGGTTGATAGTTATGATGAAACCAATTATATTAATTAAGTCCTGTGTACCAAGAGCCTGATATTTTTTATTAGGAGAAAAAATAACGTCATCTCTGGAAGCTTTAAGGGCTTAATTATTGTTATTTTCTTTTCAAAGGCAAAGAGAACAATCATGCCCATCAAAACAGAGTTCTATGCAGAGGGTTTTAGGTTCCTTCTTAAAAAACTAGGCCCAAGAAGTAAAACTCTCTAGAGCTGGCATTTATTAAAAATTAGCAGTTAGTACAGTTACCTTGGAAATAAAGTAAATACAGAAGTTACCAAAACTTCTGCCTTTACATTTTCCACTGTGCTTATGTTATGATTGTTGTTCCGGGAATTCTAATGTAGGAGAAAGTTTAGATCCAATATTAGGTTTTGCTAAGTATTGTCCAATTATAACAAATGACAGTTTTCATCTGATTGCCTAACAGCACTCAGAGAAAAGTCCCAAAGCAATGCAAAATGTTGATATATCATCAGGTTTCTTTATAGTTATACATATTCCGAAATATTTCCCTGTCATTCTCATGTTTATGCTTGGAGAGAACTCAAAGACAATTTTGTTGTTATTGTTTTTAACTTGTACTACCAACATTAAAGGTTGGTAGGAAGTGTGTAAGTGTTGTAAATCCTTCAAGATTCTCATGGAAGTGTGAGCCCAGTATAAAAGCATACTCATGGAATATCTACACTATATATGATGTCCGTTTTTTTTAACTTTCATGTTTGTCCATTCCAGTTTTTTGAACAGAACCAAATTAAGTCCAAAACTAAGACAAATAAATAATGACTTTCTAATGATATCTTTATAAATTAGGATTGTCTTTTTTTTTTTTTTTGGTATTTTCTTTTTTCTTTTTTTTTTTAATATATGAAATTTATTGTCACATTGGTTTCCATACAACACCCAGTGCTCATCCCAAAAGATGCCCTCTTCAATGCCCATCACCTACCCTTCCCTCCCTCCCACCCCCCATCAACCCTCAGTTCTCAGTTTTTAAGAGTCTCTTATGCTTTGGCTCTCTCCCACTCTAACCTCTTTTCTTTTTCCTTCCCCTCCCCCATGGGTTTCTGTTAAGTTTCTCAGAATCCACATACGAGTGAAAACATATGGTATCTGTCTTTCTAGTATTGTCTTTTTTAATCCATTTAGTCATCCTATATCTTTTGACTGGAGCATTTAGTCCATTTATATTTAAAGCAATTACTAATACATATGTACTTACTGCTATTTGTTCCATTTGTTATTTGTTTTCTGTTTGTTTTGGTAGCTCTTCTCTATTCCCTTTTTCTTCTGTTATCTCTTCCATTGTGGTTTGATGGTCTTTTTTTTATTATTGTTATCATTGGGTTCCTTTCTTTCTATTTTATGTATCTATTATAGATTTTTATTTTGTGGTTACCATGAGGTTAATAGATACATTGACATATATATGGTAGTCTATTTTAAGTTCATATTTGCTTAAGTTTAAATACATTCAAAAAGCACTGCATTTTTATTCACCCCTACGTTTTTAGGTGTTTGACATCACATTTACCTCTTCTTATTTTGTGTGTCCCTTAACTACTTATTATAGTTGATTTTACTATTTTTTTGTCTCTTAACACTCATACTAGTTTTTAAGTGGCCTTTACTATATATTTGCCTTTGCCAGGGAGATTTTTTTCTTTTATATGTTTTCATATTTCTAGTTTCAGGAGTGATCAATTCGGTCAGTTTTCACTTGTCTGGGAGACTCTTTATCTATTTTTCAATTCTGAATAACTTGCCCGGCAGAGTATTCTTGCTTGTAAGTTTTCCCCTTTCAGTACTTTGAATACATCCCTCTGGCTTGCAAAATTTCTGCTGAAGTCACCTGATATTCCTTGAGAGTTTTCCTCGTACATGACTATGTTTTTTCTCTTGCTGTTTTTAACATTCTCTATCTTTACTGCTATTTTAATCATAATATGTCTTCATGTGAATCTCTTTGGTTTTATCTTGTTGGGACTCTCTGTGATTTCTAGACCTGGATGTCTGTTTCCTTCCCCAGGTTAGAGAAGTTTTCAGCTATTATTTCTTCAAATAAGTTTTCTGTCCCTTCCTCTCTCTTTTTTGCTTTTGGGACCAGTTTTGGGTGGATGCTACTATTTAAACAAAAAAAAATTTTTTTTCTGTTCTGATTGGGTGATTTCCACTATTTTGTCTTCCAAATGGCTGGACCATTCTCCTACATGCTCTATTCTGATGTTGATTCCTTGTAGTGCATTTTTCACACTGATTTGTATTCTTCAGCCCTGATTTGTTCTTTCTTATATTTTTAACCTCTTTGTTGAAGTTCTCAGTGTGTTCCTTCATTCTTCTCCTAAGTTCGGTGACCTTGTATATGGCCATTATTTTCAACTCCTTATCAGGTAAATTACTTATCTCCATTTCATTAGTTGTTTTTTTTTTTCCCATTGTTGTTGGTGTTGTTGTTGTTTTTCTAGACTTTTATCTTATTAGTTCATTTGGAACATATTCCTTTGTTGCCACATTTTTTTTGACCCTCTCATTTGTTTCTATGAATTAGGCAGAACAGCTACCTCTCTTACTATTGAAAGAGGACCTTGTATAGGAGTGTGTGCTGTGTAGACTATGTGTGCCTGGTATCTCTGGTGGGCTAGCTGGAACTGGAGTAGGTGCAGGCTGGAAGGCCACTCTTGTGAGACGGCTAGAGCTGGAGCAGGCATTCACTGTAATGGGTACTGGGGTGTGCTCTGGGCCCACCTTGGTGGGGTAGTTGGATTGGGTGCTGACTGTAGGGGACATCAGGAATACGCCATGTTGAAATGCCCTAGTGGGATGTTTAAAGCTAAAGCAGTCACAGTCATGGGGTTCCTGAGGCAGGCTGCACCAGGGTCACGTAGGTGGGACAGCGGGGTTGAGTGCAGGATAGAATGAGTTCTGGAGCACACTGTGCCACGGCTTTCTTGGTGAGATATCTGGAGCTGGGGTGGGTGTAAGCAGGGAAGGCCGTTGGTATGCCATGCCAGGGCCACCTCAGGGTTGGGGGGGGCAGCGGATCTGGGAGTAGGCCAAGAGCCTGGGGCACACTGGGGTGGCTCTATGAAGCCAGCTAGAGTGCCGGGACCCTGCTCCTGCCTGCACTATCAAAGCGGAGGGCGAGGACATAAACAATGGTACTCACTGGTGCCTTCAATCCTGGAGAGAGTTCTAGCAGTTCTCTGGTTGGTGGATGCTCTACAGTTAGTAAATAGATCTCCTCTACTTGCTGTTCAGTTGCCCTTTAAACCACTGTTTTTTCATGGTACCCCAAAGCAGGTGAGTCTATGTGCAGGCTACTTGGTGATATCCCTCCCTACTGCAGGTTGCTGCATTGGGGGTGATGTTCCTCTCATCACGGAGTCTCAATCTCTCCCACTCTTTTCGGTGTGGCCTTTGGGTCTTTTGTTGTGCAGAAGCTGTTCAGTTCTTCAGAAGGAATTGTTCTATATATAGGTGTATATATTTTTCAAAAAAAAATGGCAAGGTGTATATATTTTTCAAAAAAAAATGGCAAGACGATAATGGTTTAAACAGGATAGCAGTTTGTTTGTCTCTCCTATAAGGTCTAAGCTTAATAATCAAGAGGTGATCTCAAAGCATCTGAAATCCATTCTTCTTCCATCTTATTTCTCTTGCAGTCCTCACCGTGGGTGGTCTGAAAGAATCCACCTTTTGTTTCTTTGTCCAAATTTGTTCCAGGGCAGAAAATGGGAGGTGAACACATCAAGTCCATTCACGTTTCATTCCTCACGTCATAAGATAACCACATTGAAACTAGCCACATTGAGACCGTGGGATGCAGGGTTTAAGTGGCAGCCCTGTGACAGGCCACCATGTGTACCACAGAGGACAAGAGAGGCCAGCAGTAGACCAGGCCACATCTAATGTGAGAACTTCCTTTTCCCAGTGTGGCTCCTGTCACTTTTAACATTCACCTTCATGCCTTTAGAAAGGATGTTCCTTTTAAGAACATTTTTATGCACTCAGAGATGATTGAGGAATTTTTATTTATTTTTTAGTATTTTAAAATTATTTTCCCCCAAATATTGTATCAGTTTTGGCCAGTTGTGCTAACTCCGCTTGTTTGCAAAGTTGTCAAGAATTTTTGAAATCTCTGAGGGAAATTTCCAAATTGAGTTTTTTTAAAAAAAGTGAAATAATTCCAATCCGCCATTGATGTTTTGGAAATTTATGTGGACTCAAAATTTCCACATTGATTTTACAACTCTTATATGCATATGTAGTCAGTTATGTCAATTCCTTAAGTGATTTTGATTTTTATGCTAAACTCATTTTCAGCCAATCTATTTAGTTAGGTCTTTTTATACTTTTCAGAAAATATTTATTTTAAATTATGCAATTTTGGTAATACACCTTTATTTTTTTTTAATTTTTTTTAACATTTATTTATTTTTGACACAGAGAGAGACAGAGTATGAACACGGGAGGGTCAGAGAGAGAGAGAGGGAGACACAGAATCTGAAACAGGCTCCAGGCTCTGAGCTGTCAGCATAGAGCCCGACGTGGGGCTTGAACTCACGAACCGCGAGATCATGACCTGAGCCGAAGTCGGACGCTTAACCAACTGAGCCACCCAGGCGCCCCTGTAATACGCCTTTAAAAAGGAAAATCTTGGGGCGCCTAGGTGGCTCAGTCGGTTAAGCGTCTGACTTTGGCTCAGGTCATGATCTCTCATGGTTCATGGGCTCAAGCCCCCCCTCAGGCTCTGTGCTGACAGCTCGTAGCCCGAAGCCTGCTTCAGATTCTGTGTCTCCCCTCTCTCTGCCCCTCTGCTGCTTGCACTCTGTCTTTCTCTCTCTTAAAGATAAAAAAAACATTTTTAAAAAGTTAAAAAAAATAGTTAAAAAATAAAAAAGGAAGTCTTCTTGACATTTGATACTCACTTAGAGGAAAAGAAGAAATTCTGGAAATTCATGAACACATTGCCGGACAAGCACTGCAGGCTAGTGAATTAGAAATACAGCAAATAATATGTTGAAAGAGACATGTGTGCTTATAGAAGTCTTCTAAAAAGCTGAAGAATGCCCTATTTTGCACAAAGTATGCCTCCTCTGTGTTCTTGTGTGGAGTTTAAAAAAGCCCAACAAATAAAAACAGAGTGAAATTGTGGTTACCAGTGGCTGGGGAATGGGGGAAATAGGATAGGTATTGATTCAGGGTATCAATTTCCAATAAGTAGGTAAATAAGTCCGGAAGTATTTACTAATACTATACAGTATAGTAAATATAGACGACAATATTGCATTACAAAAAAAAAGATAATTAGGCAAAGTGATAGAGGTGCTAACTAATGTGACAATGACAATCATATTGCAGTGTACAAATATAATAGTCAATATGTTTACAACTTAAACTTACAAAATTTTGTGTCAAATATATTTCAATAAAAAAATCATGTAAAAATTATCTTCTCCCCAAATCCAGAAAATGGATAAAATTCTTGAAATTATGTACAAATTTGTTAAACCTTCCCATTGTGCACAGAATATTGTGGATATCAATATTCATATTGCTGACACTTTGCTAACACATTGCGAACATATTGCTAATGCATGTGTAAAGAACACAGGAAAAATGACCAACATATGTAATTTACAAGAGAAGGTGAAAATGAAGAGAGTTACAGGGTAAGGTAATGTTCTTTTTAAACCCTTGGGGAAACACTGATATATGTGTTTATTTATAAAACAGATTAAAATGAAGCCCTGGGATACACAGAGGCAGGGAGACACAAGTATCCAATTTGATGAAGGTTCAGAAAGAAGACAAGTGCAGTGTGGAAAATAGCAGAAAGCACTCAGGAAGCACGCTATATGACCATGGTACTTACTTACTAAGTAATATACTCAAATGGTCCAATTCTCAATACCCTATTCGGTCCAATGAGGAAAGTAATCGCTGTCCTTCTCAGGGATGATATCAGTTCAACTGAAATAGAATCTGTGTAAGTATTTTGAAAAACTTAAGAATTATTATAAATAAGTCAGTCATGAGCATTATTACTGCTGCAAGGAAAGCTCAAGAAGATGATAAAGGAAAACATTTTCTTAATGTTTGTTCATTTTTTGAGAGAGACAGAGCACGAGGGGGTGAGGGGCAGAGAGAGAGAGGGAGGCACAGAATCCGAAGCAGGCTCCAGGACTAAGCGGTCTGCACAGAGCCTGATGCGGGGCTCGAACTCACAAGCGGCGAGATCATGACCCGAACCGAAGTCGGAGGCTTTGACCGACTGAGCCGCTCAGGCGCCTTGATATAGGAAAATATTGTACCCGTTCTAAGACATGTAGACACTCAAAACTCACTGGAAGAATAAAGCTACATTTTTACTAATTGGGAGTTTTGTTTTAAATGTGAAGTGAAGGATGTATATGATCTCCATAGGTATAGTAATTTAAAATTCTAATTATTCATCGTGCTACAAGAGGGCTTGGTCAATAAGCCTATCCTGCTATCCTGGTTCCCTTTAAATTGGGACACTATCCCCGCATACGTGCCCCACCGCCGGCAATTAAACCCAAACGTCTCCGTTTCCATGTACTGTTCTGTACTGTTTGCACTTACCTTTGGTTGATCACAATCATGACTACAATTATGATTCTTTCAACGTTTATTTTTGGGACAGAGAGAGACAGACCATGAACGGGGGAGGGGCAGAGAGAGAGGGAGACACAGAATCGGAAACAGGCTCCAGGCTCTGAGCCATCAGCCCAGAGCCCGACGCGGGGCTCGAACTCACGGACCGCGAGATCGTGACCTGGCTGAAGTCGGACGCTTAACCGACTGCGCCACCCAGGCGCCCCAATTATGATTCTTTATGTCAAATACCACCTTCCCTTTAGTCCTTTGATTTAGTCATTCACGTCTCCTTCCTTTGGCTCCGCAACCAGTCATATGTGTTTCACACAAAAACTCTTGACTCTGTAAGATTCTGGGCTCTGTCACCTAGGCTGTCCTGTGACCAATTCATTCACCCAGGATCCACCACATCAGCCAGGTGAGGCCACCCTGCCGGCCCGTGCTTGAAATGGGTCTGACAACATTAAAGAGACAAGGCTTCCTGCCCACGAAGTCAACCAGAGGCACAGCACATTTTATCGCCAGCAGGCAATGCATTTCAGACATGATTTTGTTTTGTTTATTTATTATTTATTTATTGAAGTTCAAATTATATTTTTTTAATATGAAATTTATTGTCCAATTGGTTTCCAGACAACACCCAGTGCTCATTGCAACAGGTGCCCTGCTCCGTGCCCATCACCCACCCCCCCTCCCTCTCACCCCCCATCAACCCTCAGTTTGTTCTCAGTTTTTAAGAGTCTCTTATGGTTTGCCACCCTCCCTCTCTAACTTTTTTTTCCCTTCCCCTCCCCCATGGTCTTCTGTTAAGTTTCTATCACTTCACGCCAGTCGGAGTGACTAAAATGAACAAATCAGAAGACTATAAGTGCTGGCAAGGAGGTGGAGAAACGGGAACCCTCTTGCACTGTCGGTGGGAATGTAAACTGGTGCAGCCGCTCTGGAAAACAGTGTGGATCTTCCTTAAAACGTTAAAAATAGATCTACCCTATGTCCCAGCAATAGCACTGCTAGGAATTTACCCAAGGGATACAGGAGTGCTGATGCATAGGGGCACTTGTACTCCAATGTTTATAGCAGCACTTTCAACAATAGCTAAATTATGGAAAGAGCCTAAATGTCCTTCAACTGATGAATGGATAAAGAAATTGTGGTTTGTATACACAATGGAATGCTACGTGGCAACGAGAAAGAATGAAATCTGGCCTTTTGTAGCAACGTGGATGGAACTGGAGAGTGTTATGCTAAGTGAAATAAGTCATACAGAGAAAGGCAGATACCATATGTTTTCACTCTTATGTGGATCATGATTTTGTTTTAGAACACATCACTTTGCCCTACATTTTCAAGGAGCCTCTACAGTTGAGATCTCCAATAACAAACCAAGCACCAAATCTGGCCTGTCAACAGATTTTGTGTGTTAAATGTTGACTCTGGTAGGACGTTCCCTCTTCACTTAATTGATTACAGGTTGCTTTCATCTAGAATACCTGACACCTTCATTTGTTAATTTACTTTCCAGGATCTAAGGCATTTGGGGTGTGACCCTCACCCTTCACAATGAAAACACTTTCATTGTTGTAAAAAAAAAGTTTCCAACCTAAAACAGTTTTCCACCTGCTACAAGAAAGGAAGAACCAACGAGGGAATTGCATTTATTCTTTCAGCCATGGAATGATGTGTTCCATCTAAATGCTATGCAGAAATCCAGTATGAAAAATGGGTAAGTGCTGAGCAGTTCTCGTTGGTATGGGCAGCAGAGTAGGGCCAGCTTCTCTGCTTTGCTTTCTTTCCCACAGAAAATTAGGCCATTTTTCTCAAGCCCTGGATTTCTGCAGGGCAAAGTTTAAGGACCACTGTGGTAGGTGATTCCTACAGTCCTGGCCACCTTTATGACTTGGGTATGTGGTCTGAGACAAGGTGTGAAACAGAGTGGCCAGAAAATCATGACCATCTGTACGCCTTATTGGAGCCATACTGTCATGAAAATGTACATTACATCCTAAATTAAAGATAATAGACATTTTTCCAAAGCACACATCCAAATGGCCAACAGGTACGTGAAAATCACTTCACACTTGTTAAACCTGCTATTATCTAAAAGACAAGAGATAACAAGTGTTGGTGAACATGTGGAGAAAAGATAACTATTGTACGATATTAATTGCACAGTGTTGGTTGTGAATATAAATTGGTTCAGCCACTACATGAAACAGTATGGAGGTTCCTCAAAAAATTAAAAGTAGATCTACATCATGATCCATAAATTCCACTTCTGGGTATATACCCAAATGGAATGAAAATAGGAATCTGAAGAAATATAAGCCCTTCCATGTTTACTGCAATGCTATTCACAATAGCCGAGATATGGAAACAACTTAAATGCTTAGCAGTGAATAAATGGATAAAGAAAATGTGGAATATATACACAATATAATATAATTCAACCATGTAAAAGAAGACCATTTATGACAACATAGGATGGACCTTGAGAAATTATGCTGGGTGATTAAATCAGAGACACACAAATATTGTGCTGTAATCACTCCATTCCAAACGTGTAATCTAAAACAGATTAAAATGGTGTTCATACAAACAGACTAAAATGGTGTTTACCAGGGGCTGGGCATAGGAGGAATAGAAGAAATGTGGTTTAAGGGTACAAATTGGCAATAAGTAGCAAATAAGTCCTAGAGACCTGATGCAAAGTCTATGCAAATAGATAGCAATATTGTATTATAATCCTCAAACTTATTAAGAGACTAGAATTTAATTATTCTAACCATTAAAATAAATAATAATTATGTAATTTGAGAAAGGTACTATTTATTGCTACAGTGAGAATCATAACACAATATATAAATATAGCAAATCAATATGCTTTACACATTAAATATATACAATGTTATATGTCAAACACATTTCAATAAAACAACAAAAATCAAAATAAGTCACTCTACCACACAAAATACTAATAATACACTGAAGAATAAGAATGAAATTGAATAAATTTGAAAATGCTAGTATAATTGTATTAGACAGAATTTCCTTACTTATTAAAATATTTTCCATGACTCCAAAAATAACAACTCTGATATTTTGACTAATTGGATGTTTAGATATTGAAGGGAAATTTTTATCAATATGTCATTTAAACAATATTACCAAATTTTCTATAGCAAGAACAGTACTTTCATCAGAATGATTTTAATATCTGGCCCTTAGTTTTAACAATAATGATAAGTTTTGACAGACAATTGCTTTATCTTTTCTCTTTACAACTATTAAAAGAAATCTTGTTATGAATTTAAAGACAAGAATATAATATTAATGGCTCTCATCTAAAAGTCAAGGACTGACATAAATTGGAAAAAATGTACTATCATTTTTTACAAAGGCAAAACTTCAAAAAATATGAAGTCTCCATTCATTATGTGGCCTGAGGGAGTAATTGAGTTGTATTTCAATGATGCAATTTAAAATTTATTATGCAAAATAATGAATCACCATGGGGTTCTGTTAACATGTAGATTTCAATTCTGTAGGTTCCTAGAGAGAGGTCAGGCTCCCAGAAAATGGTCAAAGCCCTGTTGGCTCTCTCACCACACTTACTAGCAAGGCTACAGATTGTCAACGTGGCTCAGAAACGTATGATTTTAGTAGAAAACAGAGAAGTCTCAAGTACCTAAAAGGTGGTCCAAAATATGGCAGAGTGGCATTGGCACCTTCTTTTTCAGAGTCCTTCACCATCAAAATAGGTTTTCTCCTAAGAAGCCTTATATATGTAACACAAACAATATTAGATATCATGGTTCACAGCAGGCAACACATGAAGTCAGCTCAACTTTATAAGACATAATATTATTATTTATTGATGCTATTAAAAGATGCAAGATATAATGTTTACATTAGAAAGAATAATTGTATGATGGTAATAATTAAAATAAATTACTTTCTGAAATAGATTTATTAATAATCAAGCCTCTTAAATATTATCTCACTTTATGAAGTCATCAAGTATCCAATTAGATTGAAAGCTAATAAAATTTTAAAAGTAAACACAGCCTTGACAATCATTTTAATCTAACCTCCTCTTGATATTCTTGAGGAAAGGGCAGTCTCTTTGGAACTCTCTGAAAATGGTGTACATTTTTTAAGATCCCTCAGTTTTGTGCCCAGATTTAGCACAGAACTCAGTATTTTAAAAACCCAAGTGCGCTATTCCTCCTATGGTAGCTTAAATATTTACTGAAGCACAGTGTCGGGTTTGATATAAAATAGAAGACACGAGTCACATTCATAATAAGAAAGACTGAGCATAAACAATATTAGAATGGAAATATTAAATTTATAGTAAAGGAGATTAAGGTTTGAATTCAGGCCGCTCACTCACTAGTCAAATTATTTAAATTCTTAAATTATTTAAATTATTTAAATTCTCTAAACCTTAGTTTCCTCCACTATAATTTTCAAGTTGATAATCACTACCTCCAAGGGTAAGCAGAAAGAGTTCAGTTAGCACACACAAATAGGTGATTCAAATGCCTGTACCTAGTAGGCAGTCATAAGTACTAATGGGAATGACATATGTTTTACATAGTAACAAATACAAATAAAATTGAGGTAATATATCTACTTATTAACTCCCAAATGGCATACACCACAATAGATCACTGTGCACTAGTGATCTGAGAAGATTCATGGAATAAATTCAAGTCCCTGGATATTGAATAGTAAATAAATCTCACCTGTGTTCTCACCTCAGAAAATAGAGGCTGACACAGAAGTTACAGATCAGGCGACATCAGCAAAATGGCAGAACTTTTCTACCATCTTCTCCCCAAATACCAAGTTTGACAATCACTCATGGATAAGCACACTTTTGTGGAAATCTGAGAGTTCAGTGGGGAAGTTCCAACAAACCATTGGGGAAGAAAGAACCTAAGATTGGACACAATGAAGAAGTAAAGAGGAAGAGTTACTTTACCTATGTCACACCTCCCTCAAAGTGGAACAGCTTAGTACCAAGAAAAACATTCTCAGCT
Organism: Felis catus; assembly: GCF_018350175.1. Classification (NCBI taxonomy): domain Eukaryota; kingdom Metazoa; phylum Chordata; class Mammalia; order Carnivora; family Felidae; genus Felis; species Felis catus. The sequence goes on along the minus strand of NC_058385.1, from coordinate 3,447,963 downwards.
CATAATTTCTTCCATGGAGGAAGGTGAGAGTGTGTGAATGAGTTCCTGTCTTCCCCAGTGCTGCAAGGCACTGTCCAAGAGGCCCTCTACTTTCTTGCCCCATGCATAACACTGAGGTAAGCTGTATGACTATGAGGGAACACAGCCGGAGGTCTTGAAGGGCATCAAAGAGACTTGGATCCTACTATCCACTCTGCAGACTTATCAGGATGCCCATCATTAAACCACTGAAGTCATTTCCCCAGTGAGTTCCCCCAAATGGCCCATGAGCACCCCCAGTACTCTGCGCACTTTAGCCACACATCTCCACACCATACAGCTGACTCCCTGTGTGTACCTCTGAGGGCAGTGAGTACAAGCCTTTGCAGAATGCTAGTGCAGACATGTGGAATGCTATCTCAACTCTAAAACTGGGAGAAAGTACACAAAATTGACCTTTCAGCACCACGCCATGGAAAGTGAACGGGAGGCTCTGGCAGATCCAACATTCCAGGATGGAGAGAAAGCACACAGTCATAAGAATTTCCCCACAAGAGGGAAAAAGAAGTGTGGAACATGTGCACTCACAAAAAAAGGTGTAAGAAAGCCTCAGTATCCCTAGCAGGGCTGATAAGGATTTTCTCTTTCAAAGTCAGTCTTTACTGACTGCTGGTTGTGAAGGCTTCTTCAAATGTGAAAACAGCCATGCAAGAAGGAACATAAAAAATCAAGGACACATGAGACTACCAAAGGAAAATAATAATTTCCCAGTAACCGATTCAAAAGAAATGGAGATATGCAACTTACATGATAAGACAGAAAGACAATTCAGTGAAATCAAGAAAACAATACATGGACAAAACAGGAAGTTTAACATATGTATGGAAGTCATAGAAAAGAACCCAACAGAAATCCTAGAGCTGGTGAATACAATGAATGAATTAAAACATGCGATAGAGAGCATCAACACTATATTGAGGAAAGAAGAAGAAAGGATCTGTAAAGTCAAAGACAAGTCATTTGAAATCATTTAGTCAAAGGAGAACAAAGAAAGAAGAATGAAAAGGAGTTAACTATCTCTATGTAAATTATAGCTTATCATCCAAAAAAACCCTCAAAAAACAAAACAAACAATAATAACAACAGCGAAAAATAAACTCCTCATTATAGGAGTCCCAGAAGGAGATGAGAGGAAGAAAGGGGAAGAAAACTTATTTAAAGAAATAATGGCTGAGAACTTCCCAAATCTGGTGAGCATTTGGATATCCAAGTTCATGAAGCTCATAAGTCCCTATAAAGATTCAACCCCAAAAGATCTTATTACAGACATATAATAAAAATGTCTAAAATAAAAACAAAACGGAAGAGAATTTTACAAGCAGCAAGAGAAAGAAAATAGTCCTCACACATAAGGTAGCAATTATAAGGCTAACAGGGTTTTGTTGTTGTTGTTGTTGTGATTTTTGTTTATTTGTTTGTTTAGCAAAACGCTTACAAGCCATAATAGAGTGGGATGGTATATTTCAAGTGCTGAAAAGGGGGCGCCTGGGTGACTCGGTTGATTAAGCGCCAGACTTCGGCTCAGGACATGATCTTGTGGCTTGTGAGTTTGAGTCCCACATTGGGGACCTGCTTCAGATTCCGTGTCTGTTTCTCTCTCTTCCCTTCCCCTGCTGTCACTCTGTCTCTTTCAAAAATAAACATTAAAAAGATTTTTAAGTGCTGAAAACAAAACAAAACAAAACAAAACAAAAATCCCTGCTAACCAAGAATAGTTTGCCTGACAAAGTTACCCTTCAGAAATGAATGAGACATAAAAAATTTCCCAAACAAAAGTTGAGGGAGTTTGTCACCACTAACCTATTTTACAACAAATGGTGAAAAGAATCCTTCAAGCTTAAATGAAAGGACACTAATTAGTAGCATGAAAGCATGTGAAAATATAAAACAAACGGACAAATATAAGTATATAGTCAACTTCAGAATACTTTAACACTATGGAATATGAGATGGGAAATCACTTACCTCTACTATAAGGGTCAAAGGACAAAGTATTAAAAAAATAATTACAGGGCACCTGGGTGGCTCAGTTGGTTAAGGGTCTGACTTTGGCTCAGGTCTTGCCGTTTCTGAGTCCGAGCCCCATGTCAGGCTCTGTGCTGACAGTTCAGAGCCTGGAGCCTGTTTCGGATTCTGTGTCTCCCTTTCTCTCTGCCCCTCCCTCTCTCTCTCTCTCATCTCTCTCTTTCTCTCAAAAATAAATAAACAATAGAAAATTAAAACCAAAAGCTATAGAGATAATTTTATTAATGGATACATAATATTAAAAGATGTAAATTGTGACATCAAAAACATAATAAGTGGAGGGGCGCCTGGGTGGCGCAGTCGGTTAAGCGTCCGACTTCAGCCAGGTCACGATCTCGCGGTCTGTGAGTTTGAGCCCCGCGTCAGGCTCTGGGCTGAAGGCTCAGAGCCTGGAGCCTGATTCCGATTCTGTGTCTCCCTCTCTCTCTGCCCCTCCCCCGTTCATGCTCTGTCTCTCTCTGTCCCAAAAATAAATAAACGTTGAAAAAAAAAATTAAAAAAAAAAAAAACATAATAAGTGGGGAGGAGGCGTAAAAGAGTAGAGTTTTTATATAAATGAAATTAAGTTGTTATCACCTTAAAATAAACTGCTATAACTATGTTTTACGTTAACTTCACAGAAACTATGAAGAAAACCTACAGTGCAGTGCAAAGGATAAAAAGAATGAAATCAAAACAAACCAGGATGGAAAAGCATGAATTCAAAAGGAAAACAGCAGGAGAGGGAAAAAGAAACAAAAGAACAACCAAACACGCAGAAAACAATAAAATGGTATCAGTGAGTCCTTTCCTATAAAAAATTATTTTAAATGTAGATGGAATAAATTCTCCCAAAAAGACATGGATGGATCAAAAACAAAAAGACCCAACTACCTGCTACCTTCACGAGACCCATGTCAGCTCCAAGGACACACAGAGGCTCAAGGTGAAGGGATGGAAAAAGATATTCCATATAAATGGAAACCAAAAGAAAGCAGGAGTAGATATACTTGTGTCAGACAAATGGACTTTAACTCAAAAACTGTTTATAAGAGATAAATACAATTATTATACAATGATAAAGAAGTCAACTCACCAAGAGGATATACTAATTATAAATACAAATGCACCTAACACTGGAATACCTAAATATATTAAGTAATGGAAATCATTAAGTTGACACATATTTTGGATTGATGGTAGCAGCTGGTACTAAGATCTGGCAAATTCTTGCTATGTCAGAATATAACATGATGTTCTAATTGTATCAGAAACTCTGGAAATTTAATTTTAATGACAAATCTCAATACACAGATTTTGACGCTTACTTTGAATTTCCAAGACAGTGGTGAGTAAACAAACAAACAAGAGAAAAGCATATTTGTGAGCCAGAGTTGGCTTATGGAAACATATATATGAGATCGCACTGGTAAGAAGAATAATTTAATTTTATAAATAGACATTCAAAACCATTTTTAAAAATGTAATCCCAATCGTAATAACAGTTATAGTAAATTAAATAAATTAAGCAAAATAAGCAGAAAAAATGTTCTTTTTACATCAGATAGAATTAGCATTTATTTCATATTTACAAATAATATATCATATAAATATAAATATCATGATTGAAAATTGAAAATATGAATAATGACAAGAGACTACTGTGAATGATTAATGCCAAAAATTGGACAACCTAAAGAAACGGACAAATTCTTAGAAACATGCCATCCATCAAGACTGAAACATGAAGAAAGAGAAAATCTGAACAGGCCAGCAATGAATAAGGGGACTGTACCAGTGATCAAAAATATCACACAAAGAAAAGTGCAAGACCTGAGTGGTTTTCCACTCAGAATATGGAATTCGAACATATATTTAAAGGTGAACAAATGATAAGTTTTCTCCCTTACATTACAAAATCATCGCTATCCTCCTATCAAGGCAGGTAAGAAAAACACAAGTAAAAAGATTACAGACCAATAGCGCTGATAACTTAGATGCAAAAATCTTCAACAGACTGGATATAGGAGTGTATGTGACAGACCTAAAGGTAACATCATGCACATGGGCAAAAGCCGAAAGCTTTTCCTCTAAGATCAGGAGCCAGACAAGCATACTCCCACTTGCCGTTTCCACTCAACATGAAAGGGAAGGTTCTAGGCAGAGTAATTAGCAAGAAAAGTTTTTAAAAATCCAAATTTGAAAGGAAGAAATGAGATTGTCTCCCTTTGAAGATGACATGGTCTTATGTAACAGAAAACTCTAAAGACCCCACACAAAACTTGTCAGAAATAATAAACAGATTCAATTGCAGGGCACAAAATCAACACACAAAAATCAGCTGTCAAACTATCAAACGCCAGCCAAGTGACTTGACGCTCACTGTCACCATGATTATATATGGACTCAAAACCATTTGATTTTATTTAAGAAAAATAATATTCTGCCGCAAATATAATGGGCTCTTCAAATATATCTTCAAAGCTACATTTAACTGTAATAAAATTACAATGTCTCCTGTGAGTTTGCAACTTCATACTTTTTAAACGAGCTCCCATCTATTGTCTCTCTATCATCAGAACAACGCTGGGAAATACATGTTTATTCTGAATATAAAGAAAGTGAGCCATCTATTATGCATTTTTAATGACTCAGTAAATTTTAAGTTATTCATATCCATGTATAGACTTAAAAATGAGATTTACTCATTAATTTAAACATAACTCACCATACTTGAGATTATAAATTTAAATTAACAACTATATTTTGTGAATATGCATTTCCATTCCTTAAATAATGTCATATTGGAATTTGATAATCTCCAATCAAAGAGAATTGCAACTCATTTATTCTCATGAAACAAAAAAGCGTATTATTTATGTTACAGAATAAAATTCACCATAGCCTTCATTGGGGTGATTTGCAATAAGCAAGTAGAATATATTTTACCTGCATTAGCACATTTGACTCCCTCCTTTCTCTACAGAGACAATAACAAAAGTCATTTGTAAAAACAGGCATTCAATACTGAGGTTTTTAAAAATTATGTACGTAAAATGCATTTGTATACATACAGAATGGATAAATGTTTACATTTAAATCTATTCCTTTGGAAGACAGAAACAGGAAGTCATTTTCAATGTAACTGTTATATCCCAAACCAGCTATGTTTACCATTGTTTCTTGGAAACCCTTCAGTTAAAAAAAATGTTTTAGTTTTGTGTGTGTGTGTGTAATTCTATATATAAATGCTGGTAGACATACATATCTGCCACTCTACCTCCAAAAATTGAGCCCAGTATGGAGTTGCCTGGGATGGATTCTATGGCTATCAAGAGAGAGCGAATTTCTCACTCTTCACTCTATATAGACTTCCTTTATTTAAATTATTACACTAGATTTTACTGATTTCTTACTCTCCCATTACATCAAGTCAGAGATATATCTTACTTTTCTTGGAATTCCCAGAGCTTTTCAATGAACTTGCCACAGAGGAGACATTTTGTGAAAGTGTGTTAAGTTAAATTATGATCATCTTTTGCTTATTTGACTTATTTGTAATAGGAAATAAGAACTCCGAACGTCCACTTAAAAATAGAGGCAGAAGGGGAACGGCGCCAGCAAGATGGCTGAATAGAGGCCCTAGTCCTTAAATTCTCACAGACACCGACTTAACCATAATATATGATACATACAGTAGGGCGAAGGAGATTAAGAGTAGAGACTTTGTATGCTAGAGCTTAAGCTGTTGTCAGTTTAAACAGGTTGCTATAATTATATGATGTTTTATGTAATACCTATGGTAACCACATAGAATGTACATATAGAAGATGCAAAAAGAAAATGATAAAGGAATCAAAGCATATTACCAAAAACAAAATAAAACAAAGTAATGAAACACAAATGAACGCAGCAAGAGAGGAAGAAGAGGGACAAAATAATTACAAAACATACAGAAAACAATGAGCAAAATGGCAAGAGTAGGCACTTCCATATCTGTAATTATTTTAAATATAAATATATTAAACTCCCTATTCTAAAGATGCATAATGACTAAATGGATTAACAACAAGTTTCAACAATATGCTACTCACAAGATATTGGCTTTAAATATAAGGGCATACATAGGCAGAAAGTGAAAGGATGGAAAGAAAATCAGTTCAATATTAGCCAAAAGAGAGCAGAGGCGGCTACACTTCTATTAGATGAAACAGATTTCAAGTCAAATAGTGTCATAAAAGACAAACATGGATACATAATAATAAAATTAAAATTAAATAATGATAAAAAGGGTAATTTACCCGGAAGATATGGCAATTACAAATATGCGCCTAACAGGAGAGAACTCAAATACATGAAGTAACTATTTACAGAATAGAAGGGAGCGATAGACAGCAACACAATCAATGTGGGAGAAGTAGGAGATTAAAATATTCCAGTTTCAGTAATGAATGGATAAACCAGAGAAAATGAAATAAATGATTTGAACAACACTATTAGACATATACTTGAGACTCTACCCAACAATACCTGAATACACAGTCTTCTCAAGCACACAGAACATTGCCTAGGATAGATCAGATGTTAGGTCAAAAAACAGGTGTCAACAGATTTAAGAAGATTGAAATAATACAAACTACCTTTTCAGACAACAATGAAATGATGTTAGAAATCAATCACAAAAGGAAAAGAGGAAAATTCACAAACATTTGAAAATTAAACAAAACCCTCTTGGAAAAACCAATGGGTCAGAGTAAAAACCACAAGGGAAATTATAAACCATCTTAAGGCTAATGAAAATACAAGATACCAAAACTTATGAGATGCAGCAATATCAGTACTAAGGGGGAAGTTTATAGCAATAAATGTCTACATTAAAAAAGAATAAACATATTTCCAATCTACAACATTAACTTACACCTTATAGAATTAAAATAAGAAGAACAAACTAAAGTTTAGCAGAAAGACAGAAACAGATGACACCAGGTAAATGAAATACAGAATAAAAAAAAGAAAAAAAAAGAAGAGTTGAAAAAATTAACAAAATTCAGAAACTCTTAACTGGATTAACTATAAAAAGAAGAAAAGACTAAAATGAGAAAAATCAGAAAAAAAAAGGAGATAGTACAAAATGATGCCATAGGATTACAAAAAAAGATAATGGACCAACAAATTGGACAACCTAGAATAAATGGATTTATTTCTAGAAACAAATAACCTACCTGGACTGAATCATTAAGAAATAAAATATCTGGACACACCTAAAACTAGTAAGGAGATTGAATCAGTAATCAAAGACCTCCCAACAGAGGCAAGTCCAGCACCAGATGGTTTCACTGGAGAACTCTACCAAACATTTAAAGAATTAACGCCAATTCTTCTCAAATTTTTCCCAAAAAAAATTGAAAAGGAGGGCACAGTTCCAAACTCATTTCACAAGCCTGGCCAATATAACTCTGAAAACAAAGACAAAGACACTACAAAAAAAAAAAAAAAAAAAAAAAAAAAAAAAAAAAAGGGAAATTACTCTTGGTGAATATCAATGCAAAAATTCTCAACAGAAGACTAGCAAATCAAATTCCAAAGCACAAAGCACATTAAAAGGACTATACACCAGGGTGCTGGGTGGTGCAGTCAGTTAAGTGTCAGACTCTTGATCTCAGCTCCGGAAAACTTCTCACAGTTTGTGAGTCTGAGCCCCACTCCTGCTTGGGATTCCGTCTCTTAGTATCTCTGTCCCTCCCTCACTTGTGCTTACTCTCTCTCTCTCTCTCTCTCTCTCTCTCTCACAATAAATAAATAAACTTAAAAAATTTTATAATTAAAAAGAAAAGATTACACAGCATAACTAAGTGGAATGCAAGGATATTCCAGATATGAATATCAATATGATACACCATATTAACAGAATGAAGGACCAAAAACACATAAATGTCTTGATTGGTGCAGAAAATCATTTAAAAAAACTTCAATATGCTTTCATGATTAAAAAAAAAACTCAAACTAGAAAAGGAAGGAAATTACTTCAATATAATAAAGGCCACCTATGAAAAGCCCACAGTTATGATCATGCTGAAAGCTTTCCCTCTGAGATCAGCAACAAGGCAAGGATGCCTACTCTTACCACTTCCACTCACTGGAGTTCCTAGTCGAAGCAATATACAAGAAAAAGAAATAAAAATCATCCAAATTGTAAGGAAAGAAGTAAAAGTTACCTCCATTCACAAATGGCACAGTCATGTTTGTAGGAAACCCTAAAGATGACACAAAAAACCCATTGGAACTAATAAACAAATTCAGCAAGTCTGCAAGATACAAATCCATACACAAAATGCATTTCTTTTAATTTTTTTTTAACATTTATTTTTGAGACAGAGAGACAGAGCATGAACGGGGGAGGAGCAGAGAGAGAGGGAGACACAGAATTGGAAGCAGGCTCCAGGCTCTGAACCATCAGCCCAGAGCCCGATGCGGGGCTCGAACTCACGGACCGCGAGATCGCGAGATCGTGACCTGAGCTGAAGTCGGACGCTTAACCGACTGAGCCACCCAGGCGCCCCCACAAAATGCATTTCTATACACGGACAATGAACAATCAAAGGAAATTAAGAAAACAATTTAATTTATAATAACATCAAAAAGAATAAAATAGGGATGGATTTAACCAAGGAGGCCAAAAATTGTACTATAAAACCCACGAAACATTACTGACAGAAATTAAAGAAGACACAAATAAATAGACATTCTGTGTTCATGGATTAGACGATTTAGTATGGTTAAGATGTCAATACCACTCAAAGTGACCTGCAGATTCAATGAAATCCCTATCAAAATACCAGTGGACTTTGTTATCCCAGTGGTAATATTTACAGAAATAGGAAAAAAAAATCCTAAAGTTTATATAGAATCTCAAAGACCGGAGACAGACAAAACAGTCTTGAGAAAGAAAAACAAAGCTGAAGCCCTCACAACTCTTGCATTTAAAATTTACTATAAAGTTAGAGCAATCAAGACAGTGTGGTACTGGTATAAAGACATACCTATAGACAAAATGAAACAGAATAGACAGCCCGGAAACAAACCCCCATGTATATGGTCAAATGCTATTCAAAGATGATGTCAAGGCTACACAATGAGGAAAGGATACTCTCTTCAACAAATGTTGCTGGGAAAACTGGATATCCATGTGCAAATGAACCATCTACAAAAGTTAATTCCAAATGGATTAAAGACCTACATGTGAGACAGGAAACCATTAAAATCCCAGAGAGAACACAGTCAGTAAGTAACCTCTTTGACATCAGCCATAGCAACTTTTTACTAGATATGCCTCCTGAGGCAAGAGAAACAAAAGTAAAAATAAACTTTGGGACTTCATCTAAATAAAAAGCTTCTGCACAGTGAAGGAAACAACAAAACTAAAAGCCAACCTACTAAATGAGAGAAAATATTTGCAAATGACATACCCAGTAAAGGGTTAGTATCCAAAATATATAAAGAACTGATACAACTCAATACCCCAAACATGAATAATCTAATTAAAAATGGAAATAAGACATGAATAGACATTTATCCAAAGAAGATATACAAATGGCCAAAAGATACATGATAAGATGCTCGACATCACTCTTCATCAGGGAAATACAAATCAAAACTACAATGAGATATCAGTTCACACCAGCCAGAGTGGTTAAGCAAGATGGAAACAATAGGTGTTGACTAGGATGTGGAGAAAGGGGAATCTTCTTACACTTTTGGTGTGGATACAAACTGGTGCGGCCACCCTGGAAAACAGTATGGAGGAACCTCAAAAAGTTAAAAACAGAACTACCCTATGATCCAGAAATTGCACTAGTAGGTATTTACCCAAAGAATATAAAGATACTAATTCGAAGGGATACATGCACTCTGATGTTTATTCAGCATTACCTACAATAGCCGGATTATGGAAAGAGCCCAAGTGTCCATCGACTGATGAATGGATAATGAAGTGATACACACACACACACACACACACACACACACACACACACACACACACCATATTACTCAGCCATAAAAAAGAATGAAATCTTGCCATTTGCAATGGTGTGGATGGAACTAGAGACTATTATGTTAAGCAAAAAGTCAGAGAAGGACAAATAGCATATGATTTAATTCATATGTGGAATTTAAGAAACAAAACAAATGAACATAGGGAGGAAAAAAGAGAGGCAAGCCAAGAAACAGACTCTTAACTATAGAGAACAAACTCATGGTTACCAAAGGGGAGGTAGGCAGGGGGGAGGGGAGGGTTAAATAGGTGATGGGGATTAAGGAGGGCACATGTGCTGAGCACTGGGTGTTGTATATAAGTGATGAATCACTAAGTTCTACACCTGAAACTAATACTACACTGTGTGTTAACTAACTGAAATTTAAACAAAAACATTAGAAAAAGAAATATAAAGAAGATACTGGCATAAGACTGTTAGCATACTTTGATTTCTTTTTAATTTACAGAGCTATGAATGCAAACTGTTAAAAAAACCTTTCGTAAAAAAGTTGAAAGTTACAGGGTGCCTGGGTAGCTCAGTCTGTTGAGTGTCCACTTGGGCTCAGGTCATGATCTCACCATTCATGGTCTCAAGCTCCACATCAGGCTTGCTGCTGTCAGTGAAGAGCCTGCTTTGGATCCTGTATCCCCCTCTCTTTGTCCCTACCCACTTCATTCTTATAAAAAAATTTTTTTTGAAGCTGAGGGCACCTGGGGGGTTCAGTCAGTTAAGCATCTGACTTAGGCTCAGGTCATGATCTCACAGTTTGTAGGTTCCAGCCCTGTGTTGGGCTCCATGTAGACAGGTCAGAGCCTGGAGCCTGCTTCAGATTCTGTGTCTCCCTCTCTCTCTGCCCCTCCCCTGCTCATTTTCTCTCTCTTTCTCTCTCTCAAAAATAAACAAACATTAAAAAAAGTTGAAAGTTAGGGCGCCTGTGTGACTCAGTCAGATAAGCATCCAACTCTTGACTTCAGCTTAGGTAGTGATCTCACGTTTCGCGAGATCGGCCCTGTGTCTTGCTGTGCATGAACAGTACAGAGCCCGCTTGGGATTCTCTCTCTCCCCCTCTCTCTGCCCCATCCCTGCTCATTCTCTCTCTCTCTCTCCTTATCTTTCTCTCTCTCAATAAATAAATAAATAAACATTTTTTTTAAGTTGAACGTTAAAAGAAAAGACCTAAATATAAGATCTAAAAACAGAAAACTAAAAGAAAGCCACGGGGAAAAACTTCATCACATTGGTCTGGGCAATGATTTCTTGGCACAGACAGTAAAAACCAAGATAGACAAATGGAACTACATAAAACTTAAACTTCTGCTCAAAGAAGGAAAACTGTAATAAAAAGGCAGCTTATGAAATGGGAAAAAATAGTTTTGAACCACAGACCTAATAAGAGCTTAAAATCTTGAATATATATAAAGAGCCCATACAATTCAAAAACTAAACAAATGAAATATTGGCAAAGGATTTTAACAAACATTTCTCCAAAGAAGATATACAAGTGGTTGACAAGCATAAAAAAAAGACACTCAGGGGCACCTGGGTGGCGCAGTCGGTTAAGCGTCCGACTTCAGCCAGGTCACGATCTCCCGGTCCGGGAGTTCGAGCCCCGCGTCGGGCTCTGGGCTGATGGCTCAGAGCCTGGAGCCTGTTTCTGATTCTGTCTCCCTCTCTCTCTGCCCCTCCCCCGTTCATGCTCTGTCTCTCTCTGTCCCAAAAATAAATAAAAACGTTGAAAAAAAGACACTCAATATCATTAGCCAGAGTAGCAATGCAAATCAAAACCACAAGGAGATATTACTTCACACCTGTTAGACTGTCCACAGTCAAAAACAAAGAAACAAAAACAATATGGAGCTTCCTCAAAAATTAAAAATAGAACTACCCCATGACCCAGTAATCAATCACACTATTGGGTATTTACCCAAAGAATACAAAAACACTAATTCAAAAGATAGTTGCACCCCTATGTTTATTGCAGCAATATCTACAATAGCCTAATTATGAAAGCAGTCCAGGTGTCCACTGAGAGATGAATGGATAAAGAAAATGTGAGATACATGCACACACACACACACACACACACACACACATATACATAAATACACACACATACACACACACACACATTACTCAGCCATAAAAAAAGAATGGAATATTGCCATTTGCAATGACATGGATGGAGCTAGAGGGTAGAATGCTAACCAAGATAAGTCAATATGAGAAGACAAATGAAATATGATTTCATTTAAATGTGGAATTTAGGATACAAAACAAAGGAAAAAGAAAGAGACAGACCAAGAAACAGACTCTTAACTATGAAGAAAAAACAGAGGGTTAACAGAAGGAAGGTAGTGGGAGAATGGGTGTAATACTTGATGGGGATTAAGAATACACTTTACATGATGAGCATTGAGTAATGCATAGAATTATTGTATCACTATATTATATACCTGAAGCTAATATAACACTACATATTAACTATACTGTAATTACATAAAGAACTTAATAAAAAAACACAAAAAAATATCAAGTGTTGACAAGGATGTGGAGAAAGTAGAACACTTGTGCACCATTGGTGGGAATGTACAATGGTGCAGCTGCTATGGAAAAGAGTATGGAGTATCCCCCAAAAAATTAAAAATAAAATTACTATATGATCCAGCAATCCCACTTCTGGGTGCATATCCAAAAGAATTCCATTTATAATTAACCATCAATTACAAAACAGGATCTTAGATATTTGCACACTCATGCTTCTTACAGCATTGTTCACAATAGCCAAGACATGGAAGTAATCCAAATATTCATTGATGGATGAATGGATAAACAAAATGCGGTTTATACCTACAATGGAATATTATTCTACTTAAAAATGAAGGAAATCGTCATATGCTACAACATAGATGAACCTTGAGGACATTATGGCAAGGAGAATAAGCGAGTCACAAAAAGACAGATACTAAATGATTCCACTTGAAATGAGATATCCAAAGCGATCAAATTCTTAGAGACAGAAAGGAGGATGGCAGTTCCCAGTGGCTGAGAGGATGGGGAAAAGAGGAGTTGTTCAACTGTCTTGCAAAATAAAAAAAGTTACAGAATATAATTGCAGAATAACGTATGTGTAGTTAACACTACTGTATTGTACACTGAAAAATGGTGGAGATGGCTAAAAAAAAAAAGGAGTGATTTGAGTCATGTTAGGTCGAGTCCTGTCAGTCACTAAGTCTATTGCTGTGTTCAAAAGTTAGGAATGGTAGGAGTGGAAAGTTGGAATGTTCAAGAGATTTAATTAACACAGGACATGACTGTGGATTTCATTTAGAATGTCTGATGTTGTTGTTGAGTATGTTGTTAGTAATCACCAAGATAATTCAATGTAAAAAAAAAGAAGAAGGGGCGCCTGGGTGGCTCAGTCAGTTAAGCGTCCAACGTTGGCTTAGGTCATGATCTCATGGTCGTGGGTTCAAGCCTCGTGTCGGGCTCTGTGCTGACAGCTTGGAGTCTGGAGCCTGCTTTGGATTCTGTGTCTCCCTCTTTCTCTCTCTGCCCCTCCCACACTCGTACTCTGTCTCTGTCTCTCAATAATAAATAAATATTTTTAAAAATTTAAAAAAAAGAAAAAAGAAGAAGAAGAAATGGGAAGGGGCTATACTGCACAAGTAAAAGGGAGCTTTGTGTTATGGTATTGAAATGTATCTTGATTGTGGTGGTATTAACATGAAGCCACACATGTGATAAAAATGCACAGAGCTGTAAATACACACACACACACACACACACACACACACACACAGAGTTGTATTAATGTCAGTATCCGGGCTTTGATATTAAAGATGCTAACATTGCAGAAGGCTGAGTGAAGAGTGCAAGGGACTTCCCTGTACATTTCTTTGCAAATTCCTGTGAACCTATAATTATTTAAAAATTAAAATTTATTTTTATTTAATGATTAAATTTAATAAAATAGTTTAGTTTTATTAAAATTATTTCAAAATTTAAGGGGCAAAGTTCAGGACGTCTGGACGGTTCAGGCGGTTAAGCATCTCACTTTGGCTCAGATCGTGATCTCTCGGTTTGAGAGTTTGAGCCCTCTGTCGGGCTCTGTGCTGACAGCTCAGAGCCTGGATCCTGTTTCAGATTCTGTGTCTCCCTGTCTCTCTACCCCTTCCCTGCTCATGCTCTGTCCCTCTCAAAAATAAGTGAACATTTAAAAAAATATTAAAAGAGGCAAAACTTCATCATGTGCATACATATGTGTAATTAATTCATTCTCGAATATCTTCTGATCAATTTCCATTTTAAGATCATATAAATTTGGCAACTAGATATTTTCAAACATTTAGATTTTTTAACATTTCCTCAACAGTGTCCTATGAACAACCTATTTTATCCCTCATTTTATATCTGTATTCCTCTAACATAGGGGAAAATATAATGATAGATTGGTCTTGTGAGGCCAGTATAAATTTCTACTCAACAAGTATTTATTAAAAGTGTACTAGATTACCTATATCATGATAAACGATGACACACATAACTTGAAATTCCACATCTAATGTGTTGGTTATATGAAGCAATTTTCTGAAGAAGACGGGGAAACTCATTTTGGTTAGGGAACTTAGCCAAACTCAGAAGTGATGCAAATCCATATAGCCATGATCTTTGCACAGCCTGATTTTATTTCCTCCACGCTCAGAAATGGGAGGAGCGAGGGATACACATAAAGAGAAAAGTGATATGGAAATACACAAATGGGTATATTTATTAACTTTTTCCTGTATTACTTGCCCCATAGTGGACAGAGAGCTGAGAGTTATTCTACCAGCTTGATCCAGCCTCATTAAAATGGGAACAAACAGAATTCCAAGTATAAGCAATATACAAATTTAATTTGAAATGTAACAGAAGAATCTATTCTGTATGATTTTTACCTAAATATACTATTATGTTACATCTGTCCTAGCAAGGAATCACTGACTGGCATTGTTCCACTATGACCTCAACATCTAGCTTTCTGTAAAGGCCAACCACATGTACTTCATTAAAGATTATACGCCAGAAAGCAGATCTGGGCTTTCTGTTCTATGTAATAAAGCTGAGCTGTATTTTACATAGATGGGTAGGGGGCATATTGGTCAAGGTTCTCAAAAGAAATAGAACCAAAAGGATGTACATATGTTTATGTATGTGTGTGTATGTGTAAATATTGTGTACATATGTATACATACATACCTATATATATCCCTCTCAGATATGTGTATATATAAAATGATATTCTTTAATTGTAAGGAATTGTCCCACATAATTATGGAGGCTGAGAAGTTCCAAGATTTGCAATTAGCAAGCTGCAGCCCCAAGAGAGCCAGTGGTGTAGTTTCAGTTCAAGTCCAAAGGCCTGAGACCCAGAAGAACCAATGGTATAAGTTCTGGTCTGAAAGCCATCAGGCTCAAGAACGAAGAAGAATCTGTATTTTGCTTCAAGTTGAAAAGCAAGGAAAGACTGATTATCCAACTCAAGGCAGTCAGCAGGAGGAGTTCCCTCTGATTTGTGCGAGGGTCAACCTGTTTTGTTTGATTCGGGTCTTCCACTGATGGCATCAGGACCACTCACACTGGGGAGGACAATATCCTTTGCTCACCCTACTGATTCAAATGTTACTCTCATCCAAAAAACACATTCACTGACACTCTCAGAATAATAATTAAACAAATATCCGGGTATCTTAAAAAAGGTTTTTTTAATTTTTTTTAACGTTTATGCATTTTTGAGAGACAGAGAGAGAGAGAGCATGAGCGGGGAAGGGGCAGAGGGAAGGACACACAGAATCTGAAGCAGGCTCCAGGCCCTGAGCTGTCAGCACAGAGCCCAACACGGGGTTTGAACTCAAGAACTGTGAGATCATGATCTGAGCCGAAGTCGGACGCTCAACTGACTGAGCCACCCAGAAGCCCTCCCCCCCAAAAAAGCTTTTTAATGTTTACTTATTTTTGAGAGAGAGAGAGAGAGAGAGGGAGGGAAGGAGGGAGGGAGAGAGAAAGATGGAGCATGAGCGGGGGAGGGGCAGAGAGAGAGAGGGAGACAGAATAGGAAGCAGGCTCCAGCTCTGAGCTGTCAGCACAGAGCCCAACATGGACCTTGAACCTGCCACCGGGAGATCATGACCTGAGCTGAAGTTGGGCCCTTAACCGAATGAGCCATCTAGGCGCCCCAGGTTGATATTTAAAATTAACCCACCACAGGTGGTTGCTACATATTATCTGCCAATACAGTCATGATTGAATGCTTTCATATTTTTGGCAAACTATGACGGATAACAATTGGAAAGGATTTTACATTAGTTAAATACATATTCTTTGTTTTCAATGGAGCCATTATCAAAAGTTGTAATATTTTGAGAGACTATGCATGCAAACACATACTTCTATTACTAGTATAAACAAAATAAAATCGATGAAGTTTGCATATAGAATTAAGACATAATTGACATCTTTTCATACTAGCTAAAATCAGGTATTTAAGACAGAAGCAAATAAAATTAACGTTCTGCTAATTAAGTTTCTTACAGGAGCTTTATGAATTCCACAACTATGTACGTTTTAGTACGGCTAAGTAGGAAATGTCATGTGCTTCTGTAGACTTCCTGGTGGTCAAGTGACTAAAATTAAATTCTCAACTTGTAACTTAAGAAAAACAGCTTTAAAAAAAGAACTATATTTCAAATCCATAATATAGTTCTACACTTGGAAAAAGAAATTATGCCATCACCTAGAAAAATGTTTTCAAAACCAATAAGTCTCGATAATGTAGTGAAGAAATGGGCAGAAAACATGAATAGACACTTCTCTAAAGAAGACATCCAGATGGCCAACAGGCACATGAAAAGATGCTCAACGTCGCTCCTCATCAGGGAAATACAAATCAACCACACTTAGATACCACCTCACGCCAGTCAGAGTGGCTAAAATGAACAAATCAGGAGACTATAGATGCTGGCAAGGATGTGGAGAAATGGGAACCCTCTTGCACTGCTGGTGGGAATGCAACCTGGTGCAGCCGCTCTGGAAATCAGTGTGGAGGTTCATCAAACAATTAAAATTAGAACTACCCTATGACCCAGCAATAGCACTAGTAATTTATTCAAAGGATATAGGAGTGCTGATTCATAGGGGCACATGTACCCTAATGTTTATAGCAGCACTTTCAACAATAGCCAAATTATGGAAAGAGTCTAAATGTCCATCAACAGATGAATGGATAAAGAAATTATGGTTTATGTACACAATGGAATACTACATGGTGATGAGAAAGAATGAAATCTGGCCTTTTGTAGCAACGTGAATGGAACTGGAGAGTGTTATGCTAAGTTAAATGAGTCATACAGAGAAAGACGTACCATATTTTCACTCTTATGTGGATTCTGAGAAACTTAACAGAAGACCATGGGGGAGGGGAAGGACAAAAAAAGTTAGAGAGGGAGGGAGCCAAACCATAAGAGACTCTTAAAAACTGAGAACAAACTGAGGGTCGATGGGGGGTGGGAGGGAGGGAAAAGTGGGTGATGGGCATTGAGGAGGGCCTGTTGGGATGAGCCCTGGGTGTTGTATGGAAACCAATTTGACAATAAATTTCATATGGAAAAAAAAAAAAGATAAGTCGTGGAATCACTCTTGCTGACAACCAGAACAACTCTCATACCTGGAATAGGTTATAGGAAGTTACATTATTGTTATTGAGAACTTCTCCCAGTTATTTTGATGGTATTAGTTATATCAGTGATGCTGACAAAAAAGTTGATTGCTTACATCTGTATTTTACTCCTTAATGTTTGTATTTTTTAGACTAGCATGTATCTTGCGTACATAAGAAAGAGTTACAGGCTGATTGTTAATTATGCTGATCCTACAAATAATTCTCAGATACCAGTTTGATTCAGAGGAACTGGAGGAACATTCAGGAATATGAATTTTTCACGGGCATCCGGATAATTTGGATTCAGGGTCACATTTTGAAAATAGTGATTTAGGGTTGCCTGGGTGGCTCACTTGGTCAAACATCCAACTCTTGTTCTCAGCTCATGTTTTGGTTTCAGGGTCATGAGGGCAAGCCCCATGTAGGGCTCTGGGCATGGAGACTACTAACAAATATACGGATTTAAATATAATTTCACAGTGTGACAGCAAAATCATCGGGTTAAGATATAATTCTGTTCTAACTCACTTTGTGATCTTTTGATTTTAGTCTAGGTATTTCCAAGTATAGGGATTGAGCTCAGTTCTTTTCTGGATTTGAGGTCCTACAAGCATGCCTTTTTGGTGTTATTGTGGTATGTTGCCTTTACCATAACTTAAGCTCATGAGGCCACTTAAAAGTAGAAACACATTTGGGAATGATTTTATCCATTGGGTAGAACCTAGCTCTCATTCTATCATTGTTCATTGGAAATTTTTAATATTGCACGATAAAAGTTCCATATTACTCAAATGCTTGTATGGTAAATGGTTTGTTAACATATCAAGTCATGGCAATCAACTTAACTGTTTTATATGCAGCCAATTTATGAGGTATTTTAGAAAAGCAGAAAACACTCAGAAAATAGCTTTTATGTCAGGTGCCCAGAATCAGAACTAGACTTTAAGCAGTTTTGGAACACTTTGCAAAAGAGAGGTTTCAAAATTTATGTTAACAATTAGAGACCAACAAGCTTTTGAAATATTTTATGCAATTTAAAATGAATAAGCACGAACAATTGTGCTTTATTCTCATAATTTATGTGCATAAGAGTTCTTAATCAACAGCCATAATGAAGAAGATACCATAAAGTACTCAAGCTATTAAAATAAATAAGAACACAATAAATTGAAGGGATTGGTCAAAGTAACCGAATTTAAATTGCTGTAACCATTCTTCTAATCTCATAAGCTATGTATGATTTTTAAAATGCATTTACTGATTTATTTTTGCAAGATTTTAAAAAAAATGTATGATTTTCTAAAGTCATCGCATTAATAATTTAGTTTAGATATGGCAAAGTTTCCTACTGTTTGACTAGCAACACTCAAAGGGAAAAATAACAAATATATATATTCCATGTATATATATTCACTTTCAAATATATAATATATTCAAATATATAATACACAATATATATGTAATATATAGTACTTAATAGATATAAATGTATATTTAATTATAACATCTATTCATATAAAATATAGCATAAATATATTAATTTAGTATGTACATTTAATATATATAAATTCAAACATGTATATATAAATATTTAGTGCTAAAATCTATATTAAAAAATAAAAGGTAAAAAAGTAAATTCACCTAACTATCTTTGTCTTTACATTTGGTTTATTTTGCCTTAGAGGGATATTTAGGCAATCATATCACTATGTCCTTCTGTAGATAGAATAATGACACCACCAAAAGGATCAATACCCTTAGGGGAAAATCAAGGCATAAAACATCATGGTGGTCATAGATGTTCCTCTTTTTTATCCCTCCCCCCTCTTTCAACAACAGAATGGACATCCATTCATGAAGAGAAACACACACCATATACCAAGGAACCCAGTTCCCTCCACTTGCGTATCTGGTAACAGGCAGACACCTCTGTGAGAGCCATAGAACCAGGAAAGCCAACAAATCTGCTCAGAACCCTCTCTCTGCTATTAGGAAAAAACCTGGAGAGTGCTGAACAGGACAGGTACCCATGCACAAGAGAATCTGCAGAAGTCCAGCCTTCCTGAGGGGAAATTCCAGCACACCAGTGAAGAAAGAAAAAAAAATGAGTTTGTTCATAGTGGGGATAATGATGAGAGAAACTTTCCCAGGGTTGCCCCTCCCCCCAAAAGGAAACACCACATGGGGCTGATTTATTTGACGGTGGTGACCCCTTCCACAGGGGGAGAGGCATTGGTTAGTGGGTACCCAGCTAATCCAATTGGGTAAGACATGGCTGGAGAAATCCATTTCTCTCCATCAGTACACAGAGTACTGAAGCTGAACCTCCACGACTGGGGTGGGGGAAGGGAGAAGATTGGGAAAGTGGCAGATAAGGGACATGGTTCCTACTGACTGACACAGAAGAAAGTCCACCCATGAAGCTGTGGCAGTACGTGGGGATCTCCCTACAGTTGACAGGCATACCCAGCTCCCCTAAATCCACACCTCCCACCAAATTGCAACCATCTCCTGTGTGCATTTCCATATGCAGGTGCAAGAGAGAGCTTTGGTAGATAGAGAGTGCATTGAGAAAACGGTCTTTGGTTTGTGGCAAGGAGAAACCACAAACTTGAGCTACAATGCCACCATCCGAAGGAAAAGATGAAAGAAAGAAAGAAAGAAAGAAAGAAAGAAAGAAAGAAAGAAAGAAAGAAAGAAAGAAAGAAATTCCAGTAGTCAGCCTGGTGTCTTGTAAGAACCAGAGAAGACATAAAAGCTCAAGAGTTCTGCTAACAAAAGGATCAGAAAAGTGGCAAAGGTGTCCAAAGATAAGTAAAACCAGAAGTATTAACACGATTGACCAGAACACTCCATGTGAAGGCAACCAGAACACATGTAAGGAGGTGTGTGCTGTTTCAAATGTGAAAGCATCAATGCAAAACTACAAGGAACATGAAAAATCAAGGAAATGTACAATAAAAAAATAACAATTCTCCAATAACCATGTTCCAATGCATGGAATTTTATGATGTATATGAAAAAGATTTGAAAACAGCTGTTTTGAAGAAACTCAACAAACTACAAGGAAAAAGAATGAAAAAGTGAAGAAAGTGTACATGATTAACAGGAATTCCTAAAATGAACAAATATTTGAATAATCAGGGAAGCAGAAGGAGAATGGAGTAGAACATTTATTTAAAGAACTAGTAGCTGAGAACTTCCCAAATATGGGAAGCAAATTGGACATCCAAGTTTATAAAGCTAATAGACCATCCGATTATCTCAATACAAAGAGACCTTCTCTAACAACACGTTATAATGAAACTATCAAAAATCAGTGATAAAGAAACAGATCGAAAAGCAGCCAGAGGAAAATAAAATGTAACCTACAAAAGAATCTCTCTTAGTCTGCCAGCAGATTTCCCCGCAGAAACCCTATAGTCCAAGAGAGAGTGGAATGACATATTCAACTTATAGAAAGAAAAAAAATACCAGACAAAAATACTTTATTCAGCATAGTTATTGTGCAGACATGAAGTAATAAAGGCTTTCCCAGACAAACAAAAGCTAAGGAGTTCACTACCACTACACCTGCCGTGCAAGGAATGTTGAAAAAAGCTCTTCAATCTTAAAAGGTGCAAATCAGCAGCATAAAAACATATACCATTTATACACACACCGGTAATGGTAAATATACAGTCCTACATAAAAAACTCTAAATCAGTAACAGGAGGATGTGTACGTCACTTAACTATAGTGTAAAGGTCAAAGAAAAAGTATTAAAAATAATTATAGCTGCTGTAATGTGTTAATAGTCTATAATATAAAAGAGATCACAAGTATAAAAGGGGAAGAGTAAAACAGGTGAAGATTTTGTGACAACTAAATTTAAGTTACTATCAGCTTCAAATGGACTGCTTTATCTGTAAGGTGTTTTATATAAGCTTCATGTCAACCACAAAGCAAAACCCTACAACAGATGTACAAATGATAAAGAAAGGAGAAACCAAAGACAATATCTCAGAAAATCAACAATTTACAAATGTGGGCAGAACAGAGGGGAAAAGAAACAATGGAAATACAAAACAACGAGAAAAAAAATAAGGTAGCATTAGTAAGTCCTTACTTATCAGTAATTACTCTAAATGCAAAATGGATTGAATATCCCAATGAAAATGCACAAAGTAGTGGGGTGGATTAAAACAACAAAACCAAAAACGATACCCAACTATATGTTGCCTACAAAGGACTCACTTCTAGTTCACACGGAGACTCAAAGTGAAGGGATAGAAAAAGATATTTCATGCAAGTGGGAACCAAAAGAAAGTGGAAGTAGCTATACTTATAAAAACCAAAATAGACTTTAAGCCAAAAATGCTAACAAGATACAAAGATTAGTATATAATGATAAAAGGGTCAATTCATCAAGAAGCTATAAAAATAAAAAATATATATTTATATATACTTACCATTGGATGACTGAAAGATAGCAAGAAAATTCTAACAGATGTCAAGGGAGAGATAGACCCCAGTACAATAATAAGGTACTTCAATGCTTCACTTTCAGCAAGAGATAGATCATCCAGACATAAAATCCACAAGAAAGCAATGAACTTGCACCAAACATTAGGCCAAATGAACCTCCCAGGTATTTATAGAGCATTCCATCCAAGAAGCAGAATATACATTGTTCTCAAGTGCCCACATAACATTTTCCAAGATAGACCACACGATAGGACACAAAACAAATCTCAGCAAACTATGAAGATTGAAATTAGCCCAAGTATCTTTTCAGACCACAGTGGTATAAAATCCACAAAAAGAAAGCTGGAAATCTACAAATACATGGATATTAAACAACACAGTCCTGAACAATCAATGGGTCAAAGAAGAAATCAAATGCAAAATCAAAGATATTTCAAAATAAATCATTGTGGAAACTGCATGCCAGAAACTATGGGATGCTGCAGAAACAGTTTTGAGAGGGAGATTGATTCATAGCGATAAATATGTATATTAAGAAAACAGAAAGATCTCAACTAAACAAACTAACTTTATACCTCAGGGAACTAGAAAATAGAAAAAAAAAACAACTAAGCTTAAATTTAGCAGAAGGAAGGAAGTAACAATGATCAAAGCAGACATAAATGACATAGAAACCACAAAAACAATAGAAAAAATCAACAAAATGAACAGCTGTTTTTTTGATAAGATAAACAAAATTGACAAATCTTTAACTACATTAACATAAAAAAGACACAGACTGAGACAAAATCAGAATGGAAAGGAGTGTTTACAACTAATTCTATAGAAAAACAGGATCATAAGAGACTACTATGGAAAATTATATGCCAATAAATTGGATAACCTAGAAGAAATGGAGAGATATAAACATACACTCAAACAAGGCTAAATCAGGAAAAAGTAGAAAATCTGAACAAATCAATAACAAGTAAGGAGATTGGATTGGTAATCAAAAACCTCCTGACACAAAGAAGTTCAGGATCAGATGCCTTCATAAGTGAATTCTACCAGACATTTAAATAAGAATTAAGCTAATCTTTCCCAAACTTCCAAAAATACTGAAGAGGAGGGAACACTTCCATATTCATTTCAGCATTACCCTGACACTAAAGCCAGATAAGGACACTTATGGAAATGAAATATATAGACCAATATGCCTGATGAATAAAGATGCAAAAATTGTCAACAAAATAGCGAATCAAATTCAACATCACATTAAAAGGATTATACATTATGAACAAGTGGGTTATGCCTAAGATGTAAGAATGTTCAAATAGGCAAATCAATAAATGTGATCCACATAATGACTGCATGAAAGAAAAAAAAATATATGATTACTTGAATAGATGCAGGAAAAATATTTGACAAAATACAACATCCTTTCACGATTAAGCCTCTCACCAAACTGAGTATAGAAGAAACATGTCTCAACATAATGAAGACCGTTTTCAACAAACCCAGAGCTATCATACTCAACGGCAAAAGGCTGAAAGCCTTTCCTCTAAAATCAGGACCAGAACAAGGATCCCCACTCTCATCACTGTTCTTAAACATCGTCCTAGCTAGAGGAATTAGGCAAGACAAACAAAGACATCAAAATCAGAAAATAAAAAGAACAATTATTCTTATTGCAAATTTTATATATAGAAATCCTAAAGATTCAACCAAGAATCTTTTAGAGCTAATCAATGGGTTCAGTAAAGTTGCAGGATACAAACATAGAGAAGTCAGTTTCATTGTCATGAAAAACAGCTTATTCACAATAGCATCAAAAACAATAAAGTACTTAGGGATGAATTTAATCAAGGAAATAAAAATTCAGTGCAATGGAAACTCTAAGACCTGAATAAAAGCAATTGAAGAAGACATAAACAAATGGAAAGATATCTTGTCTTCATGAATCAGAAGAATTAATATTATTAAAATGTCCATGCTACCCAACACCATCTGTCATTTCAACACAGTATCTACCAAAATTCTAATGGCATTTTCCACAGAAATAGAACAAGCCATCCTAAATGTGTATGACGCCTGGGGTGCATGGGTGGCTCAGTCGGTTAAGCATCAGACTTCGGCTGGGGTCATGATCTCACTGTTGGTGAGTTTGAACCCCACGTAGGGCTCTGTGCTGACAGCTCAGAGCTGGAGACTGCTTCAGATTCTGTGTCTCCCACTCTTTCTCCCCCTCCCCTATTCGCACTTTGTGTGTCTCTCAAAAATAAATAAACACTGTTGTATGGAAACCAATTTGACAATAAATTTCATATTTAAAAAAATAAAAAAATAAAACTACTGTGGCTCAGGCTTAAATAATAAACATTAAAAATACATATTTACATAACTTTGGATAGTAATACAATCTAATAACCTTTTGATAAAAATTATTCTAAAAATTTTGTTGGATTGAAGAGTTCTTTTGCTAATAAATATGCAATTCTATAATGTACTGATTACGTACTAATAAACAATCACCTCAGGGTAAAGGTTAGTGTCCATGCTTTACATTTGTTAAATGGTTGTTACTTTCCCAGAACATTTCCACTATGTGCCTTTGTATTCTCCAAATAAACACACACAGGAGAAATCTTCAATATTTGTATAAAGATGTGAGCAAAAATACATGAGAAATATGAAATCAGAAGAGGTCTCAACTATTTTTTTCGGGTATTCAATTGTAATGTATTCAGTTTTACTTGAAATTCTTGAAAATGTTGCCCTAGTTCACTTTTATTCCCCTATTAAATTTGGGTTCTACACTGCTTTTCTGAGGTGCATGAAAAATGAAACCCTGGACAAAGGCAATGGGTGATCTACAAGAAAATGATTCCTTATATTGTTCTATTGTTATAGAGATTCTTCCACGTAGAGTTATAGAGTGGATTTTTGTGGATTTGGTTGGTTTTGGTTCTGGTGGGGTTTCTTGGCTCGCAAATGTATATTTTCCTCAAACAACAGTTCAATAATATCTTACCAAGATTTTAAACTCAAATTTGATTTTAAACTCAAATTGCAAACTCAAAGTTTATCAAAGTTTCCCTAAAATAAAAATTGTAGTAAATTGAGTTAGTTTATAAAATGTATTTATGGGAAAAAACTACATGGATCTAATGTATAATATACGGCAACTATCTTCATTTTTCACGTTCATTTTGCTTATGAGTCCCTTACACACAATGCGAGGTATATGTGTACAGATAAGTCATTCGCTTTAAGCAAAACTACAATACTGACTACTAAAATAGAACACTCACGGAATACTACTTGGTGATCATGGAAGCAATTTAATTTTGAACTCAAATATCTGCAATACTAGTTATTCACAAATAGTTTTTTTTAATTATTAAGGATGACTCCGGTAATTGGAGGAGAATGATAGTTAGCCCATGGCCTGGCTGCTAAGAACTGTCAAGAGTTGGAGACTTTCCAAGCTTCTAATGTGCTTACAAGCTAACATTGTGCCTGTCTCCATTTTAAGTGTTCCCACAGAATACACGACACTCCTGGGTCAGAGATGAAGAAGTTCATTATGCCACCACAGCACAGCAAGCATCACAGCCTCGGCATGTTGTGTTAGTTCTCCTCATCCCAATGTCCCAGGGGGTGGCACAGAAGGGTCCAGATGGGTGACACATGCATGCAGTGGGTTGCATCACAGTAAAGAAATCTTGAGCTTAGGGTACCTAAATCTTTTATAATAGACATGAAACATCCCTGACTTTTGCTCCATAGAAAGACATTACTTTTCTTATGCTGGATATTAAGCATCCTGACTTTGCACTGGAGGCAAATGCTATATCTTTTTTCTAAGGCTATTTGCTATGAAAATATTCTAGAAAAGATGGAGATGAATTATAATAAAAGCATTTAGGGGTAAATAAGAAAGAAATAAGGTGCTATTACTTAAATGTGTCAGAGAAAAATGATGATAGCCCATCAGTGCTTTCCAGGATACCCCACAAGTACCACGATGACACGTTTTCCAAAGAAAAAAATAAATATTTTTCTCCAAAGAAAGAAAAAAGGAAAAAAAAATAAACATGATCTATCTATCCAGTGTTGATAGAAAACTGTATTACTAAGTAGAAGCTAAGCAATCCAGGAGTCTGGGGTTAATATATACACTACATACATATGTGTGTGAGGTGTGTGCATAGTAGTATGTTTTAGAGTGGTGATGGGTGGTCTAGTATGCGTAAATCACTACTGAGTTTTTTGCCAACTTGGTTTGATCCAAGGAAGAATCGTGAAAAGTCTGTAGCAATGATGATCTATTTGTGTGGGAGTGTGTTTAGTATTTCTGCATGGATAGTAACATTAGTTGATCATAGCTGCTGGTGACCACATTCAGTAAAATATAAAATTGAGCCAGGCATTAGTGTATCCTAACAACGCTTCCACACAAACGTTTATATTTCTAAGACAACAATCTGTTATTTTTTTTAATATGAACATTTAGTGAATTCCTTGGTTACCAACATAGCCAAAAAAATCCGAAATACATTCATGTGGAAAGGGAAAAGAAAAGCATCACCATGGAAAAAGTAGAAGTAAGAGGATGAAAGACTAGAGGTTTAAATATGGAACAAGGATTGAGAGAAACCAATAGAAAGGGAAAAAAAAGAACTAGAAAAATACTCTGAAATAAGATTTTTACAGTCTTTAGTCTCGAAGCTTTTTACCTTAAAATTTACTCCCATCATACTGAAAGATGTTTTAAAAAGAGTTTAGGATGGGGAAGTTGACAGACCACTCTAGCTCCTTTCACACATTTAATTTAGCATAAATTTGTTTTCACTTACAAGACAGTAGCATATTTTAGACAGATTCACAGAATCACTTTGAGATTGGAAAACATTACTCCTATCATTGATGCAAGGCCAGCTCAAAGCAACTTTCTTGCAAAAGATTATCACATTGGGAACAAGAGGAAAACAGAGAAGCAAAAATTGGAGAGAAGCCAGGGTTATATTGAGTCATAACATGCAAGGCTAGCAAATTCAGGACCACTTAAATGCCAGCAGTTTACAATGTAGAGTCCCAAAATGCAAATTGCATAGCACAGTGTAAAATCCAGTCTAGTCCAGATGTCAGATACATGCCTGTGAGCTGCGGAGTATGAAGAGTATAAATGTCGGAAATCTAGAGGCCCTGTTCAGTAGGGAACAATTTCATGGGGGAAGGCTGTAAACTCAGATGAACACTGGGCCTACCGCAGAATAAAAGGCAAACCTATTTGGGGGAAACTTTGATGTTCACGTACCCATGGAAAGAACTAGCGACAGCTTCCGTGACGACAGCAGAGCCAAAAGGGAAAACATGAGGACATTCTGCAGCTGGAAGGCAGAAATGGCCACTTTCACGGACACGGCGGGGCAGTGTGGTGATGTGTCTGTGGATTATCGGCAACGAAGATGTCAGAAGGCCACTCTTCGAGGTCACAGTTTACCTCTATGCACAGCTCTTTAAATATTTAGAGACAGAGAAACACCCAACTGTGTGCAAATTCACATATAATAATAAGACATAAAAATGTCAGGCACGAAAATGTTCTGTTATCACACTCAATAGTTTGAATCTGAATAATTAATCAAGGTTTAAGAAACGTTACCCCATCTGCATAGAAGGTGGGAATTTTCCATAGTACAAGATGCTAATTTATTGACTGAACTTGAAGTCTGTGAAAAACAACACAGCACTAATCCCAATGCTGCTAAAAGTAAATTATCTTTTCTATACTACTAGTAGCGTCATTTGGTAATTTACAGTGATTAAAATTATCGCAATAACCATAGAGGAATTACTTAAAAGAATGAAGTTATGAAAGTTAAACATATGATTATAGACTCAGTGTTTTGTAGAGCCTAAATCATTGCAAAGCTCATCAGCAATCTTGCATTGTGAGCTGCGGCCCTGAGAGAATCGTCTCCAGAACCATCCATCCTTTATTCAATTCCCTCCTTCGGTGTGTCAAATGCAAACACGGAACTGGTTCCTTCTACTGTCTTTCAGGATTTCTTGAGAACACGTGGAGATAAATGGCCTCAACCTTTGCATTGATCATCCATTAGTTAACATTTTAAAAACAATTTAACAAAAATCCAAAAAACATACTCCAATAAACACGAAGCAAGTGCAAGAGCATAAACATTCTTCCAGACAAACTGGGAATGACCTGGAGTACAACTGGTATAGCAAAACTAATGTTTCTTAACTTTCATGCCTACACAGTTTGAGGTGACTTTGGAAATGGCCCGTGGACTGCTTAGAGGAGGCTGGCTGCCCACTGGCTGGCACGGGACCTCCAACAGCCAGCACGTGTGGCTTCCCGCCACACGGTGGACACACAATAAATACTTGCAGGAGACCTCCTATTATGTCAGCGTGGCTGGAAAAGGCTTTTATGGGTAAGCTGAAGTTTGGATGTTGAAAGACTAAGGGAGTACTTAGACCAGCATAAAAAGAGAGAACAAACCCAACTTTCAGTCGCATGCGTCCTCAATGTGGACCCAATCAAACACCAGCCACCTCGATTTATGAAGGGAGATGGCGGCCCCTGCCAGCCAACAATCATTTCCAGTTTGCTTTGGAGCGACTCATACAATCTGTCTGTTATTAAGCCTATTTCAGCATTTTTGAAGCACTACAAAGACAAAATTACTTTATATTCTTTAAAATCACATCACTAAGCAGTTATTAATGTACTGGAAAATATTCTAGGTGACAAGAGAGAATCATTTTGGGACTACAGACAAATATGAATGTACTGACAAGGACAGTCAAGAGATGACAGCATGAAACCAGCTTGGGCATCAAGGGTAGTCAATTTCATTTTAAACTCCAGTCTTATTTCATAGAAAATGATGTTAATATAATATAAAATCTATTCAACTTGGTGATGGGAGGAATAGTGATAATTCCCAAATGCCAGGAACATTTATATTGATTTTGGAATGTAATTTTGAACTTCCCTTAGAACATGAACGTGTGTGATGCTCCGAGAATTCGTATCACTTCAAAGCAGTAATAAAGCATGTCTCTGAAACAATATGTATACTTAGTCTTTCATTTCAATTCAGTTAGCACTCATTGATTGACCTCTACATGCCTGCAGAGCGGCTGACGGAGCTGTTGAGGACTAAATCCCTGCCCTCGGAGAATTCTGCCTAAGGAGACCAAAGAGGGAAACACAGCTCCCTGGCGGTGTGGGCCCTGCTGTGATGGGCCACGTATACAGAGCCCTGCGCCCCGCTGGCTGAAGGGGGCACCCTGGCTACACAGTGCGGCCGATGCAGGTGATGTGCATGAGGGGACACCAATGAGGAGGTGAAGACAGATCTTCTGGGCAGAGTATGGCTGAGTATGGAGGGAAGGCTGTCCAGAGAGAAGAAAGTGTGCATGCGGCCCAGGTGGGCGATTTTGGACATAACACAAGCACAATGATTCACTAAGACTGGAAAAGCAGAACCCGAGGGCTGGCTCATAGGGGCCCCTGAGTCCCTGGTTCTGTCCACAACAGCACTCAGATCCTTGCTTCTTCTTCTTTTATTTAAATTTTTTGTTAACGTTTATTTTTGAGAGGGAGACAGAGCGTGAGCAGCGGAGGGGCAGAGAGAGAGGGAGACGGAGAATCCGAAGTAGGCGCCAGGCTCTGAGCTGTCAGAGCATTCGAGCTGGCTCGAACCCACGATCTGTGAGATCATGACCCAGGCCAAAGTCGGACGCTTAACTGACTGAGCCACCCAGGCGCCCCGGATCCTTGCTTGTTTATTTGAGATTCATAAGGGACGATTCATAAGGGACTGCTGTGTTTCTACGGGCTGCTTTCACACCCTCTCTGGGAAGATGGAACCAGTAGTTTGGCTGAAAAGGACTTGAGGCAGTGCCTTCCATCTGGTGAACTGAGCAGGCGTTTGACTTGAACCCCGCAGAGGCCCCCTCACATACAAGTGTGGAAAAACCAAGCCTCCCAAATGAGGAGGGCAGGAGGGTGGAGAATCAGCCTGGCAAGGGCAATTCCAAAAATGCTAAAAGACAGAAGAAAGAAGTGGAAGAATCTGGCAGCAGAGGAATCATAGCCCAAAATAAACTCTGACGAGACTGCATGGGATGCTGTGGGAGGACTCTTCCTCCGGGACTGGACGGCTCTCCGAGCTCAGAACACCAGTTAACGCCTGAAGCCTGAAATCAAGTCACCTAAAAGCTGTGATTAACTCCAGTCAGATAATCAGAAGCTTTTTCAATGACCAGATTAAATGTATTCTTGTGACAATTACGGCCAAAAGTGAGGATGTTGTTGTCCTAGAATAAAACCTCGTTATTCGTCCAGCATAGGCATCCCACAGACTGAGGTCGATCGATTCTTCAGTAAAGGTGACCATTTAGGGGGTCGGATGGCCCATCAGCAGCAATGATACGAAAGACATGGCATGACATCTTCAGACCTCTGGGGCAAAATGTTTTCAAACTACCTTTCAAATGGTAAGGCAGAACAAAGACATTTTTGGATCTTAAAAGATTCACACATTTTCTCTTTCATGGATCCTTTCTCAAGTAAAGCAAGTGAGTATATAAAGAAAGTGAGTATATAAAGAAGTACATTAAAGAGTACCGTATAATCCAAAATAACTAAGAATTCTCAGATTGGACAGGAATAGTGGGCAGCATGAGGAGGCAATATAAATGACCTCAATTTCCTTCCTTCACTGGATAACATCTAATCATCACACATCATGAATTAGAGATGTAAGCATATTATTTGGATAAAATTGGCAATCTAATTAATTACCTTACCTAATTGATAAGAAAATCAAGTGAGTATGAAAAGCACTAGGTTCTTGAGTTCTCAAAGTTTTTAGTAAACAACTGTTTGGCTTACACTTTTCTATTTCTTCATTTGTAAAATGCAATATTTGAACTCAAATTCTCTGAAGGCAGCGCGATATCAGGGAAATGCTTTAGGTGCTGAAAATCAGCAGACTCACATTTCAATGTTCCTTCCATGACTTTCAGGCTGCAAGTCTCCTTGGCAGAAATAATATATTCTTTCTGAGAATGGCAAGCTTTCTTTGGTTAAAAGATACCCGAGTATTACATCTAAGTACATTTCCCCATACACTTCCACTATCAAGAGACTTAATAGCATCAAAGTTGTAGTCCAATTTTACCTACTAGGCATACATTTCTCTGTGCTGATTTCACATTGAATTGTGTCCCTTCTAGCCAGAAGGAGATTGGGGACCTCAGTGCTGCAACGGCCAGGACCTGAATTCTGCCAACAGCCACGTGAGCTGGGCAGAACCCCAAGGTCTGGAACGGACCCAGCCTGACACCTTGATTATGGCCTTGGAAGACCCTGAACCAAGAACCCAGCTAAGCTAATACATGGGAAATGTGAGATAATACTGAATGCTGTTTTAAGCCACTACATTTCTGGTAATCTATGATACAACAATAGAAAGCGAAATATAGCGGAAGGTATGGTTAGGTCAACCCTCAGGGTGCAAAATTTGCTTAAGGTAACCAGGACAAGGTGAGACAATCCATCATTGCAGCTAATTCCTTTTTAAGCACTGCATGCAAGATTCAGTAGTGATGCAATGTATAGACAAGGTGATCGTTGACCACAAGAAGCTTAATTCTTGCATCATAAACAAAATAGGAAAGAAATAGATTGTTATTGATATTCTGCAGAGTATTCCAGGCCGGGTGTGACGACGATGCCAACCTTTTTGATGGAATCTGATTTGAAGGAAGCTTGGCCATGTTTTAGTTTGCAGGGTCAATATGCCCTTTTAATAAAATGGTAGATCTGTGACTGTTTGCTCCTGTTCAAACCATTTAAAGAACTCTGTGTAACTTTTAAACCTTCGGAGGGGAAAAGCCAAGACTTTCTTTAGTAAAAACGAATAAAGGTGGTTTGCATCAGCAGGAATGCAGAGAAAACAGGCAAATGGAGTTTTCTGGATAAGAACAAGAGGGGACAGAGTTCTCTGAAATGAAAAATCCTGCTTTAGAATCATTCAGTGCATTTTTCACTCACTGATCTCTTTCTAGCCAGGTCTGCTCCCTGCTGAGGGCTTATGCATCCTCCCCATTCTGAGCCCTGGGTATGGACTATCAATTAGTCCTTCTAAAGTCTGTGGGTTTTCTCCAGGACCAGTTGAAATAGGAGACACTAGAAGCATGTGCTTCTAAAGTGAAGTCCTTCAGCCTTGCATTCCCGGATGGTTTTCAATCCTGGTTTAGCAACTCTCCACCCATTCACATTTCTATTGAAAGCATCACTTCTGTTATCATGCTGAATGCGGAGGCTGTGGTTGAAGTTTACCGTGTGTGAATGAAAGGGATGGTTTTAGCGAATGATGTGAAAGAACACATTGTGTTTGTGCACACACACGAACACACATCACTGGCTAAGTGCCCTTAAAATAAATGCCCGTTCTGCCTTTGATCTGTGGATCATGCAAAAAAGGCCAGGCTAACCTGTCATATCTCCTTAAAGGGGAATATTGGAACTTGAATTACTTATCAAGGCAGCATCCTTATTTTTTATGATATCGGTGAGCTCTACTGGCTTAGATTAATAAATGGGCTTCTGCCTATTTCTAGTGTTATTTCCACGGAGCAGGAGAGTTGCTAAGAAATGCTTTTTTAGTGCAGTTTTTCTGAGCGGGATAACTACTGTGAGTCTAGGGAAGGGAATTCCTACTGCCTCTGGAAATCTGTTTAATAGCCATCTTAATTTGCGTATTCGTTGTTTACCAGAATAGAAAGGATGAGAAGCAGACACGAGGATTTAGGCTGTTTGGAATAACTGTGAGTCGGGCCTCCTCCCTTCTCCCCGGGGGTCCCCTGCAGTAGCAAGGAGCTGTCAGAGTTCTCTTTCTCTCCAGAGTCAATTAACACGGGGGTGTGTTAGTCCAACTCTGTTTTGAAAATTACTTTCCAATCTTAAGCTAATTATCTAATTGTATTTACCCTTAGCAGTTAATTTGAGTTCAGTTTATCTTTCGGAGTCTTAGGCAATAGGTAAGATGAGATGGTGATAAATACGATTCTTTAAAGTCTGCTCCAGATCAAAATTCTCTAGTTGCATGATTCAATTTCACTTGTGAAGGAAGGGAAGAGAGAGTGATGGGCATATTTGTCTTTCTTGTGTAAGAGAAAAAGAATGGGTAAGGGCTCCTGGGAGGCTCAGTCAGTTAAGTGTCTGACCCTTGATTGTGGCTCAGGTCATGATCCCAGGGTTCCTGGGATCCAGCCAGTTTAGGGCTGGATCGGAAGGACTCTGAATTCTCACTCTAACATTTTGGAATGTAAATACACCTTCCAAAGGCTAAATTCTTCTGTCTCCGGCTTCTAGGACCTAGAGATATCTCCTACTTTCCTGGCCTCACTCCTCCTTAAAATGTGAATGAATACCTAGAAAGATAAGGCTTCAGCCACCCTGCCATGTTGGGAGCTAACCTAAGTGCCTTGAACCGGATGTATCCAGTTGGCTTTTGGGGAGATGAGAAAAGTACATATGCATATGTGAACATTTATGTCTCTATGTCTTACCTATGCAACTGAACTGGAACTCTTTCAGGGACCCATAATTTCCATGCTTTCTTGCAATGAATGAAGGCAGGAAGCAACATTTGTTGAATACCTACTACGAACTAAGCACTAGAATGGTTCAGGGGATACAAAGATGAACAATGTGTGGTCCTTAACCTCAAGGAGCTCACAGTTTAGGATGTTTTCCATTTTGTATATGTTATGTGCCAACTACATAACAAGGGCTCAGAATAAGTGAATCGATAAATGGATCCGAGGTCGAAGTCTAACGAAGTACCAATACAGCAAAATTCTACCCAATGTCATTTCTTGAAGTTACCTAGAAGGAAATACCTGCTTGTCTGTGGTTAATATAGCATAGATATCTGTTTAATGCATCATAAGTCTTTTGGCAATTACTTAGAAAACCAATTTGCTTCACTATTGTCTCTCATCACGTCAAATAAAATAATAAAACACAATTGAATTAAAATCAAATATTTACATACTACCAATAAAGTTAACTAAATCAGTTAATGAAATTAAACACAATTATATTTGGTAAAATAAGGCTATTAACCTAAAGCAAAGACGTTTAAAATGAACTGAATGGACAAAGATGTCAGGCAAATGAAGATAAAATGAAAGAGGGGATAAAAATATCAACCAAAAAAGTATACCTGAAGAGAAAGCATTATTTTATATAAAGAAATGTTAGACATATTTAGATAAAAATGTACCATAACACAACACTGAAATACTAAAAAGTAATCTTATATAAAATATGAGGGAAGAAGTCAATACTCATTGCATCCTTTGACTTTTGTCTGAACTTGATAAATCAATTATGTAATAAAAAAGCATAAATTACAAATTAATATCCCCTAGCAAACAATATCTAGTTGAATATAAATATATAGAGAATATACATACATACATATACATATATACATAAATATATATACATACATATATGTACATATATATGTATATATACATATGTACATATATGCATATGTATGTATATTTATACACATATAAATATATATTAATAAATATATATAAATATATTAATATATTAATACATAAATATATTTATATATTTATAATTATTTACTTTATTTATATATTTATATTTATATAATATAAATATTTTATAATAAATAATATCGATACATAGAAATCTATATTAATAACTACATAAATATATCATACATAAATATATTTATATATTTATTAATATATATTAATGTTACTACATATTTAAAAATATATATTTATGGAACATAAAATATATATTTATATATTTATAAGTATATATAAATATTTCATAAATATATACTTATATAAATGTGTATAAATATATAATATATAAATATATGTATATATATTTATACACATACATATATATTTATGGGTATAAATATAAATATATATATATGTGTGTGAATATATGTGTATATTTATAAATATATAAATATATAATATATAAATTATAGATATATTTACATATCTATATGTACATAAATATATATACATATATAAATATATCTATAATTTATATATGTATAAATATATAAATATATGTATGTGTATATAAATATATATGTATATATAAATATATATGTATGTGTATAAATATATAAATATATTATATGAATACACACACACACTTTTCTATAAACCAAAGATACATATTTTAACTTCCCAGGTATCATACATTGGGAAGTATGAGTCAGAGGGAAAACCCAAATTGCAGAAAGCAGCACTGGGATCCCACAAGGCAGAGCCAAGAGGTCAGAAGTGCAAAACGGATCATTCTGTGATGAGCAGAGCTAAGATCTTAAAAGGCAGAGTCAAGACCAAGTGGCTCATACCCAGGCACTGAAACTGAGCCCTCAGCAGGAACTGCGATGTCTGCCCTGCTGGCTTTCAGAACTGCTATGGGCAGTGACAGCTGTAGGTCTCCCATACTCCTCTGCTTGAACAGACGGGGTCCATGACGCCTAGTTTATTCTTGACCCACCATTATATAACGGTTGTTGGAGAAGAGAAGATAAATTGTTCCTTTGGTGCAAAAATATATTAGTCTACTGGGGCTACCATAACAAAAATCCCACAGACTGTGTAATCAAATAACAAATTTAGTTTCTTACACTTCTGGAGGCTGGAAGTTTGAGACAAAGGTGCCAGCAGGTCTTTGCTCGTCTGAAGCGTCTCTCCTTGGCTTTCGGGCTGGCTGCCTTCTTCCTGTGTCTTCACGTGGTCTTCCCTCTGTGTGTGTGTACATGTCTGTGTCCTAATCTCCTCTTCTTATAAGGACACTAATCAGATTGGATAAAGGCCCACGCTCACAGTCTCATTTTAACATAATCACCTCCTTAAGGCCCATCTGCAAATACACTCATATTCGGAAGTACTGAGAGTTGGGGCTTCTACATACGAATTTTGAGTGGGTACCATTCAGCCCATAATGACCTCCTCAGGAACCAGAGGGGCGATACTTAAGAAATCAAACATGAGGAGCCTTATATGCACCCAGGTCTGAGCTGGATGATTAAATCTTGTCCTGGAGCAATAACGGGAGGGAGCTTTTTCAGAGTTTTGGGGACAGGAGGTATATTTTGCATGTGGGAAGGAAGTTACGAATTGTGGTGGCCAAAGGGCAGAATGTGGTAGATTATACCATCCAGAATGGCCCCAGCAATATTTCTGTTCCCACATCTTCCCCTAGAATCCCGCCACTAGCCATCGAAAGGTGGAGTCCATGCCCACTGTCCTTAAAACTGGGTGGCATTGTGGAGACAGCTTCAATGAGCAGAATGAGGCAGAAATAATGCTTCACGTTTTCCAAGGCTGCATTATAATACGCATTGTGGTTTCATCTTGGTTCTCTCCCTCTCTCTGCCTCTGTCTCTCTCTCTTGTTTCTCTCAGGACACTTGCCCCTGGAACCCATTCACCATGTTGTGAGGATGCTCAGGCCACATGGACAGGCCCCAGAGGTGGTTTCAGACTAACGAGCGAGTGAGGCTTCAGATGAGCAAAGGGCCAGATTTTAACACGTGCCAGCTAATACAGCATGAAACAAACATTACTGTGTTGTTTTAAGCCACCGGTCTACAAGTTACTTTTTAACAAAGCCATACTAGCTGGAACACTGAGTTTTGTTTTGTTTTGTTTTTTTCAAAAGTGATCACATATCAAGATTCACAGAGAAACCATAATAAATTCTGAGTAAAATACAATCAACCAACAGATTAATAAACAGTAAACTTCAACCCTAAAGCTTCTCAGACAGAGAGGAAAATGTTTTTGACCTTGTAGCTTATGCACTGCCTTTTGGAAGATTGTCACTGGAGACATATTGTCAAAAAGAAGAAAATCCACCTGCAGGACTGAGTTATCATCTTCTCAGCTAGCTTCTCAGGGTGCTAACATCAGCCATCCTGATCTCTCCTTTCTATTGATTGATGTCTTATTCCTGAATTTGCTAACTTGAGAAGCATCCATATTCCTCTTCATTGTGATGATGTTAATACCCAGGGTTCAACTCTATTAAGCCTAGAGCATATTCTGGTAAAAAATGTGCACCTCATACAGTAGTCACCACTTTTTTTTATTTCACAAATCAATAGGAATATTGCCTTGGTTTTCATTATATGATAACCTCACTACGTAAAGTGAATATGGTGGTCACATAAGAGTCATAAATATAAGTGATTAAAGTCATTTTTATGCAACAACAGACAAAATATAGTAAAAGAAGTTATTTCCAAACCTGATCTAGTTTACTATTTGTTTGTAACTTACATTTCTGCATTTACAAACCCAATGCAGCATAGGTAATCCTGTTGAAAATAATTTGCTGGGCTTTATTTTCTTTGTACTTTGCAATTCTTTAAAATGTTTTTTATAAAGCAAATCAATTGTTAATTGCTTTCAACCATTGTAATATTCAGGACACATTGATGGTTCTTATAGAAATATTTCACTTGACTATTCTAGACCTAAAATGTTGTTTCATAAGCTCAAGTAAAGACTTTGACTTACAAATCATAATGATGATATAAAGGTTATCCATTTAGTTGTTGGTTTAAGAACTATTTCTTAAACTAGTTTCTAATTAATGCCATGCAATCTATTTAGTCAATGCTTATGGCATTCCTGTCTACCTTTCCCACCTTCTATTATTGTAGAAAGATCCTCACTCACTGAGAAGTTAAGCTTGTTGTAAGTTTAACTGAGCACAATCTTGGCTGACTGACACAAACCCACTAGAAATTAACATTGACTATGGGGTGCCTAGTATCTCAGTTGATTAAGCGTCCTACTTCAGCTCAGGTCATGATCTCACATTTCGTGAGTTCGCGCCCCTCATCAGGCTCTGTGCTGACAGCTCAGAGCCTGGAGCTTGCTTCGTATTCTGTGTCCTCCTCTCTGTCTGTCCCTACCCCACTCACAGCTTGTCTCTCTCTCCAAAATAAATAAACATTAATGAAAGAAATTAATGTTGATTAAACAGCAAGGCAGAAAATTTTCACCAACAAAATTTTGTTTGGTTTTGTGTTCCTTTGCTTTCTGATTTTGGTTTCAATTTTGTTTCCTAGAAATAAAATCTCAGTTTTCCCTAAAAAGGACTTTGACTTAATAATACAGAGCTATCACACTGATGGATGTGTCTAAGACCTCCAGGAAGATCATTTGACTTCTCTGGAATTCATTTGCTTCAGCTCTGAGAAGGATGGATTAGACCAGATAACATGTCAGTCCTCTTCCAACTCCACAACACCAGGGTACCTCGGTGCTTGCATCAGACACAGAGCCTGTGAGCCCTATTTGAATATGTGGGCATGATTCTGTTCTCCATTTTTACACTTCCATCCATATTGAGCATTTTAATAAGCGTCTCTACCTTCATTCTTGTATTTCACCTGGCATAATGAGTTCTGCCCTATTTCTTGTTATAAATATTTGCAATAAAATCATAACACATAATATATGGAAAACATTTTGCTTACAGACATTACGATGTTAATAGTCCTTTAGAAGAGGACATATAATGTAGAGAGTTTAATTGCAAATATGAAAAGAGAAAATACCAGAGATTAAAGTAACATTTTTTATGACAAAGTATGTCTTAAACAGTCTAGAGAGATTGTATAGATTGAGGATTAGAATAGAAGATAAAAGGAAGACTTTTTTTTTCTTTTTAAAAGGTAAAGCAAATCTAAAGACTTGTTTTTGCCTAGGACCTCTCATATAACTATTTGTTAGCATGCATACACATGAATAAAATTTATGTCTTCTCTCTACTGATTGTATTTGTTTATTACAAGTTGGCATAGAGTCACAAACTAATAAACAGATCTAGAAGAGACAAGAAAAGATGGTATTTAGTTAAGAGAATTGGGTCACTATCACAGGAGAAACTATTAATGAACTGGCATTTAACAAAAAAGATTTAAGTTGAGAATATAAATGTATCTTTAAATTAAAATTACGAGTTGATTTTGTTTGTAAGTATTAGATTAAACCATATGAGACTGTTGATATAGAGAATTTTTTGGCCCACAAAAATGGCAATTTTATGTGTTTCAATCTTACCATAAAATAACCTTCCAATAGTTCTTAGCTTTATTTTAAACACACACACACACACACACACACACACACACACGCACACACACACAAGTAAACAGAGAAAAATTGCAAACTATCCATCTGTAGATTGTGAAGTGCTTAAAGACAACATTAGCTTTTTATTAAAATAATGGGGACTAGGCTAAAATGTAAATCCATAGTGCATACATTGAGAAACTAATTTGAGTTCTATTTTGTTTCCAAATAAAAATGACCAGACTGAAGACTTTTGCCTGAACCTAAGATAATGCAAAAATACATGAGGAGTTTCACTTCTCAGTGGCACCTTTCAAATATTTTGAATGATCCTACAAAAAATAGATGTGTATTTTATATATTTTACATTTATATTATATATTTTATATATTATATATTTATATTATATATGTAAATTATATACACATTGCTGATGCTAATGTTTCTAAATACATTTGAAAAAACATACAAAGCATAGGTTTAGAATAAATGAATTTAAGAAAATTTGGAGTAAGATTACCTCATGCAAAGGGAAACCCATTTGCAGAGATCCAGAAGTAGACAAGTTGAGCGTGTTCAAGAAACTCTGACAGGCCCATGGGACTGGGGAAGGCCCACCAATAATTCCAGACCCCATCAGTGCCCTGCCCAGCAGTTATGAAGAACACTGCATCACGATGTCCATGGCGAGCTAAACAATTTCAGATGGCCTCCAGGGAGAGAAAACCTTTATGATAATTGTACTTTTGTTTTCATGTACAGTCTAAAATTAGACAAGGACAACTATTGCTTTCCCAGCTTTTCCAGATGTTTTTCTGGCATAAAAAGACTTTGCTTTTGCCATTCAGTTATTTATTGCTGGAAGGAGTGGGGAATCATTCCCAGTGTATTTATTGCATATGAGGATGCTTTCATCAAAAAGCCTTCAGTCAAAAGTGGTTATTCATTTAATAAACATTTACTCAGCACTTACTGTGCACTAGACCCGGAGCTAAACATCATAGGTATAAAGATGTAAACATAGAATCTCTGCCCTCAAGAGGCGTTTAGTCCTATCAGAACACATTTCCGGGCATTGCTGTAACCATTTTGTTCTACCCTGAACTGGTGTGCTCCATGGGTGTTTCGTTTGTTGGTTAAATTTAGAGTCTATCTAGTTTCATTCCTCAAGACAGGGAACTGTCGAGAACTGAGTCAGAACAAGCTTTTCTTGGTACGAGACTACGGTTGATCTCATCATACGAGCAAGCCATGGTTTTCCTTTTCCAACAATGAAAGCAAGCCTGATGCAGGTCTCACGAGCTTCTGTACATCTCCTGTACTTGCTGAAACTTCCTTTTGAACCACTCCTTCAGGTTGCCCCACAGGGATAGGTTCAGATTCCAAAGGCTAGGTGATATAAAAGTTGAACTTCAATGTGGTCTTCCTGTTGCCCCTGTGGACCTTACTAGTTTTACCAGTTTTTATTCACTTTTAGTCAGAAATAGAAGGAAGCAAGGGTAGAGAAATGCATGCAGTTCATCATACTTAGTTTATGTTTAGCTTGTGCAAGGCCCTGGGCTAATAATATCTCAACCTTCATTTCCAGTTTTCTAAGATCATACCAATAAGGAGAGATGGGAAAAATACGTTTCTTTTTGCATCAATAACAATCAATATAAGAATTATTTTGCTATGATTAATTACTACCAGGTTTAGGGATAGATAGCCAAGACAAGTAAGATAAGTTTAAAAAAACATTTCCACGAGGGATCATTTTTTTCTTTCAAAGGAACTTTTAAGTTATTTGGACAACTGTTCCTCTCCATTAATAATCACGTGGTTTCCTAGGTTTCTCTTCCAACTGATTTGACTTCAATTTTTCTTGGGGAACGTAGGTGACAGATTTAAGGCACCTAGAATATGATGCAATTGGACCATTGGAAGATTAAATCAATGGACATATTTTAATTTTAGAGCAAACACCTCTTTCTGGTTTGTCTATCTTCGTAACACATTTTTTTCTATCTATTGACTTGCAGGTAAAGAATTATTTTTGGTAACGCACAGAGTATAATTAGTTTCTGGTTAACTATGACACATTCTTGTCTATAAAACATAATATAGAAATAAGGAGGCCAATTGTTTGCATAAAGCATATCGATGTTTTCTTCAATTGAATTTGTGTGTGTGTGTGTGTGTGTGTGTGTGTGTGTTTTCAGCAAGACAAATATTGTTATGTTTTCACAGGTATCTTTAGATATTTAGTTTATCTTCCAGTAGGTGGCAGTCTGTGATGTTAAAAGGGTACATGGTATTATTCTGGAAGCTTTTAAAGGATTTCACGCAGAAATAAAATGAGCTGAGAAAAAAAAAACTGCCTTTTATCGCTGCCTATTTATTCTTTGGAACAAAAACACATTATGAATTTATCGCCATTCTGCAAATAGTGACAAAAGTGTTACTGTACAAATAGTGATTGTGCCATTTTTATGGCCATCCAGACTGTAAGAGTGGCTTGGACGAAGCAAGGTTGAACACCACAATATTTGGAATAGTATATTTAATTTGAGAGTACAGAAATCTGCAGCCATGCAAACATTATTTTGGGGAAAATGGTCAGTTACTTGACCGTTTTCTAGCATAGCTACGAATGAGTGAAAAGATAACTCTATTTACATTCAGCCTAGTATTATTCTACAGCGACAACCATCGTGTCATGTGCCGAGGGTTATTGAGGCTCTCATTATCAATTGCCTTTCCTAGGAAAAGATGACAACTGTCATCTCCAAACTGGTACTCCTATGCTTGAGCCCAACCCTCCTAATATTAGTTTTCTGGTCATATGCTAAATTCCATTCATCTGGGCAACAGAATTAAATATTTAAGTTGCTGTACTCTCTTCTTTCCAATTGTTTAATTCCTTCCTCTCCGCCAATCAAAATTTATTCTCACCTGTGAGTCTTGTTTCCATATCAGTATTCACCTCATTTCATTTCCTACATCTACTGATATTCGGTATTCAAAGAAGTAGCAAACAGTAGGTAATTCTAATACACACTGCTGAATAAATTAATATAAATATTTGTTGAATAAATAATGTCATATTGGCCCAATGTTTTGCACAGAAATGAAAATAGCAAACACTCATTAAGCTCAAAGTGGAGAAAGAAAGATGGAGGGGAAAAAAAGTTCCACTTAGGAAACAGAGGGAAAAATCTCTTAGGGACCATTCGTCCAACTCTTATTTGTTCCTTGTTTCAACTCCAACACATTACCTGCCTATTTTCATAGTACTGATCACTTCTTTTTTTTTTCTTTGCAGTTTTTGTTAGTGTTTATTTATTGTTGAGAGACAGAGCATGAGCAGGGAAGGGGAAGTGGGAGGGAGACACAGAATCCGAAGCAGGTTCTGGGCTCTGAGCTGTCAGCACAGAGCCCAATGGGGGGCTCAAACACATGAACCGTGAGATCATGACCTGAGCCGAAGTTGGACGCTTAACCAGCTGAGCCACCCAGGCGCCCCAGTACTGATCACTTCTCAGTGTGCCAAGGGGAGCACTTGGTTATCTACTCCTCTAGCATAAAGAGAGAGAGGCCAATCTCTCCGAGGAAGCTTGGGCCTATACCTCCTACCTGTGCAACACGGCACTGGGTTGGCCCAACTCTCACTTTAGCCAGAGACAAAGAACACAACAACAAATAGCCCCAGCAATAAAAACTCAAACAACCTATACCTCTTCGCTCTCATCTATGATTGTACTACATTTGAAGGTTTGACTTAGGTTAATTAAGTCTCAAATTCAAGAGTAAAATGTCATTCTTTTGTGAACAAGTCGAGTGGTTTTGCTACATGAAAATGAAAGCTACCCTCTAATCAAACTCATTCAGCAACTTGAGCACCTATTTTGAAGCAGGGAGTGTTTTGCATTTTACAGATACTGCGGTGACGAAAGCAACATCTCTGCCTTATATATTATGTTATTTTTAATCGACTTGTAATCAACGGCCCAAAGGGATATGCTAACACAAACGCCAGTATAAAAAAAAAACAAAAAACCTCTTGGGAAAAAATCTGTTCTCAGTTAATGAAGACAAAAGAGATGGTGTGATTATAAGTCACCTGCTAGCAGTTTATCAGAAACACATGAACTAATTTTGATGCTTTCATACACGAATACTTGTATTATGGAATCGCAGATTCTGAAGGCTAATGATGTCTTCTTGTTCTCTAAGGGCAAAATACCCAATTCAAAAATGATGGGAAAAAAAAAGACAAATGTTGTTCAAAACTCCTTTTTAGTCAGTCGAATATTATTTCAAGAACAGCACTTTTTTTTAATAACACTCCTAATAAATATCTTGTTAGTATTTTCCTTGTGTGCTGGCTAATAACCAAGCAGTCATCATCCTTAGGAGGTGGCTTAGTGTCATTTTACAAGACATGTTGACTTTTGAAAAGTACAAGTATTGGGTAGGAAGGACCGAGTTGGAGTCCTGACTCTGCTGCATATGAGAGGCATAAGTTAACAATCTTCTTTTTATTTTTATTTTCTTTTATTTTTATTTTAAATTAAAAATTTTCTTTCAATGTTTATTTAT
The DNA here is from genome assembly GCF_018350175.1 of Felis catus. NCBI lineage: Eukaryota > Metazoa > Chordata > Mammalia > Carnivora > Felidae > Felis > Felis catus. Next base: position 3,403,945 of record NC_058385.1, on the reverse strand, counting down.
TTTTGAGACACAGAGAGAGACAGGGTGTGAGCAGGGGAAGGGCAGAGAGAGAGGGAGACAGAATTCAAAGCAGGGTCCAGACTCTGAGCTGTCAGCACAGAGCCCGACACGGGGCTTGGACTCACAAGCAGTAAGATCATGACCTGAGCCGAAGTCAGACGCTGAACTGATTGAGCCACGCAGGTGCCCCAATTTTTAATTTTTTTTAACATTTATTCATTTTTGAGGGGGGGGACAGAGAGAGAGACACACACACAGAATCCGAAGCAGGCTCCAGGCTCTGAGCTGTCAGCACACAGCCCATCATGGGGCTTGAACCCACAAGCCAGGAGATCACGACCTGAGGCTAAAGTTTGACACTTAACCGACTGAGCCACCCAGGCACCCCAACAATCTTCTTTTTAAATTAATAGACTTTATTTTGGTTTTTTTCAGGATTTTTTTATTGAAGTATAATTAACATTCAATATTATCTTAGTTTCAGGGATAATGTAGTGGTTCAACAATTCTATACATTACTCAATGCCCACCATGGTAAGTATCATCACCATCTGCCACCATAACACCTTATTACAATATTGTTGACCAAATTCCTTATGATGTACTTTTCATCTCCTTGACTTATTTATAACTGACAGTTCCTCAAAAAATTAAAAATAGAAATACCATGAGATCTGGTCATTCCATTACAGGGTATTTATCCAGAGAAAATGAAAACACTCATTCAAAAAGATATATGCACCTCTGTGTTTACTGCAGTATTACTTATAGTAGGCCAGTTATGTAAGCAACCCAAATGTCCATCAGTATATGAGTGGATAAAGAAGATAAGGAGTGTGTGTGTGTGTGTGTGTGTGTGTGTGTGTGTAAATAATGGTAGATATTTCTATATACCATTTGTGGGAACAAGGATGAACTTAGAAGGTATTGTGGAAAGTGAAATGAGTCAGACAGAGAAAGACAAATACCACATGATTTCACTTGCGTGTGAAATCCGAAAAACAAAAATACTACCAGACTCTTAAATACAGAAAACAAACCAGTGGTTGTTAGAGGGGAGGTGAGTCAGGGGATGAGCAAAATAGTGAAGGGGATTAAGAGATAATAGGGTGTCTTCTGTATAGAAGTTTTAGGTTAGAAAAGTCGAGAAAGCACAGAGAGATCCAATATATCCCCTCTTCACCATACTAGTATGTCCTCTTATTAAATCTTGTATTCGCATGGCATATTCATTACAACTGAGGAGTCAATATCAATACATTATTAATAGAAGTCCTTAGTTTATACCAAGGTTAGGGCTCACACTTTGTGTTGTACAGGTCTACGGGCTGTGACAAATGTACTAAGTCATATACCCACCACTACCATGTTATCCAGAATAGTTTCACTGCCCTACAAGCCCCCTCGCTCCACCTATCATCCCTCCTTCCCTCTCCTCAAACCCCCTAGAAACCACAGAAGTTTATGTCTGTATAGTTTTGTTCTTTTTAAAAAGGTCATATAGTTGGAATCATATAGTATGTCCACATTTCGGATGGAATTATTTCACCTAGCACTAATGCATTTCGAGTTTCTCCAAGTATTTTTGTGGCCTGATAACCTCCTTCTTTGTATCACTGAACAATGGCCCATTTTATGAATGTACCCACTTTGTTTACTCACTCTTTTATTGAAAGATATTTCAGTTGCTCATAGTTTTTTGTAATTATGAATAAAGCTGGTATAAACATTAGCCTATAACATTTTGTGTGGAAGTAAGTTTTCCATTAATTTGGATACACTGTTGGTATACTGCTGCTGGATCATATGATAAGTGTATGCTTATTTTTGCTAGACATTGTCAAAATGTCTTGGGTCTTCTTGATTTTTACCCATTTTGATGCTCTGCCTTTCAACTGGTGTCTTTAGTTCATTCACACTTCAGGTCACCGCTGATATAGTGGGATTCATATCTACCACATTTGTAACTGTTTTCTCTTTGTTGCCCTTTTTCTTTGTTTCTGTTTTGCCTTCCCCTATTTTTCTGCTTTCTTTGGTTTTAATTAAGCATTTTATACAGTTCCGTTTCCTCTTATCTCTTAGCATATCAATCTTATATTTTCAAGTGTTTCAGTGATTGCCGTAATGTTTGCAATATACATTTACAACGAATCTACTTCCAAATACATTATGCCTTTTCATGGGCAACACAGGTAACTTATAAGAGATATTCCCAATTCCTAGGGTGCCTGGGTGGCTCAGTCAGTTAAGGATCTGACTCTTGGTTTTGGCTCAGGTCATGATCTCACAGTTCATGAGATCAAGACCCACAGAGGGCTCTGTGCTATCAGCACAGATTCTCTCTCTCCCTCTGTCTCTGTCCCCACCTGCTCATGCACCAGCTTGCTCTCTCTCTCTCTCAAAATAAATAAATAAACGTTTAAAACATTGTAAACAAAGATATTCACAATCCCCCCTTTACCTCTTACAGCATTGTTATTCATTACACTAGTATCTTCACCAAATACATTCTTGTCATTCATATTTTGAATAGAGAACTATCTGTTAGACCAACTGAGTGTAAGGAAAATATTTTATCCCACCTACATTTATTCCTTCTTTAGCCTTCTTCTTTTCTTTAGATAGATTCATGTTTCTGATCTATGTGATTTTCCTTCTCTCTGAAGAACTTGGTTTTGTTTATTTATTTGTTTTAGTTTTGTTTTGTTTTTCCCTATGGTTTCTTTCATGATTTTTATTGGTCTTCTTTGGTTTCCAGCAGTGATGGGCCTAGGTGTAGATTTGATTTTTTTTTTTTTTTTTTTTTTTAGTATTTATTCTGTTTGATTTTCTCTGAACTTCCTAAATGTGTGATTTATGTCTGTCATTAACTTTGGGAAATTCTCAATTATTATTACTTCAATATTTCTTCTGTTCATTTGTCTGCTGGTATTTTTATTACATGTATGTTACATCTTCTGAAATTGTCCTAGAGTTCTGGGATACCTGTTCCTTTTTTTTTTTTTTTTAACCCAATCTTCTTTGATTGATTGATTCTTTGATTTTTCATTCTGAAAATTTTCTTTTATTTTTTAATGTTTATTTTATTATTTTTGAGAGGGAGAGACAGAGTGTGAGTGGGGGAGGAGCAGACAGCGAGGGGAGACACAGAATCTGAAAAAGGCTCCAGGCTCTGAGTTGTCAGCACAGAGTCCAATGGCAGGGCTCAAACTCACAAACTGTGAAATCATGACCTGAGCTGAAGTCAGACACTTAACTGACTGAGTCACCAAGGTACCCCTTAGTCTAAAAATTTTTAATATCTTAAGATTATTAAGATTATTAATACCTTAATGTCTTAAGGTTACTGGTTCATTCTTTGGCTCTGTCCAGTCACTGGTAAACTCATCAAAAACATTCTTTATCTCTCTTGCAATGTTTTTCATTTCTAGAATTTACTTTTTTTTAAGTTTACTTATTTATTTATTTAGAGAGAGAGAGAGAGAAAGTGCAAATGAGGGAGAGGCAAAATGAGAGAGGGACAGAGAATCCCCAGCAAGCCTCGCACTGTCAGCCAAGACTGATAAGGGACTTGAACCCATGAACTGTGAGATCGTGACCTGAGCCAAAACCAGGAGTCAGACTCTTAACCTACTGAGCTACCTAGGAGCCCCTTCTAGCATTTACTTTTGATTCATTATTATAGTTTCTATCCCTATGCTTCTGATACCGTATGTTGTCCACTTTTTCCCATTAGATTCCTTAAGCATATTACAGTTATTTTAAACTCCAAGTCTGATAATTCCAAAATCTCTGCCATATCTGATTCTGTGCCTTTTATTTTCTCTATCTTCGCTCTCTCCCCCTCTCCCTCTCTCTCTGTTAAGATTTTATTTTTCAGTAATCTCTATACCCAACGTGGGGCTCAGACACTCAACCCCAAGATCAAGAGTCATATGCTCCACCAACTGAGTCAGCCAGGCACCCCTGTTGGCTCTGTCTTTTCAAACTGTGTTTTGTTTTGTTTTTTGTCTTTTAGTATGCCTTGAAATTTTTGATTCAAAGCTAGGCAGGATATATAGGTAAAAAAGAACTTCAGGTCTTTTTTATGTTCTGTTTTTTTTTGTTGTTGTTGTTTATCTGGTGTTTCCTATTTGCTGTAGCAATAGGTGTCTGAGGGTGCAATTTCCTCTAGTGTCCTTGTTTTTATCTCCTATGTTATTTTTGAGTTTCTGGACAGACTCCTTTTTACATAGAGTCTGTTCCTCGGCGTTCCCTCAGCTGCAGTCCACACACTGCTTTTTTCCTGGCGGCTGCTGTTATGGTGGTAAGGTGTGAGGCACAGTGAAACATTCCACGATCCTCTGAGAAGGAATTGGTCTTTTAGTGAGCCCGAGGCCCGGGTCTGTGGCCTTCATGAGTGTTTCTCAGCTTTCCTTCCCTCCCGAACTTTGGGTGAGATAGGAAATCTTGAGAGGTCTGGAGGCCACTATTTACCTTTCCTAGGTTCAGTTAAGTTCTGTAAAGTTGTTTTTCTTGAGGAAATATCTCTGTTAATTAGAAAAGAATGCTCTTAGTGCATTTCAAAATAGCCCCTTTTCCCTTGGTACAGCAGGAAGCAGATGGGTACTTATTTTTCCGTGATCATTACTATGAGAATCAGGTGGGGCTCTCAGAGATAAAACACAAGTGTTCAGTGGCCCCGAAAGGCTGGACCCCCAGGAGTGTCTGACTCCTAATCTAGTCCACGCTAAGCTTCCAGCAATTTGTCAATTGCAGTTTAACATTTCCTTCCATTTGCTAGGTCCGATAGTGGGTTATGCTCCTAGCCAGCTATGATGCCCACGTTGACTGTCTCTCCAGTCTTGGTGTCATTTTTCCCTGTGACCACAGTTTTCTAATCGATCTTAGAAGAGTTGTCGACTTACAGTTTTTCATCGTTTTCTTCTGTGAGAAAGTGAGTCTAAATTGTTTATATATTAGAATAGCAACCAGCAGTCTGAATTCTCAGTTTTCGAATTTGATACACCTCTTCTGCAGGGAAGTTGTGAAGATTACAAAAAATAGTAAATATTCCCAAAGCAACATTTCTACTGTCTGGCACATAATAAATACAGAAAAGCAAACACAGCCTTTTCTTTAATAATGTTGATATTAAGAGCCACATAGCAGTGAAGAGTACAAACTCAAAGGCCAAAGTGGTTGGGTTCAAAGTGTATCTCTACCATTGGGGCGCCTGGGTGGCTCAGTAGGTTAAGCGTCCGACTTCGGCTCAGGTCATGATCTGGCGGTCGGTGGGGTTGAGCCCCGCGTCGGGCTCTGTGCTGACAGCTCAGAGCCTGGAGCCTGTTTCAGATTCTGTGTCTCCCTCTTTCTCTGACCCTCCCCTGTTCATACTCTCTCTCTCTCTCTCTCTGCCTCAAAAATAAATAAATGTTAAAAAAAAAAAAGTGTATCTCTACCAGTCCTTGGGGCATGAATTTCCGCGGTGATTTAACTTCTCAGTGCCTTCATTTCCTTATTGTAGAACACTCGGGCCCGCCATATAATAAGGCCACTACGAACAGAAACTATTAGAATTAAGATACATGCATTCAATAAGTTTATCTGATAGGTACTGGGACATTCATTTATACATCATTCCTTCATTCCGACAAACATCATGTGGGTTTACCATACTCATGGAGGTTTTCCAAGGCTGGGTGTGCACAGAGGTGATCTCTGCCCAGACAAAACACCTAAACTCTGAGGAGGCAGACGACAGCTATGGTTCATCTGGTAGGTAAGATGCGAACAATTTACTGTGCAAGGACAAGAATCAAAATGACCCCGTGGCTCAGATAATCTAGGATAAGCTCACAAAGACTCCACCTGTGCCCCAAAAGGAGTGACGGTGATAGATGAGTGATATCTCTCCAAGCAAGTAAATGGAGATAGAGCATTCCAGGAAGAGGGGACAGCACGAAGGCGCAGAATCACTGAGAATGGGATAACATGTTGAGGGAAAGCCTCTGCATAAATCCCAGAGTGCAGTGACAGTATCGTTCCCAGGGGTAAGTAGTGACGTGTGTCCGTAACAAAAAAAAATGGCCAAAGCTGGCTTTGAGATGAAAAGATAAGCTGATGCATTATTTGACGCTATCTGTTATTCAGATAGGAATCGAGACCATAAAATTCTGAATAATAAATGACGTAAGCAGATCTACAAAGACTTGGGGCAAATATAAAACACACATACTTAGAAAAATGTCAGGAACAGGCAAAACAAACACTAAAAGAGCACTGAACGCTGTTAATTGAGAAATATTAGTTCATTTCATCTCTGCATGGCGACGCTGTGAGGTGGGCGCTTTTGTTCTTCCCACCTTGTAGCTTCTGAAGCATAGGTACCGAGAGATTAAGTTACTGCGCCCAAGAGCCCAGCTGTGAAATGGTGGGGCCAGGACTGGAGGCCAACAATCTGACACTAGGGCTCGTCCTTCCACTGCCCCGCCATGCTTTAAAACGTGCCTAGAATGGGTGGCTCAGTTGGTTAGGCATCGGAATCTTGATTTCAGCTCAGGTCGTGATCTCACGGTTGGCAAGTTCGAGCCCCGCGTTGGCCCTGTGCTCCTAAGAGCGCTGTTCTTTTGAAGCTGATGGGAGTCATGGGAGCCCTAGAGGGAACTTTGTAGGAAGAGGTTATAAAAACAATGCTTTGGCTTAGCTTTTAATTTTCTAAACTTCAAATTTTCTCTTCTGTGAAATGAAAACAGCAACAACCATTTGCAGGTTAGAGGAAGGATTTAAAAAAAATGCATGTAATAAACATCATATGATGCTTATAATATGGTAGTTCATTAGAGTGGATGTGGTGATTAAGGGGATTTTTCAGATCTCACAAAACTGTGTCCTGCCTGGCTCCTTTGCTCAATGGTTAAGAACGTATGTGTGGTAGTCAGGGAAGCCAAGAATTAAATTGTGAATCTGTGGTAATTAGCAATGTGGCCTCGGATTTCCTTGTCCAGCTCTGTGATTCTATTTGCTGATGATCCTACTTTATTTTTTCTTTTTAAATTTGCCATCTGTATCTTCCCTCTTGGCTTCAGACATGATTTAGTTATTCGACAGAATCAGAACATCAAAATATTTCAGTTGAACACTTTCTACTGTTTTCTCTCCTTGGAATCAGGGCACCTCCTTCAACCACTGACTCCTCCCATAATTTTAACATGAAGAAATTCAGAAATTTCTCTCTCTCTCTCTCTCTCTCTCTCTCTCTTCTTTCCACTTTCTATGTAGAATCCACTGCCAAATGCTATCAACTGTGCCCCAACTATATCTTTCTCCAATTTCCCTGGAAATTCAAACCACCTCCATCTCTCCCTTGAACTACTCAGTTTTAACTTCATCCTCCGATTCATGACCCACTAGCACCCATTCTCCACAAGTACTGTTAAAGTACACATTTGCCTTGCCACGCCGGTGCTTACATGCCACTGGGGCTTCCTATGAACATAGCAGAAAATGCAAAAAATTCCTTCCGATGACTGAATCATCTGATTCCCAATGGCCTCGTCTTTCTCCTTGGTTGGGGGTTCCAGCCCCGCAGGCTTCCTTCAATTTCTAAAAATGCCAAGCTCTGTTCTCCCTCAGGTCTATTTCTTCCCCTAATCAAGTATCCTTGATCTCAAGTTAATGGAACTTCATCAGCACTTCTTCCTCTGACTCCCTCAAGCAAATCAGACCTCAGTCACCTTCACCTTGCCTGACAAGGATGCATCAATCCACAATGTTTGCTGCTTGGACCACAACACAGCACGGTTCACAGCAGCTACTTTTAAAAAAGTATGTATAAATGGATATGCTTGAGAAAGGTACTCAGTTTGTTGAGTACTCAGTAATCTCCTGTATAAAATAGGTCAGATAATATCTGCCTGACAAAATAGCTTAAGGACTAAATAGGTAATGTTTGTAAAGCTCTTCAGAAAGATTCCAGTAGATACCACCATTTAGAATTCTTGCCTAGAATTTCTCATTAAACCTATCCAGTTTCAGAAGAGATTGGGGGAAAAAGTCGAAATATGATGTGAATCTAGTCCATTGGAATCACTTTTCATACTCTGTTGTGAAATCATTCTAAAGTTATATAAGTATATTTATATTAATACACCTAAAATACATATAAAGATATATTTAACATATAAAATAGCTATATTCGTACAAATATATAAATAATGTAAATACATGATACATGTATAAATATATGTATGCATTTATAAGGGCTTACTGAACTGATGAAAACTTTTTCCATTTAAAAAATGAATTTTTATAATGGGATAGTTTTATAATATTGCATGTCCATAACTTGTTTCATAGGACATAACTGTCCAAGTCACTCTTTTGTTTAAATAATATGTCATTAAGGTGAATATTGATGATAGGGATTTAATTTAATGTCGGAAAATATACTCATTGCTTGATTTATATTGTTAAGATTTTGGCTTTAAAACTACAGAAAGAGTATTATAAAATTTTAATTGGATATACGATCTTAAAGTAAAAGATTCTAAAGGCATATAGATGGATGATCACTATGAATGGATCCTTATCTTAGCGGGACAGACAACGGAATCCGTCATCCATCTATCTACGTATCTATCTCTATATAGTGATGTATCTATGTGTCCATCATTCTACCTTCCTTCCTACCTACCTATCTACCTATTATCTTGGTTGCTGTGCAGTTGCAAATTTTCTTTCAGATTTAAAAAAAAAAGTTTTCAATGTTTATTTTTGAAGAGAGAGACAGAGCATGAGCAGGGGAGGGGCAGAGAGAGAGAGAGAGAGAGACACAGAATCCAAAGCAGGTTCCAGGCTCTGAGCTGTCAGCACAGAGCCTTATGTGGGGCTTGCACCCACAAACTGAGAGATCATGACCTGAGCCAAAGTCGGACACTTAACCAACTGAGCCACCCAGGCACCCCTGATTTTTTTTTCATTTTAAATTTATTTTCCTATATGGCTTTTACGCTTAATATTTTAAACTTCTTCTTTAAAAAGAAAGAAAGGAAGAAGAAAGAAAGAAAGAAAGAAAGAAAGAAAGAAAGAAAGAAAGAAAGAAAGAAAGATAATAGACCCCTTAAGAACATTAAATTATTTTAAAAGTTTTCTCATTTTATTATTTCTGATTCTGTCTTCTTGTTGGCTTTTCAAATAATCTTCCTGCAACATAACCTAGGCTTTTTTCTTCAACTTAGGAGAATATGGGCCAAGTAGTAATTTGATACTTCTGTCTTTTTTTTTGAATCCTACTGAACAATTATTTACTAAATCCCTAATTGTGTAAGACAAATTTTTATTGTTATGAAAGAAAATATCATAGGAAATAGTTTTCTCTTTTCATACATCACTTTATTAAGTTCTTTAAAGCACTCCATTTTTTGGCGACTGTGGGAGAGAACCAACTGTATGTTTCTCTTTGGGGATCTCACACCCTCTATTCAGTCATGGCCCACTATAACTTGCCACTGTTTCAACATGTAAATCATATTTTACTCTTGTAAATATAGTTCTCTCCTATCAAAAATGTGACCCTTAATAGTGCTTTGCTAGGAAATAAAGAAATAGGAAGGTTAAACTATTAAAAAATGTCTGACAGAGATTTGAATATTAACAGGGAATACTACTCCCTTATCCAATTATAACCGAGCGCTTCTTCAAATTAATGTCAGACACCAAACCACAGATTCAGGAAGCTCAACATCACCAGGCAAGGTAATTACCAGAAACAAAAAACAAACAAAAACAATGGCAACCAAACTCCACAGATATTAAAGAAAAAAAAAATCTTGAAAGAAACCAAAGGGAAAAATATGTCTTATTTACAAAGAAACAAAGAAAACTTCTCAGAAACCAAGCAAGCAAGGAGCTCCTTGGTGACTCAGTCGGTTAAGCGTCCAACTTCAGCTCAGGTCATGATCTCATGGTTCATGGGTTCAACCGCTGACTCAGACTCTGTGCTGACAGCTCAGAGCCTGGAGCCTGCTTCGGATTCTGTGTCTCCCTCTCTCTCTGCCCCTCCCCACTCATGCTCTCTGTCTCTCTCTCTCAAAAAAAAAATGGGTAAACATTAAAAAATTTTTTAAAAATACAAATAAAAAAATAGGAAACCAAGTAAGCGAGAGTAGAAAGAAGACAGTTAGCAGGGGAAAGAAAATAACAAGAATTCTTTACCTGAAAAAAATATTCTTTAGTAGTGAAATATAGATAAAGGCTTTCTCAGGCAAACAAGAATTGAGGGGATTTGTTGCCAGTAGGCCTGTCTTACAAAAATCATAAAGAAGATCTTAAGAGAGAAGAAAAATGATGCAGATCAGAAACCAGATAAGAAATAAGTTAAAATAAAACTGATTTTCTTATTCTTAATTGATCAAAAGTATAATATTTTGTTCAAAATGATAACAACAATGTATTTGGTGACCATAGCTCACGTGTAAGTGAAATGAATACCACCAACAATGCAAGGAATGCGATGGATAAATTGGGAACAATTTATTCTAAGTTACTTACACTATCTGCAGATGGAGTAGAATTATTTGAAGTGGACTCAGATCAGTTGCAAATGTATATGGTGAACTTTAGACAACCACTGATCAAATTTTAAAAAGAACTGGGAGAATGCTAAGAATGGAGGAAAAATGGAGCCATACAAGTGCTTAATAAAAACCACAAAAGGCAGAAAAAGAGCAGAAAACAAAATAGACACAAAAAACAACACACAAATAAATAGAAACAATAACAAATATAGTAGACATTAACCCAAGAATAACAATAATCATTGTAAGGTAAGTCATCTGAATACACCAATTAAAAGACAAAGAATAAAAAAATAAAAAAGCAAGACCCAGCTGTATGTTGTTCATAAGAAACTCATTTTAAATAGAGAGAGACATACAGATTAAAAAGAAAGGGATGGAAAACATATATCATGTGAACACTAATCAAAGCTGGAGTAACTATATTAATTTTAGGCAGAGAAGACACCAAAACAAGAAGAATTATCAGGGACAAAGACAGGCATTACATAATGATAAAGGGGTAATTCTCCAAGAATACGTAACACTCCTTAATGCATATGCACCTAACAACATGAAGAAAAACTTGATAGAAATGCAAGGAGAAATAAATTAAGGCACTTTAATTAAAGATTTCAACACCTGCCATGAGAAATGGACAAATCCAGCAGGCAGAAAATCACGAAGGACATAACTGAACTCAAACGCATAATTAATGGACTGGATATAATTAATATCTATAGACTACTTCATCCAACGACAGGAGTATAAGTTTTCTCAAGATACAGGAAACATTCACCAGAACAGACCACATTCTGGGCCATAAAACACACTTTAAAAAAAGTCCAAAAATCATATAGTGTATGCTGCATGAATAGAGTAGAACTAAACAAGAAATCAATAACAGAGAGATAGCTGGGAAATCTCAAACACTTGGAGACTGAATAACACACTTTTAAATAACACATGAGTTAAAGAAAAAAATTCTCAAGTGATATTAAAAATATTACAAACTAAATTAAAATGAAAATACAACTAATCGGAAGTTGTGGGATTCAGCAAAAGCAGTGCTTAGGGAAAATCTTAAGAAATCAAAAGCACGTACTAGAAAAGAAGAAAGATAAAAATCAATAATCTAAGCTTCTACCTTATGAAACTAGGAAAGAAAGAGCAAATTAAATTCAGAGTAAACAGAAAAAAATGATAAGTAGAAGAGAAATCAATGAAATTAAAAATAAAAAAATCAATAGATAAAAACCAATAAAAACAAAAATCGTTTACTGAAAAGATCAATAAAATTGTTAAGTTTTAGCCAGGCTAAAAACATAAGACAAAGAACACAATTTACTGACATCAGAAATGAAAGAGGGGCCATCGGTACAGATCCCACGGATACTAAAATGATACTAAAGGAATATTTTGAACACCTCTATGCTCACAAGTTTGATAATTAAAACTTTCCCAACATGAAAGAATAGGCCCATATGGATTCCATGTTGAATTCTACCAAACATTTAAGTAAGAACTTACACCAGTTCTCTTCATGCTTTTGCAGAAAACAGAAGCAGAGAGAATATTTCCTAACTCATCTGATGAGGCCAGTATTAATACCAATATCAAATCCAAAGACAATACAAGAAAATTACAGACTAGTATCTCTCATAAACACAGAGGCAAAAATCCTCAGCAAAAAAGAGCCAATTGATTCTAACAATATATAAAGTGAATTATGCACCACAACCAAGTGGAATTTATCATAGGCTCCGAGCTTGGCTTACCATTTCAAAATCAGGCATTTTAATCTATCACTACAATGTGGTAGGCTGAAGAATAGTCACATCAATATGGGAAAAGCATTTGACAAAATTAAACACCTTTTCATCTTGAAAACTTTCAGTAAACCAGGAATAGAACTTCTTGAACTTGATAAAGAGCATCTATAAAAAAATCTACAGTTAACATCACACTACTGGTGAGAAACTATGAGCTTTCTTGCTAAAATCAAGAAGAAGGCAAGAATGTCCTTTTTCACCACGCATTTTTAACGTATTCGAAGTCCTAATTAATACAATCAATTAATATAATAGAACAAGAAAAGGAAAAAGTATACACATTTAAAAGGAAGAGATACAATTGTCTAGGTTCAGAAATGACTATCTTTATAGAAAAGTTGAAACAATTAATTTCAAAACTGCTGGAACTGATAAGTGATCTAGCAAGTTTGCAGCAATACAAAAATCAATCGCTTTCCTATATACAAAAAATAAACAGGCAGAATTTGAAATTAAAAACAAAATACTATTAACATCCATACTCACAATATGAAATACTTAGGTAATCTAATAAAATATGTATGAGATCTATAGGAGGAAAACAAAATTCTGATAAAAGAAATTGAAAAAGAACAAAATCAATGGAGAAATATATTCCATGTTTATGGATAAGAAGCAGCAATATTTTCAAGACATTGCTTTTTACCAACTTGATTTATAGATTTTACACATGACCAGTAAAAAAATCCCAGCAAGTTATATTGTGGATATTGATGCACTGACTCTAAAGGTTTATGGGGAAGCAGAAGAAGCAGAGTAGCTAACATGACATTGAAGAGAAGAACCAAGTTGGAGGACCAACATTACCCAATTTCAAGACATACTATATAGCCACCATAATCGGGGCGCCTAGGTGCTCAGTCAGGTAAGAGTCCAACTTTGCCTCAGGTCACGATCTCACGGTTTGTGGGTGTGAGCCCCACGTCGGGCTCTCTGCTGACAGCTCGGAGCCTGGAGCCTGCTTTGAATATTGTGTGTGTGTGTCTCTCTCTCTCAAAAATAAATGAACGTTTAAATTTTTTTTAATAAAAAAAGCTACAATAATCAAGATAGTGTAGCATTGACAAAAGAATAAACAATTAGGGGTACCTGGGTGGCTCAGTTTATTAACCATCCCACTTTGGCTCAGGTGATGATCTCCTGGCTCCTGAGTTCGAGCACCATGTCAGGCTCTGTGCTGACATCTCAGAGCCTGGAGCCTGCTTTGGATTCTGTGTCTCCCTCTCTCTCTGTCCCTGTCCCACTTGTTCTCTACCTCTCTCTGTCTCTCAAAAATAAATAAACTTAAAAAAATTGTTTTAAGGAATAAACATATACATCAGTGGAACAGAATACAGATCCTAGAAATAGATGCATATAATCATAGTCAACTAACCTTTTACAAAGGAACAGAAACAATACAATGGAGAAAACACCGTCTTTTCAACAACTGGGGCTGTAACAGTTGTGTGTATATGTGTGTGTGTATATATATATATACGCATATATATATACACACACATATATATATATGTAATTTTTTGCATGTATATGCAAAAAATTAATCAAGACAGAGACCTTACACCCTTCACAAAAAAAATAACTCCAAATGGATCAAAGACCTCAGTGTGAAATGCACAACTATAAAACTAGGAACAACGGGAGAAAATCTAGGTGGCCTCGGGTTTGTCTACAACCTTTCAGATACAACACCAAAGGCATGATCCATGAAAGAAATAATGGATAAGTTGGATTTTACCAAAATTGAAAAATACTGCTATGTGAAAGACACTCTCATAAACGAGAAGACAACCAGATTGGGAGAAAATAGTTTATAAAAGATGTATCTCTTAAAGGACTGTTATCCAAAATATACAAAGAGCCCTAAAACCTCTGCAATAAGGAAACATACAACCCAGCTGAAAAGTGGGCAAAAGATGTGAGCAGATCTTCACGAAGTAAGACAGATAGATCTCAGGTAAGTATATGAACAGATGCTCAACACGCATCAGGGAGTTGCCATTCCAAACAACAAGATACAACTGCAGTTATTAGAATGGGAAAACTCCAGAAAATCGACAACGTGAAATGCTGGCAAGGGTGTGGAGCAAACTTTTTTGTTGGAAAGAAACATAGTACAGCTACTTTGGAAAACAGTTCAGGAATTTCTTACAAGCTAAACATAGTCTTACCATATGATCCAGCAAGCTCATTCTGTCGTACGAAAATTTAGGTCCACGCAAAACCCTGCGCGCTAATGTTTACGGTAACTTTATTCTTAATTACCACAGATTAGAAGCGACCAATATGTCCTTCAATAGGTGAATGGATAAACAAACTGTGGTCCACGCAGACAACGGAACATTATTCAGCAGTAAATAAAAATAAGCACTCAAGCCATTTGAGGAGTAACCTTAAACGAACACTGCCACAGGAAGGAAGCCAGTAGAAACTGGCTGCGGGCTGGTAGAATTCTAACTATATGACATTCTGTAAAGGTAAAACTATATACGGGGTAAATAGGTAAGTGGCTGCCAGTGGTTTAGAGTGAAGAGTGGGGGTGTGGGGGGAGCATGGGAGTTTTAGGCCAGGGACACTACCCTGTACGATACTGTAAGGGTGGATATATGACATTACACCTTTGTTAAATCATAGAACTGGAAAATACAGAATCAACCCTAGCAGAAACGGTAGGTTTTTGCTAATAGTAATATGGGTTCGTCAACTTTTAACAAATTCGCCATAGTAATGCGAAACATTAACGACAGAAGAAACCGTGGGGTGGGCGTTATATGGGCCTCGCTGTACTTTCTCCTCAATATTTCCATGAACTTAACTGCTCCAAAAGCGAAAGTCTTTTCATTTTAAAAGTTATGCCTTTAAAAATATCTGCAGACAATGTAGGCAGTTTTACATTTAATTGCATCACATGCAACATATGATTTGCTTCAGTGTTGAGAAATATCTTTAAGGTTTATTCTTTTCATAGATAAAATAGGAACAGGCTAAATTAAAGCACTGAGCCATTGTGGTTAATTTGCTGTTTTTCCATGTGAGAAAAAATACGTTTTTAAACTGACTCCGTACTAAAGATAGACTATATTCTATCTTTCCAAGCTACTGCATAAATCTTCCAGGCTAAATATAAAGAAGATTCTCCAGCCCTTGTGGGTCTTGGGAACAATCTGTTTGCAGCTCCATGGATTACCTATGATTAAAGATTCATGCCAAACTTTTGCTTTTGGAGAATGTATCACAATTTAAAATATTTCCTTAGGAGTATTAAATGTGTAAAAATATGCATTTGGAATCGTAAATACCAGATTCAGGAGGCAGGAAGGGATATAGCATTTTAGAGAGCTACCTCTGCGCATTTCTTCAGTGCGGTGGTGATTAATGGGACTGTGATACTATTTCCTGGACTCTTTCTCATGGCTGACAGGTTGTATGATAACAAGTAGGAAAGCCTTCAAATTTATAAACTACAACTTAAAAAAAAAAAAGAAGTTGAGTAAATTTAAAAAAAAAAAGATTTTTTTAAAACTGTAATCACTAAACCCTAAGAACTGGGACACCTGGGTGGCTCAGTCAGTTAAGCATCCGACTCTGACTCTTGATTTTGGCTCGGATCACGATCTTATAGTACATGCGATCGAGTCCTGTGTCCGGCTCTGTACTGATGGCATGGAGCCTACTTGGGATTCTCTCTCTTCTCCTCTCTCTCTGCCCCTCCCTCTTCCCCCCAACTGTGTGCTCTCCCTCTGTCTAAATTAGTAAATAAACATTAATATATATGTATGTATCTTAAGAAATGATGGGGCGCCTGGGTGGCGCAGTCGGTTAAGCGTCCGACTTCAGCCAGGTCACGATCTCACGGTCTGTGAGTTCGAGCCCCGCGTCGGGCTCTGGGCTGATGGCTCGGAGCCTGGAGCCTGTTTCCAATTCTGTGTCTCCCTCTCTCTCTGCCCCTCCCCCGTTCATGCTCTGTCTCTCTCTGTCCCAAAAATAAATAAACGTTGAAAAAAAAAAAAAAAAAAAAAAAAAAAAAAAAAAAAAAAAAGAAATGAAATAGAATCCCACACCCGTGGAAAAATATCCAGAAATCACGAAAATTTTAAATGTGACCTTCACGGAAAAAAAGTAGATGGATAAAAAAAGAAAAGAAACGGAAGAAAAAGCCAAACAAATACAGAAGAGATATGTAGAACTCTAGAATTATGGGGTCAATCAATTTAGAAAGGTCAATATACATTTGGTACATTTATCATTGGAATAGATAGAAATACTAAAAGGAGCTAATCAACTTAGAGAAAGATAAATATAAAACATCTAGATACATAATAGTCAATGTTCAGAACAGAGTTCGCTAAGAAAAGTGACAAAAGCTTCACAGAGAAATATGGTAACAAAACTAGACAGTTCTCACAGAGAGGCAAATGGTAAGATTGGCATCAGACTGCATGAGCCCTGCTGATGCTGGAAAGGGATGGAACAATATTGTCAAATATTGGGAGAATGTTTTGAATTAAGTAACAATTTTGAGGAAAAATAAAATTTTGTGCAACGATTGAGACCTATCTAAAATAAATATTTAACATATTCTTTGGCAAAATTTTAAAAATTATACATATATATGCATGTATATATATACATATACATATATGTACATGCATGCATTTAAGGGGGTAAATAATGCAGTGTAACACAGCTTTATATAATTGATTCTTACTCTATAAAATAAATTATAAAAGAAAAGACAAAGTCACCCAAGGATTTTATATTCAGTCAAATTACTTTCAAATATCACGTATGTAGGTAGTTACCAGCGTGAAATAAATCAATGAACTGTTTCTGAGAAATGTGTTTTATAAAAAACTTCAGACGACAGAAACAACCAGAGATACATTGGCATAAGGACTCATGGTGAGCATTAAGTACATAAAGAGTTACAAATGTTATAAAGGAGAGATTTTCATAATGACTACATACACGGGCAGTGAAGATTCATTGCATTTATTAAAGAAATAATGGCTGGGGCACCTGGGTGGCGCAGTCGGTTAAGCGTCCGACTTCAGCCAGGTCACAATCTCGCAGTCCATGAGTTCGAGCCCCGCGTCGGGCTCTGGGCTGATGGCTCAGAGCCTGGAGGCTGTTTCCGATTCTGTGTCTCCCTCTCTCTCTGCCCCTCCCCCGTTCATGCTCTGCCTCTCTCTGTCCCAAAAATAAATAAACGTTGAAAAAAAAAATTAAAAAAAAAAAAAAGAAGTAATGGGAACATTATCCACAGTAGCAAAAAGTGGGAAAAACTCAAAGGCTTACCAACAGGATTCTTATCACAGGAGAAGAGGTAAATAAAATATAAACGGTTAAGTACAAATTCTTAGAATTAAGTTTGTAGTCAAATATATGAATTAATGCTGAGATGTATGTATTAAAAATACGTTTCTTTTTTTTAATTGAAATCATTTTGCAACAATGATCAACCCAATAAAAACAAGTCGTCTAAGATTATAAATTGATATTCCAAAATGTCACCTCTTACTTACAAGTTGTGCTATTTGGGAAACAGTTGATTTCAAGTTTGGGGAAGGAAATATTCAAGATGTGTCTAGAATATCATATCAAACAGCAATGAAGCAATTAAAAACTACCATGCTAGTGTAAAAAAGACACAGGAAATAAACAAATAAAAAAAATAATTTTAAGCACAAAACTTAATTAAAGTAAAAAAAAAAGACATAGGAACAACTTGGGCAGACAATTTGAAGGTCAATAACAACAATAACTCTGGCGAGAATGCACATGTGTGTTCATGTTATTAGCCATTATATGAAGTATAACAGTTTACAATTATGTAATACTTTGCATACTTTCTAGCACAGAAACCTTCCGTGAACAGTTTGACGAGGAAATATTAAGGTGAGGAAACAGAAAGTTCCCTACACTCCCGAAGACTCCACAAGCCACGCAGAATTATCTGACCCAAGGGGTAAGTACTAAGCTCACTGCTGTTCCCAGAGATTAGTTTTATCTGCTTATAACCTTACATACGTGGAAACATACAGCATGTATTTTTTGTCTGACTTCCTTAACTCAATGTCGTATTTCTGAGATTGAACCATACTATTGTGCTACTGCTAGTTATTTCGTTGAATTGCTGTACAATATTCCACTGCATGTATACAACACCATTCTATGAATGGGCATTTGACTTATTTCCAGCTCTTGGCTATTGTGGATAAAGCTACTATGACAATTTAAAAAATTTTAATGTCCCCAAGGATGTATTTCTACTGACACTAGCAAATCATTTTGAATACGGTTAAATAAATGGAAAGACGCATTTGCCTTGCCTTTCCTATACAAGCTGTAACACTAGATAACCACATAGTAGAAGGGATGTTTCTTTTCATATGAATATTCTAGTTTATTAAGAAAGTAGAATGATAGACTAGAAAATATATGTAATAGCAACTTTGAGAAGTTCTTTTAAAAAAAAGTGCATTAAAATATGAAGTTGCCAGTTGGATGTTTATTATCTTCTTATAATACACTGTCGTGGTTCACACACATACACATAACATAAATTTCAGGATTTTAAGACTGATATCCACGGCTCTATAAATCTAGATTATCACAGATAACATAATTCAGGTACCGACAAGAGAGACTGGCAGCTTCTTAAATCTACTTAAGGAAATTTACCCAGCAGTCTTGGCAGCAGAACTCCTGGTCCCCCATTAGATCCTCCCGAGATAAATGGTACAGCGTATTACGAGGGGAGTCACACAGTGCCATTTGTATTATGGGTAATTGAGAGATTAGTTCTGTGCTGGGAAGTGATGGAGGGTAATGAATCACACATTATCTTCCTTTCTCCTGGGGAAATGAGCAAGAAAATTTAACAGATGGGGCTCCAGGGTGGTAAGCAAGATCTAGACCGCAAGGAGGGCATCAATGTGCGTTCTCAAGTTACAGAAAGACGGATGCTCTTTACGCAGTAAGCATGGTATCCAATGGATTCCACAATAGCGTTAACTCCATAATTACCCGACGACATTCTTGACAACGGGAAATGTAAATACAGATTCACGTATTTGTAAATTGTATCGGTACAGGCCGAGAACAGCCCCAGGTACAGACTGAACAAAAGTGAAAAGAGACGGTCCCTGCCCTCAAGTCCAGAGGAGGAGAAACGGCCCTATAGCAGTTACAAGCCAGGTAGTGAGCAGTGTGCTTTCAGGCAAGGATGTGTGTAGGCAAGGATGCTGTGAGGGCACAGATACAAAAGAGAGGTACATTATTTAAAATCTCTTTGTAAATTCCATTTTTATACAGATTTGCTGTATAATGACCAAACATGAAGTCCCATAAAGAGCATTTCGATGCCTTCCATTGCTCTTAACTATGTTTGGTGGGGTTTTGTGAATAGCAACATGTGCAAAGGCTCTGATTTTTCTTTCTGACAAACGTGCTTTATTTTTAAGTACCAGGAAACATGTAAACTTAGTCCAAAATTAATTAAATATACATGACCACGGTCACATGGGGAACTGGGTGAGGGCAGCAGTGACAGAAAAACTCTAGCTGCATCCTTTTAAGCCTGCTTTGTGTCCATAACATCGTGGCCTCTGCTCATGCACCTGCTCACGATGCATTGTTATAATTGTATCTATTTATGGGGCGCCTGCGTGGCTCAGTCGGTTGAGCGTCCGACTTTGGCTCAGGTCATGATTTTGCGGTCTGTGGGTTCGAGCCCCGCATCGGACTCTGTGCTGACAGCTCAGATCTTGGAGCCTGCTTCGGATTCTGTGTCTCCTTCTCTCTCTGCCCCTCCCTCACTTGTGCTCTGTCTCCCTCTGTCTCTCAAAAATAAATAAATGTAAAAAAAATTTTAAACAATAATTGTATTTATTTATGTATTGTATGAGTGTCTAATGAGCTTCTGTTGTGACCTTAAAGGTAGTTAAGAACAAGTCGCAAACTTTGTGCACATGCTCAGCTCTTGGAAGCCACCTTGGCTCTTGGAAGTGGCTCTGAAGGTGTGGCCAGAGGGCGCGAGGTGGGGGCAGGGGGTTAACGTGGCCGGCACCTGCTTTATCCCTCATCCCTCAGGTCTAACTGCCTAACCATTACCGAGGCTGGGCTATTCACCAAATTCTCAATGCCCAGAATTTGCATTTTCTGTTTTTCATAAACATGTTCTGGCATCATCATGGATTCTGCCACGGTTACCAAATTCTGTAAGCTAGGAGAATGTGTACACTTTTATTATGTTTTACTTAATAGATCAGTGGTGTATTGCAAGTGAAAAATCCCCAAAGTAATATACTGTTTTAAAAACGTATATCAAAGTTCTAGTCTAGCAGTTTTAAAGATCATCTGGCTTAACTCCATCTAACAGATGAAGGAAGTGAGGTTTGGAGAGTATTCAAAATATGCTTAAAGGCACATCTTTTATTAGGTGGTAATTATACAGAACTAGAATATAGATTTAAGCACTATTCTACTAGATATGTTTTTAAATTGGTTACTTGCAATTATAAGATTAAGAGAAAAGAAGATTAAATGTAATCTGAAATACAACAAAATAAGGTAAGGTAAACAATGACATCTGAAGTCTGAAGGAAAAAGTATGATTTTAAAATTTGGTTCCTTGAAAACCAACTGAATTGTGATTTAAATAAAAAGAAATTGGGATAGCATTTGAGTAATACTGTTTCCTTTGAATGATTTCTTCTCACACTTTCACTTTATTGAATTTCCTGGTAGTACTTATTGAACTAAAATTCAAAAGGTAGAAAGAAATACGCTGGTCACCAGCATATTTTCAGTTTACAGCTAAGAATTGTTGAGCTTAACTGCGATACAGATGTTAATGATAAAAAGAGCAGGGCTCTGATGGTTTGGGATGCTTACTATTATGGTTCTGGGTGTTTTGTTTTGTTTGGTGATTTGGAATGAAAGTTAGCTATGAGGTACATCTATTTTCCCTGTGAGTTTCCAAGAGAAAAAAAATTCTTGGAATGACTGCATTAACATAATTCTGTCTAGTCCGCATTTCAGTCCAATGCTACAGCTTTTCTACATTTTCCGCCCAAAATTCACTAACTTTCTGCATTGTTTTCGCTGCCTACAATATTAGTTTACTATATCCTGAATGCTATTTTTATTAGCCCTGAACAATTTGCTAATAATGTGGCATAATACAATTAATTCACTTATTTTTTATTTGTTTTACAACTTACAATATAATTTGTAGGAAATGTCAGTGAAATGCAGACAGAGTTTGAATGATATTAAGGTATTTATGAAGCAAGAAAAAATATTATAATCATTTATCTCAACTTGTAGAGCATCTCCTCCTAGCTCCTGAAAAAAATGGCATTTTTTCCTGTCATACATGGGAAATGAATTTGAATTGCATTGCATTTTGCCTGCATCACATATATAACAAATTGAAGTTAACTGGCATCCGCCTAGTGATCAATACAGCCCCATCCCTTGATCTCACATTTTAGTAATCAAAAATAATGTACATAGAGGCACCTGGGTGACTCAGTCGGTTAAGCTTCTGACTCTTGGTTTCCGCTCAGGTCATGGTCTCACGGTTCGTGAGTTCAAGCCCTGCTTAGAGCTCAGCGCTGCCAGTGCAAAGCCTGCTTGGGATTCTCTCTCTCTCTCCTCTCTCTGAGCCTCCCTCTTTTGCATGCATGCTCTCTCTTTCTCTCTCAAAAATAAATAAACTAAAAAACATTTTAAAAATAATTTACATAAAAGAATATTGTAATAACATTAAACTTGAATCTTTTTCAACTCACTTTTTGCATGAGGTAAGTCATTCAGAATCTCTAATGGTTAAATTTTTATTAATCAATCTTTTAAATTTTTTAATGTTTTTAAATTTATTTTTGAGACAGAGAGAGACAGAGCATGAGCAGGGGAGAGGCACAGAGAGAGGGAGACACAGAATCTGAAGCAGGCTCCAGGCTCTGAGCTGTCAGCACAGAGCCTGACACGGGGCTCAAACTCACAGATCGTGAGATCATGACCTGAGCCGAAGTCGGACACCGAACCGACTGAGCCACCTAGGAGCCCCAATCAATCATTTAAGAAACACTGCACAATCAGTGAATTCAAAGTAATCAAATTATCGAAATACTATAGTTAAAACCACTACCACAAGGGATGCAAAATAATCTAACACATGACCTGTCTCTTAAGGTAATAACCATGCAGTAGACAATAAAATTCACCAGTACCTACAATACAAGATAAATGAAAAGTACTCAATAGAAGTAATTATAAGCATTTTTATTAAAGAAGTGACATTTGAATTTGTCTAGATTTTGACACAGAATAATGGGGCAGATGACATGGATCATTCCAGAATGAGAAAATAGCGTAAGGCAAAGCATGATTTAGACGCTATAAGGCACTTTTGGGAAACAGCAAAGTGTTCCAAACTCCTTCAGGTGCTTTGGACATCATGTTCACCCCTGTTGTGCTTTCTTCAAATGGACGCTCCTTTGTCGCGTCATATGAGCTATGCCTAACAAGGCACTCAACACCTTCCACTGAAAATCACCTCTTCCTGACACTCCAGTAACCTTGATACCCATTTTTTAAATCTTCCCTTTACATCATCTTCTAAAACTAAGGGTGATCAAGTTATATAGATTTTATTGCCCAATTACCCTTGCATTGATTCTCTCTTTTGCATAACAATTACATCACCTTAAACTTAGCTATGGTGTAATAAATATGACTGATTTACATTATAGTTGTCAAATCATTGAACTAATGAGAATACAAGATAAAAATCAGCTATTCAGACTAATCACTAAGAAAGCAGGTTTAGGCTGCTGGCCAAGATAGGGTACACCCTCTTGTATGAAACAATGAAAAATAAAAATATGAAACAATGGTTTTCAAAATAATGGAGATCAAGTAATAAAGCCAGTGATCCGTAGTAATGGGAAAAAAATGAAGTGACCCCCCCTATGATTGCTCCAGGTGACTACCTAAGAGAGTTTCCAGGCCACAGGACAGAAATATGTAGATGAAGAAATTACTCAAGGCCACGAAAAAAGCACATAAAAGGATTAGGTTAAATAGTACTCCATCCTCCCACTGGCCAAGAAGAGTGCGTCTCTCCTCATCCAGACCACATGAATATTGGGTAAATTATTTGGAAGGGCCATGACTCAACAATGAGGTATAATTAGTCCTAGCCTGAACTGTGTTCTAGTCCAGCCTAAACAAACCTAGTCCAACCTAGGAAACCTTACAGCAAAATCCAAAAGGATCAAACTCCTTCTAAATAATTACGTGCCAAAATAGAGCTTAGTAATATTTATGGGAATATTAGAACACACCTAACACATAGTAAAGTACAATTCATGTCTAAATTCAATAAAAAATGGCTAGACATGCAAAGAAGTGGGACAATTCAACCCATTACAAGGAGATAAGAAATTGATCAAAACTGACTTAGAACTTAAACAGATGTAAGAATTAACACAAGCACTTTAGCACAAAAATTATAACAAGATTCCATATCTTCAAAGTGGTAAGTAGAGATATAGGAGATAGAAAATAGGTTCCAAATCAGATATGATAGATGGCAGATATGTGCAGTCCTATGAAGGGTTTTAATGTATTCAAATTGAACTGATTAAATTTCACTGGATCAATGCAAATTAAACAAAAAAACAGACTTAGAAATTAATGTAAGGACAAACATAAATGAAATACACTAAAAAAGAAATAATAATTTAGAATATTTTTATCTTTCCCTGGGTCCTACTACATTTTGCATGGTTACTTGCACACACATAAAAAGTTGCATTTGTTGTCCATTTTTAAAATTTCTAGTTACGTACTTAAGTGGAGAGAAAAGGTCTTTATAAGCAATGCATTGAGTTACTACATTGCTTTACATAAGACAGGGATCTTCTTACTAGGACATTTAGCCCATTCACATTTAATATTATACACTACATTATTTGGTTACAATTCACAGTGAGCTTTTGGTTTAGCCTTTGTTGTTGTTATTGTTTCTTTCCTGCTTCTTTTTTGGGTTATTCAAGTGTTTCTTTTCTCTTTGCCTTAAACTCTTTTTCTTTTACCTTTCCTCTCCTCTCCTCTCCTCTCCTCTCCTCTCCTCTCCTCTCCTCTCCTCTCCTCTCCTCCCCTCCCCTCCCCTCCCCTCCCCTCCCCTCCCCTCCCCTCTCCTCCTCTCTTCTCTTCCTTTCTTTTCTTTTTTTAAATATTTATTTTGAGAGAGAGCGGGAAGGGGCAAAGAGAGAGGGAGACAGAATCTGAAGCAGGCACCAGGCTTTGAGCTGTCAGCACAGAGCCCGCCGTAGGGCTCGAATTCACTAACAGGGAGAAATGATGACCTGAGCTGAAGTCAGATACTTAACTGAGCCACCCAGGCGCCCCTTTTTCTTTTCTTTTACTGTTAATTGGATTTTTCCTTTCTACTGGTTTTTCAATTTATACTTTATTTTAATTTTTTATTTCTGCTAATATATTTACATGCAAGCGGCCCCTGTCTCCCTGACAGACTGACCGTGGTCTACATTATGTTTACTGGTTTCATGACATCTTAGTTACATATTATTTCAATACAATCTAAATTATATCACTATTGTTGCAGTCAAACATTTTACATTTACTCACAAATTTCTCTATATCCCTACACATAATTCAGTCTTGTACCTCAGTCCTTTATTTTAATGTTCAATGTTTCTATATATCATATAATCAGTCTTTAAAAAATTCTGTAATGAAACTGTGTAAGAGGTGAACACCCTCAAGTATACTGTCTGAAAAAAAATTTTAACATGTCCTTATTTTTTGAATAGTAATTCAGATAAGTATAAAATTATATGCTGGTAACTATTTTCTCTCAGATACTTACAGTTACTATGTCAATGAGTTCTGGCTTCCAGTTTGGCTACTGGGGGGGGGGGGTTGTTTGTTGGTTTATGTAATTTGTTTTTCCTCTCTGTGTGTTTTTCAGATAACCTTTTTGTTTCTGATGCTTTGTAATTTCACTCCAACATGTATTGATGTGGATTTGTGTCTAAGCATCCTGCTTGGGAGTTTTACCCTGTCTTTAATCAATTCTGTAAGATTATTTGCCCTTGTCTCCTATCATCTGAATTTGTAAAAACATGAAATAACCTCAATCTTTATAACTTTGTGTATCTCTTCGTCCCTTAATTAACTTGCCCTCAGACAATGTGGAATGACTTACTTACATGACAGGTAAATTTAGGAAGGCTGCCTGGCCATGACATGATCATTATTGACTTTGTTCTTTTGGGAAGTTTCTTACTATTTTTTTAATCTGCAAGTTTTACTTCACAATATTACACAGTAAGACACTGACTGTTGATGTGTCAGTATTTCTGAACAATTCTAAAGTTTCATTCGTAAGTTAATTTGTTTCTCACACTAAGTTACATTATTCAAAATATTCTCTATCAATAATAAATTGATATTTTACTTACATAATTATATTGTAAAATTTTTCAGGGCCAGATTGAAAAGAATACTGTCATTTATTGGGGAGTCCCTTAAAATTCTAACTATATCCATACCTTCAAATAAATATCTTCTCTCTTTTCACTGTATTTTCTCCTTTGGAATCCTTACATGATATGTGATGGGTGTATTTTTCCATAATTATCTCTCTTAAGCCTCTGTCACATTTTCCATCTTGAATCATAGTATAATTTGTTCAGTTTTATACTCCAACTTTCTAATTACCTCTTATATTGTAACAGCTATATTTTATGTTATTTACCACACATATTGAGGTCTTAATTACAATGGTTATATTATATTTTTCACTTTTTGGATTTACTTATCTCAAGTCTAAGTCTTACTGGTATATTATTTGACAGTAACTTGTATTTTTTAATCCCTCTTATTTAATCACTTATACATACTGATCTTAGATTCTGTATCTGAAAATCTTACTATGTGAATACCTTAGATTTACATTATGTTGCTTGCTGTATTTTCTGACATTCACTACGCTGATATTGGAAGCTTCCTTGTGTGTTTTGCAATTTGGATTGTGAACTTATGTGTTGGTGGTTGTATCCATAGAAATCTTGTGTGTCCTCAGTCAAAGATGGATCCTTCTGGCAGTATTTTCAGTGTGCAAATGATTTTAAATGTTCATTTTGCTGACTGCTTATTCTTAGATCACATAGAATTTATAAATTTGAATCCCAAAGCCATGTAATGGCAGATGTATAGCTGTGAATATTAGAGAGACTATTTTCACTCAGAGACCAAGTGAAATAAACAAATTGGCTCGATGTCTTCTTTTAGTGTATATATTTTTCAAGGGTTGAGGATTCCCTTATAAAAGCCTTAATTAATACATAATTATAAATGTTTAAACTCCTAAAATTTGAAAACGGACTGATACTGTTAATTTCTGGTAAGCTAATTATATTTGATTATATTTGTTTTAAAAGCCCTTCTATTTCACATAAAGCTAGAGAAAAATTACAGAGAAGAAATCCTATATCACCTGTTTTTTCATTGCAAAATAACCAAGGTAAGAGTATGGGGAGTCGAGAAAAGGTAAAGATAAAACATATTTTGCTATTTAGACGTTTGGTGAGATGTATGTGTTTGTTTATTAACCTATTTTCTGTATTTTTGTATATACTTAAATTTTTCCACAATCATAATATTTTTTTAATCCAAAGCCTTGGTTGGCTAGTGGAACACCCTTTCTGTCCACATTTTCTTCTCTCCTTGAACAGTACAAGTGCTGGCTTTACTTACAGTTCTAATTTCTAATTTTATGATGGTACTCACCTTACATCTTTTTGAAATCTGGTATAGACTTAAAATCATGTTATATTTTATCTGCAAGGTTTAGACATTTTATATCAAACCTTTATATTTTTCAAATTATTAAATTTGCCTTACTTAGAAATAAAAAGGGAGAATTTAATTGGGATTATTAGAGAATAAGCTATCTCTGGGTTAGGATACCTATTTCTAATATTTTAAGGTGATAACTAAACATTCACCTTTTTGGAAACAGGTCTAGGGAGGATTTGAACAGAAAATGTGGGTACGGACTGAAAAGTGTTGGTATAAGTTTTACAATATTAAATCATACATTATATTCTTTTTTTTTTTTAACGTTTATTTATTTTTGGGACAGAGACAGAGCATGAACGGAGGAGGGGCAGAGAGAGAGAGGGAGACACAGAATTGGAAACAGGCTCCAGGCTCTGAGCCATCAGCCCAGAGCCCGACGCGGGGCTCGAACTCCCGGACCGCGAGATCGTGACCTGGCTGAAGTCGGACGCTTAACCGACTGCGCCACCCAGGCGCCCCCATACATTATATTCTTACTAATAACTGGATTTATTACTTAATCAAACTTTCACTCTTTGAAGATGCAAACATCAAAGACCATAGTGAAACCTAGGGTAGGTGAGTAACTTATCCATTGCACACAGCTAGATTACTGTCTATTTTAAAGAAAGAAAAAGATACTCTCCATATAGTCATAAAATACACTTCCAAATCATATGTGCATAACTCATTTACTGTGATTAAGGAGATGTATTCTTCTAGTGTTCTCCATTTACGTGGGTAATTAAGACTCCATGGTGATCCCAGGAGATCAGATAATGCATAGATGTCAAATAATTGAACTAGATGCATCAAGTACAAAGACCAGTGTTTGGTTACCTTGACAACTTACTGAATACTTCACGCTACTCTAGGTTAGTCAAAACTATACAAAATGTATTTTCATGCATTTCTATAGAATATTTTTGAGAATAATCTTAAGTTATACATTTTTCTAACTCTTTTCTATTTTTTAAAATGTATTATTTATAGGGTTTCATGTGTGTGTGCATGTGTGTAGTGTGTGTGTGTGTGTGTGTGTGTGTGTGTGTGTGGAGAGAGAGAGGAAGAGAAAGAGAGAGAAACTGAGAGAAATAATTGACCCAGTTGTAGGTGAAAATAGGTGAAAATAGTTGTAGGTGAAAATTGACCCAGTTGAAGGTGAAGAGATATATATATATCTATCTATCCATGGAAGTTGAAATTTTAGAAATACATTATATTAAATATAATATATATTAAATATATATATTAAAAAGATACATTTTAATACTAAGACATTTATGTATAAAATGTTATTTGTAACTCTAGACACACAACCTACTTACAGTGTAACTATGGTAAGTCCTCATGCTAATAAAAGATTAATTTTGCTTTCAGTCAAATGTCACATATAAATACAAACCACACCAAAACATGATTATAAAAGCACTTTGCATCTGCATTTACAATGTGCCATTAGAGGTTAATCAGCACACATATTGATAATTACAATGGAGCATAACCTTTACTAAAGTACCTCCTCAGGGGTCCTTCAGTCCTTTGTATAAATGCTGAAACAGGAAATTGCATACCAGGCCAGCTATAGCCAGACCTCTCTGCCATGTTAGATGAGTTGGGGGTGGGGTGGTGGGGAGAATACAGAAATAGAACACACCCTTAGTCATTAAGTTACAAAATCAAAGAAATACATTTCCAAAAACAAAAGTTAGAAGCAGTAATTTTGAGTTCACATAAAAATTCAATATATTTTCTTAAAAAGCATGCTTTGGTGAAATAAACAAGGAATCTGAAGTTAGGACATACTTTTGGCTCTTGCCTTAAGTAGCTGTGACATCTAAAAATAAAACTTTCTGGATTTTTGTTTAAAGACCGCAGCAACTGAGAATTGACATATATTCGGAGACCCTTGTTAGCTACGACAATCTGTGATTCAATTATGTATATATATATGAACTATGCAACACATACACACATATTCTCTATACACGAATAAACATATTTTTATAGTCATATACATACCTTTATCTAGGTATACAAATTACTTGACCAGTATAATTTTGTACACTCAATGTCACACAGTACTTAAATACAACTGCCATTTTTCTTTAAGACTCTGGAATTCTACTCAGAAAATTGCTTTTAGAACGCATTCCTGCAACTCTCCTTGGCCATGTCAAATCTGTATCCTTTGAAACTGAAATTTTATGTATTCCATCATATTCACAAAATCAATTTTATTTAATAAAACTAGAGAATAAGCTGGGTAACAAGTTCAAAAAACAAAACAGAACAGATATCTTGAGGAATTATGGTATCAATGTGATAAGTAAACTCATTTCCGAGGTGATCTATTTGAAGGCCAACATTCATTTGGAACTGCAAGTTTAGGTGTACCTTTTAGTTAATGCATCTGCCAGTGGATGTGCACATAAGGAAAATAAAGTTTAATTAATATGCATTAAGTAAAATGGGCGTTTGCTTATTTTTGCAAATGAAGAAACTGAGTTTTCACTTTTAATAGGACAGAAGTTACCAAAAATTATGTTTCCCAATGAATTCTATCAGCTTAATATTTCTTGGTTACTGGCCAACCGAGTTTGTGGGTAGGGAATTTATGCAAGGTATTGAAATGAAAAATGTAATGCCCCTGATTTCCAATCCGAGAGACCACCAAGAAGCCGATACCGATGCAAACACACGAGGGTTTATTTGCAAGCTCAAGCTTGGGCCCAAGTACACCCGACACAGTGACACAGTGGAGCAGGGACTTGGACCCCTAGGTTAAGAGGCGTAGCAGTTTTATAGGGGCCGGTGGCCAATGAGATTGTAACACACACAGAAAGTTGCATAGTCATGTCAGTCCGCACTCAGGTGGCCAATTGAATTACAATTTACCCTATACTAACTGTCTGAACTAGCCTATCACTCTGGTCAGAATTGGCATGCAAGTTTGGCAGGCAAAAGGCAGGGTTTACATTCTTTGGCCGTTAGGGGTTCCGCATTCCTATGTGAGTCGGTTTCCAGTAATGGTGTGCTTAGCGGCTTGACTAGGGTGGGGGACTGTCTTAAGCAATAAGTAGGTCATGTGGGGGTTATACATGAGATGGTGGGTATAGCACAAAATGGAGTTAGTCTTGGTCTGCTTGTCCAGGGGTAGGGGATTTTTGTTAAATTCCTTGGGTCCCACAAAAAACATTTTATTTACTGTCACCCTAAGTATTAAAATGTTTTTCTTCTAAGGAGTTAGGATATTTTGGAAGAGAAGTGATTCGAGTTAACTGAGGTAGACATTTGCCTTACATCTCTACTTCCTGTTTCAGGTGTTTGTGTCAGCCATCTTTGAAAAAGTGGCACATTGAAGCCAACAGCTGAGACAACTCAGACACCTGTCACTTTTGTAGGTTCTCAAATCTTGTCACCTAAGACAGGTATAATCAATCTGTCCTCGATGAATGAAATAGGTTGCATGTCAAATTTCCCACTCATCCTACTGAAATTCTAATGCAGTGCAGTATGATCAGCTTCTTTGCCCAGCGGTAGTTTTGCATCAAATAAGGTAGGGGAAAAATATCAAAAGCACTAGACTCATGTTTTGGAAATAATCATACTTTTTTCCTTTAAAAGATTAAAAGGCAGAGCCTATTTAATATTAAAAGTTAAAAAAAAAACAGAGACAAGAGTAAATACACAGTTGACTTCTAATCATGAAATTTTGCTTTGGGAAATGATAGACCGGTTTTAAAAGAAATTTAAGCCCAGATGCCCTTTAAAATATATAACAATAGCTAAAAGCATGTGGTTCATCTCTTGAACTTTAAGCTTGATTAAACTCAGCAAAGGGCCATTAACACAAGCTTTAGAAAATATTTTTTATTGGTTCTTTCCAGATGACTATAAATGCCAAGAATTCATGAAGATATATTTGCTTTCTTTTGCAAAAGTTGTTTCAAGTCATTTTTGGTGTGCAGATCAAAACTATAGCTTCCTAATTATAATAACAAAACCTGGTTTATGAATAGAAGCATCCTTTAGGAAAAAATACCACTATGACTGTAATTCTGTAGCTCTGGAATACATTTCCTAAGAAAATGAGAACAAGAAATTAGCAAGAACAAAAAGATCTAAATAGTGCTTATAACTTTAATAGTCAATTGCTGAAAGATATCTAATATCTACAGACAGTTATGAAGTGATAGCAACTTTTATTTTTTTAGGTATTTAATATGCATGAATGAGTAGGTATAAATATGTGAGAGACTGAAGAGAAATGAAGTTAACACTAGTGTATTCTATCCAGCTTGTAATACAGAACTTGGAACAATGCAAATCTTAAAGACAATAGAAGGAAGATAGAGGTAGTGCCAATACAACTTTTGGATCTTCTTCAATTCTCCCTAAAACACACAAAGTGACTGATGTACACACATTAATAATAACATTAATATTTTAACATATCAATAGACGAATAACATCTACAACAATGACAACACAAAAAGAGAGGAGGTAGCCTCATGCACCCCAAACTGTGTTTGGTAGTGGAGAAAGAACCTGGGAACAGTTATCACCTGTCCTCGCAGTATTATCTGTGTGGAGGGAAGCAGAGAGAAATAAACAAACCTCTGGCGGATGTGAAAGAACAGAAAAAAGAAAAACTCACACTAACAGGACCTCCCTAGAGAGCAGTGCAGACTCCTTTGAGGAAAACAGCCAAACCTTGGAGGAGTTTTTGTTCTCTACAATTAACAGGTGAGTAGAAGGAAGGCTCTGATAAGGTCTGTAGGAGCTGGGACAGTAAATCCTTCCAGCACTTCAAACTGCCCAGCCGAAGCTCCCTTCTAGGACAAAGCACTGAAGTGAGGAGAAATCTCTGAGGATATATTCCTCACCGAAAGCACAGATGACATAGGGGCAAAGCAAAGGGTGGATACAGCAAAGTGGGAGGAAAAGGCAGACCCGGACAGCTCAGAAAGCATGAAATTGTTCTTGAAAAACTCATATGGCAGTGGAAGAAGTGCTAAAGCCACAAACTTAGAAGAGCCAAAGTCATGTAATCTCCTCTCTAAACATTCAGGGGGAAAAAATGAATGCCTTCTAAAAAATGAGGAGTAGGAAACAAATCAAAGTTGAATTACATACAGAGCCACTATAAGAAAAAAAAAATAAGGAAGAGAATAATGTTTTTACAAACAATAAGACATGCTTACAAGTAGAAAAAAGTATTACCTAATTCTTCAAAATGAACCAAAATAACATGACTGAAGAAAACAAAATGAAATAAATCATCATGAGGAACACTGAGAAACTACATGATAAATCAGGAAAGAATTAAAACTGAAATACATTTTGTAGAAGTAAAATTAAGTAAGAAAAAAGAAGTAAACCAATCAGAAAATGCCTTAAGAAATAAAAGTTGGAAACCTTTTTATTTTTTAATAAAAAAAGACATGGGGAAAGACAAAAGAAAAAACAATACAATGCAGAGCTAACACCAAGAGCTAAAACAAAAACAAAAACAAACAAACAAAAAAAAAAAAAACAGAACAGCTCCAGAACAGTTAAAAAAGTGCTCAATCTTAGTTTTTTATGTAAATGAAGAAAAATTACGTACCTCATACAACATAGGGCAGTATCTACCAAAACCGGCCATATCCATACTCTAAGACCCAGTAATCCCATTTGTAGGAATATGTACAATGCTTACATATGTTCACTGAAAGACAGGTACCTTCATAGTCATAATAGAACTATTCATAATTGCTAAGAACTTAAAAGGGCCCAAACTTCATTTAGCTGTACAATAAATAACAAATCATGACATGTTAATTCAATGGACTAGAATATATAAAAGAGATTTAATGAACAAAAAGCAACATGGGTAAGATTGAGTGAATTAGGCCAGACACAAAAAAGTACACACTGTCGTTATCCTTTACATAAAATTTAAATGCACGGATGATATTAAAAGTTAAGACGGCAGTTACCTTTCATGATGTTAGCAATTAATGAAGATATGTGGGTCTAGTGGGGTTTTGATAACTTTCCATTTCTTATCTAACTACTGCTCACATGAGTATGTTCAATTCATTTAACTGTAATCTTTATTATATGAATTTTAATGTATGTTCCATTTCAACCAAAATTTCTTCAAAAAAGTAAAATAAAGGAAATGCTGAAAATATTAAAAAGTAACCTATTGAAGGAAAACAAAAGATCTAATACAAATAAGGTAAAACTCTACATAGAATAAAAGCAAAGCAAAAGTATATATATATATATATATATATATATATATATATGTGTGTGTGTGTGTGTGTGTATATATGTATATATTTCAGTCTTTTGTGGATTTCATTCATTCTATGTGCATATATATAAACACACATACACATAAAGTGTATATATGTATACACACATATATAAAGTATATATATATATATATAAACCTTTATAAAGTATATATAAACACACATATAAAGCATATATATATATATTTACATATATAAAGCATATATATGTACATGTATAAAGTATATATATGTACTGATATAAAGTGTATATGCTTTCCTCTAATTAAGAAAATAAATATTTGAAATTTAAATAGTCTGAAATCTCAGAAAATTACATCTAAATAGCTAACATCAAGACAGAGTCTAGAAAAATACTAGACTTTAACGTAGTTTAGAGATTTTTAAGAATCATTTCATCACCTAAGAAAAAATTGAACTCGTTAAGTATAAAGGAAAGAAGATAATATTGTCTTCAGATTTCTCAGTCACCACGCTTTCTGCTAGAAGAAAGTGAAGTAACATATTTAAGATTCTTAGGAAAGAAAATATGAGCTGAGGACATGATATTGAACCAAATTGACTTTAATATTTTTTAATGTTTATTTTTGAAGAAGAGAGACAGACAGACAGACAGAGTGTGAGCTGGGGAGGGGCAGAGAGAGAGGGAAACACAGAATCCGAAGCCGGCTCTGGGCTCAGGGCTCTGAGCTGTCAGCACAGAGCCCCATGCCGGGCTCCAACTCACTGACCATAAGATCACGATCTGAGCCAAAGTCGGACGCTTAACCAACCGAGCCACCCAGGCGCCCCTGAACCAAATTGACTTTAACATAAAAGAGTCATAACCCTAAAAGCCCAGTGAAGTGTTCCCATTAGCACTTCTTGATGACTCTCTTAGGGAAAAAGTTTCAGATAAACACCGTGGCAGGAGAGACATTGACAAGAGGAATAAGGGTGAACACAATTATATCTGCCGGTGGATTACGATTAAATGATGGGACAGAATATAGCGTGTCATAATTATTTTTCAGAAAACAAAGATATAGGTCAAATATCAAAACCAAGAGTGCGAGGAGGGAAAGCAACTGAAAAACAGAATTGGCTGTATCTTTATCTGGTAAATATTTAAAGAATGAAAGGGTATTACTTCAGACTGGATGATGAGGGAGAAGGCTGGGGTTGGGAGAGGTTACAACATGTTCAAAGAATGCTCTTTGGAGAGAAAAATAATAAAACCAGACCAGAGGGTACTAAGGAAATCGCATAAATGCATTGATATTAATATAAGAGTAACCATTAGAAGAAAAAATTTTTTTAAATGCAAAAATAAGACTTAAAATGGAAAAGAAAGAAAATGAAATACCAGGATTTACATAATACCAGAGTCTATTTATGTAAGAGACGTGAATATGCATAAACCACAACACCACACTGAGCAGACTAAATATATCCGGAAGGTAAATGGACTCAAACAACTTAATTTTTTTTTTCAAACTTCCAGTCGACAAAGCAAAACCCGACTCCATCTGTACTGAAAAGATACAAAGACAAAGACAGGAAGGTTGAAATATAAGCATAGGCAAAGATGCCAGGCAAATACAAATATAAAGGGAACGTGAGTCACACACTTGGTACCTGACAAGATATTTTTCAGAGTAAAAAAAAAAACATTCAAAAAATAAGGAGTATCCTTACCCTGCTAAGGCTATAATTCACAATGCTAGACAGAGATAAGGTAGAGGGAAATGTGTGTGTGTATGAGAGAAAAGCAGGGGGAGACATGGGAGAGGAACAGGGGAGCACAGAGATGAGAATAAACAGACATAAAGTAAGTGGGATGAAATGTTAACTCTACGGAATAATCTAATTCAAAGGTACAAACAATTTTTGTTCCATTTTTTCCATTTCCTTTAGTAATTTTGAAATTATTTCAGTTTCATCTGAGAAAACCCCCTATGCTTCCAAGAGGGGGAGAAAATACGGTACCATTTGGAAATATGCCAGAGCATTCTGTATTTCTGTCCTTAACCATCTCTGCCTTGAGGAGAAATATTTAATCAGAGCTTAACCTGCTGGGCTTTGATCACAGCTTAACTTATCTGGAAGAAGGGAGATATCAGCTTTACCTCCTTTGGCCTTTCTGTTCTATCCAAAGTTGGGCGGGGGGAGGGGTGGCTGAGATACATGTGGGAATCACATCCAGAAGCAAAGATTTAATTAAAAGACTGAGATCGAATCATGCTACTGTAGAACCTCTTCCCACCTGATGTATCACTGATGACCTATTTAGAGTTGTTCCTTTTTTCTGGCACGTCATGTCTGGCTAGCAATTAAAAATTAAAAGATACACAAAAGGAAACACAGAACACCGCTTGAAGAGAGAGAGCATGTATCAGAACCAAACTCCACTATGGCAGGGGTGTTAGAGTCATCAGACTGGAAATTTAAAACAACTTTGATAAATTTGCAGAGGGCTCTAATGGACAAAGTAGACAACATATAAAGAACAGATGGGCCTGTAAAGAAAAGAAATGAAAATCCTAGGGAAAAAACAAAACAAAACAAAAAGAAACA
Organism: Felis catus; assembly: GCF_018350175.1. Lineage (NCBI taxonomy): Eukaryota > Metazoa > Chordata > Mammalia > Carnivora > Felidae > Felis > Felis catus. The sequence continues at coordinate 3,367,831 of NC_058385.1, read as the reverse complement.
CTAGAGATAAAAAATACTATAAGAGAAATGAAGAATGTCTTTGATGGCTTATTAGTAGATAGGACACAGCTAAGGAAAGAATCTCTAACCTTGAGGATATCTCAACAGAAAACCTCCAAAAATGAAAAGCAAAGAAAAAAAAGATTGGGAAAAAAAATCCAGAAAAGAATGTCAAAAAACTTTCATACAACTACACAAGGCATAATATATGCATAATGGAAGTACAGAAGACGAAAGAAATGAACAGAAGAACTATTGGAAACAATAGTTAGTTAGAATTTTCCCAAATTAAGGTCAAACATCAAACCACAGATCCAGGAAGCTCAGAAAACACCACACAGGATGAGTGCCCTCATATCCTTCTTAAAAGAAAACTAAACAAAACAAAAACAAAAACAAAAACAAAGCAAAACTATGTGTGGGCCTGTGACATTCAAACTGCAAAAAAATCAAAGATAAAGACAAACTGCAAGAAACTAGAGGGAAAACAATTTACCTATAGAGGAGCAGAGATTAGAATAACACCTGAATTCTCTCCAGAAATCATGTAAAGAAGAGAGTGAAGTGAAATATTTAGTGTCGAGAGAAAATAAAGTAGTAGAGAGAATTCTTGCCCTGTTAAAATATTTTATTCCTACCCACGCTTATGTGTAAGTGAAATGAATGACAGAAACAATACAAGAGATGAGAGGGACAAATTAGGACGATGTTATTATAAGGTGCTTGTACTTCCTGAGAAGCAGTATCGTGTTATTTGTACCTGGATGTGGATTTCTGGTAATGTATATCGCAACTCTAGGTCAAGCACTAAAAAAAAGTTTTAAAGAAGTTAAAATAAAAGTATGCATGATCCAAAGAAAGGAACCTGGAATCATATCAAATGTTCAATTAATACCACAAATACTACGAAAGGTAGAAAAAAGTAGAGGACAAAAATTGGAACAAAAACCAGTGGCAATGGCAACAGATAAACCAAAGTAACAAACGTGGTAGACATTACTCCAACTTTATTGATCATCATTTTGAATGTCAATGCCTAAATGCATCAGCTGAAAATCAGAGATTGTCAGAGTGAAGTAAAGGACAAAACCAAATCATCCACTGTCTTCAGTAGACTCATTATATAAATAAGGAAACATAGCGATTAAAAGTAAATGGATGGAGAAAATATATCAAGACAACATTAAGCAAAAGAAAGTTGGGGGCAGCTATATTACTAACAAACAGAGTAGACTTCAGAGCAAGTCAATGATCAGGGATAAAGAAGACCATTACATAATGATAAATGGGTCCATTCTTCAAGAACAATTAACAGTTCTTAACATGGATGCGGTTACCAACACCACGGTAATATACACGCGGCAAAACTAATAGAACTGCAAGGAGAAACAGACAAAACCACCATTATACTTGAATACTGGCACCCCTTTGAAGCAAGGGACAGATTCAGCAGGCAGAAAATTAGTAAGGAAATAATTCAATTCAACAACATCATGAATCAACCGGATAAAACGCACACCTATAGGCTACTTCGTCCGTCACAGTAGAATACACATTTCTTCTCTAGCTCCATTGACTATTCACCACGTTAGACCACATTCTAGACCATAAAACACACCTTACCAACTTTAAAAGGATGGAAACCATAAAATTGCTGCTGTCAAACCACAATAGAATTAAATTAAAAATAAATAACACATAGCTGGAAAATCCCAAATTATTAGAGGATTAAACAGTACACTTATAAATCATATATGGGTCCAAGAAGAAATCTCAAGGAAATTTTACAATATCTTAAACTGAATAAAAATAAAAACGTAAGTTAAGCAAACTTGTGGGATTCAAGAAAAGCAGTGCTTAGAAGGAAACTTACATCATTGAATATATATTAGAAATAAGAAAGATCTAAAATCAGTCATCTAAACTTCTAAGAAAACTTTAAAAAGTCAATTAAATCCAAATAAAACAGGGGAAAAAGTAATAAAAATTAGAATAGACATCAATGAAATTAATGAGAGTATTAATTGAAAAAATAAATGAAAAGAAAAGCTGTCTCTGAAAATATCCATAAAATCGATAAGCTAACTAAGAAAAAAATAGAGGGCAAAATCTCCTACTATCAGAAATGAAAGAGGGGATATCATTACAGATGCCATGGACACTGAAAGGATAATAAAAAAAATATTATTATGAACAACTCTATGCTCACAAAATTGATAACAAACAGACCAGTTCCTTGAAAGACACAGTTTGTCAGAATTCTCAGAAGAGTATATAGGCAAACTGATTATGCCTATATCTATTAAAGAAATTGAAGAAGTAATCTATAACCATTCAAAGCAGAAAGCATCAGACTCAAGGGTTCACTGGTGAATTATACAAAACACTTAAGAAAGAAATTATATCAACTCTCTACAATCTCTTCCTAAAGATAAAAACAGAGGGAAAATTTTCCAACTCATTTTATGAGATAAGTATTACCCTAATGTCAAAAACAGGCAAACATTACGGGAGCAGAAAAGTACAGACCATTGTTTCTCATTATTCTAGATGCAAAACTCCTTACCAAAATATTAACAAATCAAATCCAATAATGTACAAAGTGATTGTATATCATAACTAAGGGTGATTTTTAAGTATATTTATTTAAAGAGAGAGAGAGCATGTACATGGAAAGAAGGGGAGAGAGAGAGAGAGAGAGAGAGACAGAGAGAGAGAGAGAGAGAGAGAGAGAGAATCCCAAGCAGGCTCCATGCTGTTAGCACAGAGACTGACAGAGGGCTCGAACTCATGAACTGTGAGTACATGACCTGAGGCAAAATCAAGAACCAGACATTCAATAGATTGAGCCACCCAGGTGCCTGCCCCATAACCAAGTATGATTTAGCCCAAGTATGCAAAACTAGTTCAACATTAAAAAGTCAGTTTAATGTCACCCATCAATCAACAGCCTAAAGAAAAATCACTTAATCATATCAACAGACTCAGAAAAGAGCATGTAACAAAATCAAACACCCATCAGTGATAAAAACTCTGAGTAAACTAGGAATAGAGAACTTCCTCTACTTGATTAAAAAAAAAATCTAAAAAAAAAAAGTTACACAGATGGGGAAGGAAAAAGTAAAACTATCTTTGTTTACAGATGACACAATCATCTATGTAAAACTTAAAGAGCCAAGAAAAAAAACTCCTGGGATGAACAAGTAATCATTGCAAGGTTGCAGGATGCAAAAGTCAATCCCTTTTTTTATACCAGCCATGAACAAGTGAAGTTTGAAATTAAAAACACACTACAGTTTACATTATCACCCATATATGAAATAGTTGTAATCTTAAAAAAAAAAGTTCCAGATATATATGAGGATAACTACAAATTTAGATTTACAAAAAGAAGAAGAACTGAATAAAGGAGAGAATGTCCAGGTTCTTGGATAGGAAGACTCAATATTGTTGGATGTCAGTTCTTTCCAACTTGACCTGTAGATTCAAAGCAATCCCAATAAAACTCTCAGGAAATTATTTTGTAGATATTGACAAGCTAATTCTAAATTTTATATTTATAGGCAATATATGTAGAGGTAAAATATCCAGAATGGCTAATATAATAATGAAGGAGAAAAACAAAGTTGGTATCAACTTTACCCAACTTCAAGACTTACTATAAAGCTACAGTAATCAAGACAGTGTGATATTGGCAAAAGAATAGACAGATATATGGAAAAGACTATAAAGCTCAGGGACTGATGCACATTAATATGGTCAACTAGTCTTTCAAAAAGGAACAAAGGCAACATAATGGAGCAACGACAGTGTTTTTGACAAATAGAACTGTCACTAATTGACATCCACACTCAAAAAAAAAAATGAATCTAGACACAGACTTTGCATTCTTCAAAAAAATTAACTCAAAATTGATCATGGATCTACCGTAAACTTGTAGATGACAACTTAGAAGTAAATAGGAATAAATCTAGATGACTTGAGGTTTAGCAGTAATTTTCTAGAGGCAACACCACAGGCATAATCAATGAAAGAAATAATTGATAGGGTGGACCTCATTAAAATTAAAAATCTATGGTCTATGAAAGATACCGCCAAGAAAATGCAAAGAAAAGCCACAGAATCAGAGAAAATATGTACAAAATACATGCCAGATGAAATATACTGGAAGAACTTTCAAAATGGAAAGCAAGCTACCCAAAATATGGGCCAAAGGCCTTAACAGACACCTCACTGAAGAACACACACAAATGACAAATAATCACATGAAGAGACGTTCCTCATCACATGTCCTCTGGGAAATGCAAACCTAAACAATGAGATGCCACTGTATGCCTATTAGAATGGCCAAAATGTGGAACCCTGGCAACAACAAATGTCGGTGAGGATGGACAGGTACAGAACTCTCACTGATATTGGTTGAAAGTGCAAAATGGTACATCTACTTTGGAAGATATTGACTGGTTTCTTACAAAATTAAACATTCTCATACCATAAAAACCAGTTATTGTGTCCCTTGTTATTTACTGAAAGGTGTTGAAAACTTATGATCACATGAAAACCTACAGCAGCTTTATTCATTATAAAAACTAGAAAGCAACCAAGATGTATTTCAGTAGGTGAGCAGACAAACTCTTGTGTATCCAGAACATGGAACATTACTCAGCTCTAAGTGGAGATGAGCTACCAAGCCATAGACAAGGAGGAATCCCAAATGCATTTGGCTCAGTGAGAGGACACAACCCTAAAAGTCTACATTCTTCCTGATTCCCCAGAACATTCTAGAAGTCACAAAACTATGGAAACTGTAAAAAAAAATATCATTGATTGTCAGGGGCAGGAGGGAGGGAGGGATGAATATTCAGAGCACAAATTTTTCGGGTAGTGAAACGACTCTGTATGATGTTACCATGGTGAATATATGTCATTATATTGGTATTATATATTCAAACTCATAGAATGTACAATGCCAAGAGCGATCTCTAACATAAACCATGTACTTTGGTGAAAATGATGTGTCAGTATAAATTCATTTTTTTGTAACCAATGTACCACTCAGGTAGAGGATGTTCATGACGGGGGAAGCTATGCCTGTGTGAAGCAGGGTTATATGAGAAATCTTTATATCTTCCATGCATTTTTGCTGTGAATCTAAAATGACTCTAATAAATAATGTCCATTCATACCAATATCTTTTACAATATGGTTTATCAAATGACATCTTTCTCCCATCGTTTTATTCCTATCCTCTCAGCTGCTCAAAAAGTAGCCAGCTTCTCTCTTGTGATCATGCTGGTGTGTCCCATAAGGTTCTTCCTTGTGAGATAAAGGGTTGCGGGGTCAATGCCAGTCTACTGCACAGCAGAAATTTCAAATCATATAATGTGCAGCATTACAGTTTATCCAAATTATTACTTCATTCAAAAGAAGCTGTAATGTCATGATGGAAACAGGGCCAAGCCAGGTTGCCAAAGCAAAGCACAATTTTCTCCATTCTAGAGAAAATGTCCAGTTCACAGAGAAGTATGTTCTATGGCCTGCAGTCAGACTCAATACAAGTTGCACAAGCTAAAACATTAAAATATTAGAACTGTGTTACGTATTTAAAAATAAAAACAAACAAATAAATAAAATGACTTTTTCAGAAGACCAAAACACAAACATTCTATATGTATCTTTAAAATGCTACAAATATGCATTTTCATTTCTAGGAAAATACATATTTTCCATAACCTAGGGGAATTTATAATGTTGTATGAAATTATACATTCATATAGGCTATGTTCTTTTATATTCATATGCATCTTATTATTAAAAAAGCTGAGGCTTAACCTCGTTTGACTTATTTTTAAATATATACCATTGTACATGTAAGTATTTGTGACTATGCTATAAGACATTCACTTCCTTTATTTATTTGATATATAACACTGAAACAGTAATAAAATGAGAAGTTTTATTAATATTAATTACATTAATTTTCTTATTAATGTAATAATACTAAGGATGTATTATAATTGTAATTAAAAAAGAACTAAATAAGCACTTGAGGAATCAAAATTTAAAACCTCAGAAACAGTTTGGAATGAGGGAGTGAATATCTAACTATCTAACCAACTAATTAACTAGCTAACTAACTAAAGCATCTGAAAGTCCAGTGTGATAAAAATAATAAGTCCTTAAGAGGACTATGGAAGTAGCATTAAAACATTTAAAAACTTTGAAAGTGACAACATAATTATGTGCTTAAGTGTTCAACACTAAATTATTGTAATGTGTTAATAAACCATTCCAAGACATTGTTGCCAGGTGGTATGTTCATTAATTATTTTATTCATCAAATACTTTTTGTTAGTTTGGAATCTATATTTCAGTGATTCTGGAAGTGGAGATTTCAGCAAATCTCTAAAAGAACTATAATAAAACTGAAAAAAAAATATTGTCAAAAGAAATTAGTTCTTACTCTTGAAATTGACCAAAAGCATACAATTAATTACGATGCATTTATTCAAGAAAACTTGCTGAACTTTCATAAGAACATTTGAGGTTTGTAGTGTTTTGCTTGAAGTTTTGCTAAGTCCCCACCCGGCTCTATGATGGGCTAGTCCTACCAGGTCCATCATGAGTACTGGTGGCTCACTTCAGGAGGCAGAGGTCTTGATTCCAAGGGAAGTATGAAAAATCCCATAAGCATATATGTTAGCAAAAGCTATCATGATCCTGTGGGGATATAGGTTCTACTAACATAAAATGGGTTTTTTGTAAAAAAGCTTAGGGCACAAAGCCACCACCATGGGGTGAAAGTGCCCGAGGTTAGCTAGAGGGATATTGTAATGGGATCACGAGTAACTTATTATATCACCTGTAGGAAACTACTATCTGGCACCAAGGTACTATTGTACTTGGATCACAAACTCCACTGGCCCCCAGACCCTCTGCTTCTTACACATGTTCACGTGTGTAAGATCTTGTCTTGTTGTCTTCACCTTCACCACGTGGGTATTATCTTGTAAGCTCAATAAATAAGGAGACGAAAGCCCTGTTTGGGGCTGTGGTCGCCTCCCGGACATTAGCCTCTTTCATATTCAATTCTGTGTCCACTTTCTTGCTGGACAAGAGAGAACTCCAGACTCATAGTCTGTGACATTATCCCATTGGCAAACGACAGGGAAAAACAAGCAACAGACTAGTTAGAAAGATAACAGGGAGATCTGGGGGGTGAAACAACCACAGTGATCTTTGAGAAACTCCCAGAATCCCTGGTTGCCTAGAAGTTTGTGCATCTCAGAAGAGAAAGCAGAGAGCCTTAGCTGAGATTCTTCAGCTAAGCAAGGGAACTGACACATGCAGGAAATAAAAGCTAGGATACGCTGTGAATTGTTGCAACAATGAACGTGTTTCCCATTCCCCTGCACTGATCTGATCCATCTGCAAAGGGTCACTAAATATATGCTTAAGCACAACCTCTGATGAAGCCATAAACAAGGCTGATCTACAGGTAACCCCTGGAAGCTGAGACAAAGAAAAGAAAGAAGGAAAGAAAGAAAGAAAGAAAAAAAGAAAGGAAGGAAGGAAGGAAGGAAGGAAGGAAGGAAGGAAGGAAGGAAGGAAGAAAAAAAGAAAAAAGAGAAAGAGAGGAGGAAAAGAAAGGAAAGGAAAAAGCAAAGTAAAGTAATTTCAAATCAGAGCCTCAAGGGGAGCCTGGGTGACTCAGTCAGTTAAGCATCCGACTTCAGCTCAGATCATGATCTCACAGTTTGTGAGTTCAGGCCCACATTGGGCTCTGTGTTGACATTTCAGAACCTGGAGCCTGCTTCAGATTTGATGTCTCCCTCTCTCTCTGTTCCTCCCCTGGTCATGCTCTGTCTCTCTCTCTCTCTCTCTCTCTCTCTCTCTCTCTCAAAAACAAATAAACATTAAAATCAGAGCCTCAATGAATGAATGCTGCAGGGAGCCAGTTATACAGAAACAATCCAGGCAAGTCATTTAAAAATAAGTGACAAAAAAAATGAATAAGAAAAAAGCAAAAATCACAATCTCTAGGGTATATGACAAACTAAAGTAGCAACGATCTAGTATATAAAATAGAATGTAGAATTTCCAGTTTCCAGAAGATAAATAAATAAAATAAAACATACATAGAATCACAAAAGTATGACTCAAAGAAAGAAAGAAAGAAAGAAAGAAAGAAAGAAAGAGTCAATAGAAACTGCCCTGAGAATTTTCAGCTATTGGACATACTAGACAAAGATTTCAAATCAGCTGATATAAATCTATCAGAAGAAGAAAAGGATAGTATTAATTGAAAGTATGAATGGGGTGCCTGGGTGGCTCAGTCGGTTGAGCGGCCAACTTCAGCTCAGGTCATGATCTCACAGTCCGTGAGTTCGAGCCCTGCGTCAGGCAGGCTCTGTGCTGACGGCTCAGAGCCTGGAGCCTGCTTTTGTTTCTGTGTCTCCCTCTCTCTCCGCCCCTCCCCCATATGCGCTTTCTCTCTGCCTTTCAAAACTGAATAAATGCTAAAAAAAAATGAAAGTATGAAGGCAATGATTATTCAAAATATGACTATCAATAAAGAGACAATATTTAGAAAGATTCAAATGGAGATTCTAAAGTTTAAAAATACAATAATTGAAATGAAAATTTAAGTATAGATGGGGATACAGTAAATTTGAGTTGGCTGAATAAAGAATCAGTAAGCCTGAAGATAAATCAAAAGAAAATATCCAACTTAAAGAACAAAAACTATAAAGAATAAAATAGAGACTCAAGTCTCACAGGACTTCATCAAGCATAAACACATATGTGTAATAGGAGTTATAAAAACAGAGGAAAGGGGGGGCAGAGAAATAATATGGTTGATGACTTTCCACATTTGAAAAAATATATTAACCTGCACATTCAAGTACTAAAATAAACTCCAAATAAGATAAACACAGAACATTCAAACCTAGCTATAACAGAGTCCAACTGTTGAAAGACAAAGATCAAGAAACAAAATCTTGAAAACAGCAAGAAAAAAATAACTCATCACATACAAGGGAACCACAATACAATAAGTATCTTACTACTAATTAGAATGAATGGAGGCAAGAAGGTAGTGGAATGACATATTCAAACTATTGAATGAACATTAAAATGTCGCCCCAAAATTGTATATCAAAAAAAATATTGCCCTTCCAAAATAAAGGCAAAGCAAAGATATTCCAAGATAAAGAAAAACATATGTTATTGCTAATACCTGCCCTACAAAAAGTACTGAAATAATTCTTTCAGGCTAAAAGGAAATGACAGTAACTCAAATTCATACAAAAAAATAATGAGTAGTGATGAAGTTTATATACATATATTCGCTGTCTCCCAGATATTGGTCTGATAATTGTTCATTATTTTTTTGAGCTCTATCTAGATTCTTCAGTCTTTTCTTTTATGTTTTTCTTCCACAGGAAGATTTGCCTGAATTACTTAATCTATAACCAGAAGACATATTTTCTAATTATTGTATTTATTAGGATACAAATTTTTGCTTAAATCAATTTCACATGACACATTGCATTTTTAGGAACATGCATAAATGTGAGTGAGTCTTATGTATATGTGTGTATAGATACATTCAGGAAAATGTGTTCATGAATACCTTCTGGTCCAACGTTCTCCTTCAACTCTATTTCTGATTGCATAATATTATTTCCTAGGGAAGTTTAAATCACCAAAATTATCTTTGAAATCAGATTTATTTTTTACCTTTTCACATTCAGAGACATTCATTATACCTTCATCAAAAATACAGAAAAGAATTATTCATGAATTGAGATAAAGAAGACAGAAAAGGGAATGTTATTAAACTGTTACATCAAGCAATTCTTTAACTCACACGTTTTGGGTTACTAAACAAAGGTGAACACTAATGAAAATAAAAGGAATTACTTCTGAAGATATATGTCTAAGTCAAAGAAACAAATTGCAAACGCTAGAAATTTATGTACCCTATTAGGCAAAGACATTTGAGGGCAAGATGACCTTTCAACAATTTCTGAAATGATACCATGGCAGGATGTATTGTCAAATATGTCCACAACAGTATCTCCCATCTGACACGTTCTTGCAATGTGATTATTGCCCTACTTCCCATGGAGATGTGGGGCCTATGACTCTTCCCTTTTCAACTGGGTAGGATTTTGTGACATTTCATTAATAGGGTATGGTGGAGATGACACTGATTTCAGAGGCTGTGTCATAAAAAAAGGCAATAATTCAAAGGGATGTATGAACTGCCATGTTTATTGCAGCATTATTTACAAGAGCCAAATTACGGAAGCAGCACAAGTGTCCATCAATTGGTGAATGGATAGAGAAGATGTGGTTTATAATGGAATACTGTTCTGTCATAAAAAGTGAGACCTTGCCATTTGCAACGACATGGATGTATCTAGAGAGCATTATGCTTAGTGAAATAAGCCCTTCCGAGAAAGACAGATACCGTATGATTCCACTCACATATGGAATTTAATAAATGAAACAAGTGAACAACAGAAAAAAAAAGAGACATACATTGAGAAACAGATTCTTCTTTTTTTTTTTTTCAACGTTTATTTATTTTTGGGACAGAGAGAGACAGAGCATGAACGGGGGAGGGGCAGAGAGAGAGAGGGAGACACAGAATCGGAAACAGGCTCCAGGCTCTGAGCCATCAGCCCAAGCCCAACGCGGGGCTCGAACTCACCGACCGCGAGATCGTGACCTGGCTGAAGTCGGACGCTTAACCGACCGCGCCACCCAGGCGCCCGAGAAACAGATTCTTAACTATAGAGAGCAAATTGATGGCTACCAGCGGGGAGGTAAGGGGGGTGGGAGGGGGGAGATGGGTGAAACAGATGAAGATTAAGAGCACACTTATCACGCTGAGCACTGAGTAATGATGTATCGAATTGTTGAATCACTATAGTGTGCACCTGAAACTAATGTAACACTGTATGTTAACCATACTTGAATTGAAATTTAAAACTTAATAGAAATTTTAAAAAGACAGGCTGCCATAATAATTTGGTGGTTTTAATGTTTATTCATTTTTGAGAGAGAGACAGAGACAGAGAGCTAGCAGGAGAGGGGCAGGGACACAGAGGGAGACACAGAATGAGAAGCAGGCTCCAGGCTCTGAGCTGTTAGCACAGAGCCCGATGAGGGACTTGAACTCACAAACCGTGAAATCATGACTTGAGCCAAGTCTGATGCTTAACTGACTGAGCCCACCCAGGTGCTGCAATAATTTGGTTTTTATACTGTCTAATTTTCCTGACATTTTTCCTATGCTTTGTGGGTAAGATTTATAAAGTATAGGGATAGTTTGGTGCTATGATATCGTTTTGTGTTCATACGTGTACCCCTGCGTCTGGCACAGTGGGGACAGAGAAAGCAAGGAACACTCCATGATCTAAGATGCTGTGTATCTGGTTTACAATTGAATCTAACATAGTGCTTATAGTTGGCATTCAGTAAACTTTTGTTCAACAAAGGCATGAGTCAATGAAAACAGTCATTTTAACAGAGTTCACTAGCCATGGCAGCAAAGTGATAATGAATCAGTGGCTAATTTTTTTTGAGAATCTCCTAAGAGCTGGACACTAGTCTAAGAGATTTACATGTCATTAATGTCTTTAAGCCTTATAGCCAAAATGACCGTGTTACAAATTATCTTCATTTTACAGATGGGAAAAAAAAAAACAGAAATCAAGAGGCTAGTAAATTGTTGAAGTTTAAGAAGATAATGTTACAATAAAATTGTCATGATCCTTCTTTTGTCTTTGGACATTCGGAAAGGTTTTATAGAATTTTCGTCATACATATTTGTTTCACTTCCTCAACACCGATCCTTGAGACAGCTACACAAATGAATTTTATAATTTTCACAAAATTGCATACTTGTCCTTTTCACTGCAAGTGAAAAATACAATTTAGGCAAAGTATCATTTTCATGTATCCTCATATAGGAAACTGTGCAATTTTATCCTTATCTCATGATTGATTAATGAGTATGAATTTTTAATATATAAACCGTCATACAAATACCACATTTGAGAGACTTATTCCTTATTTATCCTGAAAGAATTTACAGTTTATAGCACTCTTAATATTAAGGAATGAAACATCCTTTCAGTTATCCAACATCAATGCCTAAATTGCAGTGCTAAAATTTAACTGGTAACAAGTCCTGGATGTTATGTTTTCATTTAAATATTTATCTTATTGATTTTCCTTCCTGACATTTGATTCCAGTGCTTTAGGTTTGAGATTTATACTATTTTGGATGTCCCGGGTTAAATTAAAAATACCAGTAAAATGAAATTAACCTACTTCTTTTACTTTTGAATGTGGCTGCTGTGCACATGTGGCTCACATATTTCAATGCTGCACTATGATGTATCTTGGTTTCTTCACTAAATGATTATTTATAAAGGCAGTAAGATTTAAAAGAGATTACCTAAGCGCCTATCTCACGGTATATGCCCAATAAATAAGCCCCTCTCTTTTTCCTCCAAAATGATAATAATGATAACCATGAGGAGGAGTAGGAAGAGGAGGATTTGGAGAAAAATAAGCATGGAAACACCAGCAGATCTTGAAAATTCTGCACATGAACAACTAGAACTTGAACTACTTGTTTTTTATAACATGTTTCTACCACCTCGAACACATGCTCTAAACACAGAAGAACTAATGCCAGCAAGGTCTGGGGACAAGGACGAGACCTTAGGAAAATTATTAACTCCACCTAAAAAATGAGATAAATATCCAAATACTACCTGGACTTTGTATTTGCAAATAAATAATTTTGTAAAAAACTTTTCATATTTCTCTGTGCTGTAGCACCCTTAAATCTCTAACTTTGGCATTAAAGCCGTCAATGTGTGCACAGCTCCTAGGGGGAACAATTTTGATGTGACTTAAAATAATACCAGCCATGTTTTTGAAATTATGCTACTTCATTTCTCTAAGAGTTTAGAGAGTTCAAGTTCAAGATATATGCTATTTAACTTTCAAACAAATGCACGTAAAACAACCTGGATTTCAATACTTTCTAAGAAATCGAATTCTCTTATCAGTTCTTACAGGTTGCCACACTTGCTATGAGATTGATGCTTAAAGAATATGAAAAGGCCAAAGAATAAAGGCTTTTCATGTGTCTGGTGGCCATCTGTATGTCTTCGTTGGTGAAATATCTGTTCAGGTCCTTTGCCCATTTTTAATTGGATTATTTGGTTTTTTTTAGTGTTGAGTTGTGTAAGTTGAGTGTTGTATAGTGTAAGTTGTATAAGGTTAGTGTTGAGTTGTGCAAGGACATCTACTACTTATTGGATACATAATTTACAAATATCTTCTCCCATTCAGTAGCTTGCCTTTTTGTTTTCTTGATGGTTACCATAATGAGATGTTGCTTCATAACTGTCAGAATGGTTACAATTTTAAAAGTAAGAAATGACAAGCATTGGCGAGGATGTGGGGAGAATATAAATTGGTGTAGCCACTGTGGAAAACAGTAGGGAGGTTCCTCAAAAAGTTAAGAATAGCATTTCCATGTGATCCAGTAATTCCACTACTGGGTATCTATCCAAAGAAAGTGAAAACACTAATTTGAAAAGATCTAGGCACCCCCATGTTTATGGCAGCATTATTTATTATAGCTATGCTACGAAAGCAACCCAATTAAATAATGGATAAAGAAGATGTGGTGTATAAACACCATGGAATATTACTCAGCCATAGAAAAGAATGAAATCTTGTTATTTGTAACAACATAGATGGACCTAGTGGGTATAATGCTAAGTGAATACATCAGTCAGAGAAAGACAAAACCCATATGATTTCATTCATATTGGAATTTAAGAAACAAAACAAATGAACAAACATACAACAGAAAAGATAAAAAAGACAAACAGGTTCTTAAATACAGAGAACAAACAGATGGTTGCCAGAGGGGAGGTGGGTGGGGGGATGGGTGAAACAGACAAAGGGGATCAAGAGTACACTTATCTTGATGAGCCCGGAGACATCCATAAAATTATTGAATCATTATATTGTACACCTGAAACTAATATAACACTTGCATGTTAATTATATTGCAATTAAAAAAATGAACAAAACAAACAAAACAAAACAAGAAATAAATAAAGGCTTTGTGGAAAACAAATCTTCCCTGGAATTCTCGGAGCTCAAGCAAGACCTTACCCTTCTCATGGAAATGAACACAACATAAAATAGGAAACGCTGGCCTTCAATTCCCCTAAGAACATTTTTCTCTTACATGAGGATTGGATGTGAAATCATTTGTCGAGTTTACTTCTCTGATCCAAAGGGTAATAAAGCTTCTCTTATCTCCCTGAGATGGACAAATGGTCACAGCCCAGGCTAGGTCCCAGTTAGACACCAAAGTACCAGGAAGACTAGAAAAGGTTTCTTTCTAGAAATTTCCACTTCAAAGAAAGATGATGGCCTGAGGATTTGGAAACATCTCTAGGTTGTAAGTGTCCAGTTACATAGACCTACATGGCTCCTGTAGAGACTTTATTTACATCCCTAAGGGTTGGGGTTAGGACTCAGGACCATTATATTTCCCAGGGGAGACTTAAGAGGGGAGGGGACAGTTGTCTCATTCCTCTTTATTAGTAAAGAAAAATCATTTTCTTCACCCCTCACCTCCTGTTCATGAAGGAAAATTCCCCTGGGCTCTTATGATATGGGATAAAGATTAAGGCATGGGGAGAGGGGTCAACAAATTATTATTTACTCTGAAGTAATAAGAAATCTGTCTTTGATCCAGAACTCTTCATGTGAGCAAACTCATTTTCAAAATAATATTATACACCTCAGAGACTTCAATGCATGTCTTCTCAACCAATTCTTAAAACCTAATTCACAACTTTGTTTACTCTTTGTTGGCCACATAACCCTGTATTTATGCAAACTTTTATATTTTTGTACAACCTAAGAATTATTGGTCACACAACCCCTATAAAACTATTGCTGAATGTGACTGCATGCGAGGGTCACATCAAAACCCAAAGCAAAAATAAGATAATTTGCACTGTTAGAGCGGCAAGCTCTCCTACTGGTTCTGTTTTCCTTTTTCACTGATTACTGCATTGAGAGCAAGTGAAAAAACAATGTGGTTTATAAATTATTGACTTCCATCCTTTCATTGTTTATGCTGATTCCTTTGCCTGAACCACCCTCCTGTCCCATTATTTAGCTGTTATAATATACCAGGATTCAGGTAAGTTTACTATTTGCATTCGCATATAAATACAATGCATAGAAACTCAGTACATGAAGTGTATTTATTTTCTCCATTTTAGAGATAAAGAAACTGAAGCATAGACAGATTACCTGCAAATATTTTATAGTAACGTGACAAACCCAGGCAACCTGATTCTGGAGACAAACTGTTAACTACTGTCTCACCAGGCAAAATCTCTCTCCTCCCCAACCCAAACCTCCTATCCTCTTGGAGAAGCCTCTCCTGATCCTCTAATCTGATGAAAATGCCTTTCCTCCACACCCCTGTGCACACGTCCATCCTTACGCTAACACCTGCTCTAATCATCCTGTGATCTCTCGTGTACAGATGCACACATCCATTAATCATATGCTTAGTATAGCACAAATGTGAGAGGAGTAAGTTGATCTCTGCTTTCTCAGAACTTATAATTTAACAAATACATAATAATCACTTGCTTGAATAATTAATTAAGATTACCAGATCACTCTGAAAGAAAACCACAGGACACAGGGAACAGGAGGAGTGAACCCAGTAAGAAGCATCAGGAGTAACAGGGCATATGCTACTTCACTTCTCATTCCTCGTGAGAATACTTCCTCCAGGAAATAACTTTTTAAATGAGACCTGAGAAAAGAAGCTAACTGTTGGAAAGAAGCTAGGAGTGTCCTCCCAAGGCAGGATTAGCTGTTGATGTGAAGGAACATAAGGGTAAACTTTGAGATGAAAAGGAATGGAAACAATGGCCGTGTCAGGAGCACCCTGACTTGGGGAGTGATATTCATGAGCACCTGAAAAGCTGGCCAACGAGTAGGGGATTCTGGTCCTTGGTAGGGATGTTTTAGCTTTCGCACACGACACTAACATAAAGGGTATGTCTTCTTCCCTCCCCAACCCTAATCCATTACCCGGTTTTGACAACAAAAGCAATATTTACATTCACTTTCTCATGGTCCAGGAGGGTGTCCACACATAACAGACACTTGGCTATTGACTAAATGGCTGTTGGCAACAAGCCGGGTGTATCAACCAACTCCCCTCCCGCAGCGCTGTGCTCCTGCTACTACACCACTCCTAAGCTCACTGATGAGTGGTTCCAAAGTTTCTCATTCAATTTCCGTAGTTAATTGAATGAAATATCTGCATCTATGAAGTGGAAGACCATAAACTGGTACTGGCCATTGCCACGTGTTCTGAGCTCTGCCAAGCACTAATGATTCGCCATAAATAACAGTGGACGCGGCTCTTAAGGAACCCAGAGTCAGGTTAACGAACAATGAATCTCGAGATGGATTTATGGGATATGTGGGGCATATGTTTAGGCAGGACTTCTTGTGCTCACCGTTTAAGAGGCAGAGTTGTCTATGTTTTCAAATATGATGTGAAGTCAGACGAATAGAGTTTGTTTTAATTGCCACCTGTAGCCCACGCTTTCCATTACTAGCATTTGCTCCTTTAATTAGGATGTGAGAGATAGTGCTGCTGTGTCCAGAAGAGCACAAACTAAATGCTAAATAACTTCATATCGTAAAATCTTCCTAAACACATTTTCCCAGTTTGGGATCCTATTAATGGGACATGCGCCTACTCAAACGCCATAGGATCTACATGCTTGAGATGCAATTTGTACATTGAGAGTTTCTGTGTTAATAACCAGGAACTGAAATCTCTAGAATGGATTTAGACTCAACAGGGGAACGTTTGTCCAAATATATTAACATCTGTAGTGGTTTATTTTCTATGCAGGGTACGCGGGGATTCTTGCAGTTTCTAAATTTTCTTTAAATTGCCATTTGAAGAGCCAAGCAAAGACTGTAGCAATTAAAGAACATCGGCAGAACGAAAATAATTAACCTTCTGAAAGTTATTTGCACCAATACTCACTGGCAGTGATGTTTTCTCCCTTTCATCTATCACAAAAGAAGAGTCTATGGTTTGATAAGGCACATGACTCAGATCAAGCTATCTGTGCTGACAGCCCAGAAAGCACTTCTCAGCTAAAACTGCTAACCGACTTCAGCTCAGATTATGATCTCAAGGTTCCTGAGTTCGAGCCCCATGTCGGGCTCTGTGCTGACAGCTCAAAACGTGGATCCTGCTTTGGATTCTCTGTGTGTCTCTCTCTGCCCCAACTCATGCTCTGTCTCTGTCTCAAAAATAAATAAAAATATGAAAAAAAATTTTTAAACTGCAAATCCTGTCAATGACCCACTGGTTCAAAGGAGAATTTTTATTGCAAAGAGATCATTCACCTATTTTATTAAATGAAAAAAAAAATCTTTCGAGGTAAACTATAAACACTACATACACATATAGTGAGTGTGCTACTATATATATATATATATATATATATATATATATATAGTCCATATATAATAAAAAATGCATATGGGGTCTTTTGAATGAGCAGGAGTATGGGAATCTTATGAGCACTTGAAATGGAGGTGGAAAGTACACATCATTTCCACAGCTCAACTGCCTACCAATGTTCACATTATCGGTACTCCTTTCTTTTTTTTTTTTAATGTTTATTTATTTTTGAGACAGAGAAAGAGCATGAAAGGGGGAGGGTCAGAGAGAGGAACACACAGAATCCAAAGCAGGCTCCAGGCTCCAAGCTGTCAGCACAGAGCCCAACGCGGGGCTCGAACTCACGGACCACGAGATCGTGACCTGAGCCAAAGTTAGACGCTTAACCGACTGTGCCACCCAGGTGCCCCTACTGATACTTATTTCTATCACAGGACCGGGATCACCACAATTAGAAAAATGTGTATTATTACTTAGTATTTAAATCACAGCCTTAAAAATGAACTGTATTCCTAGGTTTGATTTTACTGCCTTTGCTTTTTTCTTTAAATTTTCAAAATGTCTTGGAAGTAGGGGTGCCTGGGGGGCTCAGTTTGTTAATGGTCCAACTTCAGCTCAGGTCATGATCTCACGTTTGCGAGTTCGAGCCCCGCATCGGGCTCTGTGCTGACAGCTCAGAGCCTGGAGCCTGCTTCAGATTCTGTGTCTCCCTCTCTCTGACCCTCCCCTACTCTGTCTCTCTCTCTCTTTCTCTCTCTCTCTCTCAAAAATAAAATAACAATACAAAATTTATTTAGCAAATAATAAAATTTCTTAAAACGTCTTTGAAGTAGATGCTGTCTCAAATTGTTTCTTTCTCAGAATCTACAACCTCCATGTTCCCATCACCTGTAAAAAGATGATTTTTATAAAAATACTCTACCTATCTGACTACTTTGATCTCTTCGGCACCTGGCTTCTGAGGGAAGGAATATGATTATCTCCGTGGAAAGAATGATTTCGTGCCCACTGCCCAGCTCGGGGGAAAGGAGGCTCTTGGCACGACAGCCCACACCTGAACGCTGACGTGTGTTTCAGCCCTACTGGCCTCGTCCCCAATTTATGCTGTGCTGTTCATATGCAAACGTAGGGGAGAAACAGATTGCTGTGTTGCTTAATTTTGTGTGCCACCTGGGCCACGGTGCTCAGATAGGTGGTGAAACACTATTCTATTCTCGATGTTTCTGTGAAAGCGTTTTGGATGACATTAACATGTTTTGATGTTTTTTACTCATTTTTGAGGGCGAGTGTGTGAGCAAGGGAGGGACAGAGAGAGAAGGGGACAGTAGCATGCCCGACGCGGGGCTCAAACTCACAAACTGTAAGATCATGATCTGGGATTTCTAGCCTCCAGAACTGTGAGAAAAGCCAGGTTTTTTGTTTGCTTGTTTAAGCCACTCAGTCTGTGGTACTCTGTCACTTTAGCAAAATGTTCTGTTCTAAAGTCTGCATATTAGACTCTCACACATAAGATGTTCTAAGGAGCAAATGGGTGTGAGCACATGCTAGGACCTCACAGATTCAACGCCTTGAAGACGGGCTCCTGTATCTTGGTGTTTTTTTGCTTTTGGTTTTGTTTTTAATTTCTCTGGCCAGAATCCCTGGGGTTTATCTCTGTCTCTCCTTTTCCATCTCTCCTGCTCTCTGTCTCTTTCCAATGCCATTGGACATGGCTTTTTCTCCAGGACTTCTCACTTGCCCCCATTCTATGCACTCATAGAGCAAGTTCATTTATTCTTTTGGCTTTAATTGCCACCCGTGGGTTGTAGATGACTAAAACTTAGAATATGTGCATCCCAGTTGTGCTGCCGAATATCAGAACACCCACTTGCCAAAAAGCACATCAAACTTGCGATGTCTCTCCGGATGGCCAACAGGCACATGAAAAGATGCTCAGTGTCGCTCCTCATCAGGGAAATACAAATCAAAACCACACTCAGATATCACATCACGCCAGTCAGAGTGGCCAAAATGAACAAATCAGGAGACTATAGATGCTGGAGAGGATGTGGAGAAACGGGAACCCTCTTGCACTGTTGGTGGGAATGCAAACTGGTGCAGCCACTCTGGAAAACAGTGTGGAGGTTCCTCAAAAAATTAAAAATAGACCTACCCTATGACCCAGCAATAGCACTGCTAGGAATTTACCCAAGGGATACAGGAGTACTGATGCATAGGGGCACTTGTACCCCAATGTTGATAGCAGCACTCTCAACAATAGTCAAATTATGGAAAGAGCCTAAATGTCCATCAACTGATGAATGGATTAAAAAATTGTGGTTTATATACACAATGGAGTACTACGTGGCAATGAGAAAGAATGAAATCTGGCCCTTTGTAGCAACGTGGATGGAACTGGAGAGTGTGATGCTAAGTGAAATAAGCCATACAGAGAAAGACAGATACCATATGGTTTCACTCTTATGTGGAGCCTGAGATACTTAACAGAAACCCATGGGGGAGGGGAAGGAAAAAAAAAAGAGGTTAGAGTGGAAGAGAGCCAAAGCATAAGAGACTCTTAAAAACTGAGAACAAACTGAGGGTTGATGGGGGGTGGGAGGGAGGGGAGGGTGGGTGATGGGTATTGAGGAGGGCACCTTTTGGGATGAGCACTGGGTGTTGTATGGAAACCAATTTGACAATAAACTTCATATACTGAAAAAAAAACTTGTGATGTCTCTTCCGTCTACGAGTGGTTGATGTCTAAATCGATGTCAACTCTTCCCCCAAGTACTCAAACCAGCCACATGACCCGGGTCTTCTAATGTCCTTCTAAACACCTTTGCTTCTCTCTCTCTCCACAATCACCATCTGGGCCCAAGATCCGACACCTCTCACCTGCACTCTTGTGAATCTCTCGAAGACTCATTCGATCCACCCCTTCTCTTTACCTCTCTAACGAGTCTTTGCAATTCATTGGGTCGATTTTAAGTAATTACCAGTGAAAGATTCTTCAATAGCTCTCCACTACCATGGCTCGTCAGCCTCATGTCAACTCGGAACCTGCGTTCTCCCTTCCTGCTGCTCAGATCATGTCACACTCTCCCTTCCTTCTAGAGTTCACTCAGCCTGGGCTATCCTGTCTTCAAATGGGCCCTGTTCTCAACTACAACTATTATATGTTACATCAGCCTGCTGTCTCCCTTCTGCTTTCCTAATGGGGAACCATTGACCCTCACTCTCTGACCCTCGGCTCCTCTCTTGTCAACATGACTCCCTGGATGATATCAACCATCTCCACAGTTTTAGGTGTCATCTACATTCACAGGCGTCTCCCACGTTTGCACCTCTAGGATCACCTTCTCTCATGAATTCTGAACTCAGGCCAACCGCCTCTTTCGATTACGCATGTGAGACGCATTTCAAACTGAGTATTTGAAACAACACAAAACTTCCCCCATTCTGCTTTCTACCATGAACCTTTCTCCACTTCAGTAAATGTCTCTACCACCGGCCAATCTAAAACGCTAGGGGTCATCTTGATGCCTCCCTTTCTCTCACTTCCCTATTCCTAACACCCTGGTCTAGCACATAAGCAACTATCATTTGGATTATTCTATTGTTCTCCTAACTGGTCTCTTTTATTCCATTCTTCCATTTTTATGGCCAATTCTCCATGCAACAACCACAGTAATTTAAAATAAAAAACAAACACAAACAAAAACAGCCATTCTGTCATATTACGTCTTGCCCAAAACTTGCATTGGCTCTCCATTACATACACAGCAAAATCCCAAGTTTTTAGCACAATCTAGAAGGCCTTCCACAATCTGGCTCTGCAGTTTCAGCAATGTCATTTCTACTACTCCATTTCCCATTCGTTATATCATTGGTCCTCGAAACACAAGGCGAGCTTTCTACTGCATGATCTGTGTGAAAGCTTTTCCTTCTGCCTGGTAAATTTTCCCCCCAAATATTGGCATAGCTTGCTCCCCTGCTGGATTCGGGTCCCTGCTCAGATCACATGGCTCAGAGAGGTCTTCCCTGACCACAGTTTTAAAAACAGTACCCTTCATATTCTCTCCTCTGCTCTGTTTTTCCTTCATAGCCCAGGCCTTTCATTATATATTTATATGTACATCTGTCTCTCTACCTCTAGTCAGTAAGACACCTGAGGAGAGATACTTGGCCCTTTTGTTCTCTGCCAAAACCTCAGGGTCTTGAGCAGTGCATTGCAAACACTCACTAGTTATTACCTGAATAAAGTGCACGCATGCAGAAATGAATAAAGAGGTGAATGAATCGGTAACTACCTATACCCTATTCTCAAGGGGAACAAATAAGAATAGGCAAATATGTAAACAAATACAGGCAATGGAGTCATATACATACTATACATGGTTATATTTAGGGACAAGGGACTTTAGAACATGAAAGAACTTTGCATATCTTTAAAAGTTTCAACCCTGAAATTTCTGGACATTAAAGATTGCACAGGTAGCCAGTAACATTTCTATAGTCCCAGTAATCCAAACGGTGCTGTTTTCTTGCAGTGGCCCTACCTTATATGGAAAACACAACAGTGAACACTGGTGTAAGTTACCCTACAATTCTTTCAATTCAAAAGAAGGAAAAAATCCTCTCTCAAGGACCATTTGGCATTTGAAATGGCATTCTGAAATACGAGTTAGGGAACTTTCGATAGAGAGTTGTGATAAATAGAGATAAATAACATAATAACTCTCAAGTCCCATTAGATGGTTTGTTTCTCAGAGGAGTTCCAAATGCCTAAAATAAGCAGGATTTGGATAAACCTTGGCACAGGAGAGGTTCGAGGGACATGAGGCCGGGGGATGTGTCAGAAAACTTCCTCAGCCTCATATGAGGTAGAGAGTTGCCCTTTCTGAGAGGTCAAAGTGAACCCCAGACCCTGAGGGGCACTGCTCTTGCTGAAAGATCTGAAAGACCCTGTAAGTGTGAAGGAACCTTAATCACACTACCTAGACACACACTCTACAGGGCTAATGTTCATGGTCATCTAAATTTTGTGAGTACATTTTGAAGAACGCCAAAGGCACCAGCTCTATATGCCATGTATTCCCTTGCTATGAAAGGGAAGAAGTATAGGGATCCCAAGGAAAGGTGAATGCTCAGCCAACTCCACCAGTTTGTTTTTCTGGTATCCATTCTGACTGTAATCACAATAACCTATTTGCTTTTCCTTTCAGTCAATATTCATTCAACAACTATCCGTTATTCTGCCATCAGAGTCACTGAGAATATGGCAAAGAAAAAAACAGACAAAGCTTCCCATCAGGTATAGTTTACATTCTAGTTTGAAATTTCTTTAAGTCCAAATAAATAATTATTAAAGAACTTCAGGGGTGTCGAGTGATGCCATGATGTATGGAAACTATTTAATGGTGCAAAATAATGTCTCGCCATAACTGAGAGAGAAGAAAGAGGAAACACATCAACTTTAGCCACTGACGGCACATTTGTACTTTCCGAGGCTGTTATGTTTTATTGCACTGCAGAAGAGTCGTGGGCACTGGAGCATTCATGAATTGGAAATTTGTACATGTTATTCGATGATTACTTAGGGGACAGTGCTGTAGGATTCAGTAAACTTGATGTATTATCTATTTAAGACACAGTTTTACCTGGATCCCCATAAACATAACAACACATGAGTAGGTTTTATGTCATTTTATTTCCCACATCCCGTAGAACAAAAGACTGCAATATTTATATAGGCATCATCTAGAGGGGCTTATTATATTCTAATTGTAATTATCATAAGTCCAAAGGTTGACGTTTACCATTTTTACTTTTCTCAAAAAAATTCTTCCAAAGCAAAATTTAGAACAAACAGCACCACAATCAAAGTCCTATTTTTCAGTCGGTCACGTGTTTGAACTTTATATTTTCCTATCAAATACAGTGAACCTTAGGACACAGCCCTGCTCCTTTGGCAAGAAAAGGGTAAAATTGCCATGCCTAATTTACAAAGAAGAGACACTACAAATTGATGTTCGCAACCTATAACATGTGATACTTGGATGGTAATTAAAAGATAAATTATCCCCTTTGGAGTAAGACTAAAGTGTTACGTACATTCACTTCTGAAATGACAAAAAATAGCCTTATATTTCAATGTCATTTAATTGTACAACTTTAAATCATTATGTCTTTCCTAACCTTTATTCTCCAGAGGACCTAAAACATGTTTTATAACTACAGCATAACTTATCACTTAAGATCTTCAATGTTTCTGAACTCGTGAGTTCCCAGACAGTTGTGTTTGTCTTGAAATGAGCAGCTTAATTCAGTGAGCACGTACTGTGTGCAAATGCAAAGTGTTTGGTTTGTGAGGGAAAAAGTGACCAACATGGATATGCTTCACTCTCAAAGGCAATATAAAGAAGTAGAATTCCCCATTTCAGAAAATATGTCTTTAATTATGGGGAAATAAATAGTGTACATCACTGATATTCTAATATAATTAAACCAATTAAATCAATAAATCAATGGCATACCATTTAGACCTACAGAAAATATTTTTTTATTACTTGACTGAGTTATTTTTCTCTTTTTCTAAACAAATCAAAAGATGAGGGGCTTTGTATTTAGATAATATAAAAAATCTAGATGTATGCAACCTTAGTCTTTTTGAGAAATTCAAATTGTTACTCTTTAGAAAAGAATGGGGACACCTGGGTGGCTCAGTTGGTTGAGGATCTGTCTCTTGATTTCATGTCAGGTCATGATCCTAGGGTCAGGGGATCGAGCCCTGCCTGACCCTCTGCACGGAGCATGGAGGCTGCTTGAGATTTCTCTCTTTCCCTCTGTCCCACTCCCCCACTCACTCTCTCTCTCTTTCTGTCTCTGTGTCTCTCTAAAATAAATTTTAAAAATTAAAAAAAAATAAAGAATGTTTATTCAGACCTTAGAACATTTACTTCATTCACTAATGTCATTCCTTTCTGTCTTACTATATAACTGGCACTCATCTAAATACTAGAAAGAAAAAATATAAACAAGAACATCCTGTTATTTTCCTAAAGGGGTTTACGGTTCTGGAAGGTCCATAATGTAAACGCCATACTTGGAGAGGAGCAAAGGAGAAAGTGGAGAATAGGCAAGGAGTTGGAAAAGGCATCATAGTGATGAAATGTACAATGAGACTGGCAATCTAAGAAACAAAGGGGAGACAGAGGAGTAAGACAGAACACGGCAGATATTGGGAACGCAAATGAGCATAATCAAAGTTGTGTGAAATAATTTTTTGAATTTGCTGAAGAATGTTGTTGCTGAAGGCCAGAAGCAGGCAATTAGAGATAAAGGATTAGTGGGAAGAGGAGGGACTTTTAAATGCTTTGATAGAGTCTGAACTCACGTTACAGTAGTAGGAAGTTAGTTAAGTGTTTAAGCAGGAAAATATCTTGCTCAGGAATATGTTTTAAGAATAACATTCAAGCAATGTAGAAGATGGGTCAGAGGGTGAATGATTCTGGAAGCAGGAAGATAGTTAGGTAGGAAATGAAGAATTTGTAAACTTGGACAGAGGCAGAAAGGAGGTAACTGACCACAGATCTGTAATCAAGGTCATGGCTAAAGGACTTTGGCATTGTTTTGTGTGTGGAGATAGGCAACGGTAGACCGAGGGCACCTTGGTCCTTGTAGGAAAAGTGAGCCCAAGCCAGTCCTCTGGACAAGGTGCCATTCTGCAGTGGGTTGTGGGCACTACTGCACAAAAGGGGGAGATAGATGAGTTTACCTTTCCAACTGTTTGGTGGAGTACCTTCATCCACGAAGACACAAAAAATGGGAGAAAAACAACAATAAGAAAAATACAACAACGGTAGAGTCCCATATGGTATCTTTCATCAGGAAGTGGAGAGTAGGCCTGGATTTTGAGAGAGAGGCTTTAATCTGACACATGTTTGGGACAGTAAGTATGGAAGTGGTGACTTAGGGAAGGAAAGGACCAAGATAAAAGGAAAACCGATGTTTGAAAAGAAATCAGAGGAAGAAACACACGCAAATATAACTGGAAAAGGAGTTCGGTATATTAGAACATGGTAAGGATAGAATGAGCTAATTGATGAGAAAAGAGAAGAGACTTTTTAGACAGAAAGAATCATTGTGTTAAATGTTTGTATGGGGTGGGATGCAATTAGCTCTGAAAACAGGCGATTGGATTTGGTAATGCAGAAATCGTTGATGACATAACTCAGAGCTATTACAGCTGAGTGACGGGGGAGAAGCTTCTAGTATAGGTTGAAAAATAAACTGGTGGTTCCTTACTAAAATAATGGGTTAAAGTTGCATTACAAGCTTTCTTCATCAGTTATGAAATTAACAAAAATTTATTACAAACAGAAACAAATTCCCCAGTCCAACCCAGATGTCAGAATTAACAGAATGTAATTAACAGTAGAAATTAATAAAAAAGGGAAAAAATAAATTGGGGGATTAAGCAGACGCCCAGCTCAGCTCAGATCTTAACACTTCCTCCACAACCTTGAAGAGATATAGGTGTATGGTAACAATATGGAGAATTCCCCCTAATACTCCAAATCTCAAGAGAATAAAATTGGCAGTTACCATCATATTTTCTTATGTTTTATGGAAGCATAAAGGAGGTTACTGGTGGAGAGAAATGGGTGAATTAGGGATGAAAAATCACAAGAACAACTATAAAAGTGAAGGTTCTTGTAACAAACACAGACATTAAGCAAAGAACGAAAATCAAAACTCAAGGGATTTGTCACATGTAAGTAGATACATCCCCCAAATAGGTTAAAAAAAATATTACTGGAGAACACTTTAAAAAAACAATAGCAGAAGGAAAGTAGAAATCTGTCATTCTAGCAAAGACAGTGCACTTTTATGTGGCCACTTCGACTCAGATCCCTCCGTTCTCTACACGCAGCTGTCCCCACCCCAATCATTCATTCAAAGTGTGTGAAACGAAACAGACAGAAAGAGCACAGCGTAGGCTTTCAAGTACGAGTCAGAAAGAGGAATAGGAAGTCACGCATAGAGTGGGAAAAGAACTGAGAAATCTGTCATGCTGTATCAGAACAAAAGAAATGACTGAACAGAAGGGCTCAAAGGGAAGTTAAAGAGCATGGCAATTATGCCAACATAGTATTAAAGTAGAAGACCAATAGAATATAAGAAACATGCTATTAGTGAGACAAATGAACATAATAGGATTGAAGATACTGAGAGAAATTGTTCACACTTGTTTCATGCTGTCATAATTATTTTATTCAATATCAGGCTAGTGAGCACTTTAATTCAATATAATAAGAGCTTAAAAGTGAGCAAATAAAAAAAATAGAATGAAATGAAAACAGAACTTGCCAATTTCAAGGAATACATTGAAATAACATTTCAAAGCAAGTAAGCACTATAAAAATGAGAAGCATAATAAGTAAATAAATTAATTAATTAATGTTCATTCCTAATATAAGGAAAAGACTTGTAAAACTCAGAGTGAATGCAAGTGAAAAATATAAAGCAATTAGATGAGTGAAAGCAGACAAAGACTTTTAACCTAAGGATAATTATTGTGACTGGAGTACATTACTTCCAACTTGTAAGAGATGTGTTAAAATATATAATGAACGAAAATGTTACTATGAGATATCTATAGAACCTGCGGATAATGTTCCTGAGGTAGACGTACATGTGCATGTATATGTGTGTGTGTGTATGCGTGTATACTGAGAAATACCCGTTAAACTACTTAGGAACAAAGAAGGATTCTACAAAGTCAAACTGGCATCATACATGTGCACAGAAGAAACACAAATGCAGTGGATAAGGAATTACAGAATTCTGATTAAAAGAATGTGCGGACTCAGAAAAATGTTAGCAGATCAAATTCAACAATTCATTTAAAGAATAATAAAGCATAACCGACGTTGCGAAATGGGATTTATTCCAGATATGAAAGCGCCTTAAAATTTCAAAAACAAATTAATAGAATCCATCATATCAACACACTAAAGAAGAATAACCAAATGATTCTATTAATAGATTCAGAAATAACAGTGAACAAAACACTGCCCCCATTCATGATAAAAATTCTCAGCAAATTAAAAACAAAAGACACCTTCCTTTACTTCGTTTAAAAATCTATGAAAACCCTACAGCTAATATCATATTTCATAGTGAGAAGCTAAAAGTTTTCCTCTAAGATCAGGAACAAAGCAAGGATGTCTCCTCTCACCACTCCTATTCAACATTGCAGATGAAGTCCTACTTATGCAATAAGACAGGAAAAGTAAATAAAAATTAATACAGATGGAGAAATAAGAAATGATCATGTCTGCATATAACTAACATAATTATCTATGTAGACAGCCCCAGCCATACGAAAAAAAATTCCTGGAACTAATAAGTGATTACAATTAAGTTCATGAGATATAAGGTTAATAAGCAAAAGTCAATAATTTATAATATACCAGGAATGGACAATTGTAGTTTGACATTATAAACAAAATACCATTTACATCAGCAACAAAAAAGTGAAATACTTAAGTTATAAACCTAACAAATGTAAGACCGAAATGAGAAAAATGACAAAAATGAAATAAATTTATTTTAAAAAATCTGAAATGATGGTGAGTTGTTCCTTGTGGGTGGAAAGGAAGACACGATACATGTTAAGATGTTACTTCTTCCCGACACGGTCTACAGATTCAACGCGATTCCAATTGCGCTTCCAACAGGCAATTATGTGGATATCGACAGGCACGTCCTGAAGAATATTTGGAAAGGCAAAGAATCAAATAGCCAACACAATACAAAAAAGAACAAAACCGGAGAACTCAAATGACCAGACTTTAACAACTACTATAGAACTATAGTAATCAAGAGCGTGTGGTACTGGGGAGAAAATAGACAGACATGTGGATCAACGGAGCAGAACAGGCAACCCGGAAATGGATCCATACAATACAAGCAAGGGATTTTGTGCAAAACAGGACACATAATTCAATGGAGAAAGACAGTCTTTCCAACAAAAGATGCTAGAGCAATTGGACGTATGCAAAAACATGAATGTTGATATACTTTTATACCTTTCATACAATTAACTCAAAGTGGATTATGGACCTAAATGTAAAATATGAATCTAGAAAACTCTGAGAAGAAAATATAAGAGAAAATCCAGTTGAACTCAGATTTGGCAGAGTGTTTATATACCAAATCAAGAGCAAGACACATGAAAGTGAAAAGTGGTAAGTTGAACTTCATTAAAATTAAAAAAGTTCCAGATATGTAAAATATACTGTTAAAGAAATGAAAAAAATAAGCCACACAGGAGAAAGACAAACCAAAGGAAAGATTATACTTACAAAACATCTATCTTGTAAAATATTTGTATCCAAAACATACAAAACTCTTTAAATTCAGCAATAAGAAACTAAGAATGCAATTAAAACAGGGACAAAAGCTTTAACAAGTGCCTCACCAAAAAAGATGTAGAGAAGAGAAAGAACAAATAAGAGAAATGCAAATAATCTCAACAAAGTTTTTCACTAGGCAATTACAAATTAAAACAACAACCAGATACCATCACACACTTATTAGAAGGCCCAAAATACAAACAAAACAAAACAAAACAAAATAAAAACATAAAACCTGACAAGACAATTTGACAGTTCCTTACTAAGTCTAACTTAGTCTCACCATATGATACAACAATTAATCCATTTGAATTGAAAATTTATGTTTATGCAAAACATTGCATGCAAATATTTAAAGCATGTTTTCCAGAAACAGGCACATTTTTTATTCATAATTGCCAGAAATAGGAAGCAACATGTCCTTTGATATATGAAGGGAGAAACAAATATGGTATGTCAATACAATGCAATATTATCCACTAATTTAAATATTATCAATCAAGTCATGAAAAGACCTGGAAGAATCTTAAATGCACATCACTAAGTGAAAGAAGCCAGTGTGCAAAAGGTACACATTGTGTGATCCAATTACATGACATTCTAGAAAAGACAGATCTATACAGATGGTAAGCATATCAGAGGTCTTCAGGGATTTGTTGAGTTACCAATGGATGAAGCACAAGGGATATTTTAGGGCAGCAGAATTACTCTTTATGACACAGTAATGATGGATATATCAGTCTAAGCATTCATCAAAATTCATAGAACTGTAGAGCATTTCCCCACGTTGGAAAAACTGTGACATTAAGGGCGCAGCCTTCCAGGTTGTAAAGTCTACCAAAGACTTGTGGTCCCAACTGCAAGAAATTAGGGTCCACATAACAAGTTTGGGGACACAGTTTCCACATAAGACCACTCTCATTGGTAACACCAACTACAATTTGGGATTTCTAAAATGAGCTTCAGTGTCAAAAATTGCTAAGAAATTGCATATACCTCACTAAAACCTGTTATATTTATAAAGAGACTTATTACAGAGAAAGGATACATGAAAATCAGCCAAAGGAAGAGATACATACAGCAAACTCTAGGAAGTTCAAAATATAAATTTGCATTGTCTTCAGAATATGGCTTTCTCCCAGTATCAATGTGTAACAGATAGCATGGAGTATTCCCACTCTGGGCCTCTCACCCATGCTTCAGTATCCACAGGCTTCACTACCTAAGCATTATCAGTCAATCGATTGCATACATGGCTGAGCCCAGTTGCTAGGCTGACTGATAATAATTGTGTTACCCAAACCACATAATAAATCATCTGTTGGGCTTTCTAGCACTTCCCATCCTAAGAACATCGAGTGTAGCCAGGTGTCCTGAGTCAACTCCTTAGCATAAACTATCAGCTGTGCTCAAAGAGGAAGTTCGCCATAAATAACAAAGATATCCCTATCATTCAGGATATCTCAAGGGTTTAGAAGTTACCTTCCAGAAGACTGGACAAAGACCAGACCCCTCACTGAGCGAGGCCACATTCTCTATTAACAAACAAAAAGAGTGAACTTTAATGTATGAAAATGTCTTAAAAATCATTTAAGTGGTCAAGAGAAACCAAGATGAAATTCAAAATGGGGCAATGATGTCACTGAGGGTTGTGGGAAGATGCTTGCAGGTTTAAGTAACTTTGGATGTCAGTGGAGTCTCCTAAACTAGAAGTTTAAGAGGCAAAAGAATCTGTATACAAAAAGTGTGGTCTAATCATTAATGTTTTTCCCAAGGGACAGTGCTTAACAATTCTGATACTGCCATGAACGTATACCAAAACTGATTAATTTAAAAAATGGAGAATGGTGGGAGATAGATCTCACTCAGGGAGGGGAAATGTACATATAACAAGGGAAGTTGAGGCTACAAAAATTCATGTAGTAATGGAATAGACATAGAGACATCAGTAAGATCTCATTTAGCTCTATATAGATACAGATATGTGAGTGTATATAAACACAATTTCTTTCTCCGTGAGCTGAAAGGACCAAATGAAATAACCTCTAGTAGCCATGAACAGATTTAGTGTTCAGACCTTGTTTTCTAATACCATTCTGCAATATGATAAACCAGGGATTCTTGGAGAAATGGCTGATTTTAGGATCGGGAAAAGAAATATACAAGATGAGACCAGAGGATCTATGGAGTAAAGTAACAAGGTCTACACACACACACACACACACACACACACACACACACACACACATTGATGGAGGGATGCCAAAGGGACACAGGAGTCAACTAAAAGAGTTCCCAATGGTCAACACTGGAACAATTTGAGCAATGAAGTAACAAATCAGTAATATATTATAACCCATCAATACTGAAAAGTCATGTTGATAATATGTGTGTTAAGACAGGATGTGATGAAAAAGCATTTTGCCTATGTGGTCTTCTTCCCAGAAACCTATACTCTCATTCTCTTCATGAGCAAAACACCAAAAAAATTCCAGTAGAGAGGCATTTTACTAAATTCCTGACTAGTACTCCTGAAACTTTCAAGGTATCATAGAGAAGGAATGTCTGTTAAACTGTCCCAGCCAAGAAGACCTTAAGAGACATGAATATATGCCATTTGGTATCCTCGAGAGGATCATGGAACAGAACAGGGCATTAGGTTAAAATTAAGAAAATCTAAATAACTATGGACTCTACTTAATACTGATGTATCAATATTAATTCATTAATTCTAACAAGGGCACGATGCTAATGTGCTATTAGTAACAGGGGATACCATGTTCAGGTGCACATTGGAAGCCCATGTTATATTTTAAGTTTTTCTAAGTTGGAAACTCTTCTAAAAACCAAGTTCATTAAATATATGGGGCGCCTGGGTGGCGCAGTCGGTTAAGCGTCCGACTTCAGCCAGGTCACGATCTCGCGGTCTGTGGGTTCGAGCCCCGCATCGGGCTCTGGGCTGATGGCTCAGAGCCTGGAGCCTGCTTCCGATTCTGTTCTCCCTCTCTCTCTGCCCCTTCCCCGTTCATGCTCTGTCTCTCTCTGTCTCAAAAATAAATAAACGTTAAAAAAAATTAAAAAAAAAAAAAAAATATATATATATATATATATATATATATATATATATATATATGCCACCCATATTACCATACATGCACATCAAGGAAACTACAAACTTTCTCAACCAGAAAATACAATAATCATGACCTTCTTGAAGAAACTGCTTGGCAATTGAAAACAGTCAATTTAGATTTGAGTGATAAACTTCTCAGGAAGGAAAAATCAGGTTAAGATAGTAAAAATGGTGGGCACTGAACTCATAAGAACAGAGATGCTATTATGAAAAAACTTTGGAACTTGTGATGACAGAACAGAATGTGAATTGACATAAAATTGTTCATAACTTCTATGAAAAAACTTATATTCAAAACTTCACAATTGCGTCCTTTAAGATAAACTTTCAAAACAAATACAAATATACTTATGAAAAGCATGAAATAAGGGATTAAAATGACAAACTAATCCTGGTAGATACATTTTGGTCTATTTATTCATTCCATTATACAGTGAATAAGTAGAAAAACATGCTGGTAAAGTTCATCAAGTTGATCCTTGAAGTGTCTTTATTTTGAGAAAGAGCACATGCATGAGTGGGATAGGGGCAGAGAGAGAGGGAGAGAGAGGGAGAGAGAGGGAGAGGGAGAGGGAGAGGGAGAGGGAGAAGGAGAGAGAGAGAGAGAGAGAGAGAGAGAGAGAGAGAGAGAGAGAGAGAGAATCCCAAGCAGTCTCCACACTCAGCACAGAGCCCAACATGGGGCTTGATCTCATAACCGTGAGATCATGATCTGAGCCGAAATCAAGAATCAGTCGCTTAACTCGACTGAGCCACCCAGGCACCCAATCAAGTTGATTCTTAAAAATATTAATTCAAAAGTTTATAATGCTTTTCTCACTTTTTTTTCTTTTAGTACCAAGAAGCAGTAATAACATACTGAAATCATGGCATCTTTAAAGTTTTCTTAGTACCATCTGATTTCATTAATTTTATTTTTGAGCATTTTACTTTGTTTTACCCACATTCTTACTAATTTTATCAAACACTAGTGATTCTCAATCAGATTATAATTTATTTAGGTAAGGAACCATGCTTTTCTGCATGGTTTTTATGAACCCAGTAAGTTTCCAATAAAAAGGAGTTAATTCATTGTACAAAGAGCAGTTTTATGAAAATATTTGCAAGCATACTCTCATATCCTAAACTCATACTCTGTTATAAATTATGATGTTAACTGTGCTAGCTTTTATAACAACGACACCATAAGAATGGTATGATCGCTAATAGGACTTCAACAATGTTACAAATATTCCCGGAGCTCCTGTAGCAGAAAACAGCAGTCTAATAACTCTAAAATGCTCCTTTAGGGATTAAAGTTTCAAGATAAGAGTGTATCTACTTTTCCTGAAACACTGTAGCTAATGTAGAGCTTCCTGCTGTTGGTTTCCCCAGATATGTAGCTATTTTGATTTAATGTACAGGTTAAAAAACGTCTACATTTTTCTGTGTTCATTTTTTTTTTCTTACTCATTTTTTTTCTCCTTTACTTCATGCTTCAGATTGTTGACTTAGAGTCCACTGATGTTTCCCTGAAGGTTTTATACAACTGGGTTTATTTGACAAATAAGCAACCCATAAGAGCCCTAGCATTCAGCTATGAATCAACATGCAAAGTTTGTATATCTTAAAGAATCCTTGTTTATGATTCATAATAAATTCAATCACAGGGAGTTCTGAGCAGATTTCCATTTCAATTAAGCAGGCCTCATTATCATACTTTTAGTGAAGCAGAAAATACATTACAAGGTCAAAGTCAATAGGAAGCGGCAAAGCACAAAACCAATAAAATAAATCTCTGCAATTTCAAGGAGGGGCTAGAAATGACTAAGTTGTCAGATAAAGAAACTTCTTGTCTTTGGGAAATATTACACTCAACTGTGTATAGAGTCATTCTTTTTTCTAATTTTGGAGAAAGAACAACTTATAAAGTTAATTTTTTAAGTTTTTTAATGTTTATTTATTTTTGAGACAGAGAGACAGACAGAGCTCTAGTGGGGGAGGGACAGAGAGAGAGGGAGACAGAATCTGAAGCAGGCTACAGGCTCTGAGCTGTCAGCACAGGGCCCAAAGTGGGGCTCGAATCCACAAACTGTGAGATCATGACCTGAGCTGAAGTCAGACGCTTAACCAACTGAGCCACCCAGGCACCCCAAGTTAATTTTTGTTCATTAATATAGGTCCTGAATAGGTGTCTTCCATAACCATCACATTTAATGTAAAACCTTGATAAAAATTTTTGATAAACTAATAAGACACAAATAAAATTATTTAATAAAAAATTAATTAATTTAGATCCTGATTGAGTGACTTCATTAACATCAGTAAGACTAAAAACAGGACAGTTATACAAAAATATTTGGTATTTTCCTGATGCATTAACTATATATATATATATATATATATATATATATATATATATATATACACACACACACACACACACACACACATATATATTTTTGTGTGTATATGTGTGTATACATATATATGTGTGTGTATATGTGTGTATACATATATATGTGTGTGTGTATATGTGTGTATACATATATATGTGTGTATATGTGTGTATACATATATATATGTGTATATATGTGTATACACATATATATGTGTGTGTGTGTATATATATATATATATATATATATATATATATATATGCTGAAAATAGGACTTGGGAAAAGTTTGTAGAATATATACACCCTGGACAAGAAATAAATAACTATTTACATCAACATAGGATGATGTCGCATCTTTGTTAACTAATAGCTAATGGAAGAATTCAGTGAGTCATTGCCTCACTACAATCTCTAGCATTC
Organism: Felis catus; assembly: GCF_018350175.1. Classification (NCBI taxonomy): domain Eukaryota; kingdom Metazoa; phylum Chordata; class Mammalia; order Carnivora; family Felidae; genus Felis; species Felis catus. Next base: position 3,332,914 of record NC_058385.1, on the reverse strand, counting down.
ACAACCTCAATATATCTAAGAAGCATTATTTAAACACTGAAGTTGGCTGAGGTAAGATAAGTGAGCTTGAAGATATGCTAACAAAAACTTCCCAGACTGAAAGGAAAAAGATAAATGCATGACAAAACAAAAACAAAAACAAACACCCTCGGATATCTAGGAACTGTGAAACCAGTATAAGAACTGTGCCTTATGCATAATTGAAACACCAGGAGGAAAAGAGAGAACAGAAAAGAAATATTTGAAGTAATAAAGGCTCTGCATTTTCTAATGACAGAGACCAAACCACAGATACAGGAAACTCTGAAAACACCTTGCAAGATAAATACTAAAAAATTTACACCTAGGCATGTTAAATTCAAACTGCAGAGAATCAAAGTCAAGGAGGATATCTTGAAAAAAGGCAGAGGGGAACAAAACATTGTACCTACAGAGAAACATTAAGAATTATGTTGGACTTCTCATCAGACACCACGAAAGCAAAAGGGTGGTGGACTGAAATAGTTAAAGTACTGGGGGAAAAAAATGAACAAACAACAACCAACTAAAACACCACTACAGATTATGTACCCAGTAGTGAAGGGAAAAGTAAAGACTTTCTCAGACAAATAAAAACTGAGGGAATTCTCCTCACTAGATCTCCCTTGCCAGAAATGTTAAAAGTTCATCAGACAGAAGGAAAATGGTGTATGTAAAACTTAAATCTACATAAGGAAAGAAGGAACATCAGAGAAAATATAAGAAAAAATGAAAGATTTTATTTTTCATATTCCAAATTGATCTGATAGGTAGCCGTACAAAGTAATAACAACACCAATGAGCTGGGTGATTACAGCACCTACATGACTGAAATGAAAGACAGCAAGGTCATAACAAGAGGAGTGAAGAACTGTGAATGCCCTTTTTCAAGGGTTATCAGGTATCCGCACTGTTTGTGATGTGTGACATTTGGAAGTGGACCTAGATTACTCTACAATAAACATTATGGAGAGTTTTAAAATTATAGTTGAAATGCTAAAAGAGGAGAAAAATAGAATCTAATAAAGTAACTGAAAAGCAGAGAAAGAAGAAAAAGGAAGACTACAAAAAAAAAAAAGAACAAGTATAACAGAGGAGACAGTTACGAATACTGTAGAGTTTAATACAACTATATAAACAATCACTTCAAACATCAATGATCTAAATACACCAATTTGAAGACAAACACTGTCAGAGTGGATTTAAAAAAAACAAACTATATGTTGCTTATAAGAAATCTGCTTTAAAGATAAAACATAAAGTAAAAGGATAGACCAAGATATACCTGCTAACACTAAGCCCAAGAAAGCTGGAGTAATATTAATATCACACAAAGTAGACTTCAGAGCACAGAATATTATCAGTAATAACTGAATAATTACAAAGTGATCAGTTCTCCAAAGACATAACAATTTTTTTAATTTTTATTTTAATTTTTAATGTTTATTTATTTTTAGAGAGAGAGAGAGAGAGCACAAGCAGGGGAGAGGCAGAGAGAGAGGGAGACACAGAATCCGAAGCAGGCTCCAGGCTCTGAGCTGTCAGCGCAGAGCCTGACATGGGGCGACATAACAACGTTTAATGTATATGCAGCTAACAACAGAGTGTTAAAATAGATGAGGTATAAATTGATAGAACCACAAGAAGAAATAGATGAATCCACTATTATAGTTGCATATTTTGACATCCCCCTATCGGATTTCAGCACCATTCTGTCAGAAATGGACAAGTACATGGGGTGTCTGGGTGGCACAGTTAGTCGAGCATTTAACTCTTGATCTTGGCTCAGATCATGATCTCACAGTTGGTGAGTTCACGTGCCGCGTTGGGCTCTGCTCTGATGGTGCGGAGCCTGCTGGGGACTGCGTCTCTCCATCGCTGTGCCCCTCCCTGCTTGTGCTTTCTCTCTCACTCTCTCTCTCAAGATGAATAAACAAACATAAAAAAAATTAAGAAATGGACAGATACAGGAGGCAGAGAATTATAAGGACATAGTTGAACTGAAGAGCACCATGGATCGACTGGGTCTAATTAACATTTATAAATTACTTCAACACTTCTGAAAGACTCAGAATTGTTAGGATGACAGTTCTACCCAAGTTAGGCTGTAGATTTATTGCAATCCCAATCAAAATCACAAGATAGTTTGTGGATATAGACATGCTGATTCTAAATTTTACATGAGAAGACAAAAGACCCAGAATAGCCAAAACAACACTAAGGAACAAGTTGGACAACTCACACTATCTGACTTCACAATTTAGTATGAGGAGGCATGCGATAGTGATGCAAGAATAGACACACAGATCAGAGGAACAGAATAGACAGCCCCAAAACAGGTAAAGCAAATTAAATGCACAGCGAGACACCACTACACATATTATTAGAAAGGCTGGATGTTTTTAAAGACTTGAGCATACAACATTCTGGTGAGGATGTCGAGTACCAGGAACTGTCATTCATTGCTGGTGGGAGCGTACAATGGTAGAGTCCCTTTGGAAGACAGTTTGGAAGTTTCTTGCTAATCTAAATATAGTCTTCCCATATGATCGAGCAATCCTACTCCTATAGCGTTACCCAATTGGTTTGAAAACATACGATTGCACAAGCAACTGCACAGAAATGTTTATGGCAGCTTCATGCTTAATCATCACAAACTGGAAGCAATAAGATGCCCTCAAATAGGTAAGCTGGTAAACAAATCATAGATACCCATACAGTGGAATATCATTCAGCCAGAAAAAAGTGAGACCTCCATCCACAAAAAGACATGGGGAACATTAAACGCATGTTACTAAGTGAAAGAAGCCAATCTTAAAAAGCTATATACTTTATGATTCTAACCATAGAAAATTCTGGAAAAGGCAAAACTGTACAGACAGTAAAAACATCAACGCTTGCCAGGGATTGTGGATGTGGCTGGGATTGAACAGGTGAAGTACAGTTGACTTTTCAGGTGCTGAAACTATTCTGCATGATGCTGTAATGGTACATATATGGTATTACGTGTTTGTCAAAACCCACAGACCTGTACAACACAAAACGGAGCCCTTAGAGGAAACTGTGGATTTTAGTTAATAATAATATTGATTCATTAATTGTAACACATGTATTCTACTAATATGACAAGTGGCCAATAGGAAGATAAACTGTGCGCAGAAGGGAGCTTAGGGAAACTTTATCTACTATCTGCTCATTTTTTCTCTAAACCTAAAACTGTTCTAAAAATAAAGTCTATTAATTTAAACTGTTGTTTGTTTTTAGAGGGAGTTATCAGGAGAACTCAGAAAAGTCTAGCTAAGGGAACCATGCCCTTTACCATCCTTTTCTCCCGTACGGGTTATGGTTCTATTGCTTCTTGAGACTACTTGCTACCCTTTCGTGACACTGTTTCCTTTCCTGTCTTTAAAGACCTAGGATATCCTTGGTTTTTCCTACATAAATTGCCATCTCTCATCTGTTAGTTTCTATCCTGTTACCCATTTTATTTTATTTTATTTTATTTTATTTTATTTTATTTTATTTTATTTTACAGGAAATATCACAGTCTATTTTATTGCTAGCTTGTGTGTCTACTAGTCTCTTCTCACTGGTGTGTAAACTTCTAGTCTCACTGCCATCCTCTGTTCCTTTCCAACATCAGCCTCTAGAGCAATGCCTAGCAATGAGCTTTTCTCTATATACATGTGTGTGTTTTAGGAAGAGAGAAGAGGGAAAATGACAGTGGGATAGCACCAGATCTGAACCCATACCACATAGGCCTACTAAGAAAAAATGGGTACTTTCCTACACTCAGTAGATTATGTTCTTGAAAAGTTTTGTTTAATCGTGAAAACACCTCTGATACATTAGGATTTGTGAATTCTTTAAATAATACTTCTCCAACATCTAAATGATTCAGTATTAATTTTGTAAATCTGGATTTTTCCTAAATTTTCTCAGCTTATCGTGTGTGTGTGTGTGTGTGTGTGTGTGTGTGTGTGTGTGTGTGTGATATCTGTTATCTTCACTTGCCAAATTGCTCCGTGGAACAACTTCATAAATTAGTAATAGGTATTCCTTACCTACATTTGTCAGAGGATGCTTTGGCCAGGCAACTTGGAGACACTTAAACAAAATCTAAAAGGCTTTTTTTTTTAATCAAAGAGTTCTCAAAACCTCTTTGTGTTCTGATTCCCCTGCAGGCAGCTATTTAAACTTATCAGCACCCCTTAAAAATTATATTCCACTCCTATTGGAAACTTTACCTAGGATATCTAATAGCATTTTCAATTCAACCTTCAAAAAGTAAACACCTGCTATCTGACTGTCAAAATAGGTTACACTCAGAGCCTCCTTCTTCTCCAGGGATAGCAACTCAGTCCTTCCTGATTCAAAAGGCTAAAGCTACGGGCTCATCCGTGACTCCTCTCTCTCAGTCAGGTTCACATGTAATCCATCAGGGAATGCTATTGCTGTACCATAAAATACAGACCCCTTTCTTCCCACCACCTCCTCTGCTATCTCCCTCATCAGGAGCCATCCTAATGTGCACGTGGGTACTCTATGCCTCTTACTGGTGTTCAGGACTAGACTTTTGTGACTAATGTCAATTTTTCCCACAGCAGGTGGGATGAACTTTTGAAAATGTTTTGGTCTGACCATGTTAACCCTCAGTTCAAACCCAGAGATGGCTCCCGCCTCACTGCATTATAAGCCCAACCCAAGACTAGAAGATAACCCAAGGGTTATACCCTTCCTGGTACTTTCCCATTACATTTCTGGCTTCCTCCCATCTGCCTCTCCTTCTCTCCCTTCATTCCAACCATTCTGGCTTCCTTGCCATGGCTGGGCCATATCAGTCATGAACTCACACTGTAGGGCCTTGGCATGGCTGCTCCCAGGATATAAAATGTTCTCCATGGACATTGTTAATCCTCTCACTTTCTTCAAGTTTTTGTTTAAATGTCAGCACCAGGAGACCCACGCCCACCTTTCCATTTGAAATTGCAACGTACATCTACCCCCTTCCTGCACTTCCTATCCTCAAGACACTGATGGATGTTTCCATTTTCTCCATAACACTTAACATAATCTAACATACCGTGTATCATTCTATTATTACAGTTATAGTTGCTTTTCCCTCTGTCCCAAGTAGAAGTCCAACAGGGTGCAATTACTTTTGTCGCTGACAAGTCTCAGCACCTAGGACAGTGCCTGGCATGCACAAGGTACCCGGCACATGTGTGGAATGAGGGGTGAAGGGATAAAGCAATGATCGGATATGCAGTTTTAGGCAGAACTTCTATCAGACCTGTGTTCTCCAGAGACCATTTCAACTACATTGGATTAAGTGTTTGCATAAGGCTCTTCGTGTGGCACGATGCAACTCTATTCTGAATGCCGCTTTTAGTTCCCTCAACATCACATGACCACCTAAGAATGACTCATTAAAAATATCCTAGAAGGATCCTAAACTTCAGAATACTAATCATCTTCCACATTGATTCAAATCCTATCTCATTCCAAGAAGAATTTGAGACAATTTCTTAGTTCCAAAGTGGAAAATTTGAATAAACCTTAAAATTTTAAAAATATATAGGATTACCGGTTATATCATCTCGATGGCACATAGTGCTTGTAATCACTCTGCCAGCCGAGTCCCAAGGCTCTTGTCTTTGTGTCTGATGTTGGCAGTTAAAGTCCACAGGACAGGCAGTGCGAGAGAAAGACAGATGGACCACAGAGGAGGGCAAGAACAGCCGAAACTGTCAAGTGCGAGCTGCCGCAGGAAGGACCGAAACTTGTGTCAGTTCTTGCCGTACATGATCTTAATGGTATGGGGACCTGGCAGAAGTTGGGGCTCTTTGTTATGGAGCTAAGCATGCACCCCTGGCCAAGTAAACGAGGATGCTAAAGGCGAATTCGAGGGAAGATGGCACTGACGAGCCTGGCCACTGATTCAGGCCAGTGAGGTCAGCCAGCAGGGTAGCGAGCTTAGGTGGGACCTCTGCAGTGGTCAGTGCTTCACCTCTGCCCCTCAGATCCCACATATGGTTACCCTTTGTAGGCCAGAAATACACAGAAAGGAGAATTCTGGGAAATGTCGTGCAGACTAGTCAAGTCTGGACACTTGAGAAAGCCACAAATGGATAACGTTATAGCTGAGTGTGCACGGTATGTGTCTACCTTAACTTAAACGCAAACAGCTCCCCAAGAGAATCTTAACGACAGTATTTTCAGGGTCAAAATGTTTAGAAAGTAACCTCTAGTACAAATATGCTGGCTAACTCCCTAATTAAGCTCAGTTGAATCATCCTGACGAAAGAAAACTGAATTATACCTTAAGTGTTTAGCCTGCATTTTAATTCTTGGAAAGCAAATCGCTATAAGAAATCTATGTAGGTATAAAATAACCCCCTATAAATATAATCAGGAACAGAAACAGCTCATCTAGAGCTGATTAAAATGATGTCACTGCCTATTCATTACCAGAAAGCCTCCTAGACCTTCAGACTTCAAGCAGATGCCAGAAGAATTTGTTATTTTAAAAATAAGTGAAAAGAAAAACACGCTGTGAGTTTGGACATAAAAAAATTTCTGAGTTCTGGATACACATGAGAAATATGGTGCATTAAAATGGAAAGTTATACTGTTTGTACTTGCTCAGTAAATGTCGCCATCATTATTCTTAGTTTGTTGGCATAATAATGCATCTTCAGAAAGGGCTAGGGATGAACTACCAAAAACGAACCTATTTTTAATACTTTTCTTTTCTCACATGCTTCCATAATCTTTACCTCTAATCACGTTTGCCAGGAATATTGCTATTCCATTTAATTAGCCAACCTTAAAGCACTCGTTGTTGCTTTGAATTTGGCACATAGTATCTCATGTTCTCCCTCAGAAAAAATAACCAGGTTCATCTATTTTTCTGACTCTGACTGAGTGTTTCTAAGTAGCAATAACGGAGGCAGCAAGGGCATATTTAAAGTAACTTTCACCTTATTCCAGCTACGCCCAAAGGCATAGCAAACAGCTAAGCTGTGATGTTCTCATAACTCACGGGGCACTGCTGTGATTTCTCCAGTCTTTAAAGGAATTCTGGCCTCACCAGATACCAGTGCCTCAACAGCTTTGCTTTACGTCTTCCCTTTCTCTAACACTCAAAATCAATATGCACTAAGTCTAGTGGTTCTATTTCATGTACATGTGCATTCATAATTCATTTAAAATACATATCGATCTGTTGTTCCCTGCCAAACCCCATGCAAGGTGCTGAGCCTACAGCCCTGAACAGAGACCACGGGTCCTTCCCTCATTGAGTTTACAGGACAGAAGGGCTCTTGAAGCCATCTTGACCAAGAAAAGAGGCAGAACTGAAATGAAACAAAGCTCTTATGAGGGGTCTTAGAATTGCAATTTGGGGCACAGATTCACGTGTTCCCCGTAGGGAACAAAAGGCAGAGGTTTTTTAAGGCAAAAGGGAACACTTGTACATGTTGTTCCCAGAGAAATTTTGATTGGTGTTGGCAACAGAAAACTAATCTTGGCTACACATAAGTGATTGCTAGGGCTATCACTATGCAAAAGTCTGTTCATGTAGCAAGTTGCAGGTTTTCGGGAGAGTCCTTGGAGCATCTTTGGTTTGGCTGAGTTCAAAAGTTTGTGGTTTCTCTGGTGAGGATGTGCAGAAGGCCCATCTCCTTAATGGCCTGACGCGGAGCGCTCATGAACCATGAGATCATGACCTGAGTCAAAATCAAGAGTTTGAAGCTCAGTGGATGGAGCCACCCAGATATCCCCCAGAATCTTAATTATATTATTTCGTTTATGTCTTTCCTTATGAACCCATCACACTTCCTGATTACTGTAACTTTGAAGAAAGTATTGAAATCTGGAAGTGTGAGTCTTTTAGCTTTCGTCTGTTGTTTCAAGATTGGATTTGATAACTTCAGTCCTTTGAATTTCTATATAAATATTAGAATTAGTTGCTCATCAATTTCTGCAAGAAAGCCAACTGGGGTGTTGACAGGGATGATATGTAACCTATAGATCAATTTGTAAAACTTATCCCCCTTAACAGTGTCTTCTTACAGTGAAGGAAAATGGAATGTCTTTTTAATTATTTAGACCTTTAATTTCCTACAGTAATGTTGTCAATTTCACCGTACATGTTTTCTGGTATTTTTGGAAATTGTCACATATACATATGCCTTTCTATATTAGGGTAATACTGACCTCAGAGAATGAGTTAGGAAGTATTCACTTCTCTTAATTTCTTAGAATTATACATCAAAGACTGGTATTAATTATTCCTTAAATGTTTGATGGAATTCATCGGAAATGCCATCTGACCCTGGGCTTTTTATTTCTAAGGAAGTTTTTGAATTGCCAATTTAATCTCTCCAATATTTATAGGGCTGTTCTAATATTTCTTAATGAGTTAGTATGGTACTTTTTTTCCTTCTAGTAATTTGTCCATTTCACTTATCTATCTGTAAGTATGACGTTGTTTATAGTGTTTCTTTAAATTCCTTTTTATTTCTGTAATCTCAGTACTAATGTCCTCTTTTTTAGTTTTGATTTTAATAACTTGAACTTTCTCTTTTATTTTGTCAATCTAATTAAAGATTTTATAATTTCGTAGATCTTTTCAAAGAATTGACTTTTGTTTCCATTGATTTTCCTTATTCTTTTTTTTCTATTCTGTATTTTTATTTCTATTTTATAATTTCCTTCCTTCATCTTTTTTTGGACTTACTTTGCATTCTTTTTAAAAATTTTTAAAGATGGAAGTTATATTATTTGAAATCTTTATATTTTTAATATAGGCATTTGCAGCTATAATTTTATTATAAACACCACTTTAGGTGTAGGCTCTGGTATATTGTATTTTTATTTAATTCATACCAAGTATTTTCTAATTTCCATTGTAACTTCTATTTTGATGTTTTGACTGTATATAAATGTCTAATTTTCAAATATTTAGAAGTTTTCAAATTTCCTTTTCATTCTTTTCTAAATTTCATTCCACTGTATTCAAATACATATCCAAATGGAAATGTTCTATGTTAGTAGCATCATTATGATATTTTGGGACATTCTACAAAGGCAATCATGTCATCTGTGAGCAAAGACAGTCTTATTTCTTCATTCCCTACCTGTACACTTTTTCTTTCTTTCTTTCTTTCTTTCTTTCTTTCTTTCTTTCTTTCTTTCTTTCTTTCTTTCTTTCTTTTTTTGTCTTAGTGTGTCATTTAGGACTTTTTGTATGATACTGAATAGGAGTGGTGAGAACAAACATTATGTCTCTGTTCTCATCTTATCAGAAATGAATCTAGTTTCTCTTCATTAAGTATAATGTTAACTGAAAACAGAGGAACATAGGAGAAAGGAAAAAGGAGAGAGAGAGAGAGAGAGAGAGAGAGAGAGAGAGAGAGAGAGAGAGAGAAGGAAACCATAAGAGACTCTTAACTATACAGAACTGAGGGTTGATATAGGGAAGGTGGGTGAGGGATGGGCTAAATGGGTGATGGGTGTTAAGGAGGGCACTTGTGTCGACCACTGGGTGTTATATAGAAATGTTGAATCACGAAATTCTTACTCCTGAAACCAATATTACACTATATGCTAAATAACTGGAATTAAAAAAAAAATTGGGGGGTATAATATCTGTAGAGTTTTGTAAATGCTTTTCAGTAAGTTGAGGAGTTGACCTCTATTCCCAGTCTCCTGAGAATTTTTATCATGAATGAGTGTTGACTTTTGTCAAATGCTTTTTCTGAATCTATTAATATAATCATGTGATTTTTCTTCCACATCCTGTTGATGTTGATGTTGATATAATTGGTTCTTAAATAACCAGTCCCTTGTACCCACCTAAATTCCCACTTCTTCATTGATTTATAATTGTTTTTTATTGGATTGTCATTTCCAGTTTCCTAATATTCTAAGGATTTATGTATTTATATCCATGAGAGATACTGGTCTGTTGTTTTCTTTTCTTGTAATGTCTTTGTATGGTTTTAGTATTGAGGTAATGCTTGTCTCATGGAATAAGTGTGAAAGTATCCCCTATGCTTCTATCTTCTAGAAAAGATTTATAGAATTGGCATAATTTTCTTCTAAAATATTTGATAGAATTAAACAGTAAGCTCATCTGGACCCAGTGCATTCTGTTTTGGAAAGTCATCAATAATTGATGAAATTTCCTTAATAAATATAGGCCTATTCAGATTGTCTTCAACTTGGTTCACGTTCATCTCCATTACCAAATTTGTGGACATAAGTTGATTATAATATTAATTTTATTATCCTTTTAGTAAGATCACTAGAGATGGCCTTTCTTTCATGACTGATATTAGCAATGTATATCATCTCTCTTTCTTTTCATAATTAGCCTGGCTGGGAGGTTTAATAATTTTATTAATGTTTTCAGAAAACCAGCTTTTTGGTTTGCTAATTTTCTCTATTAGTTTTCTGATTTAATTTTCATTGATTTCTGGTATAGTTTTGGTCATTTTTTTCTTCCCCTTATGTTGGATTTAATTTGTTCTTCATTTTCTAGTTTTCTAAGGTGGTACCTCATAGATTTTATATCTTTCTTCTTTTCTAATATATGCATTTAACATAAGTTTCTCTACACACTGCTTTTACTACCTCCCATAAATTTTGAGAAAATGTATTTTCATTTAGTTAAAATATTTTTAATAACTCAAGGTTTCATCTTTGACCAATGTTGCTATTTAGAAAAGTATTTTTTGGAGTGCCTAGGTAGTTGAGTTGGTTGAGCGTCTGACTCTTTATTTTGCCTCAGATTATGACCTCAAGGTCATGAGATTGTGTCCTATGTTGGGCTCCACACTGGGCGTGGAGCCTGTTTAAGATTCTCTCTCTCCAAGGGTGCCTGAGTGGCTCAGTCAGTTAAGAGGCTGACTCTTGATTTTAGCTCAGGTCATGGTGTCACAGGTGGTGAGTTCAAGCCCTGCATCAAGCCCTTCATAGAGCCTCATGTTGGGTTCTCAGCTGACAGTTCAGAACCTGCTTGGGATTCTCTCTTTCCCTCTCTCTCTCTACCCCTCCTCTGCTTGTGTGCTTTCTCTGTCTCTCTCAAAATAAATAAACTTAAAAAAAAATTCTCTCTTCCTCTGCCCCTTCCCTGTTATAGGTGTGCCTGCATGTTCTCTCTTCCTCTCTATTATATATATATATATATATATATATATATATATATATATACACACACACATTATATATATGTATATACTATTATATAGTATACAATATACTTCAAGTATTTGGGGATTTTCTATCTATATTAATATGATTGATTTCCACCTTAATTCTGTTGTGGTTTTGAGAGCACACATTGTATGATTTCTCATCTTTTAAATTCATTAAGGTGTATTTTTTGGCCGAGGTTGTGGTTTTTCTTGGTGAGTGTTCCATGTGAGCTTATGAAGAATTTGTGTTATGCTATTTTGGGTAAAGTATTCCATAAATGTCAAGTATATCAAGTTGATTGATAGTGGTGTTGAATTCAACTTTGTCCTTACTGATTTTCTGCCTGCTTGATCAGTCTATTATTGACAGAGGGGTGTTAAAGTCTATAATAGTTGATTCATCTCATTTTCCTTGCAGTTCTATGCCTTTTTTTTCTCATATAATTTGATAATCTCTTGTTAGGAGCATATATACTAAGGATTATTAAGTCTTCTCGGAGAACTGAAACCTTCATAATTATCTAATACCCTTTAATACTCCTGATAATTTCCTTGCTCTGCAGTTTGCTTAATATAACTACTACTAACAACTATAACTAATTCAGCTTTCTTTTGAGTAATGTTAGAATTGCGTATTTTTCATCCCTTTATACAGAATCTATATGTGCCTTTATATTTAGAGTGGGTTTCTTATACAGTTGAACCTTCTTTCATAATCCAGCCCAGCAGTCTCTATATTTTAATTGATATATTTGGAATGTTGATGTTCAAAGCAATTATTGATATATTTGGATTAATGTGTATCATATTTGTTATTGGTTTTATTTTCTGCCTTTGATCCACATGTTTGCTTTTGCAAATATATATATATAATATACATGTATACATGTATATATACACATATATGTATACATTATATACACATATATAATCTGCTAATAGAGACAGTTTTATTTCTTCCTTTCTGATTTTGGTACTTTTAAATTTCCTTTTTCTTGTGTAATTCCTGTAGCTAGGACTTCCACCACTACTATGTTGAATAAAAGTAATGAATTGACATCTTTGTCTTATTTCTGATATTAGATGAAAAGCTTTCTGGTTTCAATTTGAGTATTATGTTATTGGAGGAGCTTGTTCCTCATTTTTATCTTCTACTTTTGTTTTACTTTCTTGGTTTTAATTGAATATTTTTTATGATCCCATTTTCCCCCTTTTAACATATCAATTTTACTCATTTTTTTATTAGTTGTCCTAGGTTGGCAATATGCATTTACATGTAATCCAATTCAACTTCCATATAACTCCATACTGGTTTATGAGTAGTAGAAGTACATTCTAAGAAAGTATTTCCAATTCTTCACTTTCACCCCTCTGTCCTTGCTGTCTCAATTTTACTTATCCATAAACTCTATCCACTAAATACATTATTGCTATAATTGTTTCGAACAGACTATCACCTTTTACTTCAATTAAGAAATAAAAAATAGGGGCACATGGGTGGCTCAGTTGGTTAAGTGCCTTGACTCTTTATTTCAACTTGGATCATGATCTCATGATTCGTGAGATAGAGTCCCGCATCAGACTCTGCACTGACAACGTGGAGCCTGCTTGGCATATTCCCTCTCTCTCTCTCAAAATGAAATTAAACAAACAAACAAACAAACAAACTTCAAAGAAAAAAAGAATTAAAAGCTAAAAGATTTAATCTTCACTTATTCTTTTTCTCATGCTCTCCTTTCTTTATTATCCAAGTATCTACCTATACCATCGTCTTGTTTCTGAGAAACAAATAAAAAACAAGCAATAAATGTCTTCGATGTTTGCTCTGTGAGGTACTCTTATTTCTTTTTCACTTTCGAAAGATACTTTCACAGGACACAGAATATTAGGTATGTGGGTTTCACTTTTTTTCAACACTATGTATTTCATTCCACCCTCTTCTTTCTTGAACAGTTTCTAAAGACAAACCTGATATGATTCTTACCCTTGATCCTTTGTATGTAAGTTTATTTTTCTTCTCACTTTTGTCTTTCTTTCTTTTTTTCAATTTAAATCCAACTTAGTGTAATAATGATTTCAGGAACAGATTTTAGTGATTCATCACTTACATATAACACCCAACACTCTTACCAACAAGTGGCCTCCTTAATGCCCATCACCCACTTAGCTGATTCTCCAGCCCAAAACCCCTCCAGCCACAATCTGTTCCCTGTATTTGAGACACTTATGGTTTGTCTCCTACTCTGTTTTTATGGGTTTTTTCCCTTCCTCTGTATTCACCTCTTATATTTCTTAAACTCCACATATGAGTGAAATCATATGGCATTTGTGTTTCTCTAACTGACTTATGTTACTAAGCATAATACATTCTAGTTCCATCCACATTGTTCCAAAAGGCAAGATTTCATTCTTTTTGATTGCTGAGTAATATTCCATTGTATATATATACTACATCTTCTTTATCCATTCATCAGTCAATGGACATTTTGGCTTTTTCCATAATTTGGCTATTGTTGGTAGTGCTGCTATGAACATTGGGATGCATGTGCCCATTAAATCAGCACTTTTTTTTTAGTCCTTTGAATAAATAACTAGTAGTAAAATTGCTGGGTCATAGGGTAGTTTTATTTTTTAAATTTTTTGAAGAAACTTCATGCTGTTTTGAGACTGGCTGCACCAGTTTGCATTCCCACAAGCAGTGCAAAAGAGTTCCCTCTTCCCTGTGCCCTCACCAACATCTATTGTTTCCTAAGTTGTTAATTTTATCCATTCTGAAGGTGTGAAGTGGTATCTCATAGTGGTTTTGATTTGTATTTCTGTGTTGATGAGTAATTTTGAACATCTTTTCATGCGTCTGTTAACCATCTGGATGTCTTCTTTAGAAAAGTATCTATTCATGTCTTTTGTCTATTTTTTCACTGGATTTTTAGGGGGTGTTGAATTTGATAAGTTCTTTATAGATTTTGGACACAAACCATTTATCTGATATGTCACTTGCAAATACCTTTTCCTATTCTCTCAGTGCCTCTTACTTTTGCTGATTGTTTCCTTCACTGTGCAGATTTTTATCTTGATGAGTCCCAATAGTTCATTTTTGCTTCTGTTTCCCTCGCCTCCAAAGACAGGTCAAGTAAGAAGTTGATGAAACTGAGATGAAAGAGGATGTTGCCTATTTCCTCCTCTGGGATTTTGATGGTTTTCTGTCTTAACATTTTGGCCTTTCATTCATTTTGAATTTATTTTTGTGTATGGTGTAAGAAAGTGATCCAGGTGCATTCTTCTGCATTTTGCTCTCCAGTTTCCCAATACTATTGCTGAAAAGACTGCTTTTTTTTTTCATGAGATATTCTTTCCTGCTTTGTTAAAGATTAGTTGGCCATATATTTGTGGGCCCATTCCTGGGTTCTCTATTCTGTACCATTGATCTACGTGTCTGTTTTTGTGCCAGTACCATACTGTCTTAATGATTACAGCTTTGTATTACAGCTTGAAGTTCGAAATTGTGATGCCTCTAGTTTGCTTTTCTTTTTAAACATTACTTTGGCTATTTGGGGTCTTTTCTGGGTCCATACAAATTTTAGAATAGTTTCTTCTAGCTTTGTGAAGACTGCTGGCATTATTTTGATAGGGATTGTGTTAAATGTGTAGTTTGCTTTGAGTAGTATCGACATTTTAACAATATTTATTCTTAGAATCCATGAACATGGAGTGTTTTTCTATTTTCTATGTGTCTTCTTCAATTTCTTTCATAAGCTTTATAATAGTTTTCAGTATATAGATCCTTTACTTCTTTGTTTAGGCTTATTCTCATGTATTTTATGGTTTTTGATGCAATTGTAAATGGGATCAGTTTTTTTTATTTCTTTCTGTTGCTTCATTATTGGTTATAGAAATGCAACCAATTTCTATACATTGATTTTATATCCCACTGAATTCATGTGTTAGTTCTAGCAGTTTTTTTGTGGAGTCTTTTTTGTTTTTTCCACAGAGTATCATGTCATCTGTGAGAAGTCAAAGTTTACCTTCCTCCTTGCTGATTTGGATGCCTTTGACTCCTTTGTGTTGTCTGATTGCTGAGGCTAGGACTTCCAACTCTGTGTTGAATAACAGTGGTGAGAGTGGACATCCCTGTCATGTTCCTGACCTTAGGGAGAAAGCTCTCAGTTCTTCCCCATTGAATATGGTATTAGTGGTGTGTCCTTCATATGTGACTTTTATGATCTTGAGGTATGATCCTTCTATTCCTACTCTATTGAGGGTTTTTATCAAGAAAGGATGCTGTATTTTGTCAAATGTTTTCTCTGTATGTAGTGAGAAATCATGTGGCTTTATTCCTTTCTTTTAATAATGTGATGTATCACATTGATTAGTTTGCAGATATTGAAAGAGCTCTGCATCCCAGAAATAAATCCCATGTGGTTGTGGTAATTCTTTTAATGTATTGTTAGAACTGGTTGGCTGTTATCTTGTTGAGAATTTTTGCATCCATGTTCATCAGGGAAATTAGTGTGTAGTTCTCCTTTTTATTGGGGTCTTTATCTGCTTTTGGAATCTATGTAATGCTAGCCTCATAGAATGAGTTTCTATTCCATTCCTATTTTTAGAACAGCTTCAAAAGAATGGGTGTTAACTCTTCTTTAAATATTTGGTAGAGGGGCGCCTGGGTGGCGCAGTCGGTTAAGCGTCCGACTTCAGCCAGGTCACGATCTCGCAGTCCGTGAGTTCGAGCCCCGTGTCGGGCTCTGGGCTGATGGCTCAGAGCCTGGAGCCTGTTTCTGATTCTGTGTCTCCCTCTCTCTCTGCCCCTCCCCCGTTCATGCCCTGTCTCTCTCTGTCCCAAAAATAAATAAACGTTGAAAAAAATTTTTAAATTTAAAAAAATAATAATAATAAATAAATAAATATTTGGTAGAACTCCCCTGGAAATCCATCAGGCCCTGGACTGTTGTTTGTTGGGATATATTTGATTAATGATTCAAATTCTTTACTGGTGGGTCTATTCAAATTTTCTATTCTTCTTGTTTCAGTTTTGGTAGTTTATACATTTCTAAGAATTTTCCCATTTCTTCCAGATTGCCCAATTTGTTGGCATATAATATTCTCTTATTATTATTTGTATTTCTGCAGTGTAGGTTGTGATGTCTCTTCTTTCATTCGTGATTTTATTTATTTGGGTCCTTTCCTTTTTCTTTTTGATCAGTCTGGCTAGGGGGTTATCAATTTTTTTTTTTAATTCTTTCAAAGAACCAAGTCCTGGTTTCGTTTATCTGTTCTAGTATTTTGTTTTGATTTTTGATTTTGATATCATTGATTTCTGTTCTAATCCTTATTATTTCTTTTCTTTTGCTGGTTTGGGACTTTATTTGCTGGGGTTTTTTTTCCAGCTTCTTTAGGTGTAGGGTTCAGTTGTGGATTTGAGACCTTTGTTCCTTCTTCAAGAAGGCAAGGTTGTTATATACTTCCCTCTTATGACTGCCTTTGCTGCATCCCAGAGGTTTTGTACTGTCATATTTTCATGTTTTAACTTTGATGTACTTTTTAATTTTCTCTTTAATTTCTTGGTTAATCCATTCATTCTTCAGTATAATGCTTTTTAATCTCCAAGTATTCGTGGTCTTTCCAAATTTTTTCTTGTGGTTGATTTCAAGTTTCATAGAATTCTGTTCTGAAAATATGCACGGTATGATCTCGATAATTTTGTACTTGTTGAGGGCTCATTTCTGTAACCTATTCTGGAGGACGTTCATGTGCACTCGAGGAGAATGTGTATTCTGCTTGCTTTAGGATGAAACGTTCTGAATATATCTGTTAAGTCCATCCAGCCGTGTCATTCAAAGCCGTTGTTTCCTTGTTGATTTTTCTGCTTACACGATCTGTCCATTGCTGTAATTAGGGTATTGAAGTCCGCTACTATTATGTTATTATTATTGGTGAGTTTCTTTATGTTTGTGATTAATTGATTTATAGATTTGGTGCTTCATGTTGGGGCATAAATGTTTACTACAATTGTTAGATCTTTGTGGATAGACGCCTTGATTATGATATAATGCCCTTCTTCATCTCTTGTTACAGTCTTTATTTTAAAATCTAGTTTGTCTAATATAAGTATGGCTACTCTGGCTTTCTTTTGACGTTCATTAGCATGAGAGTTGGTTCTCCATCCCCTTACTTTCAATCTGAATGTATATTTAGGTCTAAAATGAGTCTCTTGTGGGCAGCATATGGATGGGTCTTGTTTTGTTATCCATTCTGATATCCTATATTTTTGATTGGAGTGTTTAGTTCATTGACATTTAGAGAGAGTAGTGAAAGGTATGAATTTTGTGCCATTGTGTTGCCTGTTAAGTTAGTGTTTCTGGTGAGGTTCTCTGGTCCTTTCTAGTCTTTGTTGCTTTTGGTCTTTTTTTGTTTTGTTTTGTCTTCTTCCACTTAAAGTGCCCCCCTTAAAATTTCGTGAAGCCTGGGTTAGTAGTTACAAATTCCTTTAGATTTTGTCTGGAAAACTCTATCTCTCTGATTTTGAATGACAGCCTTGCTGGATAAATAATTCTTGGCTGCGTTTTTTTCTGATTCAGCATGGTGAATATATACTGCCACTCCTTTCTGGCCTGCCAAGTTTTTGTGGACAGATAGGCTGTGAACCTGATCTTTCTTCCTTTGTAGGTTAAGGACTTTTTTCCCTTGCTACTTTCATAATTCTTTCCTTGTTTGTGTATTTTGTGAATTTTACTATATGCCTTGGTGATGGTCAGTTTTTGTTGCATCTATGGAAGTTCTCTATGCTTCTTGGATTTTGATATCTGTATCATTCCCCAGTTTATGAAAGTTTTCTGTTATAATTTGCTCCCGTAAGCCTTCTGCCCTTTTTTTCTCTGTCTTCATCTTCTGGGATTCTGATGGTTTGGATGTCATTCCTTTTAAATAAGTCACTGTGTTCTCTATGTTTTTTATTGTGATCTTTTGCATTTGTTTCCCTATTTTTTTTCTGCTTCATTATTCTCCATAATTTTGTTTTCTATATCACTGATTCACTGCTATGCTTCATCCATCCCTGCTGTCACAACATCCATTAAGATTGCATCTGGGTTATAGCACTTTTAAAATCAGCCTGCCTAGATTATGTTTCTTTTATCTCTGCAGAAGGTGATTCTTGGATGTTTTATATGTTTTATTCAACCCCACCTAGTATTATTATAACCATGGTTTTAAATTGTAGTTCTCATATCTTATTTATATCTGTGTTGATCAAATTCCTGGCTGCCATTTCTTCCTGTTCTTTCTTTGGGGTGAATTCTTTCATCTGGTCATTTTGAAGGAAGAAAAATAATAATAAAATAAAAATTAAAAAAATTAAACTAAACAAAAAAATCAAATAAGAGAAGCAAGATCCTCGGTTTGTTTCAGCCTGTTTGTTGAAAGGAGCTTGATAGAATAGAGAAAAAAAGGCAAAGGAAAGAAAAAATAGTTAAGAAGAAATTCAAATATTAAAAATATATATGATAAAGTAAAATAAAGAAAATAAAATAGAATAGAAATTTTTAAATATCAAAATAAAAAAATAAAAAATAATTTGTTTTTCCTGTATCCAAGAAAGAGAAAGAAAAGAAAGAAAAAAGAAAACAATTTAAGCAAAAACAAAAACACACAAAGAACCATCAAACAGAATGAAACCTGAATGAAGTTATATCCAGTTTATCCTCCAACTGAAACTTTGAAGCACTCTATGATTCATACACTAAGCAGGTGGAGGGATTTGTCCTGGTCTTCTGGGGGATATGCTTGGAGGATGGAGTTGGGTGGGGCTTGGTGTAATGGCTCTGTTCTCCACTACGTGGTGCTGCTGAGCTTACTGGGGTATATAGGTGTGACCACACATGTGCAACCATGGTAGAGGTAAAAATGGCTTAACCCAGGTCCTTAGTCTCTGGCAAAGGAACTTTGCAGGAACTTAGCGCTCTCACCTATGATTAAGCACCTCTCCTTTGTCTCAGGCCTCCATCTGCTCCCCACCTCCACTCTTTCCGTGTCCAAGCCATCAGCCTGCCAGGTGGTACCTCCCTCCAGAGTTTTATCTCAGATGGGATTGTGTTTTATGTCAGATAGGAATGTTTGCGTGATGGAGCAAATGTGGCAAATCACAACACACAGACAGTGCTAGGTTTCACTACACTCTGGCATCTTTGTCCCAATACCAACAAACATGGCTGCTCTCCAGGGTCTGCTGGGACCTTTGCCTATGGGGAAGCCAGATGGTCTCTACCAAATGCACTCCAAACAGGAGAACAGCTTCTCTATGTGTGGCACATGGATCTCTCAGACCCCATTGCCTGCCCTGCTTCTTCACCAGAGCACCTCCAGCCACAGAGCTCTGGAACTGCAGACTCTGTGCTCCACTGTTTATAAAATCCTGGTGGTTTGTAACCCTTTCCTTTCTCCCTGTCAATGGTTTTGGGGAACAGATTTCTTGTTCAGTCACTTGCAAGTGTTTCCACTGTCTTTTTCTCTCCATCTACTTTCAGGGGAGTGCTTTTCTTGCATAATCACTATATACCAAACTCTTTCCCTTTCTCTCTCTGTCCTCTTTCAGTAAAAATGGCTCCCTACCCTCTGCAGCTTTTTTCCATCCTAGTTCACCTCTCCACACCGTGTACCTGCCAAGTTCTGTGGCTCAGGTTATGCAGATTGTTGTGTTAATCCTCAGATCATTTCCTAAGTGTTCAAAATGATCTGGTGTTGATATGGCTGCATTTCAGGGATGAGACAAACTCAGGATCTCAATACCATTTCACCATTTTAACTCTTCCCTCTTCTCACCTTTTTCAAAGTTTAAAAAAAATATGTATTTGAATTTTTGCATTTTGAATACAGTGTGCATGCTTGTTGTTCTTTTAGTTTCCTAGATCTTTAGTTTGGTGTCTAACATTAATCCTGGAAAATTCTCTGTCATCATTGCTTCAAATTTCTTCTGTTCCTTTCTCTATTTCTTCTGCTTCTGATATTCACATTATGGATATTTTACAATCTTTCCCAGAACCCCGGGAGAGCTCGTCTTAGCTGTCTTTTTATTCTAATTCTCCCTCTTAAACTTTTAGCTGGTATATATTTTCACACCTTCTTAATTACTGACCAAAAGTTTCCACTTGTTTTCCAAAATACCCTTAGAAAATAGTAACAAAGGTGGTCTCCTTGGGGTAAGCTGTGAAGTTCTCTGTTCTTATGGCCTCTCTTTCACACTTGGCATGAACTCCATACTATTGCACCAGATATGTATACCCTGCTTGTAAATAGCTCTACTCTAGGAGCAGGGTGCTAGAAGAAGATGGTAGCCTCTGGGAGTTTTGTTGTTGCTGTTATTGTTGTGGCTTGCCTCTCCTGGCATGGAGAAAGCACCCTATGAGTGGACTCAGTTGGGAACTATCAGGCCCAGTATTCTCTTGCCAGTCATATCTTGCAAAGAGCTTCTGTCCTACTTAGTATGGGTTTAGTGAGAGAGGGATCCTCAACATATGCCATGCCTGCCTCTAACAGCTCTTGCCACACAAGAGGTTGATGAAAGATGCTGGTTGTCTCACTCTTGCTGGGATTAAACCATACTTATGACAGGCAATCGAGGGAGAAAGAGTCCTATCTTCTTTGCCGTACTCACACAGAATAGGTCTTCCATCATATGGAGCTGAGAGTGGGGATGGGAGCAGGTGTGGCTCTAATGCTACAATTCTTGTTATTCTGATTAATATTGAATAGTTTTTGTTGAATAACCAAGTGGTTATTCATTTTATGTATGCCACTAGGAGAATGTCCAGAAAGCACACATATAGACCACGATTTTTAGTTAAGTAGTTGTAGTTCAGTGGTTGTAGAGAGGGTCCAACACTCGAGCTCTTCACGATATAGTTTTGAAAGTCATAGCTTAATATTACATTAATTTCCTTTTATTTTACTTTCTATTAAAATCTTTATTCAACACATTCAATATTAATCAATTTTCCCAAAACAATGTTGTGGGAATTGATTTTCCCTCAAGTCTGCTATTTTCTCATGTTTTGATCATTTCCCCAGTTTATGAACTTCTTGAAGATATGTTTTACACATGTTCATATAGTTTATGGGACATATTACTTAATACATAAATACATAAATGAGTGTCATGATTAATTAGGCCTGGAGACGGAAAATATTTTAACACTAAATGTTTAAAAATCTTAAATATTTTATGGTAGAAGAGGTAGTTCATTGTCTAAAACAGTGATTAGTCTTCCCTGTTTATTCTCCCTGATTATCAGTCTTTTTAAGAAAAGAGTATATGAGTATCTACTATGTTTCAGACACTATGGCAGGACCTGTGAGAATTATAAAGAATGAGAGGTTTGGCCTCTGTCTTGTGATGCTCACAGTGTAATAAGATACATAGGGTGTACACCAGGAGATTAATCCTAATATATGGAGCCTATTTGAATATGGAAACATTTCTGTCATTATAAAACTCTATAGGAGAATCAAGGAAGAGGAGATCCTGATGATGAAAATAACCAATAGGAAAAGGGGAGAACACAGAAGCAGAATGCAGATAACAGGCTTTGTCACTGGAAACAGATCAGTATCTGAGAAGGGCATTACTGTGGGGAAGCAGGAGATCACAACATTTGTTAGTGCCAGACTGTGACAGATCTTCCTGGCAAGGTGGAGTTTACTTTCTCTTACAAAACAATGAAAAGACATAGATGGTTTTGCAATGTCAAGTAACATGATGTTACGAGTTAAATAGTGTCCTCCAAACATGCATATGTTGAAGTCCTAGTCCTTAGTACTTTCAGAATGTGACCTTTTTCGGGAATAGGGGCATTACAGATGTAATCAGATAGGATGGGTCCCTAATCCAATGACTCGTATCTTAATAAGAACAGGAAATTTGTAGACAGACATGCACACAGAGAGAACACCATGTATAGATGGATTACAGTTACCTTTCTACAAGCCAACAGATACCAAACGTTGCTAGCAAACCACCGAAGCTAGGGGAGGGGTGGAACAGATTTTTCTTTGCGGCCTCAGAAAAGATCAACCAACTCTACTGACACCTTGATTTTGGATTTCTAGTCTTCAAACTGTGAGCACATAAACTTCTGTTCCTTAAGCCATCAGTATGTGGTACAGTGTTATGGCAGCCCTAACTAATACATGTGATGACAGTGAAGGTTACGAAGAATTATGATATCGTTTAGAATTTAGTTCAACACGATAGAAAGTTGACATATTTATAAAATGAATGAGAGAGAAAGAAGCTTTCAGAGGGAAGGAAACCAGTTAAGTGGTAAGAATAATAATCATGGCTAAACGTGATAAACACCCATGCTCCATTCTAAAAATATAAGTCTGACATTGCAATTACAAATGACCCTGATGAGAAAGAAAACTAAGTGTTTCTAAAGACTAATTATGGATGCAAAGATAGCTCTCGGCTCTGTGATGAGCTCAAATCTAAAAGGGTCAATTAAAAAGGACAGAAGTTACACTGAATAAGCTATAGCAAATAAAGTCACAGAGATGAATAATATCAGAAAGGTTACAATTCAGACTGAGATGAATTTAATGAGAATTACTAGATAACAAAAATGTTTGCAGCAAAAACAGTGAGAATGAAAGAGACAATCTATTCCCCAGTAGCAGAAGTCTTGTAGAATAGGAGCACCCAATTGACCTTCCCCATTCATTTCTTTTTAGTCCTGACATTACCGAAAGAAAACCTAAGACTCTAGTAGGAGAACAAGGTGTAAGATATGATCTAGGTGTTCCCATGATAATTACAACCCAAGCTATCTAAGGCACACTGGGAATGAGATTTCACCCCTACTTTCAGTACCTTTGAGTTTCCAGGAAGGAGACCAAAATGAAAGTAGTTTCTGCCAAACAAACTGCATCATCCAACACAAACTTCTCTCAAAGCTTATATTCTTTGCTAGGCAATAATTTGTATTAGTTGGGAATGCAGTCTTTGACGTTCATTGCCATGGTTCTAATCCTGGCATCCCCATTTAATGATTTTACAAACTGGAAGGCAGGTTATTTAACTACATTGTGTCATATTTCTATTTGTAAAATGAGGGTAAAACTTGTGAAACAATTAAGGCATATATGGCACATGGTAAGTAGTTAAATAAACACGAGGCCTTCCTAGTGTCATGACCAGTGTTACGAGTATTTTCATTGCCAGCCTTTCACTCCGATTCTTTATTTGTTTTAACCCAAATTGAGTGGTTGCTGTATTCATTGTACCTTATTTTTGTGCTGGCCTCTGGAAATATCTAGATACAGATAAATAGAAAAGATTTTTTCATTTCTAAGAGCATAAACTCATTATAAAGAGCAGGCAGGCCAGGGAGATTCTGTAGAATTTACTGTTGTCAAGACTGGGGTAAATGTTATAAGGAACTTCACAGGGGAATTGACAGTCTGACTGAATCCAGAAGGATGGGGAGAAATTTATGAAGGTGTCAAGCAGAGAAAAAGCTTTTGGGAAAAAAGGAAGTCAACATTTGAAAATCAGAGAGATATAAGGGCATATTTGTCCTTGGGGGAATTGTGTTTAAGAGCATGCCTAGAGAGAAGCTGAAAGTCGAATCTTAATAGAGGCATTGTGGGAAAGATTTTTCAGTATTACTTGACAAGCTGAGAGGCCTGTATAACTATCAAATAAGGAGCTTTGATTTGAAGGCTGTCCTTTTCAACACAGAGTATACTATAGGTTTGTGTTGCCTCCAAAATCCGTATGTTGAAGTTTGAGCACCCAGTACCACAGAATGTGACCTTATTTGGAAGCAGGGTCCTTATAAAGGTAATCAGGTTAAAACAAGGTCATTAGGATGGACTTTAATTCACTCTGACTGGTGTCCTCATAAAAAGGAGAAATTTGGATACGGAGACAGACATGCATAGAGGGAAGACCTGACATGAAGAGACATAGATGGTCTTGGATGATGGTTGGTCATCCACAAGTCAAGAAGAGGCCTGGAACAGACTTTTCCCTCATAGCACCCAAAAGGAACCAACTTTGTCAATACCTTGATCTTGGACTTCTAGCCTCCAGAACAAGTAGGTTCCACATTCAGTGTGGAGCCAGACATGGGGTTGGATCCCACGACCCTGGGATCATGACCTGAACCCAAATCTAGAGTGGGATGCTGAGAACCTACTGAGTCACCCAGGTGTCCCCAGATATACATTGTTTCTATGCATGAACCATTTTGAAACATTTGAATACAAATATTTAATGATTTTCACTTTCTTTCTTACATTTTTCAATTTTTGAGGAATTCAGAAAGCTATGAGATTGATCCTGGCTTATAAGATTACAACTGTGTCACATTCTCCCAATGTAAAGACAAGTGGCATGGACATTACTGTAATCCTTAATAGTTCACCTCATTGCCAGAGTTTCCAAATTGACTCACATGTATTCCATCGTGGTTCATAACAACCGTAAGAGGAAGGTGCTCTCCTCCCTCTGGCCTTACCCTTTTGACAGATGAGAAACTTGAGGGCAGATGGATAAATGAAAAGCCCTAGGCTGCAGTGAGCAGAGGAGTCTACATCCAGTGTTCCCTTGTTGCCATCAGGCTCAAAAGAGCAGCAGAGACCAGTGTCTGTGGTCTGGCACTCTGCCTCAAAGCAAGCAACTGTGAGACACTGCAAACCCCAGATCACTGCTCTCAGGAGCGAGAGAGTGGCCCCAGGCAAGATTCTGAAGTCACACTCATTTTGGTGTGCTGACTTGTTAAGCCATTTGGAGAAACAAAACAATCGGATTTGGGGAGCCTGGGGGGCTCAGTCGGTTAAGCGTCCGACTTCGGTTCAGGTCATGATCTCACGGTTCGTGAGTTCGAGCCCCACATCAGGTTCTGTGCTGACAGCTCAGAGCCTGGAGCCTGCTTCGGATTCTGTGTCTCCCTCTCTCTCTCTCTGCCCCTCTCCTGCTCATGCTCTGTCTCTCTCTGTCTCAAAAATAAATAAAACATTAAAAAAAATTTAAGAAAACAATCGGATTAACCTAGTATACGAAACATGTTTATTGATCCATATGCATGCACTGAGAATATTCCAAGGCACTTTGAGAGTTATAATTGGTCTGATCTAGCCAAGAAGACTTAATAAAAACTTGGCTGGGAAAATAAAAATGGAACACTGGAAAAACTCTATTTGCTCCGATTCCTCTAAACCGTTAACACTTTAAGTGGCAGAATATAATGTTTCAAAGGAAAATAAGCTCTAGGTGTGTAGATGTCTTGTGTCTATCCCTTTCTCCCTAGTGAGTTAAGCTTGTAGATTAATACACCAGAAATAGTAGGCTACCATCCATTCTGCAATCGCCAAGCATATTTGAGGCTACAGGTTTTTTCTTAAAAAAAAAAACAAAAACAAAACGTTGAGACACATATGTCTCCACATTGTGCTGGCCATTATATGATCCTGCACTGGCAAAGGGTTGATAATTATTCATGTTTGTGGAGGTTGGAGATATACAGGATGAAGACCATCGAATGTCTGCTGTACTAACATAGCTCCCAGCTTGAGAGGGGCTAGCTTTCACACTGAAATTTAGAATGTCTGTAGCATTCCTGAAGGAAACACAGAAGATTCAGCATGCTTTATCTAAAGTGTAAACAGGTAATGGACTTGATTCTGAAGTCCACGACTTTTCTATTTTAAGAGACAAACATGAAACAATATTGAGAATACCAGGAGGATATAGGGTAGGATTTTCAAAGGCCTGCCTTAAGACTCTGAGTAGGTCACTGACGGTGAAAGGTGGAATGTGGAAATAAGTGACTACATCAGAACATGAATCTCCCCTCTTGCCAAAGGCCTCCTTTGACCCCAGAAACCAGCTCACTGCCACCAAGGCCAGTTTTTCACTCTTCTGAGACCCCTTCAAGTTTATCTCAATAAGAGAAAGCAAATGTCAGAGAATGTATTTGTTTTCCATATCCTCTATCCCATGTAGATTCTTGTACTATGTATTTGTGATTTTGAAAAATGAAGAGGAAACCTTCCAGAGTTCAAGTTTCTAATCTAACCATCTAGATCTTGTGATCTGGATGTATGTCCTTGGCATAACATGGAAAAACAAAAAGTTGGAGGTTTTCCACTGACATTGGGCCCACAGACAAAGACCTTAAAATACATGGCTTATGCTCTTAAGGCATAGTCCCAAGGAGTGTTGTTAAGCTGGGTAATTCACCATCCCTAAAAATGTTAAATAGTCCTTAGTCAATGAGGTAACGAAAATAGCCTAGAGTTGGTGAGACATCAGATGAACATTTGCAGTCTAAAATCCATGCAAATCCTGAGAGATTTTATTTCTAATATTAGTGCAGTAGAGGTGAAAATGAAGATATTGATGTGAGAGGATTAACTGTCAAATTGACCTTGCAAACACAGTAAACAGGGAAAAGTACTCATAAACAGAACACTCAAAAATATCCACTAACTCTATGTACTAATATGAGACCCTAAAAGAACAGTCATAGCTAAAACTGCTTGTGGAATCTGAAATATCACAGAATATAGTTATAATTTTCTTATCAGACTGTCACAACACTAAACTTAGTAACTATCACACAAGTTTGTCTTCTTTTTTTGAATTTTTTCCCCTTTCCTTTTCTTTCCTTTTTTTCTTTTCTTTCCTTTTGTGTTTTGAGAGAAAGAGAGAGAGAGCTAGTGGGGGAAAGAAGAGAGAGAAAGGATCTTAACCAGATTCCGTGCCCAGCAGGGAGCCCAATGTGGAACTCGATCCCACAACCCTGGGATCATGACTTAAGCTGAAATCAAGAGTTGGATGCTTAACGATTGAGCCACCCAGACACCCCTCACACAGATTTTTTATTTTTAAATATGTATGAAGGTAGCAGTTCAACACTGACTTATCTGTCATATAATTAGCTGTCAATTTATTCCTAAATGTTTTTTTTAATTTTTTAATGTTTATTTATATTTTGGGAGAGAGAGAGAGAGCAAACAGAGTAGACAGAGAGAGAGAGAGGGGGAGGCACAGAATCCGAAGCAGGCTGCAGGCTCTGAGCTGTCAGCACAGAGCCCGACAACAGGGCTCAAACCCATGAACCACGAGATCATGGCCTGAGCTGAAGTCAGATGCTCAACCGACTGAGCCACCTGGGCGCCCCCATTCCTAAATGATTTATAGATATGTTTCTGTTGTTGTTGAACATATGCTTAATTCTTAGCTATATATCTGTTACTCCCTTAACATTCAGAAGTAGAATTTAATTCTATAAGTCAACATTTAATTAATGAGTCCAACACCTCAGTACAAACAGCGGACAAGCTCCTTGATCTTGACAGTGATAGTAAGTCTTGCAGGAATCAAAATGAATTCCATGACTTCTATGCAGTTCTGCTATTGATTGATTGATTGATTGATTTAGAGTATGAGTGGGGTGTGAGTGTGGCTGAGAGAAAGAATCCCAAGCAGGCTCTATGGAGTCAGCACAGAGTTCAGCCCAGGGGTCAGTCTCATAAACCATGAGATCATGACATGAGCTGCAATCAAGAGTCTGGCACGTCACCAACTGGGCCACCCAGGCACCTCTTTGCAGTTCTGTTCTATAGACAGACATCATTATCTCTTTTTTATAAACAATTAAATTAAAGGTTATATACACATCGCTATAGGTATAAAAAAGGTTTATTGGAAAGAGTGTCTACACATTGCCATCCTCACCTAGTGGAATGTGTGTATATCATGGAGGTTCACATCAATATGCTAAATGGCATAAACAGCTACAGAAGAAATAGTGTGTGTCTTTGAGCATCAGTCTTCCTCACAGGTTTAGAAGTTGTCTTAGGATTAACCAAACACACATATCAACAGAGTAGATGCGAAAGAAAAACTCATGTGAAAAAAATAACTTCTGGGTTTGAAAAATGTATTTATGCCGTTGGTGCCTCAAGATGCAGCTCACCTTTAGATATGTCAGAGTGCACATGAAGTTCAAAGTCCTGAACTGAAGTTCCCTTGAAAATCTGGGAACAACTGCTCTGCATTCTTCATAAAAGCTCTGCTGCTTTAGCCTCTACCTAATTCTTAATCAAACACACTTTCCTTTTGTCATTGTAGATTTTGTAAAAGGTATTCAGTTGCATCAAGTAAAGAGAAACAAGGCTTCACTGTTAACTACACAGGTCCTTTTGGGAAAGCATAATTTCAGCTAGAAAATTCAAGTGTCAACCCCCATAAGGAACATGATGCTTGGGTTCCTCTGGGTGTGAATGTTCTCTGGAGATGTGTTAAGCAACCAAGGAACATTTGTATCATTTGTCCATCACTAAGGAAATCATTTATTTCTTCCTTTAGTAAAAACTATGGTTTTTACTAACCAAAAAAAAAAAAAAAAAAAAAAAAAAGGAATGTGCTTTTGCAAAAGATATGGAGGGAGACCCACTTTTTAAAAACTGTCAAGAATTAATACTAGTAATTAATAAAAAACAAATGGTCATAAGTAGAATGACTTTGGAATGTAACAGAAAGAACATGTTAGAAAAACACCCGACATTGTCACATGCCACACGTTTTACCTTGCACAAACATCCCAACTTCTTCAAGGCTATTTTTTTTAAGTTTTTTTTTTAATGTTTATTTATTTTTGAGAGAGACAGGGACATAGCACCAGCGGGGGAGGGGCAGAGAGAGAGAAAGAGAGAGAGAGAGAGAGAGAGACACAGAATCCCAAGCAGGCTCCAGGCTCTGAGCCATCAGCACAGAGCCTGATGCAGGGCTCAAACTCACGGACTGTGAGATCGTGACCTGAGCTGAAGTCGGACGCTTAATCGACGGAGCCACCCAGGTGCCCCATGGCTATTTCTTTAATAAAATTTTGTGATAATAATAGATGCTTTGTTTAATTAACTAGCCACGATCAGAAAAACCCTCTACTACCCTCTACCTCACCTCCAAGCACATCCACCTCTTTCCACTTGTAATGTCAACAGCTCTAAGACACAGGGGTTGCGGATCAGTCTGGGCTACCGATTATCTAGGCGTAATGTAGAAAGAAGGCAGGAGCCCTAGCCTATGTCCTCATCACTTAGTGGTGAGGTTTATGTTTGCACTGAGGACCTCAGGACCACAGGACTGTCTATGAATGGTCCTTGTTCAGATGGCTTGAGGCTGGTAGGTTAGCTTTGCCCAGTAGATCCCTATTGCTTCTAAAGTTCCAGCTGTACATACATCTTGTGGTCCATCTGTTCTGACAACAAAGCTCATCGCATCCTTTAGAAGTCTATCATCCCCCCATGGCGGAAGACTTTCCCCCTGCTCATCTGTAAGTTTCTACCTCAGGTCCTGTTTCTCAGAACACTTTGTGGCAACTGTCATTCAACTCCTCCGAGGGCCATGGCATCCATCTCGTTACTCTTCTCTCCCCAAGATCTAAACTCTGTCCGCTTAACCCAGGAGCAGTACTCAGGGGCTTGAAGGGACTCCTTGCATGCCTGGCCACTTGGACATTGGAGCATCAACCACCTAAATTTCCTGTTCCCTTACTGCAGCTCCTACACGTATTTACAGCAAAGGTCACACACCTTCATCCTGGTTAGTCACTGCTGTTGGCCAGAGGCTAACCTTCAGCATTAAATTATGATACTGCAGAAATATTGTTGCTCCTTTATTCATCGGAGACCTTTCTGTCACCTCATCTAACCCCATGTAGTCCGAATGTGTCTCTCCCAAATTGTAACTCTGATGCCAAGCTGTTCCCTCTCATGTTCTCTGCCCTCCTTCCTGGATTTTAGGCCTTAAATATAACACAATGATTCACACAAATCTAAAGCTGGAAAGTAGAAAAATGTTAAAAAAAAATAAGTATGTCAAAACACTTTGTAAAATAAAAAACACCAAACAAATGCATTGATCTTTTTGTTGTTGTTGTATTTTCTTTCTTTCTTTTTTTTTTTTTTTTTTTAGTTTTTATTTAAATTCTGGTTAGTTCACACATAGTGTAACATTGGTTTCAGGACATTTATATACCTTCTAAACTTTTAAATTTTTAAAAAAGTGTTTACTTATTTTTGAGAGAGAGACAGACAGACAGAGCATGAGCAGGGGAGGGGCAGAGAGAGAGAGAGGGAGACACAGAATCCAAAGTAGGCTCCAGGCTCTGAGCTGTCAGCACAGAGCCCGAGAAGGGGCTCGAACCCACAAACCACAAGATCATGACCTGAGCTGAAGTCGGACGCTCAACCGACTGAGCTACCCAGGTGCCCCAATCTATCTTCTAAATTTTAAGTGTATAATAACCTCTTACTCTACCATTAGTCCTTAGTCCTTATCTACAAGTATGTGGCACAGTCTTTTTGTTTATTTTAATTCTCCAATAAAAGAGAACATTATCCTCTGCCCTCATGAATTTCTAGATGGCTTTTTAGAGTGGATACTTCCTCATTCTACCCAGACTAATTCATCAAAGAAAGCTTCCTCTCTTTTCTTTACCATCCTCCATTGTTAGAAAAAAAGTACCTATCATTTCCTTGAGATGAGATATGCATTCAGTGGTCTCATGCATGGGAAGGAGCCTTGTGTCAGTGCTGACAGCATTGAGTCTGCTTGGGATTCTCTCTCTCCCTTTCTCTCTGCCCACCCCCACTCAAGTGCAGTTGCACACATGCACTTTCTCTCTATCAAAATAAATAAGTAAATTTTCAAAAATATTAATTCAGAATATAAATCTCTCACAGGTAAGAAGGAGCTCTATTTAAAAAGTTGGTAATTGAAATTACATAAGCCTAAAGTTTTGTTTTGTTTTGTTTAAGCACTATATTATAAATGATTTCACTTGTAGATAAAGGGCTTACATTTAAAGAACTTCTATTGCTAACCCATCAGTTGAGGCAATTTTGAGGATTAACCTTGATTTGGTCCCATCATAAGCAAGAGTATCTCCCCTGTCTGTTTCCAGCTTTCACTGCTCACCACAGATGAGCATTCTCTTGGAATACAATATCGAATGTAAAATTTGGAAGCAAATTTGTTAAACAAAGTCACAAAACAGAAGTAGGATGAAAAATTAATGATGGTTCATAAAATTTAAATTCCTTCAGCTATAACTAAAGAGAAAACGCTGCAATTTTAATTCTTTTAACTAAGTAAATCTCATTTATCCCACAAACATTATTGAAATGAGAAGTGTGATTTTCAGTATTTGAAAAAGCAGCTCAGGCTGTCATCACCTTCTGCTGAAATTAAAATTAAAACGCAGCATGGCAAAACTTAAATGCTTTGAATCGCCATAAAAATAAATAACACACAAAACTTTGTCCATACTTTATGGACTTTTTATTGACTGTTGTTCACATGCCTTCCAGAATGGAAACATCTGGGCATATCTGCGGCAAAAGGCTAGCAGACGTGTTGATGACTGGACTCTGCAAATCTCGAAGAGTCTTCCTGTTATCCAGAAAGACTTAGTATTATCAATACCCTTAGTATTAACTGTTTCCACAACTATTCCTTCAGATATCCACCCATTAGTAGAACCCAAACTATTAGAATTACTCATCAATTATAATGTATAATTTCAAGTTGTATTAGAGGTCAAAGGTTGTTCTTGCGTCAGTAGGGAGAATAGGGACTTTTAAATGTGATGCTATCCTAGGGGCGCCTGGGTGGCACTGTCGGTTAAGCCTCCGACTTCATCTCAGGTCATGATCTCACAGTCCATGGGTTCAAGCCCCGTGTCGGACTCTGTGCTGACAGCTCGGAGCCTGGAGTCTGCTTGGGATTCTTTGTCTCCCTCTGTCTCTGCCCCTCCCCTGCTCTCGCTCTATCTCTGTCTCTCTCAAAAATAAATAAACATTAAAAAAATCCTTAAACGTGATACTATCCTAACTACTCAAAATATCAAATTTAATGATTGAGATCAAAATCTGGTTCAAGGTATTGACGGGTTCACACACTTCCCAATCTTTAACCCTCTCCTAAGCCCTGAAATGAAGTGAAACAACGGAGCAAGTAGCGTAAAGCAAAGAAAGAAAGAAAGAAAACCATGGACAGTATCGAGACTAATATTGAGAAAGGAGCCTCACGGACTCGACTTACTTCCCAGGGAACTTAAGGGCACTAGGCAGTGGCCCCGGGTGGTGTCAGCAGCTCTGCGGGACTGTGTGGACCAGGGAAACAGAAACTATTCGGTTAGCTCCGAGAGCATGAGAAACCGAGTTGCCAACCATCCCACCTTACAGCACAGTGTCCTCCCTCAGTAGGAAAAGATTCTCGGCAGCCAAAGATGGGCTTCGTTTTAGGTGATGACCAAGCCCAGATGACAGAGAACGTCATCTGCATTGTAAGCGCGCGTAGACCCCGGGCACAATTTTCTGTGTCTTGTCGCAAAAAAAAAAAAAAAAAAAAAAAAAAAAAAAAGATCTTAATAATTTTGAAAGAAACACAAACGACGCTAACAACACAGTTTTCCTGTCAGTGCAGTAAATTAGTCCAAACTAGCACAGGCACAAACAAAAAGGTTTTCTTCAGTGGCTTTAGATTACATGAAAACGCAAAATGAAATGACAGAATTATTTGAAAATAATGGTATTGATTATGCAGTATTTCAGACTGCGTGGGAGACAGCTAAAGGAGTTATGAGACATTTATGACAGAAGGTACTGATGACTTTGAAAATGAAAATAATTAAATCTAATCAAGAAGAAACAAGTGAAAGATTTAAAAACAAAAGCAGAGGGGGCATCTGGGTGGCTCAGGGGGCTGAGTGTTTGACTTCGGCTCAGGTCATGATCTGGCCATTCCTGGGTTCGAACCCCATGTTGGGCTCTGTGCTGACAGCTCAGAGCCTAGAGCTTGTTTCAGATTCTCTGTCTCTGTCTCTGTCTCTGCTCCTCCCCTACTTGGACTCTGTCTCTCTCTCTCCAAAATAAATAAATATTAAAAAAAAAAAATTTAAGAGTAGAGGGATGGAATTAGTAAATTTAAGTCAGAAAGAAAAGAGTTAAAAAAATGGGAACTAATATATAAGTCCAAAAATGAATTCATTAATTAAATAAATAAAATAGGGAACGCTCTAACCAATCTAATAGAGAAGAGAGAAAAATCTCAATAAATAAAATTGGAAATTGGAAAGGAGTTATAACTATTAAGAGAGGAAGTTTCAAAATCCTTAGATTCTTAATAAATACAATTTAAACATAGATGGAGTGAAAAAAATTTTAAAGAGAATATAACCTATTGTGGTAGAACAGGTAATGTACAGAAACTAAACAGAACAAGTATCATAGAAAAAATAAAGAGGTAGTTGACAAGTTTCCCTACACACAGTAAATTCTGGTGGTTTAAAAATAGACTCACATTAAAATTCTAAAAATCAGACATTAATGCTACTAAAACTGTTCCTGAGCATAAAAAAGGAGAGAAATTTCCATTTCCATTCCATTCTATTAAATAGGATAATAGACATCTACAAATCTAACGAATT
The DNA here is from genome assembly GCF_018350175.1 of Felis catus. Classification (NCBI taxonomy): domain Eukaryota; kingdom Metazoa; phylum Chordata; class Mammalia; order Carnivora; family Felidae; genus Felis; species Felis catus. The sequence goes on along the minus strand of NC_058385.1, from coordinate 3,299,199 downwards.
GCACCAGAAAAGAACAATACATAATTGTCGGATTAGGTGAATATTGTTTTTAAGTTTATTTATTTCTTTTGAGTTGGGGGGCAGAGAGAGAGGGAGAGATGGAATCCCAAGCAGGCTTTGCGCTGTCAGCACGGAGCCTGAAGCAGGGCTCAGTTTCACCAATGGTGAGATCATGAACTGAGCTGAAATCCAGAGTCAGACGCTCAACCAACTGAGCCACCCAGGCGCCCTGGCAAACATTCTCACAATGTTTAAGCACTTTAAAAAATTCAACAAATTCAACATTTGGAGTTGACGGAATTGAGATCGATTTAAAATTATAAAATGCTTTAATACGCCATTTTTGTATATTCAAGGAAAAATTGGTATTATCACATTCACAAGTAGAAAGACTTCCCAATATCCAATCATTAATATAAGACTTGTATGATACATACAGAGATATAGACATTGTCACAACATAAAGACACATGATTTTCCTTAAGCAGGAAACACTAGAAGTGTTCCCGCTAAAGTCAAAAAGACCATAAAGATACCCGTGTTCCCACAGCTCTTCAACACTGTCAAGTAGTAACAGCAGCCGCAGGTGAACAAGAGATAGCAATTAGAGGCATACAAATTATGAAGGAAAATGCACATAATATATCTGGAATGCTGAAAAGAATCAATGGAAAAATTGACAGTGAAAACAAAGACTCATAGGAAAAATGGGAGATTTTATACCAGTAAGAAATTCAGGACAGGAAGTGAAAACATCAACGTACAAAAGTCAATAGTTGGATATAAACAAACCAAAAACGTTGTGAAGAAATAATGGAAAGTACTAACTCAAGGCCAACAAACAAACAAACGCAAAGAAAACCAATAACAAATACACAAACCAACAGCGGTAAAACATATAAAATACTAACAATCTACGTGAGGAAACACTTCCGAAAAACACAAAGTCTGATTTGGACGAACAACGTATGTTCTCGGATAGGCAGATAGGAATTCTTTTGAAGGAAAGATACTGAACTTGCTTAAGTCAATTCATAAGGTTAATAAAACATACCATGAAAAGTCATGAAGTTATTTTTTCTTGCTCTAGAAAAGTAAATTCTAAGCTCATCTGGAAGAATTAACAGGCAAGAATAGACAGGAAAATTCTGAAAAAGAAGAGTAATGAGGACAAAGTGACCAATTGCAAAGATTGTAAATTAAAGCAGTGCAGTTCGGAAACATGAATAAGCAAAAAGACAAATGGATTCAGATAGAAAAATCAGAAATATTCCCTACTGCAAATTAAAATTATGTTGCTCTAAGTAAGGAATTAGTATCTCAAATCAGTGGGAAAGGTGGTCTTTCTAATAAATAGCTTGGGGAATGATTGCACAGGTAGATGAAGAAAGTTCCAATTGGATTTATTACCTTAAATCATACTCCAGGATAAACCATGATACATCAGATTTTATATGCAATTTAAACAACACAACTACTATTTCAATTAATTATTCTTCGTCTTCAGAGTGGAAAAACACCTTTCATTATTGTGACTCAAAATACAGAGGCATAAGAAATTTGATTATTTGACTACATACAAATAATAAAATAAAATAAAACACTCTGTCCCAGCAAAAACCATTAGAACATAAATGGCAAATTTAGACGCTTATGTCACAGTTGCGATATCACTAATATGTTAAAAGGATTGTAAATAATTTATTGAAAAAGAACAATAGCTCTATATAAAAATGGGCGAGTGAAATGCACAGATAGTTTAAGCAAAAGAAACAGAAATGGCCTGTTATTATGCAACTTAATATATCCATGTACTGCTATCAATTACTCGAGGATTTTATGAGGTAAAAATGAGGAAACTATGCACAGTATACTACCATTTATTTATATTATATTATCTATTTTATAATAGAAAATATTATATACTTTCTATTTTAATGTTAGAAAGCTACACTAGAAACTAAGATAAAAACCTCTGTTGGAGAGAAAGAGATAAGATTCTATGATTACATACAGTTATTACAACATTCTATGATTATACATTGGTTTGTACATTTGAATTTGAAACCATGTAAATATTAAATATGACAAAATTCATTAAACAGGCAATTCCAAAAATTGAAAGTAAGTAAAATAAATGAAACCTAATTATTTATACATAGTAGTAAAATCCCAAAGAGAGAGATTATTTCAAGTGGCTTTAAAATACTTCATTGTATATTATTAGAGGTTATGTAGAGAGGAAAAACCGGAAGTGCAAAATCATAGCAAAATTTTCAGTATTATTATTTTTTAGGAAGGTTGGTATTATGATTCTCACATTGTGTGTACTGTGGAATAAAATAAATTGGGATCTTGGTGCTGTTAGGAACCAGAAATTTTCAGTGTGGGAAGGAGAAATAAATGCAAATCCAGAGTCAAGTACTAACTCCAAAACTTTAATCAGAAGAGAAGTATGATCCCATGATATATCTCATTTGGAGGAAAAAAAAAATGTGTCCTTCTACTAAAAGATGGAGAAACCATGACTGCATGAGTAACAGTGAGTACCCAGCATTCCCAGACTTTTCTTAAAGGTTTCACTAATTCCAGGGTAGGTACTATATAAACCTGAGAAATCTTGTTATAATAGACTATCAACACTATCAAATACTACTAATGATGTATTATGTGGACTCCAAACAATTTAAGAGGAAAGACTTTTGCCTCTCTGAAGAATGCTTTGGGGGAAAACCCATTATTTTGAAAACTGGTAAATAGAGAAAACCAATCTAGCCTTTGTCCTGTCTCTTCCAAATGGATTGCTCCTCAAGGTAAATAAATAGTTGAGAAGAGGAAATCTTCTATTGCAAATATATTCTAGCTAATAAATTAAGACCACGTTCAAAATCTAGGGAAAAGATGGATCTAGTCAATGGTCACCAGTGATGGCTGACTGCATAAAAGGAGAGAAAATTAGACATGCACCTTCAGATCGATACACCTAACATCACCAAGTAAGTATTCTTGACAAAAATAATGAAACTTGAATCGTATCAAGCCCTTAGCTCTAATTAGAGATTTGCAGGACATATATGGGGAGCAGAGGAACATAAATACATTAAATTACGCCATGGTGATGCAGTTGGAAAAAAGAACCCAGTCTGTGAGGAAACACTACCAGACAGAGGTCCTGGTTCTTCCGAGAAATAAATTGCAAGAAAGAGGGAGAGAGAGAGAGAAACAGAGAGAGAAAGAGAATAAAGGACAAAGGTGGAGAGAAGGTTAAATTAAGGTATGATCTTTATTTATGATCTTTACTTGATTCCTGATTTGAATAAAGCATTAAAAATATTACAAAACAGTTAAGAGGGATTCAAACACTGAATGCTTGCTTATATGAAAGCACTACTTGTGATAATGATGCGGTATTGAAGCTGTTATTCTAAAAAGTGTTAGTTTTTAGATATGCATACTGAAGTACTTAAAAAGGAGGTTTTATGATGTCCAGGATTTTCTGCAAAATAATCAGAGGAAGTAGAGGAAGTGGGTGGAGAGTAAAAGGAAACATCATTGACCACACAGTGAAAGTTATTGAGGTTGTGCAATGTTTACATAAGGGTTTTTGCTGTTATTTTATATGTGTATATAGTTGATATTTAAAAGTTTTTCTCATTAACAATGACTGTAAACATAAAAATAGATTTCGCTTATAAAATATAAACAGATAAAATGGCAGTATACCTTAATCTCACACCTTGAGAGGAAAAAGGTTAAGACCTTAGTCACTAAGCCACTAATTAGAACAAATATCACAGAATGTCTCTCTCTACTCAGTCATGGTCTCGTTTCTATTCCAGAAATTATATCTTCTTAATTTGTTACTTCTGCCTTCAGTGTTACCTGAGCAGTACAGCCTATCGTCATGAGCAACAGTGGCTCGTCTATGTTAGGATATTAAAAAGAAATTTGTGTTCTCTGGAAAAGCCATCCAGGTAGGATGGCCTGTCTTGTCCTCTCCTCTACACCCCCAACGCCACTGAGAAATTCCTCACCTCGAGAATTAGAGGCAATGACTCTGCTCTTTTGAGGTAAGTGGGCTTTCGACTTCTAAATTTGTTTATAAATTCATCAGGAATAGGTTTTCAAGGGTCTACCGTTGTCTATGGCTAAGATAATATCTACCTTAAGTTAGAAACATATTAGAAACATTTTTTTTTCTTTCCTGGAGTCACTGTGAAAACAAAACAGCTAATATATTCAACTTGGAGGAAAATGAAAACTCAAGTGAGTTTCTTTCAAATACTTGTGTTCCATGCATGTAGAGAAGGAAAATCTACAAAGCGTCGCAGTGGGAGGAAAGAAAGAAAATGACAATTGATCCTTTCTAAGCTCTCTATCTGCTTCTTATCTAATCAGTGTTTTCTCTCCACACCCCCTCCCCCATAAAACAGCAGGTTTGTTACAAGTAAGAAGCATAGGTGACCTTAATATTCAGTGTTTCCCTTCAACAAAAATGCTTTGGTTTATTTTCAGTCACAGAACACTATGCATCCTTCCGGCACTCAATAAAATGTTACTGACTCATAACCAATCAGGCCCCGATTCTTTCATTCTTAATTTTTCACGGAGATTTCCAAATGTACCTGCGGCTCCCCCCACACTGCGTTCTGCTGTGTAATTCCCTGTGATGATTTCTGCCAATCCTATTTTTCCTACATCTACTAACAGCTTATACCAACTAGTATTTACTCTTATTCTAGTACATGATTCAGATAGTTTTACACCTGAAAAACCACTTTAAAAGTTGGAGAAATTGTGTGATATTTAGAGAGAGTGAGAGTGCAAGCAACGGAGGGGTAGAGAGAAAGGAAGAGAGAGAGGAGAGAGAACTCCAAACGGGCTCCACTCCCAGCACGGAGCAGCCCAATGTGTGGCTCGATTTCAGATCTCAGTACGGTGAGATCATGACCTGAGACAAAATCAGGAGTCAGGCACTCAGCTGACTGAGCCACCCCGGCACCCCTGTGACATCATTTTTAAAGTCACTTTGTGACATGAAATTATCTCATTTTGGACTTTTTGGTAATATTTGAGAGTATGTGCTATTAGTAATATTTACATTATGATTTTAGAAATTTAATATTTTTAACTTGGTAAGATTTTGATGGATCCACAGGAAGTCAAGACAATACAGAGAGTTTTGTTACAACTAAGGTAGTTATAGTAAAATATCAATGCAGAAAATTGACATTGGTATAAAGTGTATGCAGAGTGTAATGTGATTTTATCACATGTTTGGATTCTGTTAACCAACACCAAAATAAAGATACAGAACTATTCCATTACCACAGAGACTGTCTTACGCTGCCCATTATAGTCTCACCCACCTCTAACCTATAGGAACTACTCATCTGTGCTCAATCTCATTAATTTGATCATTTCAAGAACGTTCCATAAATGGAATGATACGTTATGGGACCTTTTGATACTGGCTTTTTTCACCAAGCATAATCCCACTGAGATCTATTCAAGTTGTTGCACGTATCAATAGCTTACTTTTTTATTACTGAATAGTGTTCCATGATATGGATATACAAAAGTTGGATTAATCACTCACCTATTGAGGGACATGTGTTGTTTCCAGTCTCTAGCTGTTACAAATAAAGTTGCTATGAATAATTGCAGATGGGTTTTGTGTGCACATAAGTTTTCATGGCTTTAGGATAAATGTCGAGGAGGGCAATTATAGGGTCAATATGGTAAATTTCCACTTCGTCCTCTTCCCCCCCTTTTTTTAAGTTTTAGTTAATATACAGTGTAATATTAGTTTTACGTGTACAACATCCATACAATACCCAGTGCTCGTCCCAACAAGTGCTCTCCTTAATCCCCAATATCTGTTTAACCCATCCTCCTACCCACTGCCCCTCTGGTAACCATCAGTGTGTTCTCTATAGTTAAGAGGAGTTTCGTGGTTTGCCTATTCCCCCCCCCCTTTTGCTCCTTTGTTTCATTTCTTAAATTCCACATAAGGGTGAAATCATACACTATTTGTCTTTCCCTGACTGACTTATTTTACTTAGCATAATACTCTTTAGCTCCATCCACATCATTGCAAATGGCAAGATTCCATTCCTTTTTATGGATTAGTAATATTCCATACACACACACACACACACACACACACACACACACACCTTTCTTTTTTTACACAACATATTAAAATTTTTTTTCAATGTTAATTTATTTTTGAGAGAGAGACAGAGTATGATCAGGGAGGGGCAGAGAGAGGGGGAGACACAGAATCTGAGGCAGGCTCCAGGCTCTGTGCTTGGGATCAGCACAGATCCCAATGCGGGATTCAAACTCACGAGCCATGAGGCCATGACCTGAGCTGAAGTCAGATGCTTAACCGACTGAGCCACCCCGGTGCTCCTTTACTACGTCTTCTTTATCCATTCATCAGTCGATGGACGCTTGGCCTGTTTCCATAATGTGGTTATTATAGATAATGCTTCTATAAACCTGGGGTGCATTTAATGCAATCCTTACCAAAATACCAACAGCATTTTTCACGTAGTTCGAACAAAAATTCCAAAAATTTGCATGGAACCACAAAAGACCCCAAATGGCCAAAGCACCTTTGAAAAAAAAAAAAAGCAAAGCTGGAGGCATCACATTTCCAGACTTAAGTTTTATTACAAACTGTAGTGATCACGATAGTATGGTACTGACACAAAAATAGACACAAAGAACAGATTAGATAACCCAGAAATGAACCCACAACTACATGGTCAATTAATCTTCAATAAAGCAGAAAAGGGTATTCAATGGAGAAAACACAGTCTCTTAAATAGATGATGTGGGAAAACTGGACAATAACATACAAATAATGAGACTGGACCGCTTTCTTATGCCATACACAAAAATAAATTCAAAATGGATCAAGGACATACGTGTGAGACAGGAAACCATAAAAATCTTAGAGGAAAACACAGGCAATAACCTCTTTGACATCAGCAACTTCCTTCTAGATATGCATCCTGAGGCAAGGGAAACAAAAGTAAAAATAAACTTTTGGGACTTCATCCAAATAAAAAGCTTTTGCACAGGGAAGAAAACAATCAACAAAACTAAAAGGCAATCTACAGCATGGAGGAAGATATTTGCAAACATCTCATCTGATAAAGGATTATATCCAAAAAAAATAAAGAACTTATAAAATTCAACACCCAAAAAACAAATAATCCATTTAGTCTGATAAAAATCTCTCAAAATATTTTCCACATTAGCTGCATCACTTATGCTCCCACCAGAAATGTATGGGAAATTGAGTTTGTCTGCATCCTTGCCAGCATTTGGACTTGTAATTTTTATTTTAGCTATACTAAAAGGCATGCAGTAGTATTATACTGTGCTATTGATTTTCTTTCCCCTAAAGGTTGGAGCAGTTGAACATACTTTCATTTATTTATTTGCCATCCTTATATCCTCTGTGAAATGTGGCTTCATGTTTTCCCCTTATTTTCTAATCACAGTGGGTTTTTTTTAAACTGTTGAGCACTGAGAACTCTTTACAAATTCTAAATATGAGCCCTTATTAGATTTGCAGTTTACAGATATTCCCTGCCAGCCTGTAGCTTGTCTTTCATCTTCTTGATAGAGAATTTCACAGATCGAGTCCAACTTACTGACTTCTTTCTTAATGACCATGCTTTGGGCCTCATGTCTAGAAGAAGTCTTCACAAACCTCTAGGTCCTAGTATTTTATCTTATATTTTATCCTAAAGGTCTTATAGATTTACAGGTTTTAAGTTTATGATCCATTTTGAGTTATTTTTTTAAATAAGGAGTTAGATTTAAATCAAGGTTCACTTTTTCCTAAGGATATCCATTTAATTTAGTGCCATTTTTTTAAAGTTTATTTATTTTGAGAGACAGAGCACAAGTGAGGAGGAGCAGAGAGAGAGGGAGAGACAGAGAATCCCAAGTAGACTTCACCCTATCAGTGCAGAGCCCAACATGGGGCTCCAACTCATGAACCGTGAGATCACGACTGAGCCGAAACCAAGAGTCAGATGCTTAACCGACTGAGCCGCCCGGGCGCCCTGACTCCAGGGCCATTTTTCAAAAAGCCAGTCCTTCCTACATTCAAGTCCTTTTGTACCTGTGTCAAAAGTCAGTTGGCCATATCCATGTGTGTACATTTCTGGGACAACTATTGTGTTCCATTGATCTTTTTTTTTATGCCTCTGCCAATACCACAGAGTCTGATTTCTGAAGCTCTAAAACAAATTTTGAAATCAGAGACAGTGATCCACCCCATTTTATTCTTCCTCTTCAAAATTATTTTTGCTATTAGATTTTAGACAATCTTGTCTTATCCACAAAATACCATGCTGAAATTTTGACAACGATTGCTTTAAGTCTATATATCAGTTTTCTTTGATTTTATCAGAAGTTTTTAGCTTAGAAGTTCTATGGATGTTTTAAGTTTATACCCTCGTATCCTGTCATTTTGAGCAATTATAAACGGTACTTTATTTTTGACCTCAGGGTCCATGTGTTGCTACTGTGCAGGAATACAAAGCAATTTTGGAATAATGATCTTGTATTCTTGTGACCTTGCTAAACTCACCTGTTAGTTCTAAGAGGTTTCTGTTTTAGTTTTTTTTTTTTTTTTTTTGGTCTATTCTTTGATATTTTCTATGTAGACAGCCATGTCACCTATAGTTAGAGATGATACAATTTCTTCCTTCAGATCCATATTCATTTTATTTCTTGTCTTACTTCATTGCCTCTAACTTCCAGAACTATGTTTATTAAGGTATGGAGAGTAAACATTCTTGCTTGTTCCCCAACTTCAAGGGAAAGATTCAGTTTTTCACAATTAAGTATTATGGAAAATGTACTTTTTGTGTAGATGCTCTTCATTAAGTTGAGGAAGTTCCTTGCTTTGTACTACTAATTTTCTGAGAGTATTTGTCATAAATGCATAAGGAATTTTATCAAATTCTTTTTCAAGGAACTTCTACTTTTGTCTTGAAAATATCATGGATATGGGGCGCCTGGGTGGCTCAGATGGTTAAGCATCCGACTTCGGCTCACGTCATGATCTCGTGGTCTGTGAGTTGGAGCCCCGCGTCGGGCTCTGTGCTGACCGCTCAGAGCCTGGAGCCTGTTTCAGATTCTGTATCTCCCTTTCTCTCTGACCCTCCCCCGTTCATGCTCTGTCTCTCTCTGTCTCAAAAATAAATAAAAACGTTTAAAAAAAAAAGAAAGAAAATATCATGGATTTTCTTGATTGCTTTTAAAATACTGAACTGTCCTTGCATCCTTGGAATATCCCTTTCGTCATGGTGTATAATTCCACTTCTTACTATCAAAAAAAATAATTTTAAATCTATATTAATGGAAGACATTGGTCCGTACGTTTTTTCCACTCTCTTTGCTAGTTTTGGAATCATGTACTTTTAACATCATTACAATGAAATGCTATTTTCTTCTTTTCTGTTTTCTAGAAGAGATTGTGTAGAATTGGTATTAATTTTCCTCTAAATGTTTGGTAGAATTCACAAATGAAATGGTTAGGTCCTACAGATTTCTTTTCTAGGAGTTTTTATATTATAATTTCTATTTTCTTAATAAACTACTTAAATTATCATTTGGCATTAGCTGAGTTGTGGTGGTTTGGCCTTTTTAAGAAGCTGGTTTACATTACCTAATTTGTTAATTTATGTGTAAGTTTTATTCTCTGAATATACTTTGGATTCCACGAATACACTTGTGATTTCTGAAGAGTCAGTACAGAAGCTACCTTTTTCAAGTGATATTGAAACTTACATCATACTCTTCTGTTTCATACCCTTTTTAGAGATTTGTCAATTTTATTGACCTTTTCTAAGAAATGGATTTGTTTTCATCAATTTTTTCTATCATATAAATGTTCATGAATATATAATACATATTTTACATATAAATGTTCATGAATATATAATACATATTTTATATATATATATATATATATATATATATATATATATATATATAGGTGTGTGTGTGTGTGTGTATGTGATGCTGTAAATTTCACTCCACATTGCCACATTCCACTTTTTGATAAATTATATTTGTACTTCCATATAAAAAATATTTCTAAATTACTCTTAATACTTCTTTCTTAGATCCAAGTGTTACTGAGAAGAATGTTATTTAATCACCAAATATTTGGTGGGGCTGTTCCAGTTATCTGTCTTATTCTAGCTCCATCTCATATTCTGAACTATACTTTGTAGGATTTTTATTATTTTCTATGTGTTAATGTGTATTTTATGGCCCATAATTTGATCTATTTTGGCAAATGTTTCATATGAGCATGATGAGACCACTTAATTCTGCTCTTACTGGATAAATATTTTTTTAAATACCAATTAGAATAAATTGATTTGTAGCACTCCACCGATCAACTATACTGAATTTCTGCCTGCGTGATCTATCAATTACTGAGAGAAGGGCCGTGAAGTCTCCAATCATACTCATGCTTTTGTGTACTTTTTTCTTTCATGACTATCGGTTTCTGGCTCACATATTTCCACACTCTCGTTAGTTGTGTACACGTTAAAAGATTTCAAGGTCTTCCTGCTAAAACGACCATTCCTGATATCTATTTTATTTGGAAGGCTCTTTTTTTCCTCACATATATGTAGCTTCTCCAGCTTTCTTTTTGTTAGTGCTCATATATCTTCCTCCATCCTTTCAGTTTAACTTATCAGATTATTTTCTCTTAAAAAGTGTTTCCTGCGACATGGGAATGGAGACTGGTGCAGCCACTCTGGAAAACAACACGGAGGTTCCTAAAAACTTAAAAATAGAACTACCCGACGACCCAGCAATTGTACTCCTAGGTATTGATCCAAGGGATACAGGTGTGCTGTTTCGAAGGGACACGTGCACCCCAATGTTTATAGCAGCACTATAGACAATAGCCAAAGTATGGAAAGAGCCCCAAGGTCCATCGATGGATGAATGGATAAAGGAGATGTGGTCTATATATACAATGGAGTATTACTTGGCAATCAAGAAGAATGAAATCTTGCCCTTTGCAACTATGTGGATGGAACTAAAGTGTATTATGTTAAGAAAAATAGAAGAAGACAAATATCATATGACTTCACTCATATGAGGACTTTAAGAGACAAAACAGATGAACATAAGTGAAGGGAAGCAAAAGTAATATAAAAACAGGGAGGGGGACAAAACAGAAGAGACTCTTAAATATAGAGAACAAACAGAGTGTTGCTGTAGGGGTCGTGGGGAGGCGGGTGGGCTAAATGGGTAAGGGGCATCAAGGAATCTACTCCTGAAATCATTGTTGCACTATATGCTAACTCATTTGGATATAAATTAAAAATAAATTATTAAATAAAAACATAAACAAATCTAAAAAAAAAAAGTAAAGTGATTCCTGGTACATAACACAATAACAGTTGGGTCTTTTCTTCCCCCATTCTGAAGCTCTGTCTTTTAAGTGACGTATTTTGACAATTGGTATTCAAAAATAATTATTAGATTGATATTTACCATGCTCACCCATTTCCAATTTGTTGTACTTATATTTATATTCCTCCCTTTCTGTCTTTTCTGACTTTTTAAAAAATGCTTATTTATTTCTTTTGAGACAGAGAGACAAAGCACAAGCAGAGGGAGGGGCAGAGAGAGAAGGAGAGAGAGAATCCCAAGCAGCCTGCACGCTCAGTGTGGCCCCCCAGGCAAGGCTCAATCCCACCACTTGTGAGATAATGACTTGAGTCGAAATCAAGAACCACATGCTTAACCAACTGAGCCACTCAGGAGTCCCTGGGTTCTCTGATTTTAATTGACCTTTATATGGTTCCATTTTTATCTCCTTTCTAAGCATATTTATTATACATTTTAAAACCAGTAATTGTCCTACAGTTGCAGTGTGTAATCTAAGCCCATCTGTAAATAACACCATATTGTGTCACTTGCCATGGATGTACCTTGTAACATTGAGTACACCCAATTCCTCCCCGACATCCCTTACGGCGTTATCATTCATTCAACTTATCCACATGATAAAATCACTTTGTAAACTCTTCTATTAATGTTTTACATGATTATGTTTTCACTTAAGAATAAGAAAAATACGCCAGTTCCAGTTTGGCAGAAAGCAACGAGAGCCGCACAGCACATCCGTTGCTTAAGTAAAACACAATTTTATCATTTTTTAAGTAAAATAACACTACTTACAATCCTACGCTTCAGTGTCCATCTTTTCAAGGAATAAACAGGTATCATATTTCATGCCTATTTGTCTAGATATATGAAAGTACTTATTAGCAATACTATTTTTTTTTAAATATTGCAAAGTAGTCTCAACTGTCAGCTGTAACTGCTGCAAATGCTATGTTAACTTGTGAATACTCCTGGAACCATACCTTAGAACAGAAAGAAAACAAAATGATTGTAGGCTCTACTGAGCAAGCATACTTTATTATGCAGAACATATGGCATTCATGTACCTAAGACGTATCTGACATGTCACTTAATTTGTGTTTCTTTTACCCAAGCACTTCACTAGTCAAAAGCTTTCTTGTTTTTCCTGTTGTGCAAATAGCAAACGTTCATGGCATTCAGAAAAAAATCTTCTTTTGTTTTATGGATTTAGAACATTAGAAACGGAGAAAGCTTTCCTATAGCCTGAGTTGTATTAATTACTAGCCTCCATGTTTAGGGTCACAAGCCTTACCGTTTGAAAGCTGAGCTCAGGGTGGTGCATAACACAGGAGCCTGGTGTGCTATGACAAAAGTATTTTTATCTATGATATGTGGGTTCTACAAAGTTTGGGATCCACAGATGAGTCTGAGTATAGTACTGTTTTAAAATCTGTGCTCACTACATAGCACTTCCCCTTGCTTTAAATATTTAAATCAACTTATATAGAATTGATATGCTTAAAATAGTATTTCCATTAATGTGGTACTTTTCTCAATGATCTGGGTCTTCTGTAATGTATTTTACTGCTTTATATATTATTACATTCAGGTCTTATAAATATCGTTTCATTTATTATAATGCATATTTTATAGTTTGGATATTTTAAGTAATTTTTATTTTATTTTATTCTCAAAATGCTTGTTCCTATTATATAGAAATGTCACACACTGACACAAATTGATCTTATACATAATAATTTTGCTAGTTTCTTAGTTCTAACAATTTGAGATTTGGGGGGCATTTCTATATAGACAAATGAATACTTCATATGCAAATAGTAGTATTTTATCCTACTTCTTTATTCCTTATATTTTTATACTATTACTATTTCTATGTGGCAAGGCTATTAGCACTATATTAAAAGTATCGAAATTAAACCTTTCTGTCATGCTGTTGAATTTACAAGGATTTGTTTTTTTAATTCTCATCAATCCACTGAAGGCAATATTCGCCGTATTTTTTGAAAATACACTTTACCTAATCGACAATATTCCTTTTCATGGGCAGACTAAATTTTTGTAATGTTGTTTTTTGTTTTGTTCACATTTTTTCGTTCATGAATAATAGATGCATTTCATAAAATGATTATATTTTGCATTTAATGATAGTGGTTTTCTTCAATTTCTTTAGGAAGTATGTTTCATTAATTGATTTTCTAATGTGAAATACACCCTTCTCTCCTATAATAAACCCAATGACGTAATGGTTATCATCTGTTCTATACTGCATTACATTTATTAGTTTTTATTTAATCTGTTTGTATCTCTGTATTTGAGTAAAATTGATATTTTCCCCCTTTATCTCACTCTCATTTTCTAATTTTCCTGTCCAGTTACAGTAGTCATATAGGATAAGCATATTGAATTAGGAGTTATCTTTTTTTTGTTCTCCACAATTTTTTGCCTCAGATTTCAACGATCTGGGGGCAGTGATGTTGCCAAGATGGCGGAGTAAGAGACCCAGCCTCTGTTTCCCCACAAAGAACAGCAATCAGATAATACCTACAAATGAAATAACTCTGGAAGAGCTCAGAAGTCCATTTAAGAAGATGCAGCAACACAGCGGAACCAAATAACAGAGTCATCACACAAGAGGGTTAGAAAGAACAGGTTCGTTTTCGTGGTCTCCCATTCCCAGGCTGGCGGTGCTCGGCACCAAGATGGAACTGAACTCCCCCCATCTGAGGGTGTTCGGCTCTCCAGGAAAAGGGGAATGGGTTGGACGAGCAGCTACCCCAGCCTTCCTAGAAGCTACGCAACGCACCTGCTTCAGTTTCACCCGGCCCGGGGATGGGCAAGACGGACTCTACAGACGGTTAGGAACAAGGAAGAAAGGCTGTGGTGACCAGGACCTTTCACTCCGTGAGAGCACTTGCAGTCCTCGGTGGCTTGCTCTGCAGAAGGCTCCAGCAGTCTTCACAGCTGAGGACCTCCACAGCCCTTGCTACATGCTGCAGCTCCCCCGGCTTTCGTCACCGAGGGCGTGGCCCTGGCCCCCCCGAAGACGGTTCCACAGGCAATCCTACCAACTGTCATTGCCGAGGAGACCAACGGCTAGCAGAGCTCTTGCGGACGCTCGGCAGGCTGGGTGGAGAAAGTTTCTGCACACGGGGTTTTGTGTCTGCAGACACCAACTTCTTGATTCTCTCCATGTTCCCTCAACCTCTTCCTACAGCAGCCTGGATTCATACCAACAGTGAGGTGAGGCCTCTGTCACCGTGCGCTCTGTGCGCACATGCCAGCCCGGGATCCCACGGCTAACGCTCACCATTGTGTATGTGCCTGAGGCTAGCCCTGCGGTCACACAAGAACAAAATAACAGCGCAGGCCTCCGTGGCCGCCTGTGGGCCCACATGCAGCCCTGACCTCTCAGACCGGCCGGCCCCACTGCACTTATCTACAGCTCTACACCTGCATGCCTCTGGCCCGACTCCCAACACCAGTCTCTGTGGCTCTTCGCACCCCCACAACTGTCCCCTGCAGCTGTGCGAGGGCACGCTGAAAGCCAAAGTCCCCACAACTACTAGGAGGCTTGAATCCAGCCGCGACGACTGTAAGACCAGGCAGGCCTGCAACTAGAATCGTGCACACACACACAAACACACACACACACACACACACACACACACACACACACGATAAATAAATCAAGGGAATCAAAGCATGCTACGGAAAATCATCAGATCACAAAGGAAGGCACCAAGAGAGGAAGAAATGAACGAGAAAATTACAAAACAGTCAGAAGACAATAGCATGGCCTTTGTGCTTACCAATCCATAATTATTTAAGCATATATGGATTAAATTCTCCAATGTGAAGGAATAGAGTGGCTGAATGAATAAAACACATGACCCAACTATACGCTGCCTACAAGAGACTGGTTCCAACATTAAGGACACACTCAAAGAGAAGGGATACAAAAGATATTCCACGCAAAAGGAACGCAAAAGAGCAGGGGAAGCTATCCTCATATCAAACAAAATAATCTTTAAACTAAAAAGAGTAACAAGAGAAAAGAAGGTCATCATGTAACGATAAAGGAGTCAACTCATCCAGAAGACATAACAATTGTAAGTATATATGCATCCATCATTGGAGTACCTAATATATTAAGCAAATACTACCAGAACTGAAGGGACAGATAGGCAGCAGTCCAATATTAGTAGGAGACTCCAAACCCCACTTTCAACAATGAATAAATCATCCACACAGAAAATGAATAATGAAACTTTGACAATGAAGTAGATTTTACGTCAAAGGAACATATCAGATAATGAACATGCCATCAAAAAGCAGCGGAATATGTTCTTCTCAAGCCCACACAGAACATTCTCCCTGATTGATCATGTGTCGTGTCATCAAAAGTGTTTTTTTCTGACTACAGTAGTTTAAAACTCGAAATCAGTAACAGGATGACAGCTGGAAAATTCACAAATATGTGGAAATTAGGCAATGTACCCCTAAATTGCCAATGGGTATAAAAAGGAAATCAAAAGGCAAATCAAAAAAATATTTTAACCAAATGAAAATGGAAACACAATATACCAAAACTTATGGGATGCAGCAAAAGCAGTTTTAAGAGGAAAGTTTATGTTAATAAATGACCTTCATTAAGAAAAAGGAGGGGCGCCCGGGGGGCTCAGTCGGTTGGGCCTCCGGCTTCGCTCAGGTCATGATCTCACGGTTCATGGGTTCCAGCCCCGCATCGGGACTCAGAGCCTGCAGCATGCTTCGGATTCTGTGTCTCCCTCTCTCTCTGCCCCATCCCCACTCATGCTCTGTCTCTCTCTGTCTCTCAAAAATGAATAAATGTTAAAATAGATAAATAAATAAAAACAGGAGGGCCTGGGTGGTCCAGTCGGTTGAGCATCCAACTTTGGCTCAGGTCGTGATCTCATGGCTTCGTGGGTTTGAGCCCCGCGTCAGGCTCGCTGCTGTCAGCGCAGAGCCTGCTTCAGAGCCTCCAATCTCTTTCTCTCTCTGCCCGTCCCCGTTTGCACTCTTTCTCTCAAAAGGATAAAAATAAATAACTAAAATAAGAAATAAAAAAAAATAAACAAAATAATAGAACTAAGATTATGATCCAGTGATCCCATGTCTGGGTGTATATCCAGAAGAAATAAAATTACTATCTCAAAAAGATATTTGTACTCCTCATGGTCATTCCAGCATTTGCAATAGCTAAGACACAGAAACAACCTAAGTGTGTGTGTGTGTGTGTGTGTGTGTGTGTGTGTGTGTCTATGCAATAGAATTTTTCAGCCATAAAAAAGGAGGAAAGTCTGCATTTGTAAAACATGGATGAACATGGAGGAAATTATGTTAACCAAATAAGTCAGAGAATGACAAATGATCTCACTTATATGTGGAATCTAAAAAAGTCTATCTTATAAAGAAACAGAGATTAGATTGGAGGTTACCAGTAGCTGAGGAATGGGGGAAATGAGGAGATGTGGGTCGAAGGGTACAAATTTCCAGTATAAAACAAATAAGTGTAGGGGGTCTAGTGTACAGAGCATGGTGACAACAATTAACAATACTATATTGTATATTTGAAAGTTCTTAAAAGAGTAGATCTTAAACGTTTTTGCTACAAAAAAAAAACATAGTTATATGAGGTGATCTAGATGTTAACTGACCTTATTGTGGTAGTCACTTTACATTACATACATGTATCAACTCATCACGTTGTATACCTTGAACTTATACAATGTTATATTCAACAATACAGCTACAAAAACAAAAAAGATTAATAGGACTCATTTCCTGATTAGGTGGTAGAACTTATTCTGCCTCTAGAGAGTTCCTTAACATTTCTATTTTTTTTTTTAATTCTGCAGTTCGGTGGTTTTCAGTGTATTCACAAGGTCCTTCACCTGTCACTAGTATCTAATCCCAGAACACTTCTGTTACCCTTAAGAGAAACCTGTACCCATTAGCGGGTCATTTTTTATTGCCATTCCCACTAATATCTCTTTGAATTCTTTAATAGTTAGCTTGTTTGTTTTGTTTTGTGTTGGCACTAAAAAACTATTTCAGGAACTTTTCCATTTTATCTTAATTTTCAAATGCATTAAGAGTTCAAGTGTCTGCTTCTGATAACTCTAATTACTGAAGCCCCTGTTGACTTATTTCTAAGTGTCTGCAGTTTTCATTCATGCTTTCTTGCCTCTTCTTGTTGGAGGTTAATTTTTATCGCATGCAGAACATTGTATGTGAAAGGGTATTTACAGAAATAATTGACAGTCTAGGATGATGTCCTCTGCCTCCAGAGAGAGGTGTGTTTGCTTCTGTTTGCACCTGGGGACTCTAGCACTCCTTGGCCACTTAAGCTAATTTTGGCCCTGGAGCTCACTTGACCCCGAGCAGCAGTCCCTGGTGAGGAACTGTCTACTTCAGGTTTATTCTCACTTCTGACTCGTAGCTGTTCCAGGTCCCAACACTCCGTAAGCCCTAGCTTCAAATTACTCTCCCCATAGTGCCACAAAGATGTCAAATTCCTCCCAAATTGGAAAATACAGAGGAAAAGTGGGCCAAGCACACAGCACACATCTCTCTACTGCTACCAGATCTTTCCTTTATCATAGTTCTCTCTTGCCCCCTTTGAGTATATGTTCTTATAATTGGTAAGTTTTTCGGGTGCGTGTGTGTGTGTGTGTGTGTGTGTGCGTGTGTGCGCGTGTGTGTGGTGGGGAGGGATAGCAGAAGTGGAAAGCCTTGTATTAAGAACTGTTTGTAATTTTTTGGTGAATCTTTTACTTTTTTTTTCTTTTTTTTTCTTTTTTTTAACATTTATTTATTTTTGAGACAGAGAGACAGAGCATGAACGGGGGAGGGGCAGAGAGAGAGGGAGACACAGAACCGGAAGCAGGCTCCAGGCTCTGAGCCATCAGCCCAGAGCCCGATGGGGGGCTTGAACTCACGGACCGCGAGATCATGACCTGGCTGAAGTCGGATGCTTAACCGACTGAGCCACCCAGGCGCCCCGGGTTTTTCTTTTTTATCACTTGAGCTTTGTTGATCTTCTCTATTGCGTCTCTGCTTTCTATTGTGATTCTCATTTTCATGATTTCTCTCATTGCACTTTTTCTTAATACTGAAAATAATCTCTAGTCTTGGAATTTTCCCCCAATAAATGCATTAAAGGTTATATTTTTCTTTGTGTCCTATGAATTTTTATATTTAATCATCTCTATATCACAACGTTGTATGAATTTGCATGTGTTTCCATTATGATTTCTTCTTGAACTATGAGTTACTTAGGAGACTAAATTTAATCTCCAATGTTTTCATTTCCAAATTATGGAGGTTTTAATGATTTTCTTTTATTATTAGTTGTTACTTAATTGTGCTAACTTACTTGTGCTATAGTCAGGAATATAGTCTATGTGATACCCATACTTGTTTCATGGACTTGATCTGAAAGGAATACGTTTTCTCCAATCACCAAGTGCCATGTTCTACGTGCAGCCTGTTGGGCAACAACATGTGCTTCTGTGAAGCAAATTCACTCACATATGATTCATTAATGGGGAAATTATTCTGGAATAGAGTGAAAATCATGTTGATTCGATCATTTACAACATATCCTAAAGAAAAGGGGGCAGAATGATAACAGAATTATGAACTTTGTGAGGAAATGGGAAAATGTTCCGCCTTGCTGCTATCCCAGCAGGAAAAGCACTTCAGCATCTATCTTAAGATGATGGGAACAGGGTTCCATCCCAGGAGCTGGTCCTCCGGGCCCCATCCAAGAGAAGCCCACTCCCACGCAGGCTGTGCTTGGCTCTCACTCACCGCCCTGCTTCCTGTGATCATCCTAACAGGAGCACAGCAGCTCATGCCCCTTCCCATCTGTCTTGTCTAAGCACCCACCAGCCATGGTCCAAATAAAGTTTTGCCATCATTATCACTCTATTGTTTTGGTACATTTTTAGGAACCACTGTGACAGCATCTGTTGCCACTAACACGTTTGCATGGGCAGTCCAAATTATCCCCTGGAGTCTTAATTACTCTTTTTTTGTTCTGTTTTGTGTGCTTTTTACAAAGCCACAGAGTTTTGTACTGTCCTCTCCAATCTACTTTTTCTCAGAAGCCTTGCTGGGGTTTTTTGTGTATATTTTTACAGAACAAAATGATTCACGGGACATATTCATCTTGTAGAGAAGAAATATCTATATGTCCTTCAATTTCACCCTATAATTTGTGTGGTTCAAATCTTCCATACATTTTGCTAGAGAAGTCAGTCAGTCAGAGAGACAAATACCTTGATTGCACTCATGTGTGGAATTCATGGAACAAAACAAATGAGCAAAGGAAAAAAAAGAGAGAGAGAGACAAACTAAGAAGCAGATTCCGAACTACAGAGAACAGACTGATGGTTAGCAGAGGGGAGGTGGGGGGGGGGGGTCAAACAGGTGATGGGGATTAAGAGTACTCTTATCTTGATGAGTAACATATAAAAATGTTGAATCACTACACTGTACAGCTGGAACTGATACAACATTGTAAACTACACGGGGATTAAAATAAAAACTTAATTAAAAATCTCGCATCTTTCCAAAAAGATCTGTAGAGAGATCAATTCTTTCTTTCAGTTCATTCACTTTTGGTTTTACGTATTTTAAAGTTACGTTACTATGTTCATGAAAGTTGAGGATTGTGATTTTCTCCTGGTAACTTTAACTTTGATGTCCAATTTCTAGAAAGGCTTTGGTCATCAGGTCTATTTTAACATATACTGATAAAGCTACATTACCGTTCTCTTGTGTCACTGGCCTTTCACAATCTGACGATTGCGCCTTGAAGTTCTGTTGCTTTGTCATGGCTGTTTGTTGCTTCCGCTTCTGCTTGCTCATCATGGTTTGTATCTTCCATTGATGTGATTGTGAGGACTGTGGGATTATGATCAATGAAATTTTATCTGTGGGATATTTGAGGCTTTGATTTAAAGTGGATTCCCTTTATTCATTCCATTAGGTACCTGGGAGTGGTCACCAATTCGGACCTTCTTCGAGTAAATGACAGACTCACATCTTTTGAGGACTATAGCAGTAGAGGGATTCTAGTCTAAAGGATATATTACAAATTCTTTAGCGCTGTTTTTCCTCCTTCTACATAAAGTTTCCCCTCTGTCTTATCCTTTGAGTACTTTCTTCTTTTTATAACTTACCCTTTCTTGGGAAAATCACCTTCTGGAGTCTGTTTTGGTGAGAGATCCTTATAATGATATCCCACCTTGTTCAGGACTGGTCCTTTCTTCTTCATGAGGCCATTAAAATGGAGACATTTGGGCCATTGAGGATCAAGTTCTCTCACGGCAGCCCTCAGCTCTGGTGCCTCATTACCCTTCCAATTTGTGGTTTCACCCTTTGGCATTTCTCCCACTCTCTTGCCAAGTCAACTGTGCTCCAAACGGGGATATCTGGGCTTTATTTTTTGTACATAATATATTGAGACATTTATTTAGGAAATTAGTCTGCTGTACATATGTCGGAATATGAAGCCTGACGGTTGCTGCTTTTTATGTCACTTTACTTCTGTATTTTTAAAAATTTCCATAACTAAAACACATTATTATCATGATAAAGTATTATTTTAAGCAAAATAGCATTTGTTGAATTGAAACGTTCACTCTAAGCCCCGGTACTGGAAAGGAGGGAGAGGAACAATGTAATCATGATTGCCAAGTACTTTATAAGTTCTTACACTTCTAAAGGTGAATAGCTCTTTTCTATTTCTAAGAATATATAACATAGGTACTTATGAGTTTAAATAAATATGAATATATAACAACCACACACACACACATGCACACATACACACCAATAACCACATAATGAGTATTCTTATATGCTGCAAGCTAATAGAGTTGAACATGAATGATTTTCTTTTGTGAAATGTTAAACATTTTTTTCATAAATACCTGAAATGGTTGAGGGTGTTCAGAAGCAAAAGAGCGTTACACACAGTGCTAAACCTTCTTCCAGACTTTAATCCTGTAATTTCTTTCCACCTTCTTTAAACCCTTTAGAGGCCGTAGGGATTGTAAGTACACTGTTCATGTTGCTCACCAGAAAATATTGCCCTCATTTTATAAAACAGCATTTGTATTAAGAGTCCAAATTTTTACTATCGTGAAAAATATGAACAAAGCCATATACACCCAAATTTCAATGCAGAGAATCAGCGCATGCTGAATGATATTTCAGCAGTTGCGAACACACAGGACACTCTCCTATCCCAAGGTCTGGGGTGATAGGATATTTTTGTTTCATTTGCTTTGATGCCAGAGCAGAGCTGATGAAAACCCAATTAAGAAAATGAATCAGAGCCCCCAAACTGAGGTAATACACCCTCTTTTTATCACGGCTCTGAATGACTTCAGTCTCCAGTCTTTCCCTCATGTTCAAATCTACTGACTCCTCCTGATAATGACATGGTTAACAGCACAAAACAGACAGCAGCGCACAGGGTTTGGGAGCTTTTATTTCACTCTCAGGGTCATTTGAAAATCAAGTAATCTTTCTTCGTCTCAAAATCTGTAGAGTTGCCAAAAATTAGGATATTTTTTATTAGATGTGAAAATAAAACTTTGTAGAATATAAAGAGACACTAAATATAATAGGCTTTTATTATCATAAGTCTACGCCAGATCTCAGGATTAAACTGTATATAGAGTTGGCCCTGTGGGCTTCCATTTGCCTTTTTTCTATTAAATATACTGTTGACTTATTTTAATTTTATGAAACGGGATGAGAATATTATTACGTAGTCACCACCTTATTATGAAGGTGTTGAATTGCGATATTAGCGAGCAATTACTAAGGTCAGATAATAGCATTTTAAAAATTGATTTAGACACATAACAGATGTCAAATTCCTTAGCCCTCTGGACCACCTTCCTAGTAATTTTTAAAAGTCTACTCCTACTCCATTAACACAACTCTCATCATGGCCTAATGTAACTTTATTAGACATTTCCTATATACGATTATATATCAGCAATATGCAATGACTTGCGACATATAACAATATACCAATCATACTTAAATTAGTAATATTTAAATATGTAAACACTCATATAATGATAAAGTTCACTTTTATTAAATTAACATATCTGGACCATGCTGAATCATAGCCTTAGAATTCAACATCCTTTTGGTGTCGGAATATTTATTCTATCAGTGTTCAATACTAATAAGCTTTAACAAATATTTTTCTGCATTTGCCCTTAAACTCTTGGAGGGTTCTTCCCTCCAAACCCAATAAATACATTTTCTCTTTCTGTTAAATATTAACATAACACCTGCTGTATTGACAAATCTCCGGGTAATCATGCTACTCCAAATGTTCTTCTGGCACGTATTCTGGGGTAAATGTATCTAATAGTCTCTAAAAACACTCATCAAATTATATTTCCCGGTTTATTGTTGACATATAACTTTAGCAACTTTTTTCTCTTCATTAAAAAAAAATCTCAAGATACTGAACATTTCCTTTCTTAACATTCAGATATCGTGATTTGTGAACGTACCTCGATTGGATGTTTGGAGGTCTGGCCACCTCCATTGTTCTACTAGTGGACCTTGGGGGCTTGTTTGGAGATTCTAGCGAGGGCTTGGGATTATTATGTCCTTGACCAAAGAACAGTCCAGCTCTATAGGAGGTCATCATCTTCAATCCAGTGATTGAAGATGTTCCCCAGTGCACATTTTGGGGAGGGATGCCTACCAGGCAGTGAGACAGAAAGGGGAAGCCCGTCTAGCCAGGCAGCTCAGCCAAACCCACCCTGGTGATCAATGGGAGGGCACGTATTGCAGCCAGATCATCCTCACACCCAAATTCTTTCCATTGTTAAAAAACAAGTTTTAACAAACTGGTGGCTGCCAGAGGTGAGGCAGATGTGCAAATAGGTGAAACAGATAAAGGAGATGAAGATGACCCTTATCTTGATCTAAGGAATGAACAGGAGTGTTGAATCATTATATTGAACACCAGAAAAAAATGTAACACTGCATGGTAATTATACCTCAATTTAAAAGAAGCTGTAATTATTGCATCTGCCCTAAAAAAAAAAAAAAGGTTATTTTAATCATGCAGGCTAGTACACACTACTCCAGATAAAATCAGAAACAAATTTGTTGCAGTGACTTAAAATAAACAAGTGCCCTATCAGTGGCAACTACCTCCTTCCTCCAAGGCAATCACCACTCTTTAAGATGTGAATTTCTTGAATTTTCTTATTTTCCTTTCACCAGGTTCTCACAACAACTGGATAGATGATTACTGACAAAATAATTAGCACGTATTTTCCTTCAGCAGTAAGTCCTACTGGAGGGATAAGAGTTCCATATTTGAACAACAGTTGAGAAGAAAATAATGATATGTACAATGAACATATTGGGCCAGAAATAATAAATGCAAAGAAATCTAAAAACAAAAAGTAAAAACAGAGCAATAATATTGAAAGAGGGGATTTAAAACTGTTCTTGTCCCTTCACAGCTTTGGAAGGCACCTACATGAAAAGATAAGAGAGAAGAACATCAAGCCGACCAGTGAAAAAAGCCGCCTCATCTAAGACAATCCCCAGAATGACAGATGTCCCAGGCTGTCGGCACCACAGAGTGAGACATTTGTCACAAGGGAAGACACACCTGAGCCATGCTCGTGATGGAGAGCGAAACCCCCTTCTTTAAAAACAAAACAAAACAAAACAAAATAACAAAAAATCCTGATTTTACAATTAATGCCAATCAATGGATTTGCCAATATACGTTTCCATCAATTAGCTATTCTAATTAAGACCTCTCACTACTTCGAGTTTTCAACTAAACCAGATACCGTTAGTGAGAATTTTATTGTTGTTGATTCTTATTACTCTGTGGCAAACACTATGCGAATGGTCATCTGGGATAAAGTTAATTAAACTCATAATCTCCTTCTAAAATGTTTCTACATTTGAATACTGTATGGATGCATATATGCATACTTTAAAGAAAAAGGGAACGTAAGGCTGTGGCCCTGTAATCAGGACAGGCCAGTTTCTAAGTAGTTTGGGGCATAAGAAAACTTGTTTCCATTTTTTTTAATGTTTTTATTTATTTTTGAGACAGAGAGATACAGAGCGTGAGCAAGGGAGGGGCAGAGAGAGAGGGAGACACAGAATCCGAAGCAGGCTCCAGGCTCTGAGCTGTCAGCACAGAGCCCGACGCGGGGCTCGAACTCACGGACTGTGAGACTATGACCTGAACCGAAGTCGGACACTTAACCGACTGAGCCACCCAAGCACCCCAGAAAAGTTGTTTCTAAATGGAGGTGATTGGGGGGAGGCATCACCGAAATGCTCACCACTGCACAGGCCTAAAATTGTGGCCGCGTCCACACATCCTCTGACAGAATGGTTCCGAAAAACATTCCAACCCAAACTTCCATTCACATTGGTCAGCTTGATCGTAAAACACAGCTGCTCAAAGGAAGTGAATGCTACTTTTGAATTCCTGCCAACCACACTGCCACATGGACAAACCGGGTCTGATCTGCTCTGCTCGATAGCATGTTTGGAATTTGAATTTTTCTGCTTCTGAGCATATCTAGACAGAGCCTCAGTGAACAGACCACATGTCAGAATGTGAATTAACTGTCTCAAATCACAGTGGCACTTTGTAGTGAAAATACAAAATCACATTTTTCTTATGGTGAAGGATCAGGTTTTGGGGTTTTTTGTTGTTGTTTTTGTTTTTATTTGCTCTTATGTCTTTCCGCTAACCCGTGAATTTTTGGAAAGTGAGAGTCGTGTGTGTTTTTATCTATATCCTACACTATTCATACACTCAGATGATGTTTGCCTAATGAATGCCCAATAGGTGTACAATGATGATGTTATAGTGTCCATGTATCCTGTGTTTCAACACCAAATCCCATATTGTTTTATAGTGAGGTATTTCTCCTACAAGTGAATCTCATTACTCAGCTTGGATAGAATCCCTTTCATTAGGGGATATAATCTGCATATCTTTACTGATGGTTAAAATGGTCCCCTATCTGGAACCAGATGAATACAGGAAAGAAAAGTGTTGCCCAGGCAACACAGCTGCTTTGTTTGAAAGGCTTTCTTTATTATCACAATAGAAGTTAAAATAAATAATGTTCAAGAAATTACTGAGTTTGTATATAAGTGTGCTGATGGAGAGACTAAGAGAAAAACTATTGCTTTTAAGTGGCACATGTGAAAGTCCTAGACTTCTCCCAATGCTGTTTGGATTCTAGAATTGTACATTTTATTCTGTAAAAACTATTGCTGAAATCCTTGAAAAATAATCAGTTTCCTGCAGTGCACATATCCAGTTTGCCATTTATTTTTTGCTCATTTATTTCTCCTTTTGAACCGTGAGCATCTTGAGAAAGGAAACCTTGTTGATCTTGTTCACAGAGGTTGACTCATATACTAGGAGACACAGAATAAATAACAGGAATATAAATTCTGAAACTGGGTGCCTGACATTATTTAATGTACAAATTCTTCCATCCCATTACAACACAATGATTTTATATTTGCAATTGTAGTGTTTCTTATGAAGATACAACACTTTCTGTGAATACTTGATATCTCTCTTTTAAAAAGTATCAGAGATGGTAATGATTTGATTTCTCTTAAAATTCTCTTAATGGAGAACTAACACTTAACAGTTCTAAAATCAAATTGCTTGCCTGGGATCCCAGCTCTGACTGTAATAGATTTAATAGACTTATTATTTCAAGGTGAATCGGAGGAAGAGATTATTGACTACCTATGTTGCTATCAGAATTCAAAGAGTCAAAACATTAAAGAATTAACACAGTGACTGGCATGAAGTAAGCATGCAACATAGTCATTATTATTAACTGAATATAATCATACAGAGAAAATGAAAGGTAGCATTCTCTGAAAATAAAGTTCTGGTCCAAAGCAGCTCAAATGTCAGAAATAGTTTTCTATTACTATTCTATATTTCTATTAATATATCCACATATATTAATCATTTTCAAATAATAGTAGTGAAGACAGCATATATGTAAAATGCATCCTTTCAACATTTCCATATTAGGTCACACAGATTTCTGATACTCTACTGATAGAAGTGCTAAATAAAGCTCCAAATTTCTCTACATTGATATTAAATTTATCTGAATATCACTATGTGATAAAAAAGATCCATTGCTCATAGTTTTTTAGGGTCAACATATTTTGTCCTAATTGCATTACATTTTTTTTGGTCTAATTTTGTAACACCTGTTTCCCCACTTGTACTGCTAAACAACAATGATTCTAAAATGTTAATCCTGAAAAAAATCAATCATGAATTATCCATGTATGAATTTTAGTCATTGCAGGAGTCTCACACTACAGATAGTATCTGAAAAGATACACAACTTGCCTAAGAGCAATGTTAATTAGTGACTCTATGCAATTATGTCTACCTTCCAATTTGGTTCACTGTGCACCCTGCCACTTCTAAGAAATAAAATACCATGAAAATAACTCCTTTTTATAAATTTGTTGGCAGTATTACAATACTCTTTGGGGATATTTGAAGAAATCCTTGAGTGTTACAAACCAAATGGTGGAAGTCATTCCATTATTTAATCTTTGTCTGACTCTGTTTAGCAATGATGGGGGCTGCCATTCAAGTATTTCTGTTTCATTTTAGGATTAATTATATTGATTTTCAAAGATTTGTTTTCACATTTATTGAGCCTAGGTTAATATTTACAAGAATAAAACTTGTAGTTTACTTGAAGGTATCTAGACCAAAAAAATTTTTTGGCTGGTAAGAAGACAGAAAAACACTGTCAGGATAATTCACTGTGAGCACAGTTCATGCCCGGATAATCCAGGATTGATTCTATCCATTCAGTGCCACGTTCATTAGACAACAAAAACATACCTAGTACAGGTGTAGGTATAGTAAAAATAATTTAAAATATTAACAAATTAAAACTTCCTGAGTGGATCAATTGGTTACGTATGGACTCTTGATTGCAGCTCAGGTCATGATCTCAGGGATCGTGGGATCGAGTCCCGTGTTGGGCTCAGTGCTGACAGTGTGGAGCCTGTCTGGGATTCTCTCTCTCCCTCTCTCTCTCTGCCTCTCCCGTGCTTGTGCTCCCTCTCTCTCTCTCTCAAAACAAATGAACAAACACTTAAAAAAGTTCTTCACTTTAAGAAAATAAATCTCACTTGCAGATATATTTCAAAGGAAGCACCACAGACGGCTAGGCTGTAGCAGCCTCCCCAACTTGAGAAAATCAAACATGTCTGTTCCAATTTTAAGGCACTAGTAAATTGTTGGATTTAGATTACATTCTGCGTCTGTACACAAAATGTATCCACTACATTTTTTTTTCAGGAAATATCACTGTATATTTTTCATGACCTTATAAAACTGAAAGGTCTCTAAGGCAGGGCTGTCCTTTACAGAGCTCATCAATAACAACAGAATTATTAGGTTTAAAAATCTTGTATTTGCTACAAAAATTGCATTGACATTGCCTAGTTATTTCTAGTCATCCTACATGCCTTTTAGAATTCCTTATTTTTTAAGCTAAAAGTGTCACATTATTCTTCACTACACACATGTGTACATGTGTTTTTTTGCATCAACCAGACAGCAGGACAAGATAGTACAATGGATGAACTTGTGCATTAACCTCTCTCTCTCTCTCTGGTCCTAACAAATATGTGGAATGCCCAATTAAAAGATACACACGGAGAGACCTAGAGGGTATGATGCTAAGTGAAATAAGTGATACAGAGAAAAACAAATGCCACATGATTTCACTTATTTCTGGAATCTAAAAATCATAACACAGGAACCAACAGAACCAAACAGAACAGAGTCATAAACATAGAGGACAAACTGGTGGTTGCTGCAGGGGAGGGGTGGAGGGGATGGGCGAAATAGACTAAGGGGATGAAGAGGTATGAACTTTCATTATAAGACGAATAAGTCACAGGAATGAAAAGCACAGCACGAGAAATATAGTCAATAATATTGCAATTATGTTGGTGGTGAAAGATGATGGCTACACTTACGGCAGTGAGCAGGGCACAGTCTGCAGAATTATTGAGTCACTATGTTGTATACCTAAATACGATATCAAATGTCACCTATACTTCAAACTAAGTAGGTAGATAAATAAATAGAAGGTCTACCTTTCACACTTACTGCCCGGTTTTCTGCCCAGAGAAGAAAACCATAAAATAAAGAGTGTGGACACTGCTACTTAAAAGTTGGTCAGCTCCTTGTTTCAGTTCTGTTGAACAAAGAGCTTGGAAGCAGGCATTTCCATCTTATGATAAGAAAAAAATGAACAAGCCCAAAGTCAACAACTTTTGTCGTACCCATCAGAGAACTGAGATCTGAGAGCAAACCGCCGACCCGCACCCGGGAGAGACAGGTGAATACCGAGAAAGATCTGAGATCAGCTTAAAGGAAGGACAGGCTACAGGAGCCGTAATCTGGACTCTCCTGGACAAAGGAGGGGGCTTGCAGAAACAGAGGGGCCACGCAAACGGAGAGAGAGAGACTGTAAGAAAGGATCAAAAGGACAGGCTAGGACCAAAAGATGTGTAACAGAAATGAAGGGTGCTGTCAGTGGGTTCATCAGAAGCCTAGATGGGGTTAAGGAAAGAGTAAGTGAGCTTGAAAATATGGCATTAGAAACTTCCCAGACTGAAATACAAAGAAAGAAAAAAAATAAATGCGAATGGAAAAGCAGAATCTGCAAGGACTTTGAGGCGATTCCGAAGATACAACACACGTGTAAGGAGAGAGATGAGGCAAAGGCATTTCAAGTAGCAGGAGCTGAGAACTTTTGAAAAGCATGACACTCCAAGCTTCAGCTCTGAGCTGTGTGTCTCCTCTGGACTGAAGCCAGAGAGGTAGAAAAAGAGGAAAAGAAAAACAAACAAACAAAAAACCAAGATCGATGAATAGTAAACAGTCATGCACATCGTAGATATCAATCTGACTATGTCAACAGTCACTCTGAATTTGAAAATGGATTATTTGAACTGGCATATTTGAATGATCTAATATGCCAATCAAATGAAAAACCGAGACAGATCAGGGAAGCGCAAATCAAAAGAACAATGAGATACTATTGCTCATCTCATCCGAGAACACTGACCTTACCAAAGGTTAGCAAGGATGTGAAGTGACAGGAACTGCCATTCATAGCTGGTGGACATTCAAAATGGTACAGTCAGTTTCAAAAACAGTTTGGTGCTTTCTTACAAACTAAACAACTCTTACTGTAAGATTCAGCAATTGTTCTCACTGGTTTTTTCCCAGAGGAGATAAAACCTGAATCATATTTAATGGTGTGAGATTAGACCCTCTCCATGAAGGGAAAAAGCAGTGATGTTTCTCCCCACCACTGCTCTTGACCTCTTAATGGAAGTATTAGCTAGTGCAGTGGGACAAGAGAAGGAAATTAAAGATCTACAGATTACAAAGGGGAAAAAAAACTTTTTATTTTGTTTGTAGAAGATTATATTTGAAGATAATGTGATTATTTTTTATGTTTTCATTTGCAGATGATACGGTTATTTATATAGCAAGTCTCAAAAAGTAATTAACAAGAATTGATATTTTAAAAATCTCCTAGAACCAATAAGTGAATGATATAATGTCACAGGACACAGGTTGATAGACAAAAACCGACTGCTTTGTTGTACATCAGCAACGAACAACTAAAATATGAAATAAAATAATACCATTTACAAAATCACCCAAAAATGAAACAGATATAATTCTGACAAAAAATGCACTGATCTATAGGTACAAATCTACAAAACTCTGTGTTCATAGATCAGAAGACAGTATTGCTAAGATATCCATTTTTTAATAGACGTCCTACTTAAAATAGATATCTTGTTTAAAATTTCAGGAACCTACTTTGTACATAGTAACAAGCTGACTATAAAATTTATTTGGAAAGATAAAAGATCCGTTTACACAATAAACAGCAGAGTACTGTAAAGAAGAATAAAGTTAGAAGATTTACACTAACCAATGTCAAGATTTAATATAAAGCTACAAGACAGTGTGATATTGGCAAACGAAAAGACACATAGATCAATGGCCTAGAATAGAGAACCCAAAAATAAACACACAAAAATATAGTCAATGAATTTCTGACAAAGAAGCGAAGGCAATTCAAAGGAGAAAGGATAGTTCTTTCATAAATGGTGTTGGTATATTATGATACCCGTGGAACAACAACAATAAAAAACACCTTAGAAAGATGCATTACATTTCACAAAATTTAACTCAAAAGAAAAGCACATCTAAATGTAAAATATAAAGCTATAAAACTTCTACAAGAAAATATAGAGGAAAATCTATGTGACCTTAGGTTTAGTGATGAGGTTTTAGATACAACGCTAAAAGTGTAAACATGAAATTTAAAAAAAAAATTGATAAACTGGAGAGTTATATTAAAATTAAAATTTCTGCCCTGCAAAAGACCCTGCTAAGAGAACACAAATACAAGCCAGAGACTGAAAAAAAAAATTGAAAAACGCATATGTGCCTTCATATCCAAAATATAGACTCTCCTTAAAACTCTATAGTAAGGAAACAAATAACCCAGTTAAATAATAAGCAAAGGATCTGAACATACAGATGGCTAATAAGCTTATGAAAAGTTGCTGAACACAATCTGTCGGTAGAGAGTTGTAAGTCAAACAAGTTACCGTTACATACCTATCGGAACGGTTCACATCAAAAAACTGACAATCGCAATTGTTGGCAAGGAGTGGAAGAATAAAAACTCTCCTTGATTGCCAGTGGACGTGCCAAATGGTACAGCCACTTCAGAAGACAGCTTGGAAGTTTCCTCTAAAGCTAAATTTAGTCTCCCTGTATGATCCCTCTATTGTACCACCAAGTATTTACTCAATTGATTTGAAAACTTATTTCCACAGATAATGGTGCACACAGATGTCTATATCAACTTATTCATAATTGCCAAAATGGGTACGAAATCACGATGTCCTTCGATAAGTGCATGAATTAAAAACTGTAGTTCACATGTACAGTAAAACAAAATTTACCAATTAAAAGAAGCGGACTATCAGGTCACAAAAAGAGAGTAAGGAAACAATAGTATATGGTAAGTGAAAGAGACCAGTGTAAAAAGACTACACATCACATGTTTCCAATTATATCACATTCTGGAAAAGACAAAGATATAAATACGATTTAAAAAGAAAGGTCAGTAATTCCAGGGGGAAGGAGAGAGGGCAGGAGGGTACAAATCACTGAGGCTACTAACACTATTCTGTGTGATAGTATAAGTGTAGATACTTGACTCTACCATTTGTCTATAACCATAGAACGTGCGGAACAAAGAGTGAAAGTTCCTTTTTGGAAATTAAAAATAATGATAATAACTTTGGAGGTTAGCAGATCCCAGGGAGGAATTCAGACTGTGGCAAGAGACTCTAATTGTACTACGGATATATTAAGCAACTTCATTCATGGGCTCTGGGAGAAAAGTTGCAGACCCAAGTAACTTTGGAAAGGAGTAGGGTCTATTAGGCTAAAGACAAGAAGAATAGCATATACGCACTATAACTTTGGTTGATAGAGATTTTTCCTGTGGTAATACAGATTAACATTGCTATTCTGGAATTGGGTATTTCAGTTAATGTACATCTGATGGTGGGAGGCAAAATTTCAACATTTGGAGGGAGAATCAAGGGAGGAAGCTAAAATGATCCACGTGGTAATAGATTAGAGTTGGAGTAATTAGTATCCACTCATGTTTAGCTTTATACGGGTACAGACACAGATACAGAATAGATATAGATGATATAGATACAGAAAAGATTTAGATATATGTTTACAACAGGGTTAGTATGCACACATATATTTCTTTGCTGTCAGCTGAGTGCCTAAAAGTAGCAATAAGGATATGCAGCATCCCGATGTTGGTTTCTGATACCATTCTC
Source organism: Felis catus (assembly GCF_018350175.1). NCBI lineage: Eukaryota > Metazoa > Chordata > Mammalia > Carnivora > Felidae > Felis > Felis catus. Next base: position 3,266,700 of record NC_058385.1, on the reverse strand, counting down.
CAATAAAAGGAACCAGGCTCCTTAGAGAAATGGCTGATTCCAGAACTTGGACAGAAAATATACAACATGACCTTAGAGTATCTTACAGTGCCAGAAAGTAACAACATTCTCTAAAAAATAAATAGATAAATAAAACAAAAATAAAAATGTCATCATTGTGGGGGTATGTCAAAAGTACAGAAGCCATCTGTAAAGAGCTCCCAATGGCCAAAGGTGAAACAATTTGAACTAAATAAATAGGACTGAATTAAATAAATAGTACCAATTAAATAGTACTGAATTAAAACCAAAGTATAAAATAAAAATAAGTCTGTATTTATTTCAAGAAATGATTGAATAAATTAATAAATGAGGAACAAGAGACACAGTCCTTTGCCAAAAAAATAAAAATTCCAAATAAATTTTGTACATGCTCTACCCTAAATAAAAGGAAATATAAGTTCCCACTCCTAAATAGTGGATTGCATGTACTAACTTCCTTCTCAAGAGTACAGTATGGAGAGAGGTAAGGAGTGACTTTACTGTGGAGAAACAGCTTTTGCCAGGTGATCAAGGTCAACACGAATGGTCATAAATCATGTCGGGTATGTGCATTTCGTATGATGTGATGAAAATGGCACTTACATTTTCCCTCTTCCTTCCAATGACCCCATCTAATCAGGAGGAAAAAAATCTGAAAAATTCCACCTGAGAGGTGTTCTATAAGACAGTATTCCTCAAAATTGTCAAGGTCATCAAAATCATGAGAAGTCTAAGAATCTGTCACAGCCAAGAGAGGCTTCAGGAGGCATGAAGACTGAAAGTAATATGACATATTTAATGAGCTCCTGAAACAAACAAATAAAAAGAACATTATGTGAAAGTGAAATAAGTCTGAATATACTGTGGACTTCAGTTAAAATAATGTATTAATATTGGTTCATTACTTGTAACAAATATATCATATTAATATATTAATAGTTGGGTGTGGGAGTACATGGGAACTCTGTACTATCTTCTAATTATTTCGATACCTTTAAAACTGTCCTAAATATTAAAGTCTATTTAAAAACCACAGTAAAAAAGAAAAAAATGGACATCATAGATGTCCAACACTAACCTGAATGACACTCATTTTTCTCCCGAATTCAAAAACATAAAATTGGACCAATCATTCTACACTCTATTCACAACTGCAGTGCATTTATTTTCAATTCTCTTGGGAAAAAGAGAAATTTCAGCCACTTCGTTCTAATAAAATACCACATAAATTTCTGGGAATGGTACAGAAATGAGAAAACTTTAAATGCAATTATTTATTTTTTGATGCCCTTGGACTTATGCCCTTAAGGTATATATGGTAACTGTTTTACACCTTTAGTTTCTATCTTGAGGAACTGATATATTATTTCCATCTCCCTTTCTTCCTGAAGTTTTCTAATCAATATACCTCAGTGTAACCCACGGTACTAGAAAAAGTTATAGTTCTTAAAATGAAAAGTCAAACAGATAACGAATGAGGAAGCTGCTTATAAATATGAGCCCTTTTCCTGATTCAGGGGAAATAATAATGTTTGTACACTGTTCACCATAGTAACCAGTGGGAAGAATAAAGTAGACATATTTACTTATGTCAAATGCGACCCTCTCCTATTTTGGTTTTGTTTTTTTCCTAGTCCCAGCTGCCTTAAATATCAAGACAAAGGGCATACCGAACATGGCATGTAGCATTCCCCATCCTACCTCAGAGGCCCCTTTTGTTTTCATTTCTGTGGATTCGCCCAATATTGTCTTTCATCAGTTGAGATCTTGTTGCCCAATGCTTTCAACACTTGCTACTGTTATGCTTCCGGTAACCACAAATGCACTAAATCATTGAGCAAGGAGGTCCCTGGCTTAGAAGACATATTGTTCAATAAATGCCTGAATGGAACAGACCATAATTCAAGTTTCTCATCTTACCATAGAAGAAGTGTTTCTGTTTGCTACATTTCCCAAGTTTTGGTCCAAGCCTGGAGACGAAGCCTCACGTGTTAATACTACAAACTGAGGAATCAAGGTATTCCGCTATGGTCATTCACTTTCTCCACAACCCAAGTTATTATGACGGCAGACTTTCTGACTTCACAATCATTCAGTGGTTCAAATATGTTTGTAGAGGATTAACAGTACAGTGATTCAGGAAAGAGAGTTCAAAACTAACCTGCCTGAGTTAAAGTCCTATGGCCAAGACCCTGGGCAAATTATTTTCATTTTTGGTGATGAATTTTCCCACTGTGAAGTAGCAATTCTAGGGGGACTTAATTCACAAGGTGGGACAGCGTTCAGTGAGTCAATGTCTATAAAGTCCTTAGTACACTGCCTGTCATACAGCAGGTGCCAGAAAAATAAATGCTACTATCATGTCCTATACACCTTTCTAATACAACCATATAGGAACATAAAGGTAAGTATTTATGCCATTCAGACCTTCAACAGAACAATCAGCTTATTGGGAGAGTGGTAAACCGAAAAGAAATAGTGGGATTGTCTATCATCCTATTATTCTCAGTCTTTTGCTAACAGCCACACCAGCAAAACAATAGTCCCTAGATGTTGTTTCATCATCCATGTAATTTAGTTCAAGATCAAAGTTCCCCCCAACTGTAAGTGGACTGATCAAATTCAAATCACAGACCAGGAGTCTGGGAATTCTATATGGCTTTTTCCATCCTCTGCTGTAATCATGTCAGGCACACTGGATAAGCACCGAGATGGGTGTTGGGCAGACCAGCCCCCTATACTCCCCACAGACTGCAGAATATCTTACAGATAACATCATGCACTGCAAAAGACAGCTGGTGACCTGTATCCATCGTTTGAATAGTTTCTCAGGATCTGTAATCACAAATGGGGTTGGGTTTTCTTGGACCAAAGCAGAATTGTGCTACTAGGTCAGAATTGCTAGCTCAACTCCTAATTAGCTGACCTCCTTTTTTAGGAGCACATTAGAATTTAGGTCCTAATGCATCGTGTTTCAATTCATCGTATTTATTTCAAATCAATAAAAATGATTTTTTAACACTAAAAGGAAAAAAAGGCACACGTTTCTACTGAATACAAGTGTTTCCTACCTTCTTCACCCAAAGACAGCATTCCAAACCTAAGCATGATTAAGTTCCTTTTCATCCCCACTTTCCAGGTGAGATGATCCTCACCACATTCAACCATAAATTTCCCTTCAAAAGATATTCTCATCAAAAATAAAAACAATGTGCCAGGGTCACATTCAGCAAGTGAAGGAAATAAACTTTAACTTGGATAGTTTTGCTTTGAAATCGCTTCATAAACCCCCATAATGTTTATCTTCTGCTAAAAGATTTGAGCCTCCTCATGACTGTGATCCCAGAAAATCTAAGATCATAAGACTTAGGCTATAGAGAAAGTAGCTGATCACAGAAGAACATTTTGACTCCTTGAATTGCAACATGGATAACCGTCTTTACCATCTTATCAACCTACAACAAAGTTCCATAAAGTTTCACATCATTAGTGAAAAGAAAATATACAAAAGCGGAACAGGATGATTTGCTGTGCTTTGCTGATGTTACTATTTCTGGCTACAATTCTGTTTTTTCTGTTATTAATACTTTCTTTAATGGTTATTTATTTTTGAGACAGAGAGAGACAGAGAGAGCAGGGGAGGGGCTGGAGACGGAGGGACACAGATTCGGAAGCAGGCCCCAGGATCTGAGCTGTCAGCACAAGGCCCCACGCGGGGCTCGAACTCACAAACCGTGAGATCACGACCTGAGCCGAAGTTGGACACCTAAGCGACTGAGCCACCCAGGCGCCCCACTCATACTTTCTTACTGTCTGTTACCTGTCACAAAAGCCGACTAGCAGAGCTGCGGGCTGCGCTCTGATTTGCCCTGTGAAACTCTGAAAGCAAGAAGGAGGCACGGGCCCGCAGAACCCCTGCAGGTGTAACATGCAGAGAGGGCTCTGCAGCTGTCTGGAGATCTGGTTGAGAACGAAGAAAATCTCTAATGCAGCTGTGACTTGGCCATGTTTCTAGGACCATTACCCCCTGTCTTATCTCCAGAGAAATCACCAAAAGCAGCTCAAGCCAACAGGATGGCGTGTCTGTCCAAAATACTGAAAAGCTTTTGGGTGTAAGGAGCTCCCAAAGTGCTTTCGCTTCCCCCTTCTCACCTTCACAGCTGGCAGGTGAAAATCGGGAGAATGTTTCCTCCTGGTTTGCTCCCCACCGGTACTGTTTCTTTCTCACAGTCTAAAGTCGGTGACTGACACGAAGCCTGACCCACAAACGGGGGGGTTCACTGCGGTGCCATGTGGCTGCTGCTGCTGATACTGGATGGGTGGGTCGTCCCCAAAAGAGAACAAATGTGCAGACACGCTGCAAAGCCATAGAAATAAACACCGTGCCACTGGTAGGGCTGTAGACACCAAAGGAACACAGTAGGGAGACTGAAGATAGACCAACTGACAAGTGACAACTAAATACGCAATAAAGGTGCCGCTAAAATCAATGGGAACACTAGACGAATCAGCAGATGGTTTTAGGAAACGTTCTACTATTAGGGAAAAATTAAGACTGTATCCCCACATAACTGCATGTTCAGAGTCTGGAACCAGATGTATTGAAAACCTAAATGTGGAAGACAAAGCGATAAAGATAATAGGAAATAATGAAATAAAATATTTTTATTATCCACGGTGATAGTTTGATCCACCATTCTGGAGATTAATCTGGCAATACAAAATCTAATTGTGTATGCGCAAGCCTTAGGGCAAAGAAAATGGGATCCTGGATAAAAATTCTGAGAATGTTCTCACACAAAGGATCAAAATTCTCAGAATTGTAATTTTTTGACTTAGTATGATTCATATAGCACATATACCTTATTGAAAGTAAATAAGTGTCTTTAAATGATGAAAAGAGACTGAGTTTCAATTTGAAGTAAATCGAATAATAGTATACTTCTTTCACATTTATTCTACGGTATTTGAAGAGACGGAAAAATAATTTAGTAAAATGATTTGCTTCCTCACAAGAAAATTTCAGTGACAAGTCAGTCAGAATTAGAAAAACCACACTTGCCGCACCCGCTTGGCTCTCATAGTCCCACTGAATAAACAGTTCCCTCCACGCTTCTTGCAGATTTTTAAATTAGCATATTATTAAAGTTCAAAAATTCATAATAATGAAGGTCTAATGAAAAAATGTAAATCAGATAATCACCCATCTCCCATCAAATGTTTATGTAGAGGAAGTCTGAGTAGATTGTTCCCAAATACCCAGAATTTACCAGTAAAAATATTTTATTAAGACATTAATTTTAAGGAACAATCTAGTCTACTTATACCTTGAGATGAAATATTAATATCAATAACTTCATCATAGGTCTGTAGCCATGCAAGTATATAAAGGTTGTTTAACTGCAGTTGATTTCAGAAGTTCCAAGCTCAACATAAACATTACTCTTTTTTCCTAATGTCTTTATCATTTCAGACTGTTGTACTTGGTGGAATTGTTCTACTTAAGGCTGTAGACTTACGACTAAGACTATATAAAGTCTTAGTACACCTTACCTAATGTGATCAGTATCCACAAGGCTTTTGATTTAGTATCAAGGAAAGAGCACTGAAATAGTAGTCAGAGGCCAGAATAGAAACTTGATTTGCCGTTTCATAGCTAACAACTACAAATCTCGTTGTTGAACTACAACACGTTCACAAGATTCTTATGAAGGTCTAATGAGGCAATTTGTAAAACCAAACTGCAAAACTGTTACAGGACAAAATTGTCATGACGGGTAAGGTTAACAATCATCATAATTGTTCAATTTAGAACTTTTTTTTAGAAGCAGTCTTCAAGCTGTCCTTTCCTCCTATTTCAGCCACTTCTATTCTTCCTTTATTCCAAGTCTGGCTGGTTGAAGAATCTAACCTTTATCTATTTTGGCTAATTGGGGTCAAAATATTTTCTTTCTTTCTTTCTTTCTTTCTTTCTTTCTTTCTTTCTTTCTTTCTTTCTTTCTTCTTTCATTTTTTTCTTTTTTATTCAATGTAGAAGAGCATGAAGAGGAAGGAGCACAGTTGTGGGGTGCCATACCTAGCAGTGAGATGTGAAAGTGCTTGATAAATGCATGTATAAATAGCAGACTGAAAGAGAGAGAGAGAAAGAGAGATCCTAGTACTAAGTATATTTTCTTAAAGAACAGAAATTAGCAGAAAGCCCACCATAGCGAAAATAATTGTTATATATTTACAACTACAAGTAAATACATACAAAACTATATATGAAAATAATCATATAGATATAGAGATACAGTAGTTTAAGGTAATTTTATCTACAGTTAATTGCAATTACTCTGATACAAAAATCATAAAATCACAAAGGTAGGCAGTTAGGGGAAAAAAAGGAACATTTGAACAACAAAACACAGCCTGAAAATAATTAATAAGACTGCATTAATTAATAAGTGTTTACATATCCATAATTACTTTAAATGCAATTTGATTGAATTCTATAATCAAAAGGCACAGAATCACTGGATAGATAAAATAACAAGACCCAACCATATGCTGCTACAAGAGACTCGCTTCAGCTATAAGGACACACATAGGTTTAAAATGAAGGGATGGAAAAAGACAGTCCATGCATGCAGAAAACAAAAGAAAAACTGGGAGTAGCTATACTAATATTTCAGACAAAATAGACATTAAGCCAAAAATGTAACAAGATGAATAAGGTCATTAAGTAATGAATGATAAAAAGGTCAACTCATCAAGAGGATATGACAATTATAAATATATATGCATCCAATATTGATACCTAAATATATTAAGCAAATACAAACAAAATTGAAGGGAGAAATAGATGATAATACAATAATAGAAGGGGATTTCAATACCATACTTTCAGCAATGCACAGCTCATCCAGACCGAAAACCAACAAGGAAAATTTTGGACATGAACCTTACTTCAGGAAAGCCACGTGACAAAATACAATATCCTTTCGTGATAACCCCCCTAAACAAACCAGGTGCATAAGGAACATATCTCAATATGACAAAGGCCATTTTTTACAAACCCACAGCTATCACACTCAATGATGATAGGTTGAAAGCTCTTTGCACAGCAAAGGAAACAGTCAACAAAATGAAAATACAACCTATAGGATGGAAGAAAATGTTTGGAAACCATGTATTAAATAAAGGGTCTGTATCCAAAATATAAAAATAATGCATATAATTTAATATCAAAAAACAATATGATTAAAAATGGGCAGAGAAACTGAAGAGACTTTTTTCTAAAGAAGACATAGAAATGGCCATCAGCTACACGAAAGGGTGCTCATTATCATTAATCATCAGAGAAATACAAATAAAAAACCACAATATTACCTCATACTTGTTAGAACGGCTATCACCAAAAAGACAAGAGATAACAAATGTTGCCAAGGATACGGAGACAAGGGAATCCTTGTGCATCCCTGGTGGGAATGTAAATTAGTACAACCACTACAGAAAACAGTATGAGGTCTCTCGAGAATTTAAAAGTGGAACTACCATGTGATTGAAAAAACCCACTTCTGGGTGTATATCCAAAGGAAATGTAAATAGGATAACAAGATACCTTATGTTTACTGAAGCATATTCACAACAGGGAAGATACGAGAATAGTCCAAGTGTCCGTCAATGGATGAATGAATAAAGATGATTTTTATAAATACAGTATAATATTCAGCAATGAGAAATAAAGAAATCCTGCCATTTTCAGTCAGAGAAAGACAACTATCAGATGACTTCGCTCATATGTGGAATTTAAGATACAAAACAGATGAACATAAAGGAAGGGAGGCAAAAATAATATGAAAACAGGGAGGGGGACAAACCATTAGAGAGTCTTAAATACAGAGAACAAACTGAGGGTTGCCGAAGGGGTTTGGGGTGGGGGGTGGGCTAAATGGGTGATGGGCATTAAGGAGGACACTTGTTGGGATGAGCACTGGGCGTTACATGTAAGTGATGAATCACTAAATTCTATTCCTGAAATCATTATTATACTATATGTTAACTAATTTGGATGTAAATTAAAAATAAACAAACAAACAAACAAAGAAATCCTACCATTTGAAACAACATTGACATTCCATTAGGGCATTATGCTAAGTGAGATAATTCAGAGAAGGGCAGAAATGGGAAATTGAAAAAATCTAAACTCACAGAAACGGAGAGTGGAATGGTGGTTACCAGGGGCTAGGGTGTGTGGGAATGGAGAGATATTGACAAAAATGGACAAACTTGCATTTCGAAGATGAGTAACTTCTGAAGATCCAATGCAGTGTTGTGTTGATAGTTAACAATACTGTATCATATACTTCAAAGTCACAAGACACTAGATCTTAAATGTTCTCACCACCCAAAAATAAAACCATTATGTGGTATAATGGCTGTCAGCTTACGCTACACTGATGATCATATTGCAATTTATAAATGTATTAAATCATCACAGTATTGATCTTACACTTACAGAATATTATGTGTCACTAAAAAAAAAAAAAAAAAAAAAAACAAACTACTTTCTTAAAAAAATGAACCTGAGGATTATATTGTAAAAATATCATTGCATAATAAGCTGATAACTCTGGACTGATATTCCAGAGAGGAACCTATCTAAGTTCAGAGATATTTTGTTCCTTTCTTAGAAAAAAAAAAAAAAAACTTACAAAACAGAGACATACTGCAATAGAAGGCAAGTATTTTTCCTCCTCACCTCCGAGTTACTTATACAGCAGCCAACTAAACCTTCAATTAAATAAACAACATGTAAGAGCTGTAGGAGAGCTCTGTTTCTTCAAATGCAAACATGGATGAAGCATCCCCGGATGTTTTCCGTTTCTATAACTGCTGAGAACTACATTAATACAATCCTCAACAAAGCCATTATTTAGATACCCAGCTTAGGACAAGTTCAATTTTACATATGGAGCTAGATTCTCCCTAGAACCTAAAATTAGCACTTGGAGGGAAACACGGTTTCCAGTTCTGCAGGTGTGTTCATACAACAGACGTGCTCTTCAAAACAGTGTTTCCCGAAAATGATACTTTCCTTTGGGTTTTTGATAGTATTTATATAATAACAACAATAGTATAATTATCTGTGTTAATGTTAATTGACAGCTAATATTAATCATATAGTATTTTTGAGAGAGAGAAAAGTGCGAGTGAAGGAGGGCCACTTCTCGTTTGGCAGTGACTAATATCAATTTGGCTCAAGTAAACTCTTGAAGTTTTAATATGCCTTAGTTCATCCTATAAGAGTAGCAAATCATTTTTTAATGCTTATTCGTTTTTGAGAGAGACAGAGAGAGACAGAGTGGGAGTGGGAGGGGCAGAGAGAGAGGGAGGCACAGAATCTGAAGCGGGTTCCAGGCCCTGAGCTGTCAGCACTGAGCCCCACACGGGGTTCAAACTCACCAACCATGAGACCATGACTTGGGCTGAAGTCAGATGCTTAACTGACTGAGCCACCCAGGTGCCTCGTCAGTAGCAAATTAAACCCTTATTTCAATTCTGTCAACTTAGTCCCTAATATTGATTAGTGAGCTAACCCCACACTCACCTGTTACTTGTCCTACCATGCCATATAAACAAATTGAAGGACACTGATATGGACACAAACACACACACACACACACACACACACACACACACACACACACACACGTATTATATGATTCATGCTAATGGAGGCTAATCCTAGATCTGAACAATGACATGAACTTGTATGACACAGAAACACATTCTTATATTCTGATGTTTGTTTGCAATCCTCTAAATAACACTGCAGGTCGCTAAAGGTCAAAGAGAAAACAGAAGTCTGAACATCATAAACAATGTTAACACACTATTAGGTAGTGAAATGTTACCAAATATCTGTAAATATTTTAGAGCATGATTAGACTATTTCCCTGAAATATGTAGGACCTGAAGATGTTTTGGAGTAAAGCTTTCATGGAGTTAAGACTACAGCGGAAAAATCCCTGATACAGATTCAATAGCTCCTGGATGCACCAGGGCAATTCAGAAGGTTAATCTAGTTGCATGCTGAATCTCAGAGAAGTGCATCCTGGCGGTGCTGGGTGACTTCTTGCTGCCTTCTGCATCCGCTGAATGTATGGGTGGCCACGGCATCATTCGTCAGCCTGTAGCAGCCCAGCGTATTGCACTGCCATCATACATCCCTCTCAATCCTTTTACGCTTTTCAAATAGACTGAGTTTATTGGTCTTCAGTATTGTTCTTTCCCTACTAAATTTTCTTCCACCCTCCAGCTTCCAATGTTACCACCTGTTATTTTTATTCTTTTAAATGTGGTAGACTAAAAAACGAGAGGAAAGGCTTGGGTTCAAAAGTATAGTGGCATGCATTTAAAAAGGAGAAACTGGGGGCATCTGGGCGGCTCAGTCTGTTAAGCATCTGAATCTTTTTGGCTCAGGTCATGATCTCACAGTTTGTGGGATCGAGCCCCACGTCGGGCTCTGCAGTCTAACAGTGCAGAGCCTGCTTGAGATTCCCTCTCTCCTTCTCTCTGCTTCTCCCCTACTCATGCTCTCCTTCTTTCTCTCTCTCTCTCTCTCTCTCTCTCTCTCTCTCTCAAAACAAATAAATAAATATTAAAAAAAAAACATTTAAGGGGTATCTGGGTGACTCAGTTGGTTAAGCATCCAACTTCAACTCAGGTCATGATCTCACGCTTCATGAGTTTGAGCCCCGCATCCGGCTCTATGCTGACTGCTCAGAGCCTGAAGCCTGCTTCGGATTCTGTGTCTCCCTCTCTCTCTACCCCTCCCCCACTCAGGCTGTGTCTTCTCTCTGTCTCTCTCAAAAATTCATAACCTTAAAAAAATTAAAAATAAACATTTAAAAAGGAGAAACTGTTCAACCAACAAAGTATCTCAGATTGTGCACACACACACACACACACACACACACACACACACACACACGCTCTAAGGATGAGTAGCTGTAATAAGTAGGGATCATCAGGCTAATCCCCCCCCCAAAATCCCCACAAAAGATGCTGAGGAGATTATAGATTTAATCTTGGTAGCTGAACTCTTAAAAACAGTGTCTTATTAGAAACTCTGGAAGAGTCTTTTACACTAACTTCCTGGGAGTGGATCCTCTTGGTTGATCTGATGGGATGACAATGTCAAGGCTTCATGATGGCTTTAGAACATGCATTTTTCTATAGAACTTGAAAGGGCATTTACCTGCTGACTGACTAGTGGAGAGTCTCCATCTGAACAGCAAAATTATTAAAGCTAAAAGCATTTTGCTGTTTGTTGTTTTCCTTCAACAGCTGCTATGTATGCCGTTCCTCAGAATCCTGGGGGCACCTCTGAGTCTCTCAAAGCATTTCCAAGATCGGTCATCTGCAGTGTGATAAATTCCCTTTTATCTTTCTTACATATATAGTTTTAAGTGTTTTAAGTTAGTTAATCCCTTCTTCCGTTTATCTAATTTGTTCAGAGAGAGGTCCTGAGTGAGTAACTTAGAAATAAATGGGAGACTCTTAAATGACTCTGAGAGCTTTAGACAAGACACCAGCTCTGGCCAACCCGTAGACTGAAGCCTTGTGAAAGCCTGGACGCAGAGGGCCCAGCCAAGCTGTGTCAGATTCCCCACCCCCACCCACTGAAACTTTGAGATAATAAATACGTGCTGTTGTAAGCCATTAAGTTTGTGCTAAGTTATTACACAGCAGTAGATAACAAAGTCCTAAAATAAAAGTATAGATAAAATTTTATTGCCATGACAGCAACAGAAACTTACTGTTACTAAGAAAGTTTTATAAAATACTAATAAAACTCAAATCAAAGATGCAAATATGCATGCATTTCCTTATGTGTTGGCATGGTGAATCAATTTTTTTTCTAATGTCTAAACTAAAATTTTCCTGCTTTGGTATACCATATTTCACAGATATTGCTTGAAGAACTTGCCACATTGGAATCTGACCCACATTTTAGAAATAAATACCGTTTTACAGTCAACGGCAAGATTTTCATTATTAAAACTTTTTTCACATTGAAAATAAATAACATTTTCTGGCTGATCTCATAAGGAATAGTCTACTGCACGTCTTTTGGCCCATCACCTAAATTCAAGCAACAAACTTAACAGTAAAAGGTATGCAATGAACAATTTTAAGGGCAAGAGACAAAGTAGATTACAAGGAAGCGATTCTACAAAAATAGACTTTAATTGAATAGATTATCCATTTAAAGCAAGTTGGTTACTGGTATTCTTCCCTCGCTGAGAAAAACCAACAAATTTCGATTCAGGGTGTGATATTTGTCCCATCTCAGTGTAAAAATGGGTATTTCTTCTAACTCCTTGATATAGGTTAGACAACTGTCGAACTTGTAACAATATGTAACTAAAACACATGCAACCGTATCTAATTAGGACAAGGGTGGAAAATAAAGTTTCTAGTGGTTTTAAAGTAGCATTTTCATTATGCTTTGAAATTCTAAGCCATTTCTAGATTTAACTAAACCTAAAATGCATAAAAGCTCATTTGAAAACAGATCTTGTTCATTTATTAGACTGTGGTCTATTCCCCAATAAGGCCCTGGAATCTTTTCTTAGACTTTCATTTCTGCCATCTTGTTCCTCTTCAGATCATCAAAGACATCATGCATAGAGCCACGAGTAGTCTGCATTCATGAAAGATACTCATTCAATTACAATAATTCATATATTTTTGTTATTAGACATATCCTCTATCCCTTTCTAAACTCCAACAGCACCGAAATGGGAACAATTGTGTTTTCAATACACTATACTGGTGCATGTTTTAACTAAGGAACTTCACCTTTATACTCAAAGAAGGAAGGTAGAGTGCTTGAAGGCTTTAGCAAAGTACTTAAAATAATGTCATTGTCTGAATATAATCTGTATCTGAGGAAAAATACTGAGCTTTCAAATGACAAAAAATACATTGAAACCACAGGGAAGTCTCCAAATTAAAACCAATAGTTTAGTATTTTCTTACATATTAAACATGTAGCTCGGTTTTACGGTAGATTAGCCAATTCTGCCTTCATTGCTCGCTTTACCTGACTATAGGTATTGGTATTTGAGGCAGAGTACAAATTTAGCTCTTTTGTTAATATGGTAAGTAAATAGAGGGAACACACCAGAAGAAAAAGACATGATTAAATTTGTATATTTCTGTCAGAGGTAATCCCATGCCCGTGCCCAGGCACACCGTAACGTTTGGGCTAAGCGTAATTAGAACTTAACAGTGGAAAAAAAAAAAAGAATTTAGCAATGGAACGAGGCTAACTTCCAACGGAATGACACAACTAAGGCTCAAAGAAAAGAAGCAAATTTCTCAAATTCATGAAGTAGATGAATGAGTAGATGAATAAGAAGACTCCTTCATCTCAGGTAGTAGAACATATTGATGCCAAACTGTTTCTGGTTGGTTCTAAAATAAACAAAAAAATTTGTTGCGATTTTCTGCTGTGCCCAGCATGAGTGTCACGCTTGTTCTCAGACTCTCCACGGCTTGTCCTAGACTGGCCGTCTCTGGACAAAACGGGCCACACTTAGCCATCCCCTCGTCTTCTCTAACTCCGTGCATCCAGTAATACTGGGAGGTAAAATGATGTGGCAATATGTGATTTGGACATCTTGGGGTTTTTTTTAACCCTGTCATAATACACTAATTTATTGAAAGTACAAACATTTAATAGCCAGTCGTGTCACTGGTCTCATCTCAAGAATAATTTCCCCCTCATAATTCTGCATTAGAGATATGGCTTTTTCAATATCATTTGAAGCTAATTAACCAAAGAAGGCAGAGTAAGTAATTCGCCAAGCTATTTCAATTGCTCTTGTGAATAAACTGAATAATACTGATTGATCTGGCATACTGGGACAACCTATGCCAAGAACTCACTGTTTCAAAATTAATAGAAATTAGCAAAGCATTCTTCTCCCTTTGTCCTACAATGTTGATTCCGATGAAACAAAAGTGAGAATAAAAATCATTCTTAGGATAAAATCTTGGTCGTCTTTCCATTACCAAACAGCTACATATACTGCAGGTTGTTTGACATCAGAGAGACTTTTGTCCCCTGAAAAATCACAGTAATATATTTAAGAAAAAAAACCTACCCTAATGTTTTTCACAAAAAGTTCCATAGACCTACGAGCTTTCAAAGAAATGAGTATTTATGATGTATGGCAAGACAGATGAAAACAGAAAAATACTGAAATGGTAAAATTTGAAAAAAGAAAAAAAAAGAGCAGTAACAGAAAAATAAGCTGCCTATCTAGAAAATACTCTAACCCAGCATGGTTTATTGGCAATGAAAGGCAAGCTGTTTGTAGTATAATTGCACCATTCCATCTAAGCCCAATTTACTCTTATTATCTTGTCATTGCACCTTTTTCCTACAGATATTCTAGCTACCTGGCTTCATCTACTGAAAGAGTGAACAGGTGGCCGCCTCATCACTTGGAGCCTGTTACACTGTGTTGCTAATAGCTCTTGCCCCAAGTGACCAGGCATAGCACGTCTGTGTGTGCAGAATCTTGCTGTGTCTGTCAACAGGAAGCATTAAACTGGCTGACAAATCTTCTACAAGAGCGTGCAAGAAGCTTGATTGAAACAATGCACCACTGTATCGCACAGGCAACTACAGAAACAAAGAGTACTTTCTGTGACTATACTTTTCTCAGACTTTCAAATGGAAAAGAACATCCATTTGATTGATGACCTGTTAGTTACAGCCAATTCGTTATTCATTTTCTCGGAGAAAAGGTAAATCAACTAGAGCTATGCATTCAAGCTGATTGGAAGTGGTCACACCCTTACTGATGTTACTGACGGTACCAACAGCAGACTTAAATCACTATGTCTTTATTTTAATTGTACACAGCTATTATTTATTAATTGAGTAGAGCAGGTAGGACGAGTTCGAGTTTTTGAGTTTGTGACGTAAAAAGTTGTCTTTTGAAGATAACTTCAAAATTTCATTTTATTTTTTTGACACATTGAATAAAAATTAACCTACATGGTAACCCTAAGAACTGAAAACATGGAACATGTTTCATGCAACATGGGAACCCTTCTTCATTCCCACTGCCCTCTTTGATATAGGAAGGTGAAGACTGTAAAACACAGTGAGCAGCTGAATTTTGCAACAGACCTGGCATCTTATACAGTGAAACATAAAATTGTTCTAGGAGGAATCAGAATCAGATTGCTGACCTACCTCTAGAAACACTCAGTTAAATCCACTAGTCACAAGCTCCATAAAGGCAGTGATTTATAGCTCATTCATATTTGAATGCCTATGGGTGACAGAGAACCTAGTATACCTGATGAGTATTCAACACGTACTTTTGAATGGGTGAATGAATGAAAGCCACCAGACAAATGTTATGGATCATTTAATTTTCAAATGAAAAATCGGAAATACCCATAACATAATCAAAGATGCTCCCGCTAGTCACTAAATAACCTCCACTCACACGTGCTCTAGAGGCAAACTAACTTAGATTAGAATTTTATTTAGAATAGAATCTAGAACGGGGATTCCAAGAACATCAATTATTAGATCTACTACCAATAGCAATTTAAGATCCTTTCTCTTTTTATTTTCATACTTTTTTTGTAAAGATACGATACGTTATGCCTAGAATATTCAATATTCATACTTAAAATTGTTTTTCTTCTGAAATATATTCAATATTCAATTCTACTGTGTGTGTGTATATATATATATATATATATATATATATATATATATAATATTATATCACAAAGTAACTAGATGCAAACAGAATTAACACAGCATTCTGGCATGGTCTTATAGTGTCCCTGGTTATTGGAGGACATAAATGTGAGAACATGAGGGCTAGCTGACCGGCCTACAAGCTGGACCCAGGCTACTAGAAGCTCCACACCTCTTCTCCTGTTCTTGGAATGCACATCCCATCATTCCCACAACAGAAGTTTTTCCAAAGACAGCCTTGAGACAGCATAAAGAAGTGGCCTAATGCTCATTGTCCCCATCCTGCTACGCTCGCTTCTCTCCCAGGCTGCATCTGTGGCCTTATGAGGAGTTCCCTTTGATGACGTTGGTTGAGAACGAAAAAATTCAGGCTTGGTTTATAGGTGTAGCTGTGTGATATTATAGGCGCTACGCACAGGTAGACAGATGGGGTGCTACACCCTCATTCTAGGAGAGTCCTGAAGGCAATAATAAAGTAAAATCTTACCGGTGGGCAGAAATTGGATCAGTATACCTACCTGGTTGCTCGGTTTGCCTGGAAGAAGAGATGATTTACGATCTGATTGATTTGTGTGCTGAGGCTAATGGCTGGGGTGAATGGTTAAGAATTTGAAGAAGTATGACAGGAATATCTTGACAAGGAGGTCTGGGAAAGGGGGGTATGGGTGGTACAATCTAGGATGGTGTAGAATGTGAAGATATTTGAATGATTTCAACAAGTGACTTCAGCAGAGGAATATTTTAATAAGGATAGGACAACCCATTCTGTTGATATCACTTAGTCTCTTTCCCCAGCCATTACTGTTATATCC
Organism: Felis catus; assembly: GCF_018350175.1. NCBI lineage: Eukaryota > Metazoa > Chordata > Mammalia > Carnivora > Felidae > Felis > Felis catus. The sequence goes on along the minus strand of NC_058385.1, from coordinate 3,250,080 downwards.
CATGCGCTAGTGAACAAAATGGTCATGGAGGCAGTGATGGAGGCCACTCATGGGCTGAACAACATGGATTTCCATTCATCCAGGCTGAACTCGATACAGCTACTGATAATATGACACCATTTCCTGGGGTGATCAGCTAGCTGACAGGTGGCAGATTGTTTATATTGGACTGCTGTCATTATGGAAGGGGGAGCATTTGGCTCTTTGTGGAATAGATACTTACTATAGATATCAATTTACCTTCCCTAACTATGGTGCTTGTGTCAAATTACCATCCCTTTTTTTTTTAATTTTATTCATTTTTGAGAGAGAGAGAGAGCACTAGAGGGGGAAGGGCAGAGAGAAGGAGACACAGAATCCGAAGCAGGATCCAGGCTCTGAGCTGTCAGCACAGAGCCCAACACGGGGCTCCAACTCACAGACCACACGATCATGACCTGAGCGGAAGTCAGACGCTTAACCAACTGAGCCACCCAGGTGCCCCTCAAATTACCCTTCATTAACACTATGGTATTACTCAGGATTGCTTTTGAGCACAGAGCAAAAGTGTGGCAAATGGTCCAAGCGTACAAATTCTGTGAAACAATTGCATTATGAGTTTATACCGAAATGGCTTTATACAATTTGATGCTTCCTGTTTTTTATTTTATCAGCTATATAATGAGCCAAGGAATACCACCTCCTCACAGGGCTAGTACAAAAATTAAATAAAAGTTTAAATACAGCACTTTGAAAAAATCATTTATAAACTTTAAAGTGAAAGATTTAGTATTTAAATCCATTTAGTAACATTATTTGCTTAATATTTGATGGATGTTACATTGAACACTTCACTTGAATTATCCATTTATTCTTTCCATAACCCTATTACCTATGAGGGAACTAAGAGTCAGAGGGTTAAGAAGTTGTCAGAGGTCTGATAGCTGGTGAATGACGACATCAACTTTTGACCTCTGCAGTCTAAATCTAGAGATACAACTTTCAACACAAGCTACAAGTATTTCCTAAGCACACTTTACAACTTCATCACTTTATGAAAGGCATTGATCATCCTCAGAAAAATTAATGTCACAAACTATCTACTTGAATAAAAAAAAGCCTCAAAGTGTTCTTTGTTACACTAAAAATGAACAGTCACAGTTTTAAAATATTGGTAAAAATTGAGAACCTCATGAGAATAAATAATCATGAGGAAAAAAAGAATAACTCATAAATTCCATGAAAAATATATTTAAACCTGAACTGAGAGCATTTTAACATTTTTTTTCAAGATGTTCAATATTATAGCAACTATAGCCATTGTTTTGCCTTTGGGGCTCCAATGTATATTGTTGAAACGATCTTTAAACGCAATATCAATGGTATTGAATTAATGAGGCATGAAGGAGGATATTTTAAATGGAGAATAAAGGGGTAAATATATATATATATATATATATATATATATATATATATATATATATATATATATTAGACCTCTATAAGAAGGGTTTCAGTGGAATCGTGTTTCAGGAGTGAATAAATGAATAACAGTTTCAGGAATGACTAAGATATGAATATTTGGAAACACAGAATAGTTACAACTACTTTGAGGAGTTTGGCAATTTGAGGAAAACAGAACTTTCAGACTACGCTAGAGGGATAATAAGTGGAATTAAAGGAGGGGTTTTATTGTTAATTTTCAGACACAGCCATGTTTATATTGTGATGGAAACAAAGAAATAGAACAGAAGGAGACACTTGGATATTTCAGGAGGAAAGTCCTTAAGCTAGTGAAGAAAGGTGGAATCCAATATGAAAAGGAAGAGTTTGGGGCTCAGATGGGAGCGTAAACACTCCACTCACAGTAACAAGAGAGAGATAGGTAGGGATGCAGGCAGTTTGTCAGAGTTCCTCAGAAACAGACAAGGCAATTTACTTCTTATTGCTTCTCTTATAGTAAAGTGAAAGCAAGATTATTAGATATAAATGATGGGGGGGAGGCTTGCTGAAAGTTTGGGGGAGAATGAAGATATAAAGAGTCAACTGAGACAAATGATTACTAACAAGTGATAGTTATGAGTTGACTGAGGTTTGGACTCAAAAATTAAAAGTGGACTTACCAGCATGAGTGTATGTTTTCCTTGACCCTATTCTGCTACTTGGGTAAGCAGATGGGAAGATATTTTAATGTTGGTTAAGTTTTTTCCCAGTGAGTATTAGAAAAGGAAAGAAAGGTAAAAAAGAATAGATGCACGATCGGTACTACACTGACACATTACAGAATCCAAGTTAGATAAGATGAATGCGAAGACATAACTGGTGACAGACAGTGATAAGGGCAAAAGGTTGATGGATTAGAAGTCCTCAGCAAACTCTAATACAGAGTCACTAAAGTAAGGGAATTGTAAAGGTAGCATATAGAGCCAAAAAACAGACGTTGGTGATGGTACAGCAAAAGGTGACAATGCACTCTTAGAAATTAACAGAACTGGTGGTTGTGGAAGAAGGGACAAATGACTGAAAGGGAAGAGGTGGAGACCTGAAAGCTCAGAGTTTCAGATCTTCTACATAAATGCTAACACACAGTGACTGCCCAAATCGTGTAGAAAAACACCATCAGACAGATGCTAACATCTTTAGCGAATGAGCAACAGTGTCCACATTTCAGTAGATGGTATCATCATGTCTATTAGCAATAAAATCTGACGGAATGCATTGCAAAGGAGCAGCAGTCTATAAGAAAAGGAAGAGGGAACAAATCAGGGAAGCAACGAGCAAAGAGGAGCAAGGTGAACACATGTCTGCCTCCAGGTCTAGTGGCTCCTGAGCCGTACAAGAGGCAATCACATCTGAGAAGTCTGCAGAGGAAATATTGTCCCCGGGGGACGTCCAGGTTAGAACTGGAGCATGAGGGTGAAGGGAATATTCGTGGCACTTGAAGAGATACAGATTTTGCTGCTGGCCAAAGTGAATAGTAGAGACAATAGTTGGAAGGTTCAGGAGATCAGGAAAGGTGGGGAGACTGGGCAGATTAGGAATTATGACCTCCTGGGATGAAAGGGTAAAAGGATCTGGTCCAGAGTTGGCCACCACTTGGTATGAAGCACTCGTGAATGTTGAGTTTCTCGGGACAGTGCCTCTGAGGAAAGAGGAGAAAGGAAGGCATCCACTGAGTCTGCTCTCCCCATGGTCAAAGACTTGTCTTGTGGATCGTCAACTCCATAGTACTTCTGGGTTTTTGTTTTTGTTTTTGTTTTTGTTTGATGTCTCATCTCACTCAGAAATGTCCAGGAAGGAGAAAACAGCTGAAGGGTACAACAGGCAGAAAGAAGATAAGGAGCTGGTGACTTGTACCTGCATAAACTATTTCCAAGTCCAGATAGACGTGACCACTGTAGGAGTGACTGAATTTGGAATCATTGACCAAAAGACATAGGCGAAACCAAGAGGGTGCGAAGTAACTCTAAGAGGTGGGTGTCTCTGTGTGTCTGTGGACACATATTTTTCAAGGAAAAATATTTTCTTGTTATGGTTGGGGCCATTTTTATCAGACATAATCATAAAATAATTTTCATTTAGTAACATCTACCCATATTTTATATGTTGACCTCTTCCATTTCATCTTCATTAATTATGTTATTTAACTGAGGACTCATTCCTCAGATTCTTCATACTCTGAACTAATAAATATAGTCGGGCCATGCAGTGAAAAAATATTCGATAGTTAACTGAATCCTGAACAGGCAATTCTTGATCCGCCATTATCTCAATATATAGATTAGGGGAAATGCCATTGGCAATAACAAAACCTGCCATCCATATACCAAAGCTGGATGCTGCACTGAAATTAAAAAAAATATATGAAGTGCCATACAAATGACAGGTGAATATTATATATTCATTTCTCTCTGTCTCTTCAATACATAACAATTCAGACCAGGATTCTCACTTTGTAGATGTCATTTGTTTTTAAAATAAAGAGTTTGTTCATTTTGGTCTAACTTTATAAAACAATCTTGTGTTCTTATTCAAATGTTACCACTTTGCTCCACAGAGTTCAGGAATTATATACTGTGACACACAGGTGTAGGGTGATTTTGAAAATCTGGCTTCATTTTTAAATAGCACAATAATTCTTGTATTGTGTCATGACATTCATTTCAATGGAACTGTGTTTCTTCATTGGGCCAACTGGCCTCTTCTCAAACTGTTGATTTTCCTCCAGTGTTATTTAAAAATTAATATGTGGAAACATCCAAATTGGACTTGTAAAAGACTAAAAGGTAATATAATTCAAAAGCATCTCATTTTTTATACATCTGTCACTAAGTATTATCCATCAGTAAAAAATCTTACAGATTTGAATTTTGCATTTTCTCACCTATTTAAAAAAAAAATTAAAAACCTGTTAGCCAATATTCATTGTACTAGTGTTATTTTCTTCTCTAAATACTCAAAAGGTTAACTTGTTGAATCAATGAATGTTGTAAATGCCAGTTAAACTCAATTCAATTAAAAAAATAATGAGAATGTATGGTATGCAAATAGCACCTTATGAACAATCCTGAGCCTCCCTCTCTGCCTATTTATAGATGTGGAACAATGAAAATGCTAGCCAAATGGTTGCTCCTGGAGCTTTAGTATGTGCAAAAACAAGAACGCTAGAATTATATCAAGATAATTAAAAGAACCAGGGGTCAAATTTATGTTAAAGTCCATTAGGAAAATCAAACACAAAGTTCATGTCCAAATAGCTAGATGTAGTATCTGAGGGGTGCAAGGGACAGAAAAATGAGATGGGAGGCGAGAAGATGTGTAGAGACACAGAATCTGAGCCAGATTTAGATAATTGGAAATCGTGCCCAGGGCAGTTGCCACCAATAGAGACTGGAGACTCCTGGTTCTGACAGGCTGGATAAATTTAGCTGGACTAAACGGTATTGTTAGTAATAGAGTAAATCCAATACGCTCCCTTCAGGAGTTCACAATTTGGTAGGGAAAACAGACAGAAATAATCTAAAATTTCATCATGTATGTGTATAGGAAAAGAATATATAATTAGGATTGGGACATGTGAAAAATTTGTGGAAGGTGGTAGGATTTGTGTTTGGTTCTTACACGATAAGGAGGCTTTTACTAGAGTAAAAAACATTCTTGGAAAGAATGAGTCCATACAGGAGCGCCTGGGTGGCTCAGTCAGTTAAGCATATGACTCTTGATTTCAGTTCAAGATATAGATCAATATATAGATTTTTTTCCGTTCAAAAATAGACCAAGATAGGAAGAACCAAAATAATCATCAGAACATGGGTGAAAATACAGGAAGAGTGAATGGTTGTGGATGTTACGAACAGCTGGTATTTCAAGAGTAAGAAATGTCCAAAGAAATTATGTGCCCAGAGTTTGCTGAGAGGTTGTTGATCAAGTATTGACGAGGTCTACATACCATGAGTTGATGAAGAGGCCTCATATTGAATCTGTTCATCTAGGCATTATTTTGTGTTATTTATAATTGCATTTTCCAATTTGTTCATTCTAAAGCTTAAATGTTAGGCACCCCAAAAATTTCCTCCAGGTTCTCAGTTTTGGGGGGGGAGGGAGGGAAAGGGAGAAGGAGGAGGAAAACAAGGTGGGGGAGAGACAAGAGGGGCAAGGGGAAGAATAAGGAATCTCATCTGGTTTCTCCAGGGGCCACTTAGTCTTTCCTTCATAAAACTTCCCACTAATTATGACTACTTTTTTTTCTGTCTGACACACATAGATTTATTATTTTTAATTGAAAAGTTTTTCTTTAAATTTGAAGTTGAAAAGTTTTTTCTTTAAATTCCAGTTAGTTAACATACAGTGTCATGTTAGTCTCGGGTGGACAACATAGTGCTTCAACACCTCCATACATCACCCAGTGCTCACCAGCATTCTGCGAGTGCCCTCCTTAATCCCCATCACCTGTTTTACCCATTTAGGTCTTTTGTCCATTTGGAATTTATGACTACTTTAATTTTGTTAGTAACTCTTTCATGTCTGTGTCCCCCACCAAATATCCCTCCTGATGTATATTTGTTTGATATTGTGTTAATAAGCTCTATTGTTTTGGGGGGGGGGGGAATGTCTCTACTCACTATGAGAGTATATTTTTTAGGTGTGCTAATGTCCTGGTTCCTAATTTTTAAAAAGACACTAGAGAAGTTAAATATTTACAAAAACACATGAAGTTGTAGAACTGACAGTATCATTCGCTGACAAGGATGTGGAACAGTAGGAGATCTCCTTCACTGCTGGTAAGAATGGAACGCGCCACAGCCACTTTGGAAGAATGTATAGGTTTTTACAAGACTCTCTGTCTTCTTACCATATGATACAGCAGTGGCATTACTAGATATCCAGCCAACTGATCTGACAATGTATTAAACCTTCATTTAAGTTCATGGAAGCTTTCTCCATAATTTCCTTCAAGGGTAGGTGAATAGATAAACTGTGGTACATCTATATCGTGGCACATTATTTGGATAAAAAGGAAGCCACGGAAAAAAACCACGATGGCTCTTAAACGCATTTTGTTAAGTGAAAGGATTCAGGCTGCAAAGGCTACATGCTCCGTGATTCCTATTGCACGACATCTGGGAAAAGGCAAAACCCTGGAGATGATGAAACAGAAACAAAAACGAAAACAAAACAAAAACAGCGGTCTCCAAGAGTTCAGAAAGAAAGGAGGAGGGCGAAAGAGGCGAAGCACAGGGAATGTGGTTGGGTGGTTAAGACTCTGCATGACACTCTGGTAAGAGCTACGGGACACTACGTATGTGAAACACCTACGAACGTTAGTGCACAGTGAACCTGAAAGCAAATTAAATCAAGTGCGGGGCTCCTGTGTGCTCGGGGGCCTCTCTGAGGGCACCCTTCTCCCTCCCACAGTCACCCCTGAGCCGGTCTCATTGGCCAGTGTTTGCCTGATGGGCTGGTAATCCTTTAGACTTTGCCTGGGGCAACCAGTGTCTCTGAGCAGACGCCGGGAAGCCGGGGACTCCAGGGGCCCAGTTAGGCTGGACCATGGGCTCTTGCTTCCGTAGCTCCTCCTCCGTGGGAAAAACAGAGACTATGCTCGAGACAGGCCCTTGTGCGCAGCAGTAGGAAAGGCTACTGGTAGGAAATGAGGCACCGACGGCAGCAGAGGCTCTATATCCATGGGAATGGTATGAGCCATCTCCAGGGATAGTCTAGCCCCAATGCAAGGAAAGCAGCGAAAGTTGAAAACCTGGACAGGACTGAGAGAATGTGGACAGTATATGAATTAGGTCCATTCTGCCAAGCGGGCGCTGAATCCCTCCATCATTTTGCTTACCATACTCCAGGATTTCCCCAATATTACTCTGTAGCTGTGATACAGGGACGAGTGCTAAAGTCATTAGATGTATGACATTTCTTTAGACCTTTTTGTTGTTGTTTCCAATATCACCAAAGGTATCTGATGGCGACCTAAAGATTTTCTTGTGAATCTTCTTCACAGGCAGACACAGATAACGTGACTATGTACCTTGAGCCCTGAGAGGCCACCAATAGTCTTCACGTGGCCGGAATTAACCAATCTTCTCTTTGCTGAATTTTCCAGAATAGGGGGAGATGGAATTACCAAGACTAAAGCAACCTACATTAACCCGTTCATGAAAGAAAGCAATACCAAGAACTAGTAGAAACCTACTCATACAGGCTGGGAAATGGAAAGGAGAGTACATTTTTTAATGTAGCCAGGTTTTTCTCAACTATGGGTGAATGTCTTTGAAATGCACAGAATGCTGCTCCAAAAATATTTTCATCAATTTATTAATTTTTCTGAAATATTTACTGGGACCTTATACCTCTTGGCATGATGGTAGATCCTGGGGTTACAAAAAGAAACTCTGATTTCTTCCCTGGAACTCTCATGAAAACAAAGCAAACAAAACCAAAACAGGAGTCAGCAGGGCACCACATGGCTCTGCACCCTGGCCAGGAGCCACACCTCCCACCAGGCAACTTATTCACTCAAATCCCTGTTTAAAAAGGTAGATGGGGACCATAGCTTGGCCAAAAAACATTAAGAAAGTTTTGTGCTCAAGGCTAAGCTTCTTTTGTGTTGATAATTGTGTCACTTTACCCAGGATAGACAATAGAGCCAGCAAAACCCAAAATAAGAGATGTTTGATCACCGAAGCCAATGACTAAACTCACAAAGAGGACTGAAAGCACTGGGGATTTGACTAACAATTCCGGTGGCAAATGGGCCCAGAGATGTTGCACCCTGGTAACAGATGCAGCATGCGACACAAAGGGAATGGGCTGCAGAAAGACCAATGGAAATATGTCAAGAAGAAGAAGAAAAAATCAGATGCTCAGACATCCCTGACAGCACAGAAAAGCAGTACGAGCATAAAACCTATATATTCAAATATTAACTGTTTATATTATAGTAGTCTTGTTCTGGCAGTTTAAAAAAAAAAAGCCCAGGAAAATTCCTTTAGCCAAGTAGAGAGGGCAGGCGGCACAAAGCAGGGACAGGTGACCAGGCTGGGACAGCTGCTCACCCAGTGGACATCCAGGTTGCTCTTGCTCATGGGGCTGGTTTCCATTCAAACATAAAGCCCGTTGAGCTTTCCATGTGGACAACTATGAGCATGAATACTTGGGAGACACAAGTGAAATTCTACAGGTCGGGTCAGAGACTAGAAAAAAATCCAGTGACAGGACGTGCTAAGACGTGTCATTCTTGAAATAGTCTATATGTGCCAAGTGGTGAGGTTTTGGGGTGATAGTGGAATTTGTGGGGTCTGGAGCCGGCGGCCAAGAAACAATTCTTGAAGATGTTTTTGGTGCAAAAAAGCGATTTTATTAAAGCACGGGTATAGGACCTGTGGCCTGAAGAGCTGCCCCTGGACCGTGAGGAGGGACTGGTTATATACTGGTTATATGGAGTTGGGGGAGGTAAAGTCAGGGGAACTTTCCAGTGAGACTTTCGTCTGGTAAAGAAGACTCACAGGATGCTGGAGGCCTAACTATTGTCAAGCTAAGGTTGTTTTTCCCTCTAGCAAATCATTAGCATTAAGACAGTAGAGAGTTCTTGGAGCAATTTACTCTGCTTGCCTCAAATATTTGTCAATGGTTGCAGGTTATAAGGAAATTTAGTTCTGTCTGCCATTTCCTTCTGCCTTTGTTTCCCACATCACTATGGAGGGATGATGTTGGGGCTCCAGGAAACGGAGTCTATAGGTTTCTGGGAGATTAGCCTATTGATAAGATTGCCCTTTTCTTGTGATTCACTAAGATATTTGTAAATAGATGGAGACTCGGGGCCCTGTGGGACTATGATCTCCCTTAGTTAACCATTTGTTTTTCCCCTTTCCTTTGTTCTTGGCCAGCCAGGAGTGCCCAAGGGATATCACACACTTTCCACGGGGGGGGGGGGGGGGGGGGGGGGGGGGGGGGGGGGGGGGGGGAGGTGGGTGGGAAGAAGGCAGAGGGGCAGTGTTTGCAGCCTCTTATGCTCCCTCATCACAAAGTACCAGAAAATAGGCCATGTGGGTAGGCTATGTGTTATTAGACCACGTTTAGTATTTCTCCTCTTTACTCATCCTGTCTCAAAACAGTATCAATTGAGACGTGTTGCTTGCCAACAAATTATGTTAAACTAAAAAAATTTTAAAAAAAACATGAAAGCAAAGATATCTACCTCAGAAAATAGAAAAATGTTTGAAATGTATTTAGGGATATTTTTAAAAAGAAAATATTAACTATTTTTTGTGAGGTGCTGTGAGGATGGAACCGCCATCTTCAAATGAATTTTCAGTACTCTTCTTCCGACTGCCTTTCTCCCTGCTTTCATTTATGATACGTAACTTTCCTCAGGCTACAGACGGAATCTGCAGGGTATGATACTCTGAAATCCTGTCCAGCGAGCTTTCCACAAGGGTGAAGTGAAAGCACACAGGGGCCAGGCCTGACACCGGCAACCTCAGTAGGTAACAGACAATGTCTCTTGCAGAGCAATTGCTTGCCCCTTTCTGGCGAGAACAGCATAGTTTTGGCAGTTCCCACTTCTTTTATGTGTTTAATTTTTTTAAATCTTTATTTATTTTTGCGAGAGAGAGAGAGGGACACAGCATGAGCAGGGGAGGAACAGAGAGAGAAGGAGACACAGAATCCAAAGCGGGCTCCAGGCTCTGGGCTGTCAGCACAGAGCCCGACGTGGGGCTGGAGTCCACGAACTGGGGGATCATGACCTGAGCTGAAGTCGGACACTTAACTGACTGAGCCACCCAGGCGCCCCTGAGTTCCCGCTTCTATGGTTCGCTCTCTGTCTCTGTTTAAGTTAACGCTTCCACATGGGCTTCCAAACGAAGGCCTGAAATGCCAAAGAATCACAGGCTTCCAGGAAACAGTGACAACCATCAGGTTTGTAGGGTTTGGGGGAGAGAGGAGCGGATTCAGAGGCAAGGAAAGGCAGTGGTAGAGAGGCCAAGTAGTTCTAGAACACCCACTCCTGTTTCAATAACATTTTTTTATCACCCCTCTCCTTCATCTTTTGGGCTTGCCTGTGATATTTTATTTGAAGAAAAGACCTAACTATGCACACATTCTAGCAATGAAAAATCATTTGAAAGCCTTGAGTATAATTTTCTGCTGCACTAGAATGTGTTCTTTGTGCTTCCTCGGAAAATGTACATTAGAATTTTCTGAGCTTATGCAAATGTCGACAATGATTTGTGTTTTAGGAGGAGGACAAAGACTACCTGCACTCGGGTGGTTAGGGATCAGGATTCGGTGAGAAAGGAAGTATTAGGGATCCATCCCTATCTGGGTGCCGCCGTGATTAATAGAGCACTATGTGGCTTCCATTAAATATTATTTTTAAATATTTAGAGTATTCAGTTACCAGAACAACTCTAGATCTAATTCCTTGTAATGTTAAGTGGCTCCGAACCTTGCCGCACTCCTTGAGAACCCAGGCTGCGAAATCCATTTATAGGCCAGCTGCGCAAACGCATTTCTGGTCCTAGAGCTCTATGGTCCTCGTGACACGCGGACATATACGCAAAAGCATTCCTGCCATTTTAATATTACGCTTAAATATAACTTAATACCACAATATGTACACAACACGCCTTTCAGTGTTAACATTCCTTTAAACATAATAGACGACGATGAGTTTCATGATTCTCACTGAAACCACAACGCAAGTGCTCGCATGACAGGAAATAAGAACTCAAAGACACTGTGAAAATTGGTGAGGAAAGTAGCTCTAGAGACTTTAATCCTAACCTTTCGTGACCATGCTTTGCTTTTTCTAGCAAATAGAGTATGAGCCCTTCCAAAAGTAACATTTGTCCTAGCGCTGAAGTCAGAGACATACTCAACTCCCACCTGCCTGGCCTATGACTCAAGTTCCCTTACTGAAAGCATGTTTCATTTACTTTACAAATTTTCATTACACTTTCTCTTCCTCTCTTCTGAATAAACAGCAAAGAATGTGATCATCCCCAGGACTCTGGTGTTGTGAAGCATTTTACAGCATTTTCAAGGCCCCTCTTGTATGGTCACCCATTTACCCTTTCTCCAGGACCGCAGGCTCACAGCAGTGTGGGACATCCTTTCTCACCTCGATGGGAAGTCATGGACCCCTCGCCTCATGAAGCAAGCTTTAGAAAAAAACTAATTTATATTGCTCCTTCCTCTAAATGGTGCTCATTGAAGGAACAACATAAATTTAATACAGTTGCTTAAATAAATATGGTGGAAAGCTACGTCCAAACACAGTCTAACACTCAACATTGCCATGTGTTCAGAGTGCTGCTGCCCTCCCGAAGTCAGGAAATTAAAAACAAAATGAATTTTTTTATATGGTTCTAGAGCAAAGAAGCTTCATAAAGCTTACTACTGAAGCGAACAACTTACAATAGAAATGTAGAAAAATGATTATTTTTTTCATTAAATGACTCACATTCTTGAAAAGTAACGGTCTTACCTGAATTTAGGTAGAGCAATTATTTTCCCTTTTCAGATGTCACTTCTCTGGCAATCTCAACATTCTGGAGAGCAGTCTAGATGCAAAAGCAGAAATAAAAAGTCCTATGAGCATTCAAAATAGAAGCAATAAAATCTACACACCGAAATGTGTTCACTTTATCCGTAAGGAAGACATGCATCCCATTTACATGTGTAACATATTCAATTTTTACCAGATTTCTTTGTGAATTTCTGGGAGTAACTCAAAACCTTGTGAATCATCAAGAGGGGAAATAGCATGATGAGTATTTCCCAAATGGCTAATGTTATAAGACTGAATTCTGCAGAACACATTTTGGGGAAATTGGCTTATAAAAAAAGTACAAAAGCATATTTGGTAATCTGCCCAACATTGTATCTGCCAGTAGTTGGCATTTGAATATAAGCTGCCGATTCCACAGCCCTTAGAATTAGACTCCGAGTTTAAATTATTGATAATATTTAAAAGCACTCCTTGTGAGGAATGGCGTATTGATCTGATGCCATGAAGTGATTATTTTTAATGAGGCATAGCTATTAACTCGGTTTTATCATGAAGGAGAAGGGGGTTAGCTTCTACACGTCCAGGCCTGGGCAACAGCTTGCTAATTCCAAAGGCCAGAATGATGTTTCAGCTTTGGCCACTTCATTTTTAATGCTCCCGTTTATGCTATTTGTCCTCTCGTGAACTCAGTTGTAGTTTTGAGTACTCAGTAGTACTACTTTTGAGTAGTACTCAGTTTGTACTACTTTAATAAAAGGGTAGGCAGGTGAAATGTCACATTGAATAGAGCAGTCCTTATCAAAAGAAGTTCCAAAGGCATACAGCTGGCTGCAGAGAAACTGCGTAGCTCATCAAAGATACATCTCTGATTCGACAGATGCATCCAAATTCTGAACCCGAATCAGATTTATCCAGAGGCCTATGAATATGAATATATGACTTTTTAATAAGCTCCACAGAGAAATCTGCATCTCAGCCATGATGAGAACCCTAAAGAGCATATAAGCTTCTGGGCTATGGTAGGAAGAATCCTTGACAGCCCTCTAGAATCCCACGCCCTCGTGTACGGGCACCTGTAGGATCCCTTGACTGCGATCCCATGACTGTGGGCTGAGCTTGTGGCTTTGCTTTGTTTGTTTGTTGGAGGGTTTTTTTTTATGCTTTTAGTTGGTTTTATTATTTGAATATAATTTATTGTCAAATTGGTTTCCATACAACCCAACAAGTGCCCTCCTCCACATCCATCACCCACTTTCCCCTCTCCCCCACCCCCATTAACCATCAGTTTGTTCTCAGTATGTAAGAGTCTCTTATGGTTTGCCTCCCTCCCTCTCTGTAACTTTTTTTCCCTTCGCCTCCCCCAGGGTCTTCTGTTAAGTTTCTCCAGAACCACATGAGTGAAAACATATGGTATCTGTCTCTCTCTGCCTGACTTATTTCACTTAGCATAAAACCCCCCAGTTCCATCCATGTTGTTGCAAATGGCCGGATTTCATTCTTCCTCGTTGCCAAGTAGTATTCCATTGTATTAAACCACATCTTCTTTATCCATTCATCAGTTGATGTACATTTAGGCTTTTTCTGTAAGTTGGCTATTGTTGAAAGTGCTGCTATAAACATTGGGGACAAGTGCCCCTACACACCAGCACTCCTGTATCTCTTGGGTAAATTCCTAGCAGTGCTATTGTTGGGTCATAGGGTAGATCTAGTTTTAACTTTTTGAGGAACCTCCACACTGTTTTCCAGAGCAGCTGCACCAGTTTGCATTCCCACCAACAGTGCAAGAGGGTTCCTGTTTCTCCACATCCTCTCCAGCACCTATAGTCTCCTGATTTGTTCATTTTAGCCACTCTGACCAGCGTGAGGTCATATCTCAGTGTGGTTTTGATTTTGTATTTCCCTGATGAGGAGTGACGTTGACCATCTTTTCATGTGTCTGTTAGCCATTTGGATGTCTTCTTTAGAAAAGTATCTATTCATGTCTTCTGCCCAATTCCTCACTGGATTATTTGTTTTTTGGGTATTGAGTTTGGTAAGTTCTTTATAGATTTTGGATACTAGCCCTTTATCCGATGTGTCATTTGCAAATATCTTTTCCCATTCCATCGGTTGCCTTTTAGTTTTGTTGATTATTTCCTTTGCAGTGCAGAAGCTTTTTATCTTGATGAGGTCCCAATAATTCACTTTTGCTTTTAATTCTCTTGCCTTTGGGGATGTGTCACCTAAGAAATTGCTGCAACTGAGGTCAGAGAGGTGTTTCCCTCCTTTCTCCTCTAGGGTTTTGATGGTTTCCTATCTCACATTCAGGTCCTTCATCCATTTTCAGTTTATTTTTGTAAATGGTATAAGAAAGTGGTCTAGTTTCATCCTTCTGCATGTTGCTGTCCAGTTCTCCCAGCACCATTTGTTAAAAAGAGACTGTCTTTTGTTCATTGGATACTCTTTCCTGCTTTGTCCAAGATTAGTTGGCCATACATTTGTGGGTCCAATTCTGGGGTCTCTATTCTATTCCATTGGTTTATGTGTCTGTTTTTGTTCCAATACCATACTGTCTTGATGATTACAGCTTTGTAGTAGAGGCTAAAGTCCGGGATTGTGATGTCTCCTGCTTTGGTTTTCTTCTTCAATATTACTTTGGCTATTTGGGGTCTTTCGTGGTTCCATACAAATTTCAGGATTTCAGCTTTGAGAAGAATTCTGGTGCAATTTTGACTGGGATTGCATTGAATGTGTAGATTGCTTTGAATAGTATTGACATTTTAACAATATATATTCTTCCAATCCATGAGCATGAAATGTTTTTCCATTTTTTGTATCTTCTTCAATTTCCTTCATAAGCTTTCTATAGTTTTCAGCATACAGATCTTTTACATATTTGGTCAGGTTTATTCCTAGGTATTTTATGGGTTTTGGTGCAATTGTGAACATGATTTATTTCTCTTTCTGCTGCTTCATTATTGGTATATAAAAATGAAACTGATTTCTGTACATTAATTTTGTACCCTGTGACTGCTGAATTCATGTATCAGTTCTAGCAGACTTTTGGTGGAGTCTGTAGGGTTTTTCATGTAGAGTATCATGTCTTCTGTGAAAAGTGAAAGTTTGACTTCATCTTTCCCAATTTTGATGCCTCTTATTGCATTTTGTTGTCTGATTGCTAATGCTAGGACTTCCAACACTATGTTAAACAACAGCGGTGAGAGTGGACATCCCTGTCATGTTCCTGATCTCAGGAGGAAAGCTCTCAGTTTTTCCCATTGAGGATGATATTAGCTGTGGGCTTTTCATAAATGGCTTTTATGATGTTTAAGTATGTTCCTTCTATCTAGACTTTCTTGAGGGTTTTCATCAAGAAAGGATGCTATTTTCTGTCAGGTGCTTTTTCTGCAAGTATTGACAGGAACATACTGTTCTTATCTTTTCTTTTATTAATGTGATGTATCACACTGATTGATTTGTAAATATGGAACCAGCACTGCAGCCCAGGAATGAATCCCACATGACCATGGTGAATAATTATTTTTATATGCTGTTGAATTCAATTTGCTAGTATCTTATTGAGAATTTTTGCATCCATATTCATCAGGAATATTGGCCTATAATTCTCTTTTTTTGCTGGTGTCTGTCTTGTTTGGGAATCAAGATAATACTGGCTGCATAGAATGAGTCCGGAAGTTTTCCTTCCATTTCTATTTTTTGGAAGAAATTGAGAAGGATAGGTTTTAACTCTGCTTTAAATGCCTGGTCGAATTCCCCAGGGAAGTCATCTGTTTCAGGACTCTTATTTGTTGGGAGATTTTTGATAACTGATTCAGTTTCTTTGCTGGTTGTGGGTCTGTTCAAATTTTCTATTTCTTCCCGTTTGAGTTTTGGAAGTGTGTGGGTGCTTAGGAATTTGTCCATTTCTATCAGGGTGTCCAGTTTGTTGGCATATAATTTTTCATAGTATTCCCTGATAATTGCTTGTATTTCTGAGGGATTGGTTGTAATAAATCCATTTTCATTTGTGATTTTATCTATTTGGGTCATCTCCCTTTTCTTTTTGAGAAGCCTAGCTAGAGGTTTATCAGTTTTATTTTTTTCAAAAAACCAACACTTGGCTTCATTGATTTGTTCTACTGTTTGTTTGTTTCTTTGTGCTTTTGGTTTTTTTTGGATTCTATGTCATTCATTTCTGCTCTGATCTTTATTATTTCTCTTCTTCTGTTGGGTTTGGGGTGTCTTTGCTGTTCTGCTTCTAGTTCCTTTAGGTGTGCTGTTAGATTTTGTATTTGGGATTTTCTTGTTTGAGATAGGCCTGGATTGCAATGTATTTTCCTCTCAGGACTGCCTTCGCTGCATCCCAAAGCATTTGGATTGTTGTATTTTAATTTTCATTTGTTTCCATATATATTTTAAATATTTTCTCTAATTGCCTGGTTGACCCATTCGTTCTTTAGTAAGATGCTCTTTTACCTCCGTGCTTTTGGCGGTTTTCTAGACTTTTTCCTGTGGTTGATTTCAAGTTTCATAGCACTGTGAACTGAAAGTATGCATGGTATGATCTCAATTCTTTTATATTTATTGAGAGCTGTTTTGTGACCCAGTATGTGATCTATCTTGGAGAATGTTCCATGTGCACTGGAGAAGAAAGTATATTCTGTTGCTTTGGGATGTAGAGTTCTAAATATATCTGTCAAGTCCATCTGGTCCAGTGTATTGTTAAGGGCCATTGTTTTTTTACTGATCTGTGTCTGTATGATCTGTCCATTGTTGTAAGTGGAGTCTTAAAGTCCCTTGCAATTACCATTCTTATTAATAAGGTTGCTTATGTTTGTGATTAATTGTTTTATATATTTAGGGGTTTCCATATGTGGTGCATAAACATTTATAATTGTTAGCTCTTCCTGATGGATAGACCTTGTATTTATTATATAATGCCCTTCTTCATCTCTTGTTACAGCCTTTAATTTAAAGTCTAATTTGTCTGATTTAAGTATGGCTACTCCAGCTTTCTTTGGACTTCCAGTAGCAAGATAGATAGTTCTCTATCCCCTCACTTTCAATCTGAAGTTGTCCTCAGGTCTAAAATGAGTCTCTTGTAGACAGCAAATAGATGGGTCTTGTTTTTTCATCCATTCTGATACCCTGTGTCTTTTGGTTGGCTCATTTAGTCCATTTACATTCAGTGTTACTATAAAAAGATATGGGTTTAGAGTCATTGTGATGTCTGTAGGTTCCATGCTTGTAGTGATGTCTCTGGTACTTTGTGGTCCTTGCAACATGTCACTCACAGAATCCCCCTTAGGATCTCTCATAGGGCTGGTTTCATGGTGATGAAGTCCTTCAGTTTTTGTTTGTTTCAGAAAACCTTTATCTCTCCTTCTATTCTGAATGACAGGCTTGCTGGATAAAGGATTCTTAGCTGTATATTTTTTCTCTTCATCACATTGAAGATTTCCTGCCATTCCTTTCTGTCCTGCCAAGTTTCAGTAGATAGGTCTGCTATTTTATGCAGGCCTTATGCATCTACCTTTGTACGTTAAGGTTCGTTTATGCCTAGCTGCTTTCAGAATTCTCTCTTTATCCTTGTATTTTGCCTGTTTCACTATGATATGTCATGCAGAAGATCGATTCAAGTTATGTCTAAAGGCAGTTCTCTGTGCCTCTTGGATTTCAATGTCTGTTTCCTTCCCCAGATTGGGGAATTTCTCAGCTGTGATTTGTTCAAATACACTTTCCACCCCTTTCCCTCTCTTCTTCTTCTGGAATTTCTATGATATGGATGTTGTTATGCTTGACTGCATCACTTAGTTCTCTAATTCTTTCCTCGTGGTCCTGGAATTTTTTATCTCCCTTTTTCTCAGCTTCCTCTTTTTCCACAATTTTATCTTCTAATTCACCTATTCTCCCCTCTGCCTCTTCAATCTGCACTGTGGCCGCCTCCATTTTATTTTGCACCTCATTTATAACATTTTTTTTAATTCATCGTGACCATCTTTTAGTTCCTTGATCTCTGCAGTAATAGATCCTCTGCTGTATTCTATGCCTTTTTCAAGCCCAGCGATTAATCTTATGACTATAATTCTAAATTCTTGTTCAGGTATATTGCTTATACCTGTTTTGATCAATTCTTTAGCTGTCACTTCTTCCTGGAATTTCTTTTTGAGAGGAATTCTTCTGTTTCATCATTTTGGCTAGTTTTCTGTCCCTTATGTGTTTTAAAAGCTTGTTATGTGCTCTGCACCTGCAAGCACTGCTATAAAGTAAAGGAGGGCTATACACCGTCCAGGGCCTGGGCCTTCAGGAGGTGTATTTTGGAGAGTGTTACTTTCTCTCTGTTGTTGTGACTTTGGTTACTTTATCTCCCTTCTTGTAGTGGTGTTTTGGACCCTCCATGAGGTGTGCTTTGATTTGTTCCTTGAAGTAGCCCTCCACTATGGGCTCCGGGACTGATCCCTGAGGCTCCACCTTGGTGACTATAGGGGGAAAAATGGTGATCCCTCAGTCTCTTCTCCATGGACCTGGTGGACTCCATTTGAATGGTTCTCACTGTGCTGAGGGCACAGACAGGGCGATCCTTCTTGCTCCACCGACTTCCCTGAGCCTGAACTTGTCTAGGATTCCAAGTCCCACTCCCGACACTCTGGTACTGGGGAAGCGCCTCTCTGTGTGGTCCAGTTTGTGGTCCCGGCTGGCTTTGCCTGTGCTGCCACACTTCAGGGAAGACCGCCTTCTCCTACTGTGGACTGCACTGCTGACCTCACCGCTGAGGTCTGGGGGTGGCAGACGCAGGCAGGCTATGTCCTGTCCCAACGCGCTCCAGGGAGGGGGCCGCTTTCTCCTGCTGCAGACTGTGCCCCTGACCTACCACTGCACCCAGGCCCCTGGCTCTCCTCCTCCCCGGGTGCCTGAACAGGGAGCCGGCCCCAGTCCAAGAAAGCCCTGCAGTTAGAGATCGGATCCCTCTCCGTCTTGATCAGAGGTTTGTCTCTTGTTCAGATACAGCCCTATGCTTCCCCAGCTGCTGTTTCTCTTCCCTTTGTCTCTCTGCAGAAGGGGGTCCCTACCCTCGGTGCCCATGAGGCTTTTTTTTTATATCCCCCAGTTCACAATCACCCACCTATAGCCTGTCAAGGATGTCCCAGTGTCTCCCTCTTAGACTCAGTCTCTTTTCCTCTCAGACTCTTGGAGTTCAAAGTCCTTTGGCTTCAGCACTTAATTGTTTGAGAGATGTGAGAAGTACAGATTCCCCTACTTCTGTCATAAGCTCCCGAATCAGTTAATTTTGAATTAACCAACTCGAGGGAGATTTTCTTGAGTAGCCAGACTTGGCTGAGGGAGGGGAGGTCTTACAAAGGGTCATAGATTCAAACTGGGGAAGATTCTTCTCCTGGCTATGAAGAAGTAAGCAGCCTTGTTAGGGATGACCATATGCCTACTAGGAGCTCAGAGCAACACTGGCTGATAGGCGACACAAAAACAGGGAAACCAGTCTCAAAACACAAAAATCTGGATTCTGTGAATGACTTCTATGGATTTGAAGAAAGACCCTGATGTCTGCATAACATAGCCCGGTTGACACATGATTGTAGCTTTAGAAGATGCTGCATGTGACTAAGGTTATTTTTTTAATTCAGAAGTTTGATGATTCAGAATTATGTATTAAGTGAGAATAGAATCAATCACAGTACAACTCTCAACACTATCTCAAGATATACAAAATTTAAGCCTCTGTTGTTTCTTTAGTTATTTTCCATGAGCTAATTATTTAACCTGATCCCATTTTCACCATTTCTTTTCTTCTCCTGATGTATTCCATGGGGTTTATTTCAGGAATGGTAAATATGCATCAGTGTTCTCCAATTAAAAACAAACAAACAAATAAAACATGGCCTTGCTCCATAAGACCCTGTTGAAGTGTGAGACTAGGAACACTGCTTACAGAACATTGTGCTGTCATAACCCGGTGGCTGTATGCCTGGTCCCTGTGGGTGTAGGGAAGAGCTGATATTAGTCTTAAGTGGCCATTCTTGCACCCCCAGGTGTGAGCAGTACCAAGTATGACAAGCAGAAGAGGGAGAGGAAACCCGATGGCCGCATGTCTCAGTTTATGTCTTTTGTTCAGATACTTACCAGCTTCAGGTCCACAACCACCCACTGATGTCTACTTGGGTGCCCCACACAGACTTTAACGTGACACCAGATAAAAACTAAAAGCCAAAACAATAATCAAATAACCAAAAGGAGAATTTGCTAAAGCTATTAAACACCTAAAAAAGGTAGGTTGAAAAATTTGTTACTAAGAAAATCCAGGAAAGGAGGGAGACAGAGTTTCTGCCCACTGAGAAATACAAGGCAAAAAGAAAAAAAAAAAAAAAAGAAAGAAAGAAATTCCAGGGACCTCAATACCTAGATACTCAGTTCCCTGAGTGATTTGCCTTTCTCTCTCTGCCTTTCCAGGTCTTAATATGAATGATTTACATATGATATCTAGGAGTGTAAGCTGTACTTAACTGGAAGAAATAGGCAAAACTTACTCTACCCAAGTTTCTTTAGAAACAGAAATCCAAATCCATTTGTTGATTTAGGAATGGAATAGAAAAATTTTAAATGAGAAATTTAAGAGAACACGTGTGACCTTAAAATACACATCCTGGACTTCAATTATGGGCATGTCATGTAACAGAGATATAGTCCTACCGCCTGTTTGACCAGTGCTGGCTGCTCATGGCATAAATTGTTATTCACTGAAAACACCATAACACTAATGCCATTGAAGAAAACAAATTTAGGCATGAGTATTGAAAAGTTAAAGAAAGAAAATTAAATAAATGAAATCTACAGTATTTCAGAACACCACTCATCTATATACACATTTTAAACGATCATTATTTAATGAGGCAAGACATTATCCAAATAGTACTTGGGTTTCAACATAGACTTTCTTCATAAACTTGTAAGACAAAGCATCATTATTTAACTGGAGAGTAAATTTTGACGTGTGCAAAACAACTTTTTTTCCATTTTATGAACAATAATAATTTCACAAGTCAGAGCTTTTAAAAGGGAAGGTTTGTCACTATTAGAAAAATACTATCAGCTTTGATGCTGCAAAAAGAAACACACAAACTACAATCGATGTCCACACCACTGTGGGAAGCTTTCTTCTTGCCCAAATTACTCTAACACCCTGTCGTAGTTAACAAAAGGCATTTTGTGTCCTCCAAACAAGAGTCTTTTGTTACAGAATAAAGTACATTGTAACAGAATGACAACCTCAAATTATACGTGCCAGCAGTAGTTTAAAACATGCGTACTACAGTATTCCATAAACACGAAGATCAGGATTTATGTTCAAGTTGCAGGCTCTGTAGCAAGCATTCTACACTATAGGGGGTAGGAATATTATTAATGCTACTTTGGAGTTTTTCTTAAGAATGCCAAAATATTTTTAATTATTTTCATAATCTTTATACACAAAAATAATAAGTGACCCAGTGATGTTTTATTGGCGTGCATTTCAGAATACATTCTGTGAGATTAACGTGCCAAGGCAACGAGCAGATCTGTCAGAGTCCGCATGGGATAACAGAGACAGGGAAAAATTACATCTTCCAAAACCATGACAGAGGTGTAAAATGTGGGATAATTTCTTAACTCTCCCATGAACTCAGACCCTTTGCAATCGGCTCACAGCATCGCCCAGTAAGAGTGTCTAGTTCCCTATCACTTAAATCCATTCTGGGCTTGATCAGTAGTGTGCAACAGAAGAAACCATGTGCTAGTACTGCAACCAGGACTCAAGAAGCTGTGTATATTTCTACTTTCCCTCAAAACTTTTCCACTAGGAAGAACAAGCCCAGAAGAGCCCCTTGAATGATGAGAACTCACACACACTGGAGACTAATTGTCCCATCTGAGGCCCTGGACATTTGAGAAGTCAGCAAAAGTGCTTATGGGACTCATAGTCAACCATGGAAACATGAAAGAATCAAGACGACAGATTCTCAGCTGACCCATAACGACATAAGCAATAATAACTACTTATTTTTTCAAGTTACAAAAATTTTAGATAGTTTGTTATGCTGCAGCACTAAGAAATACAACCACAGAAATGGAAAAATTATGCATGCAACTGTACATTTAACAGATACCTTCATGAATCTCATATTTGTCTAACTCATTTACATTGAATTGTTTAAGCAATGATTATATATACATTTTCTGACCGTATTCAGAGAACATCCTTTGTAGACTTCTTCATGGGCAATAGTCTATGAATTGTTGGATGTTCTTCTGTCTTCTGTTTCTATCACTGTCATGACAAAATAAACCTGCATACAATTATTGCAAAAATCTAAAGTCATAGTCAATGTCCTTCATTATAGCCACAGAGATGCATTTCTTATCCTCTGGAATTAATGCAGCAATTTGGAAAACAGTTTGCTAGTTCCTCGAAGTGTGAAATGAATGTATAAGAGACATCTGCTATTTCATGTGCTAACAGAGAGAATTTCACAAAGGGAGCATACTTAAGTCTTTGAAATAAAATGTTACATGAAGAAAATTTAAGTATTTGAAAATTATGTGTGTTATAATGTGATTTTTATGAAGGTACAACAGAAGACAAGTAAATGCCATATTGATTAGCCATACATGTTTTTCAACAAAGCAAGGGAAAGCAAAGGATTCTGGGAAGCTGGCAGAATAAGAAGCACTGGGAACCTATTTCTTCACCTGGACAACAATTACATTGGCAGAACCTGTCTGATGTACTTTGGGAATTCTGGGCTCAATCTGAAGGGGGAACTTGGACAGAAAGTTGTAGTTAATGGCAGGCAGCTATGCACATGCTCCTGGAGCAGACTGCCCATGGCTTTCAGGAGCCAGACTGAGCAAAAACCAACCCTGTCCTCCAAGTACTGGCTATGTATGTTCTGATCACCGATTGCTGCTTCTGATCTCAGAGGTGAAAAAGAGAAAAAGAGAAGGGCATCCACTGTTGTTGCCCCTCCCCCCAGCAGATGTGACTTCTGGGGGAATTAAATGCTCTCGACCATAACCTTCATTTTCTCTTTTTCTCCTTTGGGAGTCAGACTTTAAAAGCCAGGACATGTACATGCAAGTATACATGTAGTAAGAGTTAGAAAGCAGCTGTGTGTGTACAGGAAAAGGACGTAGGTCCAGAAAAAGCCTAAAAAAAAACCTTGAGTTTACATCTGAGACAGAAACTTGGCACAGAGACTGACTATAAAAAAGTTAAAAAAAAAAAAAAACTAAGCGGGAGGAACCAAGATGGCGGAACAGCATGGAAGATTTTTTTTGTGTCTCGCGTCCATGAAATACAGCCAGATCAACAATAAACCATCCTGCACACCTAGAAAACTGATTTGAGGATTAACACAACAATCTGCACAACCTGAACCACAGAATTCAGCAGGTACAAGGTGCGGAGAGGTGAATTGGGGGAGAGATAAGCCATGGAGGGCAGGGAGCTGTTTTTTTTGTGTGTAGAGAGGAGAGAGATGGGGGGAGAGTTCAGGAAAAGCACTCCCCCCCCAAAGGAGGCTGGAGAGAGAGTGGAAAAGTGGAAACAGCAACAGGGACTGAACTAAAAGGGGAAAGAAGAAAGGAGAGGGTTTAAACTCCATTAAGACTCTATAAAGGGGGAGTGCAGAGCCTGAAACTCTGCAGCTCAATAACTGGTGGTGCTCTGGTGAGAAGGGAAAATCCCCAGGAACAGAGTGAAGTCCAAGGGTCATTGGGCCACATGGGGAGAGGCGGTTCCCCTGCTGGGAGGACATCTGGTAGAGGCTGTGTGGCCCCCCAAAGGCAAAGGTCTCAGAGGACTAAGAGAACAACCACATTCGCTGGTGCTGGAACAAGGTCTTAAAGGTGAAGCCTGGTGCCTGATGTGTGTTGCAATTTGCCATTACCCCTGAAACTCTGCTGCTACACGATTGCGTGAACTTTCTATGGGGTGGGCTGGCACACAGCCACAGTCTCTGGGCACTGGCATAAGCACATCCTGTGAATGTTCCTGGGTGCAGCCGGCACCCAGCCATTGCTCTACTCCCACAGACAGAAAGAACGGGTCAAAGCCACAGTCCCTCAGAAGTAAGGGTTTGGGAAACACAGCCACATCTGAGATAAAACTCAGGAAGGAGGTGCTGCTTAGGGCTTGGTCACCGACAGTGTAAAAGCGGGGAGTGGACTGAAGCCAGAGACAAAGGACGGGTGAGCGACTGCTGATCAGGGAGAAGAGAGTTCTGATACTAGAGACTGGGTAGCTGGGTGACACCATGTTCACCACTCCTGCACATGCACATATGCACATATGAGTGCCACAACAATCCACCCCAGTGATCTAAGCGGCGCCATCTAGTGGAGAATGGATCCATTACAATAAGCCACACCTAACTGGGCCAACCTCGCTCTTCAGGAACACAAGTCTCTCTGCCTGCTAAGTTTATGGCCTATAAAGCACTTCATACTTTGAATTCTAGGGGAAAACGAAGTAATTTCAATCATATTTCAGTCTGTTCACTGGTCCATATATTCAATTTTCTTTTTCATTTCTTTTTCTTTTTTTCTCTTTTTATATTCTTTCCTTTTTCTTGGATATAGAAAGAGAAAAAAATTATTTTTATTTTCAATTTTTATTAAAAATATTTTTCCTCAAGGTTTTTTTCTACTATATCTTTTATTTGTGTGTAATTTTTTTCAAATTCTATTTTACTTCCATCATTTTATTCTAGTACAGTGTGTTCATTTCTTTTCAAATTTTCAAACGATTTCCTTTCTTTTTCTTTTCCCTTTTTTCTCTAATCTACCAAGCCCCTTTCAACACCCAGACAGAACACACCCAGGATCTAGCATCATTTACTTGATTTGTGTGTGTGTGTTGTTAAATTTTTCATTTTAATTTTTTTAAATTTTATTTAAAAAAATTTTTTTGCCTCATTTATTCTTTTTCTCCCTTCAAAATAATGAAATGAAGGAATTCACTCCAAAAGAAACAGCAGGAAGAAACGACAAGCGAGGGACATAACTAACACAGATAAAAACAAGATGTCTGAACCAGAATTTAGAATCATGATAATAAGAACACTAGCTGGAGTCAAAAATAGATTAGAATCTCTTTCTGAGGAGATAAAAGTAAAAGCTAGCCAGGATGAAATTTAAAAAATGCTATATCTGAACTACAATCTCAAATGGATGTCACGGCAGCAAGGATGAATGAGGCAGAGCAGAGAATCAGCGATATAGAGGACAAATTTATGGAGAATAATGAAACAGAAAATAAAGGGAGACTAAGGCAAAAGAGCATGACTTAGGAATTATAGAAATCATTGACTCATTAAAAAGGAACAACATCAGAATCATAAGGATCCCAGAAGATAAAAAGAGAGAAAAAGGGGTAGAAGGGTTATGTGAGCAAATCATAGCATAAAACTTTCCTAACTTGGGGATAGAAAAAAACATCTAAATCCAGGAAGCACAGAAGACTCCCATTAGATTCGACAGGAACCAACTATCAACAAGGCATATTATAGTCAAATTTACAAAATACTCAGGCAAGAAAAGAATCATGAAAGCACCAAAGGAAAAAAATCCTTAACCTATAAGGAAAGACAGATCATATTTGCAACAGACCTATCCACAGACACTTGGCAGGCCAGAAAGGAGTGGTAGGATGTATTCAATGTGCTGAATCAGAAAAAGTATGCAGCCAAGAATTCTTTATCAAGCAAGGCTGTCATTCAAAATAAAAGGAGAAATTAAAAGTTTCCCACACAAACAAAAATTAAGGAAGTTTGTGACTACTAAACCAGCCTTTCAAGAAATTGTAAGGGGGACTCTCTGAAGGGATAAAAGAAGAAAAACAAAAACAAAAACAAAAAAGACCAAAGGCAACAAAGACTAGAAAGGACCAGAGAACACCACCAGAAACTCCAACTCTACAAGAAACATAATGGCAATAACTAAATATCTTTCAGTACTCACTCTAAATGTCAATGGACTCAATGCTCCAATCAAAAGACACAGGGTAACAGAATGGATAAGAAAACAAGATCCATCTATATGTTGGTTACAAGAGGACCACTTCAGACCTAAAGACACTTTAAGATTGAAAGTAAGGGGATGGAGAACCATCTATCATGCTAATGGTCACCAAAAGAAAGCTGGAGTAGCCACACTTATATCAGACAACCTAGACTTTAAAATAAAGACTGTAACAAGACATGAAGAAGGGCATAATATCATAATTAAGGGCTCTATCCACCAAGAAGACCTAATAATTGTAAACATTTATGCACCAAATGTATTTGGGAAGTACTCAAATATATTAATCACAAACATAAAGAAACTCATTGATAATAATACCTTAATAGTAGGGGACTTCAACACTCCACTTACAGCAATGGACAGATCATCTAATCAGAAAATCAACAAGGAAATAATGGCTTTCAAAGGCACACTGGAACAGATGGACTTAACAGATATATTCAGAATATTTCATCCTAAAGCAGCAGAATATACATTCTTCTACCGTGCACACAGAACATTCTCCAGAATTGACCATAGACTGGGACACAAATCAACCCTCAACAAGTACAAAAAGTTCAAGATCATATCTTGTATATTTTCAGACCATTCAGAATCATCCACAAGAAAAAAAATTGGAAAGGTAATGAATATTTGAAGAATAAAGAACATCCTACTAAACAATGAATGGGCTAACCAAGAAGTTAAAGAGGAAATTAAAAAAGTATATGGAAGCCAATGAAAATGATAACACCACAACCCAAATCTCTGGGACACAGCAAAGGCGGTCATAAGAGAGAAGTATATAGCAATCCAGGCCTTCCTAAAGAAGGAAGAAAGTTCTCAGATACACAACCTAACCTTACACCTTAAACAGCTGGAAAAAGGACAGCAAATAAAACCTAAAACCAACAGAAGACAGGAAATAATAAAGATTAGAGCAGAAATCTATGCTATCAAAACCAAAAACAAAAACAAAAACAAAAACAAAAAACAAAAACAAAACAAAACAAAACAAAACAAAAAACCTGAAGAACACATAAATGAAAGCAAAAGCTGGTTCTTTGAAATAATTAACAAAATTTATAACCCCCTAGCCAGTTTGATCAAAAAGAGAAAGGAAGGACCCAAATAAATAAAATCAAGAATGAAAGAGGAGAGATCACAACCAACACAGCAGAAATAAAAACAACAATAAGAGAATATTATGAGCAAGTATATGTCAATAAATGGGCAATCTGGAAGAAATGGACAAATTCCTAGAAACATATACACTACAAAAACTGAAACAGGAAGAAATAAAAAATTTTAACAGATCCATAACCAGTAAATAAATCAAATTAGTAATGAAAAATCTCCCAAATAACAAGAGTCCAGGGCCAGATGGCTTTCCAGGGGAATTCTACCAAACATTTAAGTAAGAGTTACACCTATTCTCTTGAAGCTGTTCCCAAAAAATAGAAATGGAAGGAAAACTTCCAAACTCTTTCTATGAGGTCAGCATTACCTTGATTCCAAAACCAAAGACCCCACAAAAAGGAGAACTATAGACCAATTTCCCTGATGAACATGGATGCAAAAATCCTCAAAAAGATATTAGCCAACTGTATCTAACAATACATTAAAAAAATTATTCACCATGACCAAGTGGGATTTATACCTTGGATGCAAAGCTGGTTCAATATCCACAAAACAATAATGTGATCACATCAATTAACGGAATGATGAGAAACACATGATCCTCTCAATAGATGCAGAGAAATCATTTGACAAAACACAGCATGGTTTCTTGATAAAAAACCTCAAGAAAGTAGGGATACAAGGACCATACCTCGAGATTATAAAATCCATACATGAAAGAACCAATGTTAATATCATCCTCAATGGGGAAAAACTGAGAGCTTTCCCCCTAGGGTCAGGAAGATGACAGGGATGTCTACTCTCACCACTGTTATTCGACATAGTATTTGAAGTCAGCCTCTGCAATCAGACAACACAAAGAAATAAAAGACTTCTGAAGCGGCCAGGAGGAGGTCAAACTTTCACTCCTCACAGATGACATGATACTCTATATGGAAAACCTTAAAGATTCCACCAAAAAAATGCTAGAACTGATTGATGAATTCAGCAAGGTTGCAGGATATAAAGTCAATGCACAGAAATCAGTTGCATTCCTATACACCAACAATGAAACAACAGGAAGAGAAACCAAGGAATCGATTCCATTTGCAATTGCACCAAAAACCATAAAATACCTAAGAGTAAATATAACCAAAGAGGTGAAAAATATATACACTGAAAACTATAGAAAGCTTATGAAAGAAATTGAAGACACACAAAAAAAGGAAAAATATTCCATGCTCTTGGATAGGAAGAACAAATATTGTTAAAATGTCAATACTACCCAAAGTAATCTACATATTTAATGCAATCTCCATCAAAATGACACCAGCATTCTTCACAGAGCCAGAACAATCCTAAAATTTGTATGGAACCAGAAAAGACCCCAAATACCCAAAGCAATCTTGAAAAAGTAGACCAAAGCAGGAGGCATCACAATCCCGGACTTCAAACTGTGTTACAAAGCTGTAATCTTCAAGACAGTATGGTACTGGCACAAGAACAGACACTCAGATAAATGAAACAGAATAGAGAACCCAGAAATGGACCCACAAATGTATGGCCAATTAATGTTTGACAAAGCAGGAAAGAATATTCAGTGGAATAAAGATAGTCTCTTCATCAGGTGGTGCTGGGAAAACTAGAAGCAACATGCAGAAAAATGAATCTGGAGCCCTTTCTTACACCATACACAAAAATAAACTCAAAATAGATGAAAGACCTAAATGTAAGACAGGAAGCCATCAAAATCCTCGAGGAGAAATCAGGCAAAACCTCTTTGATCTTGGCCGTAGCAACTTCTTTCTCAATGTATTTTCAATCATAAGGGAACAAAAGCAAAAATGAACTATTGGGACCTCATCAAAATAAAAGGCTTCTGCACAGTGAAGGAAGCAACCAGCAAAACTAAAAGGCAACTAATGGAATAGGAAAAGACATTTGCAAATGAGGTATCAGATAAAGGGTTAGTATTCAAAATCTATAAAGAACTTACCAAACTCAACACCCAAAAAATGTATTCCAGTGAAGAAATGGGCAAAAGACATGAATAGACACTTCTCCAAAGAAGCCATCCAGATGGCCAACTGACACATGAAAAAATGCTCAATATCACTCATCATCAGGGAAATACAAATCAAAACCACAATGAGATACCACCTTACATCTGTCAGAATGGCTAACATTAACAACTCAGGCCACAACAGGTGTTGGCAAAGATGTGGAGAAAGAGGATCTCTTCTGCACTGCTGGTGGGAATGCAAACTGGTGTTTCCACTCTGGAAAACAGTATGGAGGTCCCTCAAAAAATTAAAAATAGAACTACCCTATTACCCAGCATTTACACTAGTAGGTATTTATTCTAGGGATACTTTATGCTGTTTTGAAGGGGCACATGCACCCCAGTGTTTATAGCAGCACAATCAACAATAGCCAAGGCATGGAAGGAGCCCAAATGTCCATTGATGGATGAATGGATAAAGAATGAGTGGTATGTATATATATATATATATATATATATATATATATATATATATATATATTTATATACACACACACAATGGAGTATTACTCGGCAATCAAAAAGAATGAAATTTTGCCATTTGCAACTACATGCATGGAACTAGAGGGTCTTACGCACAGCAAAATTACGGGAAGACAAATATCATATGACTTCACTCATATGAGGACTTTAAGACACAGAACAGATGAATACAAGGGAAGGGAAGCACAAATAATATAAAAACAGGGAGGGGGACAAAACATAAGAGACTTAAATATGGAGAACAAACAGAGGGTTATTGGAGGGGTTGTGGGAGGGAGCATGGGCTAAATGGGTGAGGGGAATTAAGGAATCTACCCGTGAAATAATTGTTGCACTATATACTAAGTAATGAGGATGTAAATTTAAAAAAATTTAAAAATTAAAAAAAAGCAAAAAGGATTTTTATAGCAAACTCAGGGAAGGAGAATATGACTTCCTGGGTTGTATTATTAGAATCAAATTTCCAGTTTTCCAACATGCATACACACACACACACCAACACACAATCACAAGGCACACAAAGAAACTGGAATATATGACTCCTTCAAAGGGAAAAAAGTCACCTGAAACTCTTCCTGGAAAAAAAAAAGGTCTCATTGGCAGAGCTACTAGGTAAAGACTTTAAAACAAGTGACTTAAAGATGTTCAAAGAGCTAAAGAAAAATATAGAGAAAGTCTGAAAATTGATGTGTGAATAAAATGAAAATATTAATAAAGAGAAAGCCTAAAAAGAACCCAAAATATCTGGAAGTGAAAGGTACAATAAATTAAAAATTAATTTGAGGAATTCAAAGGCAGGTTTGAACAGGCCAAAGAAAAAAGTGTAGATTGGGCAATGGAAATTACTGAATCTGTGGTACACAGAAAAAATAAAAGGTTGAAGAAAAGTACACAGAGTCTAAGGGGCATATGGGACACCCTGTAGAAAACAAGTATGCACACAGTGCAGATTCCAAAAGGAGAAGACAGAGAGAAAGGGGCAAAGAGAACATCTGAAGAAATAATTGCCGAAATATCTTGTTTCATGAACATCAACACATACATCCAAAAAGCTCAACAAACTCCAAACAAAATGAACTCAAAGAAGCCCACACCAAGACCCATTTTTGCCAAATTAATAAAACCCAAAGACAAAGAAAAATCTTGAAAGCAGCAAGAGAAAATTGGCACATAATATACAATGGATCCTCAATTAGACTGTCAGCATATTTCTCCTCAGAAACTTTGGAGGCCAGAAAGCAGTATACAATATATTCAAAATGCTAACTGGAAAAACAGAACCCAAAAGAAGCTGTCAACCAAGATTCCTGTATCTGGCAAAACTGTCCTTCAATAGTGAAGGGGAAATTAAAACATTTTTATAAAACAAAAGTTGAGGGAGTTCATTGTTACTGGACCTGCTCTGCAAGAAATGCTCAGGGATTCAGCTGGGTGAAATGAAAGAACATTAGATAGTAATTTGGAGTTATAAATGCAATGCTCAGTAAAGGTGATACATCAGCAATTATAAAAACTAATATTACTGTAACTAGTTTATGATGCTACGTTTTGCTTTCTACATGATTTCAAAACCTAATATATTTTTAAAATTATTAGTCTAGAAGCTAGCATTAACTTTAACTTTGATTTATAACTCCATATTTTGTTTTCTACCTAATTTAAGACACTATTCCACTTAAAAGAATTGTTAGTTTATGTTTGGGGGCATAGAATGTATAAAGATGTAATTTTGTGACATCAACATCCCCAAACAATACAGATAGAGGTGGAAAGGAGCAGAGTTTTTGTATGTTGTTGAAGTTAGGTTAATATAAATTCAAATGTTATGATTTTGAATGGTAAAAGGGATCCCCATGGTAACCACAAATAAGTTAACTATAGAACACACACAAAAGGAAATCAGATTTTTTTTTAAAGTAGGCTCCACACCCAACATGGGGCTTGAACTCAGGATCCCGAGATCAAGAGTCACATGCTCTATCAACCAAGCCATCCAGGCACCCCAAAAGTAAAATAAATAAAAGTGAAATTTAAACATTTCACTACAAAATATCAACTAAACAGAAAAGAAGTAATGTAGGAAATAAAGGACAAAAGCCTAAAAATTATAGAAAACAAATTTTAAAATGACAGAAATAAGGGCCCTATCAGTTAGTTCTTTAAATGTAAGTGGATTTAACTCTCAAATCAAAAGACAAAGATTGGCAGAATGGATAAAAACTTATAAATCAATTATGTGCTATCTACTAGATATCCACCTTGGATCAAAAGACACAAAGCAATTAAAAGTGAAATAACGGAAAAAGTTATCTTGTGCAAATAGTATCCAAAAGAATACAATGGCCATACTCTCATCAGACAAAATAGACTTTAAACCAAAAAAGCTTATGAGACAAATGGGCACATTATATATTAATAAAAGGTGCAATACATCAGGAGGATAAAATAATTACAAAAATCGTCCATCTAATAACAGACAATCAAAATATATTAAGCAAAAACAGGCAGAAGGGAGAAGTACACAGGTCTACAGTTATAGCTGGAGAGTTCAGTGCTCTATTCTCAATAATGGATAAAAAACCAGACTAAAATCGTACAGAAAGAGCAGACTTGAACAACACAGTAACTAAGTAAACACAACAGACATATGCAGGACTCTTTACCTAACAACAATGGCATACACATTTTCTCAAAGTGCACATGGGGCATTTTCCAGGATAAGCCATATGGCAGGTCACACATCATGTCTGAATGGATTTGAAAAGGTAGATATCATACAAAGTATCTTCTCTGACCACAATGGGTTGAAGTTAGAAATCAGTAAGAAGGAAAAATGAAAACTTCACAAATTTGTGGCAAGTAAACAACACATTTTAAACAACTAATAGTTCAAGGAAATCACAAGGGCAATTAGAAAACACATACAGATAAATAAAAACAAAAACACAACCCACCAACATTTATGAAACACAGGAAAAGTAATGCTAAGGAGGAAATTAATAAAGGCAAACTCTTACATTAAAAACAAGAAAGATCTAAAATCAACAGCATAACTTTACAACTTAAGGACCTGGAGGGAAGATAACAGTCTAAGACCAAAGATAGAAGAAGGAAGAAAATAATAAAGATTATACAAGAGATCATCAAAATAGATATTAACAAAAATACAGAAAATCAATGAAACCAAGTTGTTTGAAACGACCAAAAGAATAGACAAAATTTTAGCTATATTGACAAAAAAATAGAGAAGAAAGAAAGAAAAAACGAAGGAAAACCCAAAATAATAAAATCAGACATGAAAATGGTGACTTTATTGCTAAATCAACAGAACTAAAAAAGACAATAAGAGTACTATGAACAATTATATGTCAAAATATTGAATAGTCTAGGTGAAATGGACAAATTGTTAGAAAAAAAATCTTAAGACAAAATCACAAAGAAATATAAAACCTAAAGGCATCACACTCCCTGATTTCAAACTATATTACAAAGATATAGTAATTAAAAACAATATGGTATTGGCATAGAAACAGACACAGAGATGAATGCAACAGAATAAAGAATCCAGAAATAAACCCATGCATATACAGTAAATTAATTTACTGTATTTAAATTTACAGAGGAGCCCAGAATATTCAATAAGAAAGGGACAGTCTCTTGAATAAATGAGGTTGAGAATATTGGAAAGCCACATGCAAATGAATTAAATGAACTATCTTATACCACACATAAAAATTAACTCAAATGGATTAAGGACTTGAACATAAGACCTGAAACTATAAAAATTCTAGAAGAAAACATTAGCAGTAAGCTCTTTCACATTAGATGTTATGATGATTCATGATGATTTTTTTAATCTGACACTAAAATCAAAAGCAACAACAAAAATAAACAAGTAGGATGACATCAAAGTAAAAAGCTTCTGCACAGCAAAGGAAATAATCCACAAAATGAAAAGGCAACCTACCGAATGGAAGAAAATTTTTGCAAATCATGTATCTAAAAAGGGCTTAGTATCCAAAATATATAAATAACTCACACAACTCAAGAGCAAAAACAAAACAAAACAAAAACAAAAACAAAAAAAGAAAAAACAAATTTAAAAAATGGGTAGAGGACCTGAATAGACATTTTCCCAAAGAAGACATGCAGATGGCCAAAAGGTACATGGAAACATACTTAACATCACTAATCATCAGGGAGATGCAAATCAAAACCACAATGAGAAATCACCTCACACAGAAATCACCTCAGAATGGCTATTAACAAAAGAAAAGGGATAACAAGTGTTGGCCAGGATGTGGAGAAAAAAGAACTCTCATGCACTCACTATCGGTGGGAATGTAAGCTGATGTAGCTACTATGGAACATAGTACAGGGCCACATGGGTGGCTCACTCAGTTAGGCATCTGACTTCGGCTCAGGTCTTGATCTCATGGTTCTTGAGTTCGAGCCCCCTATGGGGCTCTGTGCTGACAGCTCAAAGCCTGGTGTATCCTTCAGATTCTGTGTCTCCCCTCTCTCTGCCCTTCCCCTGCTCTCTCATTCTTTCTCTCTCTCTCTCCCTCAAAAATAAATAAACATTAAAACATTTTTCAAGAAAAGAAAATAGTATAGAGGTTCCTCAAAAATTTCAACATCACTCATCACCAGAGAAGTACAAGTCAAAACCACAATGAGATACCACCGCACACCTGTCAGAATGGCTCACGTTAACAACTCAGGCAACAATAGATGTTGGTGAGGATGCAGAGGAAGGGGGACAATTCTGCACTATTGCTGGGAATGCAAACTGGTGCAGTCACTCTAAAACACAGTATGGAGTTTCCTCAAGAAGTTAAAAATAGAACCACCCTATGATCCAGCAATTGCACTACTAGGTATTTCTCCAAAGGATGCAAAACTGGTTATTTGAAGGGGCACATGCACTTCAATGTTTATATCAGTGATATCAACAATAGCTAAATTATGGAAAAAACCCCAATGTCCAACTAATGAATGGATAAAGAAGATCTGATGTATGTATATATACATATATACATATACATATATATACATACATCAGATCTTCTTTATCCATGTATATATGTATACATGTACATATGTATATATGTATATATGTATATACATATATCAGATCTTCTTTATCCATGTATGTATATACATATATATACATCCATCAGATCTTCTTTATCCATGTATGTATATGTATATACATATACATATATATGTATATATATACATACATATACATACACACACATACACACACAATGGAATTCTACTTGGCAATCAAAAAGAATGAAATCTTGCCATTTGCAACAATGTAGATGGACCTAGAGTATATTATACTACATGAAATAAGTCAGAGAAAGACAAGTATTACATGATTTCACTTATGTGGAATTTAAGAAACAAAACAGATGAACATAGGGGAAGGAAAGGAAAAATCAGATAAAACAGAGATGAGGCAAACCATAAGAGACTCTTTTTTTAAATTTTTTTTTCAACGTTTATCTATTTTTGGGACAGAGAGAGACAGAGCATGAACGGGGGAGGGGCAGAGAGAGAGGGAGACACAGAATCGGAAACAGGCTCCAGGCTCTGAGCCATCAGCCCAGAGCCTGACGCGGGGCTCGAACTCACGGACCGCGAGATAGTGACCTGGCTGAAGTCGGACGCTTAACCGACTGCGCCACCCAGGCGCCGCAAGAGACTCTTAAAGATAGAGAAGAAACAGGCGGTTGCTGGAGAGGTGGTGGGGAGGGAGGTATGGGCTAAATGGGTGCTAGGCATTAAGGAGGACACTTGTTGGGATGAGCACTGGATGTTATATGTAAGTGATGAACCATTTGGTTATACTCTGGAATCCAATATTACACTGTATGCTAACTAAATTGAATTCAAATAAATAAATTAAAAAACAAACAGAACTGCCATATAATCCAGCAATATATCTTCTGGTTATTTATCCAAAGAAAATGAAAACAATAAATTGAAAAAAAAATATATGCAGGTGATTGCACCATTATTTACAATAGCCAAGATTGGATATAACCTAGTTAAGAGTCCACTGATTGATAAATGGATAAGGAAGATGTGATACATATACACAATAGAGTGCTTACTGTTCATCCATAAAGATAGAATGATATGTTGTCATTTGTGATAATACAGATGGACCTTGAAGGTGTTATGCAAAGAAAGATAGATACTTTATGATTTCTCTTATATGGAATTTAAAATATATCAGTAACCAAGCTCATAGATACAGAAATCAGATTGGTAGTTGTCACAAGCAGGAGGTGGTGAGCAGAAGAAATGTGTGAACTGTTTTTGTTGTTTTTCTTTTAGCGAGCTTAAATTTAATTAAAAAAATATAATCACTAATAAAAATTCTTCAGATATAAAAAAGCTCTGGTTCTCACTGGAAAATTCTACCAAACATTTAAGAAAAAATAGCAATCCTTAAGCTTTTCCAAAAAAATGGAAAAGAAAGGAACCCTTCCTAATTCATTCTATGAGGCAAGCATTAACTCTGATACCAAAGCCAGATAAAATCACTACAGACCAATATCACTTGTGAACAATGAATTAAAAATCCTCGACAAAATATTGTCAAACCAAATTCAGCAGTATATTAGAAAAATTTTACACCAAGACCAAGTGGGATTTTTTCCCAGAATGCAAACATAGTTTAACATGTGAAAATCAGTTGATGGAATGCAGCATGTTAACAGAATAAAGGGACTAAAAACCACATGATCATCTCAACTAGTACAGAAAAAGTATTCAACAAAATTCAACACCTTTTCTTGATAAAACTACTCAACAAGCTCAAATAGAAGGAAAATATCTCAATGTTTATTTATTTTTGGGACACAGAGAAACAGCATGAACGGGGGAGGGGCAGAGAGAGAGGGAGACACAGAATCGGAAACTGGCTCCAGGCTCTGAGCCATCAGCCCAGAGCCCGACGCGGGGCTCGAACTCACTGACGGTGAGATTGTGACCTGGCTGAAGTCGGGCGCTTAACCCACTGCGCCACCCAGGCGCCCCAGAAGGAAAATATCTCAATAAGATAAAATCCATATACTCCTATAACAAAGTTTATACTCAATGTTGAAAGACTGAAAGCTTTTCCTGTAAGATCAGGAACAACACAAGGATGCCTGCTTTCATCAATTCTACTCAACATAGTCCTGAAAGTTCTAGCTAGAGAAATTAGGTAAGTAAAAGAAATAAAGGTATCTAAATTGGAAAGAAAGAAGTAAAATTAACTCTGCTTGCAGATGATATGATCTTGTATGTAAAAACCCTAAGGTTTCCACACACAAAAATACTGTTACAGCTAATAAGTCAAATCAGAAAATTAGCAGGATACAAAAGAAAAAGATAAAAATAAGCTGCATTTCCATAAACTAACAATGAAGAATCTGAATAGGAAATTACAGAAGCAATTCCACTTACAATAACATCAAAAAGAACAAAATACTTAGAATTAAGCATGAAATTGAAGACTTGTATGATGAAAACTACAAAATATTGTTGAAAGAAATTGAGGAAAATATAAATACACAAAAACTCATCTTATATTCATGAATTGGAAGACAATATTGATAAGATGTCAGGACTACTGAGCATCACCTAAAGATTCAATGCAATCCCTATCAAAATATCCAATGGTATTTTTTTTTTGCAAAAATAAAAAAAATTCATCCTAAAATCATATGGAAACTCACGGTATCCCAAATAGTTCAAAAATCTTGAAAAAAACAAGCAAACAAAAAAAAAAAAGAAAAAAAAAAGAAAACAAAGCTGAAAGACTCATACGTCCTGATTTCAAAACTTACTACAAAACTACAATAACCAAAACAATCTGTGTGGTCCTGGCAGAAAGGCATACAGACATATAGACCATATAGACAGACATATAGTCCAAGTAACCAGAGGTATTCAGGTATTAAATAGGAAGACCAATAACAAAAACAATCGAATTATTTTTGACAAGGTGGCAAAATTCAATGGGGAAACAGTCTTGACAACAAATGGTGTTGAAAAACTGGATATTCACATGCAAAAGTGTGAAACTAGATCATTTTCTAACACCATAAACAAACATCTCAAACTGGATCAAAGACCTAAATGTAAGACCTAAATGTATAAAATTCTTAGAAGAAAACATAGGGCAAAAGCTTCACAATCCTGGATTTTGAAATGATTTCTTGGATATGACTTCAAATGCATTGTCAGAAAAGAAAAATAAATAGGCAAATTGGACTTCATTAAAATTATAAACATTTTGTTCATCAAATGACAGTATCAAGTGAGTAAAAAGGTTATCCACAGAATGAGAGAAAATACTTGTAAATCATGTTTCTGATAAAGGATGAATATCCAGAATACACAGAGAACTAAAACAACAACAGCAGCAACAACAACAACAAACAAAAATAACAAAACAAAACAAACAAAACAACCTGATTGAAAAATGGGCAAAAATATTGAAAATACATTTCTCCAAGGAAGATACACAACTGAACAATAAGCCCATGGAAAGATGCTCAACATCACTAACCAGAGAAATACAAATCAAAACTACAATGAGATACAACCTCACACCTGTTAGGATGACTGGTGTTAAAAAAATAGTAAGATAATAAAAGAGAAAATAACAGTTGTTGACAAGGATGTGGAGAAATTGGAGTATTTGTGCATTGTTGATATGAATGTAAAAATGGTACAGCTGCTATAGAAAACAGTACTGTGATTCTTCAAATTAAAGATAGAATTACCATATGACCCAGCAATTCCACTTCTAAGGATACACCAAAAAGAACTGAAAAAAAAATCTTAAAGATATATTTGCATATCTATGTACATGCAGCATTATTCAGAAGAACTAAAACATGGAAGAAAACTAAATGTCCATCAGTAGATGGATGGGTATGAAAAATATAATATATACATACAAAGGAATATTATTCATCCTTAAAGGAAGAAAATTTTGACATATGCTACAGCTTTGATGAACCTGGAGCACATTACACTAATTGAAAAATTCCAGTCACAAAAATATAAATACTGTGTGATTTCACTTATCTGAAGTAGTTAGAGTTGTCAAAATCACAGACACAGAAAGTACACTAGTGGTAGCAAGAATCTAGGGGCAGGGAGAATGAGAAGGTATTGTTTAATGGGTATAGATTTTCAGTTTTATAAGATGACAATAAGTTCTGATACTTTGCTTTTATGGATACATGCTGGTACCAGTAATCTGTGATAAAAGTTATATGTGTGTTGGGTAGCCTGGGTGGCTCAGTCGGTTGGGCGGCCGACTTCGGCTCAGGTCACGATCTCGCGGTCCGTGAGTTCGAACCCTACGTCGGGCTCTGGGCTGATGGCTCAGAGCCTGGAGCCTGCTTCCGATTCTGTGTCTCCCTCTCTCCCTGCCCTTCCCCCATTCATGCTCTGTCTCTCTCTGTCTCAAAAATAAATAAAACGTTAAAAAAAAAAGTTATGTGTGTGTGTGTGTGTGTGTGTGTGTGTGTGTGTGTTTAAGTGTAAACAACACTTCAAAAAACATGAAAGAAAAGCCAAGAGAGCTGAAAGAAGAAATAGACAAACATGCAGTTTTGGTTGGGAACTTAAGCACCCCAGTCTTAACAGTTTATATTGGATTAAAAAATCAGCAAAGATATAGAAATTAACAACATCATAAACCAAAAGGATCTAATGGATTTCCTAGAGCACTCTGTCCAGCAAAGTTAGAATATATGTTCTTTTAATGTGTCCATGTAACAGTCAGCAAGATGGCCATATTTTGGATCACAAAACAAATACTAACAACTTTAATGACAAGAGAAAAATCTTTAAAGATCTAGAAATTAAACAACAAATTTATAAATATTCCATGGTTCTAAGAGAAATCTCAAAGAAATTTAAAAATATACTAAAGTGGATGAAAATAAAAACATAACATCAAAAGTTACTGAATACACACAAAGCAGTTCTCAGAGTGAAATTTATAGAACTAAATGCTTCCATTAGGAAAAGACTGTAAATCTCAAATCAGTAATCTAAGTTCCTGCCTCAAGAAAGTAGAAAAGGAGCAAAATAAATCTAAAGTAAGCAACAGAAGGTAGAAATAAGAGTGGAGGTCAATGAAATTGAAAATAGTAACTTTAGCAAAATTTAGTAAGGTAAAATCTGGTTCTTTGAAAAAAAATCAACAATAATGACAAACCATTAGCAAGAGTGACAAAGATAGAAACACTGAAAACACACATCTCAAATGTATGGAATGAAATAGAGAATATTTAAAAAGGTCCTGCAGTCATTTAAATTATCATAAGGGTATATAATGCTATGAAAAACTTTCCACTTTCAATTCACCAAAATAAGAAATGGAATAATTTCTTGAAGACAACAACCAATCAAACTGGCAAAAAAAGAAAAAAAAAGATATGTCTAATATGATTAAATAACTTAAATTTATTTATTTTTTAAATGTTTATATTTGAGAGAGAGAGATCATGGGGGAGGGGCAGGGAGACAGGATTGGAACCTGGCTCTGAGCTGACAGCAGAGAGAGCCCGATGTGGGGTTTGAATTCACAAACTGTGAGATCAAAACCTGAACTGAAGTAGGACACTTAACCGAGTGAGCCACCCAGGCATCCCAATAATTTAAATTTATAATTGAAATCTGAAAAATATCTCTATGCTGAGATGGTTACTGGAGAGTTTTGTCAAATATTCATCAAAATTACAAGAGGAGGGAGCATTTTTCAACTTATTTTATGAATCCGGTATTAATAGACACCTGAACCAGACAAGTATAACACACACACAAAAATAATAATAAAGAATAATATCTCTCTTATATACTGAGAGGAAAAAAACCTCAAAACTCAAAATAGGAAACCTAACCAAACAATGCATAAAAATAATTATATGACCCACCATGACCAAGTGGTTCCAGGTATACAAGGCTGGCTCAATATTGGAAAACTAGTCAGTGTTATCCACCATTTTCATAGGCTAAAGAAGGAAAATCACATGATCACATCAATAGATGAAAAAGAATTTGACAAAATTCAACAGCTACTCTGCAAAAACAAACAAACACCCAAAACAACAGCAGCAACAACAAAACTGAAGAACTATAGCTAACATCAGACTTAACAGTGAGAGAGTGTTTCCATTCAACACAGTAGTTTAAATGCTAGCCAGTCTAAAGCTTGGAGAGGAAGAAGTAAAACTGTCTCTGTTTGCAGAGTGTATAATTGTCTGTGCACGAAATCCCAAAGAATTTATGAAAAAAATCTATTACTAATAATTAGTAAAGGTACAGGATACAAGGGCAAAATATGAAATTCAACTGCACTTCTGCATACCAGCATCAAATAAGCAGAAACCAAAATTTAAAAATGCAATACCATTTATGATCACCCCAAGGAAAAAGAAATATTGAGACATAAATTTTACAAACATGGGGGGAACGTGGGTGGTGCAGTCAGTTAAATGTCTGATTCTTGATTCGGCTCAGGTCGATCTCACGGTTTGTGGGATCAAGCCCTACCTACATCAGGCTCCCTGCTAACAGCTCAGAGCTTGCTTGGGAGTCTTTCTCTCCCCCTCTCTCTGCCGCTACCCCAGCTGGTGCATGGGTAAACATTCCCTCTCTCTCTCAAAATAATTAAACTTTAAAAAATATATTACAAAAATGCACAGCACCTGCATAGCAAGAGTTACTTTTGTAACTGTTGATGAAATCATTCAAAGAGGACTTCATTAAATGGGTGACATGCCATCCTTAGAGACCGGAAGATAATATGCTAGGCCAAGCTGGACTAGTCACTTAGTTAAATTAGGCAATACTCCGTCAATTGTACACTTTCCACTTTAAAAGACGGTATCTACCCAGACAGGAGAACAAAGGTCGAACACAGAGAAAAGCATCAATAATACCGCACAGAAAGACTTTGGATGTATTTTGACTAGCATGCTTTTTCTCGGTCTTTGCTCTGAATAAATCTCTAGACTGCAAATTGTTTTCAA
The DNA here is from genome assembly GCF_018350175.1 of Felis catus. Classification (NCBI taxonomy): domain Eukaryota; kingdom Metazoa; phylum Chordata; class Mammalia; order Carnivora; family Felidae; genus Felis; species Felis catus. The sequence continues at coordinate 3,208,325 of NC_058385.1, read as the reverse complement.
TATATCCATACATCCATTTGCTAATGTCTCATTCTTGTCACTGACTGCACTGTGACAGAGAATGTTAACCTTCCCAGAGACTTTGCTAGAGCAAGGTGAATGGGAATGGTTGGGCATGGAGACTGATGTTTACATTAAATTGACTTTGCTTAATTAAGTAGAGCAATATTAAGCCATTTATACTCCTTTTGTTAAACAAAACCATACTTGTGAAGTTCATCAATGCAAAAAGCAACTCTACTATACTCTGAATATTTTTTTATGTTTATTTATTTTTGAGAAGGAGAGAGAGAAAGACAGAGAGCAAGTGGGGGAGGGGCAGAGAGAGAGGGAGACACAGAATCCGAAGCAGGCTCCAGGCTCTGAGCTGTCAGCACACAGACTGACCCAGGGCTCAAACTCTCGAACTGTGAGATCACGACCTGAGCCAAAGTTGGATGCTTAACCGACTGAGCCACCCAGGCACCCCTATTATATTCTAAAGTTTAAAAACACCTGACACAAGTTCAAGAGTTTCTTAAAAATGAGAAAAAAAAAGATTTTTTTTTCTGTAGGGAGTAAATAAAGCTTACTTTCAATGGGTAATTCAGCTATTTTCTCAATTCAAGACACCCATGAAATAAGCTAAAGGCAAATTTAAAAACCTGTAAGGAATAACTCATTCTTTGACCAGAATGCTAGAGAAATACTCAGAACAAAGTTTATCCTCTGATGTTGTATAACTTTTTCAGATGGCCAAAAAACATACTATTTTCAACTGCTGGTATAAAGTTAAAGATTTTATAAGGCTATTTCTATTTATACAACACCAAATATTTGAGTACCTACTAAGAACCCAGTACTGTTCTATCGTTTGTAAACGCAGCAGAGAAAGAACACAGAAAATGAATAAATAGAAATGAAATGTATATGCTATGTGACACGTTAAGTGCACCAAAGAGAATTGAGACCAAATATCCACCAGTGGTTTAAAATGTGTCTATTTGTAGTTTACTTAAAAATAATGTCTTTTGACTTTTCAGAACTACACTATCATTTCAGAGAGAATGTCTCATAGTTATGACTTTAATATGACAAGCCCCAGTAAATGGGATTTGCCGTGTCATCTACTATTCATGCTTGTCACTTGAGAATTATGTATTCTCTAATAAAAAGTAATCCCTTTCAGAATTTGACACTGGAACAGAACATGTTCATGCGCAAAGCCCTTCATAATTGTTCATCCTGTCACATCAACCATGGTGAAGCATCTGAATAGCAGCAGAGTAATATGGTATTCTCCTTAACAATTTTAAGCTTTATGTAAAAAGGAAAAGGTAATGTCCTGTTAATTTTTACTTTATGACCACATTTTAAGCATATTCAGCCAGCCCATGGTGATATAAAGCTCAAAGAAAAATCTCTATCAAGGTCTGTGAGATCAAGGATGACATTAAAATCAGGGCTGAGGGAGTAAATGGATAAAAAGCAAACACAAAAGGTAGAAAAAACTCACAAATTTACATCTCTCAGTTCAATAATCTGTAGAGTTAAAGGATACAATTGTAGGGGCGCCTAGGTGGCTCCGTTAATCGCCTGACTTCAGCTCGGCTCATGATCTTATGGTTCATGAGTTCAAGCCCTGCACTGGGGTCTGTGCTGACAGCTCAGAGCCTGAAACCTGCTTCAGATTTTGTGTCTCTCTTTCTCTCTCCCCCTCTCCTGCTCTCACTCTCTCTCAAAACTAAATCAACATTAAAAAAATTTTTAAAAAGATACATTTGAAAAGATAAAGTCACCTTGAAAATGTAGGATTCAATATAGGTGATAGTGTTGAATTCTTAATTTTATCATTTTGCACTTTTGAATTTTAAACCACAGCTGCAATAATCTGCTGTTATAAAGGAACATATGTAGCAACATTTTGAAAGTTAAATCAATCCCTGAGAAGAAATTTTTAATACTTAAGTTTTCTATAGGAAATTTGCAAAAATAGCAAGACCCACATTTCTGAGAAATCATATTTTTAAATATTCAGAAGCACCAGCAAAAGAGAAATTATTTTTATTAGCATAGTTGATGTTATGATGATGTGGGTATATGTCAAAATTTAAAACTAGAAAATATGAGACTTAGTGGCTATAGATGAAATGAGTCCGTTTCTCAAAAGGGAGGTAGAAAAACTGGCTGAGTTGAGTTGAAATGTTTTGTGTTGTTTTCCCTGTTTGCATGACTTACAAAAGATTTGGAAATGAGGAAGGGCACTACTGGACAGTGAGGGGAGAGGGCCTCTTTCCTGAAGAAGGAGCTAGGACCTAGGCAGTGAGGAATTTGGCCAGCTGAATCTGGAAGCAGGTGGTTAATAACTACTCGAGAAAAAGGCTGGAACTATGATCCTCAAGAGTAGCCAAATACGCCATGTGTAAATTTCCTTCTTCTTTTCTTTTTTTTTTTAATTTTGTTTTAATGTTTATTTTTGAGGGTCGGCGGGGGAAAGCAGAGAGAGGGAGACACAGAATCCAAAGCAGGCTCCAGGCTCTGAGCTGTCAGCACAAAGCCCGATGCAGGGCTCGAACTCACGAACCACTAGATCATGACCTGAACTGAAGCCAGATGCTTAACCACTGAGCCACCCATGTGTCCCTTTCCTTCTTATTTTCTTGAGCCATTAGTTAAGTCTTCCTAAATGTTTCAAGATGATTTGGGCTGTGCCGTGCAGTGGAGTTTGAGAGAAATTATACGTGTTCAAGCTCCCATTAGGTAGTAAAGGCAGCATCCCCTGAAGTCAGGGTCGTTAGAACATTTCCTCAGCTGGAATTTCCAGGGCAGTCAGATGGCGGGAGCAGAATTAGATAGTGGTGTAATTATGAACCAGTAACCCAGGCTGGTTTAGACCACACCAGAATGATCTGGCTTCACATGTGTGCCACAAATACCTGTATCTATCCCAGCTATCTCGATACAATAGAGCTTTAGACTGCTGAGGACCGATACAATAATGGAGCACAAAGTCCTCTTAAGCCGCCACGTACTTCTCAATAACCAGGTGACTTCAGGGCCAACACTTGGAGCTGCCTCAATCTCCCTCTGGCTTTGTTACACTGCTTTCCCACCCAATGGCTGTTCACTGAGCTGCCCTGACAGGAAGCAGAGTGACGATTCTTTCATCTAATATATTTCTCCCCATAGCTTCTTTTGTCCTCCCGAGTGAGGGGTAGCCGAGTCAAGCTCTCCATCTTGCCAGTCTATAATTTCCACAACCCGCTGAATTCAACCACACAACATCTTGTTCTCCCTCTTGCTCCTCTCCTTCCTTCTGTCACCTCCTTCCCTGAGTTTCGTCCTCTTTACTTCGTTCTTATAAAGCAGTGGAGGCCAGATTATAGAGGGTTTTGAATGTGTAGCTAAGATTATATGCTTTATCAATGCACAGTGAGGAATGAATTGGGTTTTTGAGAAAAAAGTATTCCCTCTTGATCTAATTTAGGGTCTTGTCTTCTGCACCTTAAATATTTAGTCAACTTTTTTTTTTTTTTTTCTAAAATCGTTCTACATGTTTCCTCTTAGGAACTCCCTCCTCACTAGACTGGTACTTAGAGTCTAGAGCCTGTTTTATCATATCCACTCAAGAATCAATCATGGATAGGGGCGCCTCGGTGGCTCAGTCAGTTAAGCGTCCAACTTCGGCTCAGGTCATGATCTCACAGTTCGTGAGTTCCAGCCCCGCGTCAGGTTCTGTGCTGACAGCTCGGAGCCTGGAGCCCGCTTCGGATCCTGTGTCTCCCTCTCTCTCTCTCTGCCCCTCCCCTGCTCATGCTCTCTCTCTGTCTAAAAATAAATAAAAACATTTAAAAAAATTTTTTAAAAAATGAATCAATCATGGATTTATATCTCTAGGCCAGAGTTTTCCCTGAATTCAAACACACACAACATCCTACCATATGTTTCCTCTACACATAGTCTTCCAAATCAACATGACGAAATTGGAAGATAGCCTCTGCCCCTCCCAAACACACCCATCTTTCCACATCTCTCCATCAATGGTCCCATCATACTCCAGGATTCTAAGCCTGGAAATTGATTTCTTCCTTCATGTCCGTCCTCCACATTCAGTGGACTATTAAGTTCTTTTAAAATCTCCTCTGGGGCGCCTGGGTGGCGCAGTCGGTTAAGCGTCCGACTTCAGCCAGGTCACGATCTCGCGGTCCGTGAGTTCGAGCCCCGCGACAGGCTCTGGGCTGATGGCTCGGAGCCTGGAGCCTGTTTCTGATTCTGTGTCTCCCTCTCTCTCTGCCCCTCCCCCGTTCATGCTCTGTCTCTCTCTGTCCCAAAAATAAATAAAAACGTTGAAAAAAAAAATAATAAAATCTCCTCTGAATTACTTCTCAAACTTACACACCCACAAAGCCTTTCCACTTCTCTTGGCCTCTGCTTGGGTTTATTCTGTTCTCATTCCATGCTCAGATTTCCATAATCAAACTGATCACATGGTGTCCCATGTAAAAACCCTGATTTATCCTGTCCCTGGCGCTTGTTATCTTTCTGAATTACAAATATAGAATCTTTTATTTTTTTAATGCTTATTTATTTACTTTGAGAGAGAGGACATGGGCTGGAGAGGGGGCAGCAAGAGAGGGAGAGAGAGAATCCCAAGCAGGCTCTGCACTGTCAGTGTGCAGAGCTGGATGCGGGGCTCAAACTCACAAACAGTGAGATCATGACCTGAGCTGAAGTCAGATGTCTAACTGACTGAGCCACCCAGGCGCCCCACAAACATATAATCTTTTAGAAGTGCAAATGCTCAAGTTCAAGTTGCACCTTCTCAAAGAAATATACTAGCTAGGCTGTACTTCTATAAGACTCATAAGTATCAAATGAGCTGATATACATGTAAATGCGATGTCAACTTCAAAATGCATAAGATATGTCACAAAGCGACTACAAACCACACATATTTGTTATTAAGAGGAAATTTCCTACGCATTATTATTTAGGGAGATCACAACTGCACATTTTGTTATTCAAGGGAATTTAATGTTATATTATTTTGTTTACATTTCATTCACCTGAATTCACCGTGAATTACTCTAGTCGGAAATACAAAATCAAAGTACAAAAGGGAAAAGAATGTCAGAGCCTTTAATGACTAGGGCAAATCTTGAGCAATCCCTATGGCTTTTAAGAAAACTGAGGTGTTTTCTCCTTGGAAAGAGGTAATTGTTTGAAAGAAATAGCATTTTCCCATTGAAATTCATCTCAGAAGTCAACAAAAGGTCACCAGTTACCATTATAATAGACATTGTTTATATCATTTCTTTCACACAAAAATTTCAGTAATAATTGAAAATCAATTTTGCTGTGGCCAAAGCTGTGTGTCAGAAATGGAATTCAATTCCGTAAGGCTCCAAGTAAGGATTAACTAGAAACAGTTGTTCCAACTCTAAGGATTAATCAATTTTTCTCAAAAGACTTGGACCATACTGCATCAGAAATCAAGTGCAATGCTCAAGAGCATGTTTTCTTTTTTATTAGAAAACCCAGCAATGCATTGTTCAATATGTCCTGCATAAATGTCAAACATGCAGCATTTTCTGTATTCTTTTTCTGAAGTAAAATTGCTCCCAGTTGATTTATCATTTTAAGTCTATCAGGTTAAGTGCCTATTTTAGGTCATCGGGTTTATTTTTCAGAGGAGGAAGCTGTAGGTGGATTCTGAAGAATGTGGTTTAATTTCTTGTTCCATCTTTCCATTGGTAGTCCTGATCAAGCTAATTAAGGCCTCTGAACTGCGGTCCCCTTCCATATGTGATGGAATTCATAAGACCAGTGGGACAGAAGACATTTGAGGGCAGCAAATGTCTGTGTAAGCATCCTAGAGACATAAGACACCACTGTCAAATAAGAAAGGCTGAGAGTCAAACAAATGTAAGCAGATGGCTTTTAGTGTCAGCGAAGCTTCAGAATAACCACGAGTTAAAATACTTACTTGCTTTTAAAATTCACCTATCAAATATTGAAAATATTTTCTAGGTAAGCATAGCATAACAATAGGCTAAAGATGCACTTGCTTTTTTTTCCATCAACCAAAATCCCATTGAGATTACAGTAAAGATATTAGAAAAACATAAATCAAAAACTACAAAGAGCAGGAAAGAGCACAGCAACAAAATTTCTTGAAGGTAAAAATCAGAAGGCTAATGGGTTCCTTGCAGAGAACACCAAAGAGTGCCGAACGCTCTCCTAAGCCAGCAGTTGGCAAGAACAGAAATACGACAATTTATACTGCAGCTAAAAACTGTAGAAACTAGATAAACTGGAAGTATAGCCACAGTGGGACTCAAAACAAGACTGACTTACAGGTAATCTGAAGAGTTAAGTCAAAACCACCTCCAATATATTTGTAACAAAATACAACGGAAGAAAATGAATATTTAATCAATAAGAGAAAGACAAATAACCCAGTCTAGAAATGAACCCAAGACAAGAATTTTGAAGACGAAGCTCAGATGGCCAGTAATCATATCAAAAGGCATTTCTGATCACTGGTATCAGGCAAAGACAAACTCTATTCACGACAAATCAACGTCATCCACAACCATCAAATTGGAAAGCAGTAGGGACTAAGTGTTTATGACTAAGTGGAACAACTGATTTTTACACTCTAGTAGGAACACAAATTGATAAATCACTACAGAAAATAGCCTGGCATTATTTATTAAACTAGAAGAAACCCCTATCTGACGGTTCAGCAACACTATTATCTATATTATACAGATATTATATAGACTATTATATACACCTATATACCCAATAAAAAATATAAACTCTTGTACACGTGAATCAAAACTCACCAGAATGTCTGTTTACCAGAATCATTTTTATAATAGCAAAACACTTAAGAAAAACAAAGACATGCCCGTGGGGGAGGGGGGGGGAGGAGGGCAGAAATAAAGAATAAAAAACCAAGTTGTGCAATGTCACTGCCATGGGAGGTTGGTTACATCGGTGCAGAATGCATCAACTACAGCCACATGAGTCATCGTGAGTGACTTGGATATGGGCTCAGGTACTCAGTAATGGTGCAGGTGAAAAAATTAAGAAACTTTTGACTTCCTTTTCTGCGTTGTGTTTTGGATTCCATTAACTTTGCGAAATAGAAGTACTGTTCATGCTCCATTATCGTAGGAATGTCATCTGCTGAACATTGCTAATCACTAGTGTTCTTCTGCAATGCCCTCAGGAGTACTTCATACCCTTAAAATTATGCGGAACCCAAGGAGTTATTGTGTATGGGGGTAAAGTTATTAGTAAGCACTATATTAGGAAGTAAACTGAGGGGTGCTTGGGTGGCTCAGTCAGTTGGGCATCCGACTTTGGCTCAGGTCATGATCTCATGGTCTGTGAGTTCAAGCCCCACCTCGGGCTCTGTGCTGGCAGCTCAGAGCCTGGAGCCTGCCTCGGGTCCTGTATCTCCTTCTCTCTGCCTCTCCCCCACTTATGCTCTGTCCCTGTCTCTCTCAAAAATAAATAAACATTAAAAAAAAATAAACTTTAAAAAAAATTTAAAAAGAAATTAACCTGAGAGATTTAAAAACTTTCTATCATTTCAGGGGTACCTGGGTGGCTCAGTCAGTTAAGCATCCGACTTTGGCTCAGGTCGTGATCTCAAGGTTTGTGGGTTTGAGTCCGACATCGGGCTCTGTGCTGGCAGCTCAGAGCCTGGAGCCTGCTTCAGATTCTGTGTCTCCCTCTGTCTCTGTCCCTCCCCTGTTTGTGCTGTCTGTCTGTTTCTCTCTCTCTCTCTCAAAAATAAACATTAAAAAAAATTTTTTAAGTCTATCAATTTAGTTAAAAGTAATAACCAACCAATTATACATTAACTAAATATTATCTTCCTATAAAAATAACTATTTTCCCTTCTATGGCAAAATAAATTACTGAGAAGGGTATCACCATTGTACCTTGTTTTGTGCACATCTCCTTAATATTTACTTTATGAGACAACAGATAGAGTGTCCTCTTTGCTTTGGTATCATAGCTGTTGTGATACGTTGTTTCCAGTGATTAAGATGAAATGGATATGTTTCCCCAACTCCAATTTTCTCTTGAAAGCTTGTATTTTATCATTGGTAACAAATACCGTCACTTGTTTTCTTTGAAGTAATAGACTCACTTCATTCATTTTCGAGAAAATGTCTGCCCGAGTCCCGAACCTGAGTAACTATATTGCAGCTGTCAGTTCTTCTTGCAAGCAATAATGGAGATCCACGGAAGAGGTGTTCAGGCCACAAATCTCCCAGGAGTTTTTCCTTGAGATAACCGTGTCCTTTGGTCTGCTGCAGAGGGTTGTATGCATGTTTCCCATTGCCTCACACAGAATATGGAAAGGATGGGGACTCAGGGGTGGAGATTAGATTCAGTCATATATTTTTCACCAATGACACTTTTAGATCTAAACTGGCATTCTTTTCTAACAGTGAGTGTGCAGCAGTGAACAATGTTGTGATCACTCTGGTTTCTTGCCACTGTCATGCTTCATGTTAAGGTGGTTTGACTCACCAGTGTTTTGCACCACTGTGCAAATGTCAACCGGACAATAGGAATATAAAAACCTAGTATTCTTATACACATGGTTTTGACCTCTCAGACTCACTAAGCCGTTCCCCCAAAATTCTGCAGAGACCGCTTTGACAAAGGCTGCTGAAGTGAACTAAAACAAAAACGAGGTTATTATAATATCAAGCAGAAGAGGCAAATCCATAGACCACACACCAGAAAGTAATAAATGATGTACAAGTCCAAAGTGCTCTTCCTCTTAGGGTCCCAGGAAAGCGCTCTTAGAGGAGTTAATGTTTTGCAAATTTGGAGATGTAAAGACTAATTCTCTACCCATGGAAATCAGAGGAGCCAATGTGCGGAAACGAGAGAGTCCAGGGGGTGTGAAGGGAAAGGCAGAGGCACCCATGTAACTAGCACGATGTCATATGGCCCAATGTGCCCTGGCAGCAACTGGCTTCAGGGCACTGTGCCTGCTCAGCTTTCGTGTGGATCAAGTCAAACCAATAATTCCAATGGCCGATTTCTAGCTTAGTTCCTGCTCTTTCTTATCAATTTCTAAGTATCAAAATCAGTTTTAGAGCTGAGCTCAAAACCACCGAAGCCCTTCCTTTAGGAAATGGCTAGTTATGTTTAGCCTTCATTTTTGAGATATAAAACATGAAAACATAAGCTAAAATGTATTCAGTAGTGATAACTGGGTATATTACCCTCCACAAAGTAATTTGTATTTAGCTGAAGAATCTCAACCCGGTAATTAGTTTAGTACATGTGTTGGTTTTTGTCCTTAGAGACATACTGAATATGAGAACATATGAAAGTGGTGAATAGACATCATGTAAATTCAGAGATTTCCCTGGTTTCTTTAATTCTAGCCTTGGATGCCACGGATCCACTGTAATCTGTCTCTAAGGGTGAGAAAAGAGCAATGGACTGCTCAATATAAGTTATCATCCTAACTTTACACCTCAAGGAGCCAGAAAAAGAAAAACAAACTAAGCCCAGAGCAGAGGACAGAAAATGATAAAGATTAAAGCAGTAGTAAATGGAAACAGAGAAAGGGAAGACAATAGGAAAAAATCAATGAAACTAAGAGTTGGTTAAAATAAAAAAAAAAAAAAATGAGGCATCTGGGTGGCTCAGTCGGCTAAGCATCTGACTCTTGATTCCGGCTCAGGTCATGATCTCACGGTTCATGAGTTCCAGCCCCATCTAGGGCTCTGTGCTGACAGTGCAGAACCTGCTGGGGACTCTCTCTCTCTCGCCTTCCCTCTCTGCCCCTCCTGTGTTCTCTGTCTCCCTCTCCCCCCAACTTTCTCAAAAATTAGTAAATAAACTTTAAAAAAGATTAAAGAATAAACAAAATTGGCAAATATTGGATAGACTAACCAAGAAAAAAAGAGAGGAGTTGCAAATAAAATTATAAATGAGAGACATTAAAACTGAGATAAAAATACAAAAGAATCACAGAATCAGAAATACAAAAGGTCATCAGAGCTACAAAGTCCTATCATACGCAAACAAATTAAATAACCTGGAAAAATGGATAAGTGTCTTAGAAACATACATCTTACCAAGACTGAATTATGAAAAAATAGAAAATCTGAACATACCAATAATGACTAAGGGGCTTGAAGCTGTAATTAAAAACCTTCCAAACTAAGAAAAACCCAGGGCCAGATGGTCTCACTGGTGAATTCTATCAAACACTAAATGAATAATTAACACCAGTTCTTCACAAACTCTTCCAAAAAACTAGAGAGAGAACATTCTCAAATTCATTTTCCAAATGCCAGCATTACTCTAATTCTAAAGCCAGGTAAGGGTGCTCCAAGAAAAGAAAATTACAGGCCAATATCCATGCCGAATAGAAATGCAAACATTCTCAACAAATTTATAGAGAACAAAATTCAACAGCACATAACAAGGATCATACACCATGATTTATCCCTGGGATATAAGGATGGCTCAACATACATACTTCAGTCAATGTGATACCTGGAATCATATGATCCTTTCAGGAGAGTCAAAGAAAGCATTTGATGAAATTCAACACCTTTTCACGATAAAAGCTCTCCACAAATTTGGTATAGAGGGAACATAACCTTACATTATAAAAGCAACATATGACAACCACACATCTAATATACCCAATAGTGGGAAGCTGACCGTTTTTCCCCTAAAATCAGGAACAAGACAAGGATGCCCACTCTTGCCACTTCTATTCAGTAAGTGTTCCTATCCAGAGCACTTGGGGGGGAAAGAAAAGCCATCCAAAACAGAAAGGAGGAGGTAAAACTGTCTCTTTTTGCAGGTGACATGATCTGATATATAAAGGTCCTTAAAGTTCTACAAAATAAACAAATAAATAAAAAACAACCAGAGCTAATAAATGAATTAAGCAATGTTGCAGGGCAGATTTTTCAACAAACCCAAATCAGTTGCATTTCTATACATTAACAACAAAGTATCTGAAAGAGAAATTAAGAACCCACTCTCATTCCCACTGGCAGCAAACAATAAAATGCTTAGGAATAAATTGAACCAAAGAACTGAAATAACAATATTGTGAAAATTATAAGACATTGATGAAAAAAATCCAGTCAGACACAAATAAATCAAAAGATATCTATGGATCAGAAGAATCGATATCGTTAAAATGTCTGTAGTGCCCAAAGCAAGCTACATATTCAGTGCAACCCTTATCAAAATTCCAAGAGCATTTTTCACAGAAATAGAAAGAACAATCCCCAAATCCACATGGAACCACAAAAGACCCCAAATATCCAAGACAATCTTAAGAAAGAACAGCTGGAGACATCACATTTCCTGACTTCAAACTACGCTACAAAGCTAGTGTGATGGAAACACCATGGAGCTGGAATAAAAACAGCATCACAGACCAAGGGAACAACATCGAGAGCCTAGAAACAAACCCACACATATACCATCAACCAATATTTGACAAGGCAGCCAAGACTACTAAATGGGGAAGAGAGGAGACTTTTCAATAAATGGTGATGGGAAAAGTGGGTATTCACATGCCAGAGAATGACACTGGACCCCCATCATATACCACTCATAAACATTGACTCTAAATGGATTAAAAACTTAGATATAAAACCAGAACGCACAAAAAAATTCTGGAAGAAAACAGAGTGCAAATATCCTTCACACTGCTCTTGACAGTATTTTTTTTTTGGATATGACACCAAAAGAACAAGCCACAAAAGCAAAAATCAGCAAGGGGTGGGGGTGGGGCTACATCAAACTCAAAAGCTTCTGCACAGCAAAAGAAACAACTAACAAAGCGAAGAGACAACCTATGGAATGGGAGAAAGTATTTGCAAATCATGTATCAGATAAAGGCTTAATATTCAAAATATATAAAGAACTCAAAAATCTCAATAGCAGAAAAGAAAAGAATCCAATTAAAAAAGGGGAGAGGAAGTGAATATTTTTCCTAAGATCTACAAATGGCTAACACATACACGAAAAGGTGGTGAACATCACTAATGATCAGGGAAATGCAAATCAAAACCACAATGAAATATCATCTCACACCTGTGGGAATGGATAGTATCCAAAAGAGATGACCCGTTTTGGTGAGGATGTGGGGAAAAGAGAACCCTTGTACGCTGTTGGTAAGGTCGTAAAACGCTATAACCACTGGTAAAAACCGGACAGAGGCTTCTCAAAAAAACAAACAAACAAACAAACTAGAACTACCATAGTGATCCAGCAGTTCCACTTTATTTTCTATATTGTGGGTGAGATCTGACCATTTTTCATAAAATGTTTTAGTATCCACGCTCATACACAATGTAGGTCAGTAATTTTATTATTTTTTCCACTGTACTATAGTGTTTTTCAAGACTTGGATCCAGAGCTTTCCAGGCCTCAAAAAAACAGTTGAGACTGTTCCTTCTAAGATTTCTCGTATTTCTGTATTTTCTCAGTCTTTTGAGATTTATTGAAACATTCTTTGGCAATGTCATTTGTTCTGGGAATGCCCTATGTGCCCTATACATACATAGGGCGCCTGGGTGGCTCCGTCGGTTGGGTGTTCGACTTCAACTCCGGTCATAATCTGGTGGTTCGGGAGTTCGAGCCGCTCATCAGGCAGTGGGCTGACAGCTCAGAGCCTGAAGCCTGCTTCGGATTCTGTGTCTCGCTCTCACTGCCCCTCCCCTGCTCACGCTCTGTCTCTGTCTCTCTCAAAAACAAATAAATGTTTAAAAAAATTTTTAATAAAAAAGAAAAATAATGTATATTGTGCTATTATTTGTTAAAATGGTTTTAAATTTTTTTTTAATGTTTATTCATTTTGAGAGAGAGAGAAAGAGAGACAGAGTCAGAGCGTGAGTGAGGGAGGGGCAGAAAGAGAGGGAGACACAGAAGCTGAATCAGGCTTCAGGCTCCAAGCTGTCAGGACAGAACCCAACGCCAGGCTCGAACTCACGAACGGAGAGATCATGACCTGAGCCAAAGTTGGCCACCTAACCGCCTGAGCCACCCAGGCTGCCCTTGTTAAGGTGTTTTACAGCTGTCTATCAGATGAAGATGATTGACGTGTTAGTTTTTTGTGGGGCCTACTTGCTCTGTGATTTATTGAAAGGCATTAACATTTCCAAATATGATTTTGGATTTTTTTAAATTTTTCTTCTTTTTCTTTAAAATATTTGGAAGTTCTCTTAAGTCTCGTATAATCCGTTTTTTTTTTTTTTTGTTTTTTTTTTTTGGTAAATTAACCTGTTCGGCATCAGGCTGCCTAAACCACTACTCCTTACCTCTTACCACTGCCTCTTGATTTCCTACGTGGACCATCTTTTACCTGAATGTGAGTTGGCGCTTCTGGTGAAAATGTGGGTCCTGCTCTCCAAGGTCTGCTTTGACTCACGTCCACACAGAAGAGAATGGCGAGCTTTCTAGTGACCCCTGTTAGGCATCTCAGTTACCTCATGTTTGAGAGGAAGCCTAATCTTACACATAGGTTAAGGAGTATACAATGCACTATTTATTGGCCGCCTAGAGGAGCTGCATCCCAAGTATTAGGAAGTCAGTCTTAATGTTTACTCCCATTACCAATAACGTGAAAAGCATCTTCCCTGGGAGTTTTACTCGGGAATAAGAGACGTGTCTATTCTACCCACAGTAAAGTACTCCCAAATTAAACCAGATCACAACCAGACTTGTATATCCAAGCATTATATTGGTTCTCCCTAAATTGCTTTTACAGATTGTTTGCTAAGCAACTTTTATCAAATTTTGCATCTGAGTAAATGTTATACAAATGTATGTTTAAGCATAAGAAACAGAAAATCTGGCGGAAAAAAGGTTTCCATCAGACGTTTTTAATGTTCTGTCTCTAATGTAAGTTCTTTAATGCACAGAATCAGTTTCTGCTACACCACTGACTAGCTGCCACCCTACTTGGGAAAAAAAAAAAAAATATATATATATATATATATATATATATATATATATAATCATTCCAGCCAATGCCAAAATGTGATTTTACTTCTCTGGTATTCAGCATTTCAATGCCAAGGGAGGAAAAGGAGCCATTTCAACTTTTGTCTTCAATATATAATGTAATAATATAAAAACTAGCAACGCAAAACCCGAAAACTTAAGCAAAAAATTTTGCCTCAAACAAAAAATGATGTTATGAGAGCATGAGAAGCACATAAACAACTTTCCTACCAGAGGAAATGTTCTAGCAGATGGTGCATATGGCACTTTAGTATCATCGTCCTGTATATAGGGATGCACTATGGACTTCACTTGTAAACTGTCTTCATTTTGCAAAACTTCAGTGGAAAGTTGGGCATAACGAGTTATACTACCAACACGTATTCATAAAGCATACCACACGTTTATGTAATAAAAATGCAAGCTATTAGACAAATGGGCTCCATTTGCCATTAACTAAGTTAACAAAAGCATACCTCTTCCCAAATAAACCCGAGTGCAATGTTATTGGTATGCATTTTTTCTGGTTACCGTTTCTTAAAGAATAAATACAATTTCTAGTGGCTTAACTCATCCACCCCAAATGTTCAAAGAAATGGGAGGTTTGCATGAAAAAGAGCACAGCAGAATTTTGATATTTGCCATGTGTATTCATTGTGGACCATGTTTCCATCCCTTATTGTGTTTCCTCTCTTTCTTTGTTCATAACTCATTACAAACTTGATGACATTACATAATAAATTATGTTACATTCTTCATCTTCATTACTGTCTGGGCTTATGTAGGAAAAATAATACAATTCGTACTGTCCACGAAATTCTGAGCAATGTGCCAATAATGCCCAAGGGGAAAATGATAGTGTCCTCAACAAATGGTGCTGGGAATGTTGGATATCTACATACAGAAGAACGAAATCAGACCTTTATCCTATATCATACACAATCAACAGTTCAAAATTGAGTAAAGACCTGAAATTGTAAAACTCCTAGAAGAAAACACAGGAAAAACTCTCCTCAATGTTGGTTGTGGCAATAATTGTGGGGGTTTTTGACACCAAAAGCACAGATAAGAAAGCAAAAATAAACAAGTGAACCGATAAACAAGAAATTCATCAAAAAATTCAAATAATGCATTTGAAAAATGGTGACAGGTCTTAAGGTAGACATTGTTCCAAAGAAGGCATACAAATGGCCAACAGATACAGAGAAAGGTTCTCAACTCTGTACACTGTTGATATGAGTGTAAATTGACAGAGTCACCATGAAAACAAAATAGAGGTTCCTCAAAAAATTCGCAACAGAACTATCACATGATCCAGCAATCCCACTTCTGAGTATATATCTGAAAGGAATGAAATCACTATATCAAAGAGATCTCTGCATCCCCACATTCACTGCAACATTATTTACAGCAGCCCAGCCATGGAAACAACCTCAGTGTCTGTCACAGATAAATGGATAAAAAAAGAGTGGTATACACATACAATGGAATATTATCCAGCTATAAAAAAATAAGGACATTCTGCCATTTGCAACAACATCGATGAACCTTGAGGGCATTAAGCTAAGTGAAATGGGTTACACAAAGAAAGATAAGTACCGTATGATCCCATTTATATGTGGAATCTAAACAAAAAAAAAAAGCAAAAAACAAAATGAACCATAGAAGCAGAGGGTAGACTGAGAGTTGCCAGGGCCTGAGAGGGAGTGAGGGGATGTCTAAAGGTGGTCAAAGGGTTAAAAGACTAATAAACTCTGGGGATCTAATGTAAGACATGATAATTATAATTAATGATACTATATCATTTACTTGAAAGTTGCTAATAAAAGTTTTCACTACACACACACACACACACACACACACACACACGAGACAAGGTCAGTACGTGAAGTGATTATACATGTTAAGTAGTATTTTGGTGGTAATCATTTTGCAATATACACATACTTCAAATCATCACAACTTATACCTTAAACTTACACAATGTTATATGTCAATTATATCTCAGTAAAGCTGGAAAAAAAATAAAATAAAACACCAATCATTAGGTATTTGGAGTCAGTTAAATCTGAATTTGATTTAGTGTGTTATACTTAATACAAGTTTTTAAAAATTATAGTTATTAAAAGAGGGGGAAAAGGCTTATCTCCACAAATGTGAGCCAAAGATACAGAAGCAGACAGCTTAATGATAACTGTCAAAAATATGATTATATCTGATAAAAGATATCTTTTAGTTGTACAAAGAAATATAGCATTTCATCTGTAAAAGTCAATATAAAGACATTAATCTATGTTCATGTATTTTAGCACTTGTGAATATTAATGCATCAAAACATACCTGGAGCAAGTATTATCTAAAACACAAATTAAAAGAAAACACAATTCAACAAAAGGACAAATTTAAAAATAAATCAAAATTATCTTTTTAATAGAAGGCATATACTTAAGGGCACTGCAGCCAAGCTTGTTTATATTTCAGATTAACTTTGTTAATTGTTTCAAAAGTTATCACCTCCTTCATAGAACATATTGTTGAATAAAAAGTTAAGAAATTATTAAAACTATTGTTTAAATAATAGTAATTATTTTTCATAAAATTATTTCAAAAAAACTAAGAACAAAATTAACAAGAAAAAAAAAGGAGTCCTGAGAATTTTTAGCTACATAGAATTCTGTAATAATCTGGATTTAGAGCTGCAGATCACACTCTATATGTTACTTGAAAAACTCCAAGTTAATATGTTAATACAATGTGCCCAAGTACACCTCACACAGGTAAACACAAATATCTACCAAGAAAAAAAAAAATCATACTAAACCAGGATTATCAGTAAGGTTAGCTTGGTGTAAAAAGCACCCTTCCCACTAAATCTCACTGACTTAAAACAACAGTTTTATTTCTTGCTTATGATTTAAGTGTATTGTAGTTAAGCTGAAGTTCTAGAACTCATCCTACTGATTAGCTTCTTTTTGGATTGTTTCTTAGTGAAACAAAGAAAAGAGAAAGCACTGTAAATGTGCATTGGTTCTAAAACCTTCTTCTCTACTCATATTCACTGATAAAAACCAATCTTATGAACATAATCAACTCTTAATGGACAGGTCAATAAGAGACACAGAATGTTAGTGAGCAATTCTAACGGCTTGTGAAACCAGACTTCATGAATTCCAGAGACAAAGAGAAAGAGAAAATGAGAACACAATCAAAGTCACAAACAAATGGTAAAGGAAATTATTAGTGAAGAAATATGTGCATTATCGAAGCGATACAGATATTATCATTGGAAGTTCCACAGGATCAGAAGTAGAACTATAATTATAATCAGCAACTATGAAACTCAAAATGTTTCCTTAGGTGTAATATGTTTAAATAATTGAAAGGTGAATTGGAAAAGAAATTATAAGAATAAACATTATTAAAATTCATGGGATAGGGTAGCCTGGGTTCTTGATTTCAGCTCAGGTCATATCTCATGGTTTGTGAGACAGTCCCATGACAGGATCTGCGCTGAGCAGGGAATTCTCTCTCTCTGTCTCTCTGCCCCTCCCACAGCCCCACCCTGTCATAAAATAAGTAAACATTAAAAAAAATTAAAAATCAAAATTTATTGCATAAATCTGAAAAAATAAAGATGATCTTATAAAAATGAAATACATAATAAATCAAATATTAAAGATAATTTAACCAGTAGAATCAGAAAATTAGGTGGCTCTCAAGTAAATACTCAGAACACCAAATAAAAACATATAAATGTGGAAGTTATGAAAGGTTAATTAAGCACTAACACACATCTGGTCTGAGTTCTGAAGGGCAAAAACAAACTGGCCAAAGCAACATCTAGAATGATAAGAAGTAAAAAATTTCTAGAACCAATGAAAAAGATTAAGTCACAGTTTCAAGAAGATCATCTTATCTCAAGAAATATAACAGGGAAGATACACTAGTTAAAGAAATAATGGTTAACAATTTTCCAAAATTGTTGAAATCATCAGCCTTCAGATTCAAGACAATTAAAATAATGGAAATAATTAAAAAGGCATCAATATCTAAAATATCATAGTGAAACTTCATATTAATAAAAAAAGAAATATTAAATTAGTCACAGGGAAGAAACGGAATACTAACATTATAGCCTTCTTCCCAAAGGAAAGTACGGAAGCCATAAAAGGAGAATTAAGTCAAAGTATTGAGAAAAATAGCTGTCAAATATGTCAAAATTTCCAGAAAATGTAATTTTTAACAAAAACAAAAGCAATTTTTTTCATAGAAGCAAAAATTAAAAGAATGTGTTGGCAAGTGACCTTCATTAAAATATATCCTATGGGGAGCCTGGGTAGCTCAGTAGGTTAAGCGTCTGGCTTTGGCTCAGGTCATGATCTCACAGTTTGTAGATTTAAGCCCCGCATCAGGCTCTGTGCTGCCAGCTCAGAGCCTGGAGCCTGCTTCAGATTCTGTGTCTCCCTCTCTCTCTGTTCCTTGTCTTTTCATGCTCTGTCTCTCTCTCACTCTCAAAAATAAATAAACATTTAAAAAATTTATATATATATATATATAAATTAGGATATATGTATATATATCCTAAAGTGTTCTGGAATTTTAATACAAATGAGATAAACTTCTGATTTTGTTTAAGATGTAGAAGCCTACACACACACACACACACACACACGCACACACACACATGTGTGCTCAAGATGAGCAAGAACAGGGAATCTGGCTGAGGAAGAAAATACCACCGGTAGCACTGAATTAGAATCAGAAGACTGCAGGGGCACCTGGGTGACTCAGTCACTTAAGCCTCCGACTTCGGCTCAGGTCGTGATCTTGCAGTTCGTGAGTTCGAGCCCCACGTCGGGCTCTGTGCTGACAGCTGGGAGCCTGGAGCCTGCTGGGAATTCTGTGTCTCCCTCTCTCTGTCCCTCCCCCTGCTGCTTTTCTCTCTCTTTCTCTCAAAAATAAATAAATATTATATATATAATCAGAAGACTGTAAGCATGTATACAATTGGAACAACACCATTCTGAAAGCGAGGATCTTGTTCCCAAATACCCTTCTTCTAGACTACCATAGCAACTGTTGAATTAGGCGATCCCCCTTCACTTCCTGACTTATAGCATTGCACAGAACAAAGATCTGCCTCATAGATGTTACTGATTGATGATTTCTGATTATCTGTACTGGGACCTTATAGAATACTGTATCATCTTAATGACATCATGATTTGTGTGACATTTTACTCTGGTCCCTGTGATAATTTTTGCATTGCTTTCTTTACAATATAAACGGAAACCACCAGACCACAAGGTTTTCTGAAAGGCTTCAGACATCAACTGCACTTGGACAGACGGATCCAAACTGAACTAAATTACTGAGCTATTTCAGTGTCCTCATCACTAAGAGTCACTGTGAATCTTCCTGCAAACTGTCTCATCTCCTTTAAATTTCAGTGACTCATTCTTGGCTCTCGTGCTTTGCAATCTTGCCAGGTATCTGGGGAATGTGCACGGTGGGCACGTGAAAGTTAATTAGCTGCTTCTTCAAATAGCACCATTGTGGAGTACGTGATTCCGAGACCCACAAATGAAGAGGGCTCTTCCTTCTTCCCCTTGAAGAACTCTCAAAAATGCAGCTCTCTCATGACACATCTAATGAGTATGCTCTTGTTTTTCAGATCTTCAGTAATGGACTCTAAAGAAGATAATTTGGAGTCATTTTAGTATATATTTGGGAATTTTAACCGAGTCAAAAGTTGGCAGATAAGGCACAGGCGTCAGGTTTTCTAGGTCAATGACGTCTCCTCATATACTGCAGCCTTTCTGGGAGGGCCGTTCAGCACTATGCACAAAAGCCTAAATTGTTTACATCCTTTGACTTGGTTCATCCACATTTAGGATTAAGGAAATAAGGCATAGGAATCAATATTATGCATCTGAATGCCCATTGTAAATTTATATTAAAAAAAATAAAATCTACGTCCAAACATAAATTTTTGTTTAAATAAATTGTGGTCTGTACATTCAGTATAATATTTTGCTGCCATTTAAAACTCTTTAATAAAGGTTAATAAATAAGATGTGGTTTCTATACACAATGAAATATTACTGCAAATATGCAATTGCAACAACGTGGAGAGATCTGGAAGGTACCATGCTGAATAAGCATGTTGTGTACCTGAGACTAATTTAATACTGTATATCAACCATACTTAAATTTAAAAACTGACAGGGGGAGACAGAGTAAGAAAAATAAAGACTGGAGAATAGAGGAGAAAATAAATAAAACTGAAAGTTTTTTGTTAACATAATATTTCCATACCATTTGGCTGCTATGAACTGCATTATGTCCTCCCAAAATTCCTATGTCAAACGTCTACTTCCAATGTGACTTTGTGTGGAGATAGGGTCTTTAGGAGGTAATTAAGATTAAATGAAGTCATAAGATGGGGGCTCTCATCTGCTAGGATTAAGGTCCTTATAAGAAAAAAATATGAGAGCTCCCACTCTCTCACCCAGGCATTGAGGAAAGGCCATGTGAGGATTCAGTAAGGAGGGGACAGTCTTCAAGCCAGAAAGAGGCTTCTCACCAGGAACTAAATCAACTAAATCAATCATCCATGATCTTGGATTTCCAGCCTCCAGAAGTATAAGAAAATTAGTCTTGTCTAAGCCAT
Organism: Felis catus; assembly: GCF_018350175.1. Classification (NCBI taxonomy): domain Eukaryota; kingdom Metazoa; phylum Chordata; class Mammalia; order Carnivora; family Felidae; genus Felis; species Felis catus. The sequence goes on along the minus strand of NC_058385.1, from coordinate 3,187,642 downwards.
CCAGTCTGGGATGTTTTGTTACAGCAGCAGAAGCTGACGAATACAACATCAAGAGTGAGTTACAAAATCAGATGTAGTTATATATAATTTTGTCACTTAAAATGTGAGTTTAAATCCAAACACATAAATGCAAGTATACACAATTATAGAGAAAAATTCTACAAATGGACACATCAAAATGATAACAGCACATGTACAGATCAGGATTATAAGTGAATTCTATTTTACTTTCCACTGTTTTTGTCACTTTTAAATTTTCAGAGTTTACTTCAGTAATTGTATCATAAAACAGTTTTTAAATTTTAAAAAGTCACTTTGATACACTCTGTATCAGCCAAACATAGGTTATGTTTTTAATTGTCCATAAAAATCTATAATATAAACACTCACATTTGTGAAACCCAATTTTTTATCCAAGTAATTTAAAATTTTTCCTTTTTGAAATCTATGGCTATTTTATTAGCAAAAGAAAAACAAAGTCACAAATGGCTTCATTGAGCAATTTCTAGCAAGGATCTGTTCCATGCCCACTGAGGCAAAATCGGTGCGTGAGTTCTTCAAGGAACTTTTCCATTCCGGGTCATTACATTTTCAATGGCATCATTACAATTTATTTAAGTTGCGGTTACCTGGTTAGAAATTTTCAATGCTTTCTTTACTGGGGAAAAATATGTATGTGAATTTCGTGTGTGTGTGTGTGTGTGTGTGTGTGTGTGTGTGTGTGTGTGTGTTGCCCTGATGTCCTTATTCCCAGAATGTTCAATCAGGAAGTCACACTAATGCTATCTTTAAAGTTTTATAAAGTCACAAGTTCTCAGAATCTGTACGTAAGCTTGTTAGCTTCGAACTACAGTAATGAACCTAAGCAGAAAGTACATTTGCTGGATGGGTATTAACTTGATTCCATACTTAACAGAAAGGTTATAGAAGTGGGCTCAGCAAACAAAGTATGTCTTGGAAGGTGAGGCCTGACTGGCATCTTGGCACAACATCATTGTCCTAAGGAGTCGATTCTAGTGAGGTCACTGGTGGTCACTTACTATGTCCTGGGCTCCCGCAATGTGCCAGCGCTTCTGGCTATTAGATGTCATGCTGCTAAGTTCTTTCCTGTGCCTCAGTATTTATAAAGAATAGCAACTTTCTTTGCATTTCTGTCGCTCATTCTAGACGTAGAATCCTAGAAAGCACTTCTTCTTTGCAGATTCTTGGCCGTATTGGAATGCAGTGACTTCTGAGAAGCTGGGAGGGGTCGTTTCTGCACTTCGTGGTTTCTGCACCTGGGGTGACACTGTGGGTTCTCTCTATGGAGATTCCTTTGGTAAATAAGGGCGTTTGAATATTGGGAAGCAAAAATGGCAGAGGCCAATGACATCTCAAGTAGAATTAGAAAAATGGTGATAATAATAATAAAAAGAAACTAAGATTATCTCCTTTTGCCAATTAGCTATAAGTCCAGAGAGATATGCCAGGTTTTCTAAAACAACACTAAGGAACATCCAGCCGTTTCGCATATTGTGTGCATCCAAAGCCTGGATTTAATGTATCTTCAAAACTTGAGATCTTAAATGTTCCAAGATTCTATCAATTAAAAAAAGTGTTATTAGCCACAGCCTTTATGGAAATAAAGGTGTGTAGCCATGGTATGCATATGTTAAAATATGTTTTTAATTTTATCAAACATGAAATAAATTTTTTTTAGGTTTCATTTTATTATTAGGTCTACCTGGCATGAAAAGAAATATAAATGTACCCATAAGCCAATCAATAAACATTTATCATTAATCCATTTAATAATTACTAATGACCTATTAATTGTCAATATTTGTAATGAGATTTAAGAGTAAAGATCTACGTCAGAAATTGTTCATGTCACATAAACCTCACAACACGCAGACATATTTTAAAAACTTAACTAGCACCCATAAAGTAAAAGAATGTTCTATAAATGCTTTACTAAGATATAGAGATATATTTCACTCAGTACATGCAAAGGTCACACCTCTTTTTATTCTAAATACAATTTGTTGTTGTAAACACTCGAGTGTTTGTGAATGAATGAAAAAATTCTATGTATGGCTTACATCTACAATAGGGTTACAAACAAATGAGCAATGCTGTTTGGGTGAGTTGAGGAAGAATTCACAAAAGAAGTGATACAGGAACCAGTCATTAAAAAATTAGTAGTATTTTTCCAAGTAGAAAAGAGAAAAGAAAATTAGAGGAAAAGGCACACTCGAAGCAAAGTCGTGCAGATATAAAGTACTAGATGTATTCAGGGAGCAGTGAGAAGTCACTCCTGCCTGGCATGTAGGACACACATAGTAGGTTACGAAGGGGAAGAGAGAGAAGAGCCTGAAGAGTAGAGTTTGGGATCTACTACAACGCGGAGTCTCCGAAAAAGGCTTCTCTGAAGGCCACACCAAAGAACTGGAACCTTATCCCCCAGGAAATGGAGAGGTTTCAAAGGTTTTTAAACAGAGATTTAAAGTGTTCAGGTTTCAGTGTTACACAATTCTCCTTATCCATTCTTTCTTAAACAATGGTTTTAACCTATGAAGCAGCTTTGGTTAATGTCCATGATCCGTCCCTCACTGACAACCCAATGACCCATTCTCAATCTCCATTTTATCTGACCTATCAGCAGCATTTGACATGTGTCAGACAGACCCTTCTGTGGGGGTAGGAAGGCCCTCTGATATTAATGTCTGTGCAACACCTTCCTCTTGAGAGCAGGAAGTGTCTGAGACTTACTTCTAACCCACAGTAGAGGCCAAAGGTCATGTCACCCTTGTGATCATGTTGTATTTATAAGATACCATCTTAATACGCTGATGCCAAAGACTCTTCCTTGCAGGCTTGAGGGAGTGAGCGGCCGTGTTGGAGAAGGCTACTCCATGGAGAACTTCGAGTGGCCCTCATCTGACACCCAGCATAAAGCTGAGACCCTCAGTCATGGAGGTGCAAGAAACTGAATTTAGCTAACAACCTAAGTAAACTTGGAAGTAGGTTCTTCCCCCATTGAGCCTCTGGATGGGAATGCATCCTGGCCAACACCTTGATTCCAAGGTGCAAGGTGAGACCCTTCTCCAAGGAGAAACCAGCTAACCTGTGCTCAGGTGCCTGAGCCATGGGCACCGTGAGATAAGTGTATTTCGTACTAAGCCACTAGATTTATGATCCTATAATATGCAGCCATAGAGAACTAATACTGTGTAGCTAATCACTCCCTCTCTCTTTCAGAAGCATGCTGTTCATGCATCCATGGCTACCAGAATACTCCCTTCTCTTGGCCTCCTCCTTCCTCACTGCTGACAACTTTTGGTTCTTTTGTTAGTTTTAGCTCATCACTCCAAGCTATACATTTTGGAAGGCACCGAGCCTTAGTTCCCAGAACTCCTGTTTTCTGTACAGTCACTTCCAAGGGAACCCGGTCCAACCTGAGGGTCAAATGGAACCACTGTGTTGCCAGCACCCGGGGACATAAAGCCTCCCGCCCCGGGGCTTCTCCTGGGATGTCTTCTCCACAGACCCTCATGGATCATTCACCTTCGCTTCCTCCAGGTCCCTGCCGGTCATGAGCTTCTCACCGAGGCTTTCCCCGACCACCTCAGGTAAGGCAGCACATCCTCCCTCCACCCCTTGCCCTGCTTGCCTGGTTCTCAGTACTATGTTTACTTAACTAGCGACTGTCCTCCCCCGCTGGAGGACAAACTGCTTAAGTACCAGTCTCTGTTTTGTCTACTGCCGTGTTCCCCCACCTACCCCAGCGGTGGGGACACAGTAGCCCTGACATAAACGCTTGCTGAGCGCGCGCGGAAGTGAATGGGAGCAGTAGGGCGGTTTGAGAGGCAGACACAACTTCGATCGGCGAGATGGGGGCTCGGATCTTGTCATCTGCGCCGGAGCGAAGATGAGTGGGCTGACGGAAAACACTGTCTTAAGCTCTGCTTCCTTTTATTCTCTCATTATACTAATGAATGCAGGAGGATCTTCCGCATCTTCTCCCGGGATCCTCTCCATCCCCCCACCACTGCCTGGGAGGATTTCTAAATACAGCGCATTAATACTGTGTAGGAGGTAGTGTTTCTGTTTCTTACAGTATCTTGGAGGGTCCTCCATGGTGACTGTTTTGCTGAAACTTGAAGTCACCCTGAAGCAGTTATTTTTCCCCCAAATGTGTGATTTTTTAGGTTGCTCTCCACATATCCCTTTCCAAACGGTACAGTGGGTCCCCAAATGCTTTCTGCCCTATCTTCTTGGTGAAAAACTTACTGTCATTCAACAGACGGTTCATATGAGTCCCTTCTAAAGATTCTCCCGACCTCTTCCTCAATGAGGCAGTAGGGACCACAACTTCACCTGGGTCCCCACCCGGGAGAAATAAGCCCACCAACCCACTCAGAGGAGGGATGCGGAGACTCAGAAAACAGTGACGTGAGGCTTTAATCAATGTTCTAGCAAGACGGATGTCCGATGGGCAGACACATGGGGCAGTTACAGCAGACAATTTACCTGCTAGAGGGCAAGTCCCTCCCCTGGTTCCTCATTGGCTGAGCACTTCAGAGGTAAGTCCCTCCCCTGATTCCTCATTGGCCGAGCACTTCAGAGGTAAGTTCCTCCCCTGATTCCTCATTGGCTGAGCCCTACAGAGGTGACAGCCTTACCCAGATGTCACCTATGCCCACGTAAGGCAACAAGTAATCTGATTGGAGAAAATGTACATTTCCTGAGGTGATGCAGAGACTTTCAGCCCCTCCTTTGTTCTTTGGAGCATACTCATTGCGAAGCCCATGAAAATAAGCCCGGGAAACAGAGAGGGGAAGAAAAAACAGGAAGTGAAGGGTCTCAGGGTTTAGGACTCCATTGTGGGGGAGGGGGAGTTTGTACATCTTTCCAATAGGTTATAAACCTACTATTAACTAGACAGCACAGCTTTTATTTGGTATTTCTGAAAATGAATCATCTCCCTTATGTCTCACACACCCTAGGGCTTGTGAGTATTTCTCTCAGTTACCGCAGGGCCTACTGGTTGGTTTATAGGTCTGCTTAACATGGGCTCCTAGACCATAGGAGCTCTGTACCCCTTGTAGATGAGGGCTAAAATAATGTTCAACAAATATCAGATCAAGTCTCCAGGAAGTAAATGGCAATTTGGGTGTGGAATCTAATGACAGAGGTGGCAAGGAAGAAGAATGAATAGGAACAAGGAAAATGAAGAAAGAGAAAGATTAGTTGAAATCGTGTGGAGTTTCTGGAGTAATCCTCACAAAATAGGAAGATCGCAAAACAAAAGAAAGTTAAAATAACTCTAAAGAACTTTGACCTTGGCAGAGTTGGTAAAGAAAGATATGTCAAATCCTGATAAAAAAGAAACAAAAATTGTCCAGGATGGTGGAATCTGTGGTCAAACAGATTCTTTTTTTAATTAAATAATTCAAAGAGAAAAACTATAGTAGAAACATACGGACGTTAATTATTGTGTTCTCCACTTAAAGATAATTAGTGATTTCGAGACAGTTCTAATTTTGATAGAACGCAAAATCCTCTTTTCCAAGTGCTCCATATTTTGTTTAATATTTTTATTTTGTCTAAGCAGGAACATTATAAAGAAATCCAAAAATATATGTGGAGAACAGTTCTTGTTTCCCAGTGATAATTTTAATATCTGCTACCTATTAATGCTAGCTAGGAACAAATTTCTCTAATATGAAACACAGAATTCATATCAATTCAAATAATGAAAAATGCCTACAAAAATGAAAATAAACATAAAAGAGGACTACAGTTTTATTCCTTTGGGTGATATTTTAATTTGATTTATCTATTTATTACCACATGATGAAGAGCTATTTAAGGACTGTCAGCATTTTAATATAAAATCAGATTCAAATATTAACGTATTTAAGAGAAAATAAAACCAGACTTCATTCCAGAAGCACTGAGGACAGAGCCTTGGTAAAGAGAGTGAACAACAGTGAATAAGATTCAGTCACTTTTGATATTGTTTCTTATTGAGGGGGTAGCACTTTGAAGACCTCAATGTTTCTCACGCTTCAGTGTCCAGCCAGGCAGTACATCCAGCCTGCACCTCGCAGAAATGTTCATTTCCAGGTTGACATCGCGGCACCTGTGAAGCTGTTCTTCACCAGGATCACAGAAAACCACCAACTCGAGATCAGATCTGTGGCACCATTTCTTTTCCTTTGATCCTTTTCTCATTGTAAAGAACAAGAGAGAACTGAAATTCCTCCTACGATCACTGTTAGAGCATCATCAGAGCTGGATTCTTTTTTACAGTAAGCATGGGGCATCCTAGTCTCCTATCCAATCCAAAGAGAAGCCTTCCATCTCCGCTCTGACTCTCCATTCTTCCAGGAACCACAGTCCATAAGTTATTCAAAAATTCCCTCTTGGCTGGTTCAGTTTGGTGGAGCATGTGACTCTTGATCTCAGGGTCGTGAGTTCAATCCTCATATTGGGTGTGGAGCTTACTTAAAAAAATAAGATTCAAAAAATATATGTTCAAAAAACAAAAACAGGGCCACCTGGGTGGCTCAGTTGGTTAAGCGTTGGACTCTTGGTTTCAGCTCAGGTCATGATGTTGCCATACGTGAGTTTAATCCCCGCATCAGGCTCCACACTGAGTGTGGAGCCTGCTTGGGATTTTCTTTCTCTCTCTCTCCCTCACTCTCTCTTGCCCCTTCTCTCTCATTACCCCTCTCCCACTCTAACTCTCTCTAAATAAATAAAATTTTAAAAAATAAACAAGACCAAAACAAATATCCCCTTTCTTTGTTTTTAATTTGAACCTTTCAATGCTTGGTTTTTCTCAAGTACTTACGCCTACCTCAGTGTCTCTCATTTAAGAAAAGAAAAAAATGCATTCCATCATCCAATCTTCCTACCTATCACATTCTATTGCTCCTTCCCACCACAGTAACGATATTGTTGTCTACATTTGCTGAATACATTTCCCCCACATTCTACCAAAACAGTTTTTCCACAGGTCATGAAGAGCCTGTTTGCCAAATCTGGTGAACACCTGAATGTTCTTCCCTTGTTTAATCTCTGTGACAGTTCACACCCAACCCATCCCTTCTGAGTTCAACACTGCCATTCTGTCTTTTTATCCCTTCTGATATTCTAAGCCCTATCTGAAAGTTCCCCTTCCCTTGCCCTTTCCATAGATGTTGGTAATTTCCAGAATTCCGTTCTCTCTTTCCTCTTATTAGCCATGCATATCTGATAAACCTGGGAGATTTATTCATGTCCAGCGGTTCAGCTATAACTGATGTCATAATAACTCAGAACAATGTCACATGTTCTCATCTATCCAAAGATATCATCTTCTCTGAAAGGTACCCTGACCATCAATCCACCATCAGCAAGGTTGAGTTTCGTGTGTTTTATAGAATCTACTTCACTTTGGGAAAATATCTATTGCCTTCATATCGGCCTAAAGTAATTCTTCCTCAACAATGTAGACCATTTAAGAACCACCTCCTCAAACATGATCTTCCTGTGCATCCCAGTTTGGAATAGCTGTCCCTTTCCTATTCTGTGTATTATATTGAAACATTTTTTAATGGGTTGAATTGAGTCCAAAAGATATGCTAAGTCCTAGCCCTAGTATTTCAGAATGTGACCTTGTTTGGAACTAAGGTCATTGCAGACATCATTAGTTAAGCTATAGTCATACTGGAGTAGAGGGCCCTTAATCCAACATGACTGATATCCTTGTAAGTAAAGAGATACACAGGAAGAACTCCATGTGTCAATAGAGGCAGAAACAAGAGCGGTACAGCCATAAGCCAGGGAATGTCAAGTATTGACAGCTACCACTAGAAACTGGGAAGGAGCAAGGAAGGACTCCTCTCCGGAGTCTCAAAAGCACCTTGGCCCTGTTGACATCTTGATCTTGGACATGTAGCCTCCAGAACTGTGTGATAATAAATTTCTGTTGTTTGAAGTCACCCAGTTTGTGTTACTTGGAAACTAGTACAGTTTTTGACACTAGAAAGCATGGTGCTGATGTAATGAATACCCAAAATCATTATGATTAAATGATGTATGATCTTTTTTCCTCTGGCTACTAACACATTTTTCTCTTTTGTTTTGCCATTCCGGAACCGACCATAAAACAGTCTAAACATAGATTTCTTTTTTATTTATCTCTCTTAATACTTGTGGTTTCTGAATCAGAAGATTTTTGTCTTTCTTCAATTCTTAAAAAAAATGTCAAATGGTGTTTCTTTTATTCTCTCTATTCTCTATCACTAAAACAAACAAACAAACAAAAACCTGTGTGACAGCATCTCAGTTTTGCTTCTATGACTCATAAACTCTCTTTACTTCGGTTTCCATTTTTCAGTTTTATATTGAGAATAAGTTGTTATATTTCATAAATCATAAGTCCTCCTTTGTGATAATTTACTAATTACCTTCAAAGTTTTAACTTGGAACGTTTTTTTTTTCCAGTCATTCCACTTATTTCTTTTTCAAATTTGTGTGAGCAATTTTTGTTTAGTGTTATTGTTAAAGATATATCAACTATTTATATATAATAGTTTATGTTTGTTCACTCATCATCTAAATTTTTAATTAAATTTAATTAATTAAATTTTTAAATGTATCATGGGGCACCTAGGTGGATCAGTAGGCTAAGTGTTGGACTTCAGCTCAGGTCATGATCTCACAGTTCATGAGTTCGAGCCCTGCGTTGGGCTCTGTGTTGATAGCTCAGAGCCTGGAGCCTGCTTCAGATTCAGTGTCTCCCTCTCTCTCTGCCCCTCCTCTGCTCACACTCAGTCTCTCGCTCTCAAAAATAAATAACATTTTTAAAACATTTAAATGTTTAAATTTGTCCTTTTTTCCTAGTTTTATCAACGTATAATTGACAAATTTATGTATATATTTAAGGTGTGCAACATGACAATGATTTTATACATGTATATTGTGAAATTATTACCATAATGTAGTTAATTAATATATCCATCACCTCATATATCATTTTTATGTGCTATGAGAACTTAATACTCTCCTCGCAAATTTCAACTATGCAATACAGCATTATTAACTGTAGTCCCCATGCTGAACCTTAGATCCCTAGACCTTATTAATGTCATAACTGAAAGTCTGTACCTTTTCACCAACATCTCCCCATTCCCCTCACCCCTGAATATATTGTCAAATAATCTTTGATAAAGATGTCAAGAATGCACAATGGGGAAAGAATGGTCTTGTCCATAAAATAGTGTTAGGAAAACATTATATCCACATCCAAAAGAATCAAATTGGACCCTTATCTTATACTACAAACAAAATTTAACTCAAAAGGGATTAAAGACTTATGTGAAAAACCTAAAAGTCGAAAACCCTTAGAAGAAAACAGGAGGAAACTCCCGGGGATTGGCCTTGGCAATAATTTTTTTTTTTTTTTTTTTTTTGCATTTGACACCAAAAGCACAAACAATAAAAGAAAAAAAAGCTAAAAACCAGAACAGCAAGTGGGACTACCCCAAACTTCTGCACAATGAAAGAAACCATCCACAAAATTAAAAAGCGACCTATGGAACGGGAGAAAAGATTTATGAACAGATACATGATAAAGGATTAATAATCAAAAAATGTAAGGGACTCGTAGAGCTCTATAGCAAAAAAAAGCAAAACAAAACAAAAAAAGAAACAAACAAACAAAAAAACCCAATTGAAAACTTAGTGAAGCACCTGAGTAGACTGTTTATTTTTTCTAAAGGAGACATACAAATGGTCAAGATGTATATGAAAAGTTGCTCACATCACTAATCATCCCAATCATCAGGGAAAACAAATGAAAACCGCAGTGACATTATCACTGTGCACCTCTTAGGGCAGCTAAGATGAAAAAGACAAGAGATAACAACTGTTGTGAGTGGGAGGAAGAAAGAGCTCTCATATACTGGTGGTGGAAACGTAAACTGGCACAGCCATTACAAAACCAGTTATGGAGGCTCTTCCAAAAAGTCAGAACATGAACTCCCATATGACCCAGAAATCTCCTTCCATAGAAAGGAAATGAAGTCAGGGCCTCACAGGTAAATCTGCATGCCTATGCTCACTGCAGCACGATTCCAGCAGCCAATACGTGGAAATAACCTAAGTGTCTGTTGCCACATGGATGGATAAAGAAAATGTGGTGTAAACACACCATAAAATATTATTGAGTCAGAAAAAGGAAGGAAATTCTGCCATTTGTGAGAACTTTGCTAAGCCTGGAGGATATTATGCTAAGTTAAATAAGTCATAAAGTCAAAGACAAGAGCGCCTCATGTCACTAGTATGTGTAATCATAAGAGAGTCAAACAGAAGCAGAGAGTGGAATGGTTGCCAGGGGCTGTGGAGTGAAATTCTTGACATACAGCATTGCTTTATGTTTGTTTCTTCTGCTCTTTTTTTTTTTTAAAGTTTTTTTTTAACGTTTATTTTATTTTTGAGACAGAGAGAGACAGAGCATGAATGGGGGGGAGGGGCAGAGAGAGAGGGAGACACAGAATCCGAAGCAGGCTCCAGGCTCTGAGCCATCAGCCCAGAGCCCGACGCGGGGCTCGAACTCATGGACCGCAGATCGTGACCTGAGCTGAAGTCAGACACTTAACCGATTGAGCCACCCAGGCGCCCCTCTTCTGCTATTTAATAACAGAAGTCTCTTTTCTGCTGTAGTTTATAATTGTTGATTATGTGAAAGTGTGACCGAATTTTTGGTGTTCTTAATCTTGGGAAACTTGTACATGCAAACTGAGGATGGCTTCACCCTAACAAAATTGGGACAACTATCAAATCTGAAACCTCTCCCCACATGGAATAGTATAAATTTAAACCCCAGGTCCTACGAGGGCAAGTCTGTGGGTAAAAGCGTTCCTAACAATATCTTGTGCCCCACTGAGAACCCAGGCCAAGGCCTGTTATTAATTTTTGCAGGCAGACTGATACTCTTTCTGAACCACATTTCTGGATTTTTGAGAGTCTTGGATTTAAACTGAAGCTTCAGTTCAAATTTATTTAGGGCTTTGCTAACCACAGACTGAACTGCGTCCACCAAAAAGTCGTATGATGCAGCCCTAACCCCCAAGAAGATGGTTTGGAGATGAGGCCTTTGGGAGATAATTAGGTTTAGACGAGGTCACAAAGGTGGGCCCCCTGTAACGGGATGAGTGCCCTTACGTGGTGACGAGACACCACACAGCTTGGTCTCTCTCTGTGAATGCACAGAGAGGTCATGGGACCACATAGCATGATGGAGGCTTCCCAGAAGCCAAGGGAAGAGCCCAGAATGAAACTTACTTTGCCAGCCCCTTGATCTTGGATCTTGGACTTCCCAACCACCAGCACAGTGAAAAATAAACTACTATTTAAGCCACACAATTTATAGTATTTTGTTATGGAGGCCTGAGCGGATTAATAAACTTGCCTTCCATCTCTTACTTGCATGGCAAGAGCCAAGGGTTTCTTTCTTCTGCTACAAACCTCGGAAACAAGAACTCCCTTAACTATCCTTGGACTTTCAGCATGGTTGCTCAATGCTCTGTGATCAAACATCCTGTGTGTTAAATTAATCATATAAAATGTAAGCAATAGCGGGGAAAGGAGTTTGAACTTAGCCTATTCGTTCCTGTGTCCCTCCTATTTGGCATAGTACGTGGTACATAGTGAGCACCTAATAAATGCTTGGTTGCAGGAATAAATAACTTTAGTGCTAGACATTAAGTTACATGCAATTTCAGAGGATTAAGTTGTCTGGCACGTTCAACTTTTCACAAAATGATATTTTGGTTCAATATTGGTCACATCAGTTCTGAGTCACGTTGGATTTCTTAGTAATTTCTTTATCTTTCTGACTGACTATGCTTACAGTGAAGTGAATGTACAGTCACAAGTTACTGAACTGAGACGTGAACGCAACGTGTATTTTGCAACTCATAAATATATAATGCTACAGAGTTAAAATTGTGAGTTCTGGGGCACCTGGATGGCTCAGTCTAGTAAGCGCCCGACTTCAGCTTAGGTCATGAACTCATGGTTTGTGAGTTCAAACCCCACCTCGGGCTCTGTGCTGAGGGCTCAGAGCCGGGAGCCTGCTTCAGATTCTGTGTTTCCCTCGCTCTCTGCCCCTCCCCCGCTCATACTTTCTCTCTCTCTCTCTCTCTCTCAAAAATAAACATTATTTTTTTTTAAATTGTGGGTTCTTTAAAGAATGGGGTGAACTTATAGATAGACTGGAGAAAGCTCTGTTTCAGTTTTTGTAATTATAATTAGAACTAACATTTCTTGAGCACTGACTAGGAGCTGAGTATTAGAGTAAGAACGTCAGCACATTATTATCCCATTTACTCTTCAACACTCCATAAGGCAGGTTCAATTATTTTCTCCACTTTATAGAAGAAGAAACAAAAAATGTAATTTGCCCAACATAATACCACTATGAAGTCATGGCACTGGAATTGAATCTACGATAAAGTTCTGAGAGCAATGTGCATTTCATTTAGCTAAGTGGACATTTATTTGTGGAGGCATTTTGGAAAAGATATAGGTACTTACTATTATTGCTTTTAGGACTTGTGAATTTTAGAATCTTTGCCACAGGCATAAATGCATCCTTCAAAAGTGTTTTTAATGATATAAAGTAATTCTCCTTTTACATTTCTACAAGCTCTTTCTATAGGCTCATATGTAAAGACGGAAGCTCTTGTTATGAGTGATACATTGGAATACAGCAAAGTTTCCCTCGCTGATCCCTTAATCACAAGCATTGCTTCCTTGACTTTGTGCCTGGTGTATGCTTGTCCCTTCACCCTCCTTCACTGTCAGTAACGGAGAGAGCTAAAATTAACACATCGGCATTGATACTGAGATAGGCAAATAGTATCTCTATGTAAATCCTTTCCCCCCTCACTATATTAGTTGTTTTTGTGACTTGTGATTCCTCATTAGAGGGTAATTAGAGTTCCACATTAGAAACTTAATATGCAGTGCTATCCAGTTTAAGTGATTTAAAATTTGATCCCTCGCATTTGTTTGCACTAAAAGACATTTCTTCAGGCTCTCTCCCCAATCTAATGACCAGTTTAGCATGATAATGATGCACATAAATTTCCGAGCCACCTACTGAATACAGAAGTGATCTTGGAAGCTGTGTTTAGATGCACTGGTGTGTGGCCATACAGAGGCAAGCACAGTCAGCTCATCACAACTGGACTTATAAAACATACTTGGAGGTGATCCAATACAGGTAAGTGGAGATAACGTTTCCTTTACTTTAGAGAATATGTCTTCATGGTACACTTTTGGTCAGAGAGTTCACAGGTTTCGATAACACGGGAAATATAAAGGTATTAGGTTTGGGCATTTTGCTATGAAGTGTTATTAAAAACTAATCACAACAGCATTAATAGTGATGGAAAGCTCACTTTATACCTTGAACTCAATCCGCTCAAACTCGGGTCTGGACCAGGAAGGCTTGTCTGCCAGGCCCAGCGGCAGGTCAATGAAAGGATTCAGACCTTGAAAAGCCTTGCAGACTTCTGTTTCCGACCCTCCAGCTCCTCCTCTGGAAACCAGAAGAAACATTCTGACGAAAAAGACCTACAATGAACGCCTGCTGTGATCAAAGCCTTGCCTGTCATTCAAGACAATTAATTTATTTTTAGAATTATTAAGTAAGCCTATAAGTTCACTATGACTTCCTGTTCGCTCTGGTAGTCTACAGATGTATTTTAGTGCAATATTGCTACCACCTTATTACTATTAAAAGTAACAACCGTTTCCCAAAGTGATGCTCTCATATCAACCTCACAGTCTGAAGAGGGCACACCAGCCTCGATTTCCACGTCTGTGTCCAGGACGCTCTGCTCCACCATATCTCAGGAATCCTCTTCACTTCTTCCAGAAGCTATCACCTACTGAAGCACACTGTGCTCTCTTCTACACCACAGTTCTCTACCTCCGCCATTCCATTGTCCTTATTTACCAGATGGCTTACCAATCCATATTTCTGTCTCTGCCCACACAGGTCCTAAACTCCTTTAACTTCTCGGAAACAGTTATACTTGCAAAAGCATTCTACCATGGGATGTTATACTCCTGAGGACAATGCTTTTGCACTCATCACTTCGTAGATGAGGCTTTTTCTGGTCCTGGTGACTCATGGACCTGCTTTGGATCTCACTTGCCTTTCTGCTTAACCTGGATACTATTTTAAACTCTTTCAGATGTTCTTCCCTAATGATGCGGAATCTACACTTTCCTCCACAAGACTGTCTTGATGTGATCACCAACACTAGCGTCTGTGTGATACAAGGAAAACGGCTCTTATCTGGTCAAGTTAATTTCCATCTTTTCCTGTTCCATCAATCTGAAACTTTTGGAAAGGATATACTAATCGCATCTGTTTGGGTATTCACTATTAACTTATTTTAATTAAATTTATGTACACACTATTAAACGATTCATTCCATTCAAATCTATTTCCTCTCCTGTATCTATTATTATTGTAGAGCCCCTCATAAAACTGTATGGTGTGCTACAGCCCATTTCAATTGGCCATTCTGAGTCCAAAGACTGTCATCTGATTGCCTCAAAAGTTTAGTCACCGGTCCCTTTCAGAAGTGAAAATCACTATTTCGTTACTGAGTCAGGTAGGTAAGTGACCTCCCTGAACATCCCTGCCCCGGTTTAGTGCCCTTTCACTGAAGCTTCCTCAGCATGTGACCATTGGCCCTGAGGTCTTGTGACCTAAGAGGGCTGCTTCAGCACTAGCCATCAGACGCTCAGAGGACAGAGTTCAAAGGATGACAGCAAAGTGTCATCAGGGTAGCTAGAGACAGTTTTTCTCACGACGCTCTGTTCTCTAACACATCTTGTCGGCCAGAATTCAGACCTTCTCCAGGTCAATCACTACTATAGGGAATTCTGTGCCTCTGGTTTGGACTGACCATTTTGTATTGCCCGGGTTAGGCTCATGACACATGAATAAAATAGGATTCCTGTTCGTAAAGAAGAAATGCATTTGAATCAGAGTGAGGGTTAATTTGGGGTCAGCAATTAAAAAGTATCTGTTCAAGTGTGACTTTAATATATTCTTTCCATATCCTTCAAACCTGACATAATAAAAAAAATGACTGAATTAAACTAACAATCATTGAATATGATCACGATGATAATGATTATCATCTAAAGTTATTTTCCATTCCTATCTTATGTCCTCTAATATGCTCAAAATGAACATAAGCAGAGAAAATATTCCATGTATTCCACACTTAGTGTTTTTGCCTCTCTGCCTGGTTACTCTCCAATATTTTTCAACATTTCTTAATGAATATCTAGGGGTAATAGCTGCTAATTATTGAGCCATGAACATTTACCATGAATCAAGAATAACAAATATTTATTAACACTTGTTACTAGGTGCAAAGACTGTTGCTAAGCACATTTACCTGAATGTGCCCATATAATATTGAGCCCGGAACTATAATCTGTGGTCTTCCATTTATACATATCTCATCTGTGATGAGAATTAACATAATTTGGCCAAGTTTATCAGCTAGGAGATGAAGGGAATGGATTTAAAACCAAAACTCTAGGGCCATGTCTTCAAGCATCGTGTATATAATATCTTATTTCATTCTCGCAACTGTATGGATTTCACAGTATTAGCCCCATTTCACAGATCAGGAAATGGTGATTCAGAGACACTACACAGTTTGACCAGTAGCACAGCTACTGAGATGCAGAGCTGAGACTCCACTTAGATTTGTCTGACACTAAAGCCGATGCCTTTAATTCAGCATTTAAGGGGCAGCTAGAACGTCACTCCCTCTATAAAACATTCCTTGATTTCCCCAAGATGAATATGCGTTTTACCCTCCATGGACCCCCAAACGTAGCACTCCATGCAAAAGCACTCAGCATGCCCGCTTAGGTGGACATTTAGCCTGCGTTATGTTGCTCACTTAGCAACCATACATTGCACTTAGCGCACTTTACGATCGACAGTCAGCACGCCGTACAATGCACACCGAACACAGTGTAAAAAGGCACATAGCACACCATGTGATGGGTACTTTGCACGCTGTATGATTGGTGCAGCGTAACATATGATGGGCGCTTAGCACACTTACAGTGGTTACCTAGGATGCCATACAACGGGCATTGTGTATGTCATACAGTGGGCACTTAGTCTATGTTACCACAGGCACATGACACGTCATACGGTGGCCACTGAGGATACAGCGCCTTATAAATGGTACCCTTCTATTAGACCAGACCAAACGGGAGCCCCACGAAGGAAGTCTACATCTTAGCTTTATACCTATAGCACTTTATGCAGTAATTAGCACATAGAATGAATTCAATGGTGGGGTAATTAGTACAATAGTTGTTTTAGTACATAAAAAATCCTTTATGTTTTATGTGCTTTTCACAGAAAAATACATGTTCTAATATGTGTTGATGTATCCTAGGTACCAATTAAATAGATATTTGAGTGATTACTATGTAAGACACACTAATAAAGAAAAAAAGCCCCGATGCCTACTTAAGGAAACAAATATAAAGGATAATAATACTGGACCAAATTAACCTTTCCCTCAGTTTAGTTAGTGCATTTTTTTATAATGATGACAAAGCCATTTTGAGACTGTTTAGAGAAGGGAGAAACGAGAGATAATAACACCTATATTTAGAATTTCACATGTAATTGCTCCCAACAGGGCTTAGGTTCTTAGTCAGGGTTTAATTTCACAGTTAGAGGAAACTGATGACTGAGTTCCTGACATTAAAAGCACATATGCTCACTCACTACTCTGCCTCCCATTCAAGAAGACCTCCGCAATTTACTTCTTATCCACATCGTCTCTTTTAAGAACTTCAAGCCAAAACCAAAATATGGCTTTTAAGGATAAGCAGCTGGGCTCTTGCATAGCGACAGCAACAGTCAGAGCAATTTCAGGTAGGGCGATATCAGTGGGTAAGTAATTATTTTATGGTTTCATTTATGAGATGATACACTGTGAAAATAAAATAACATGTTCAGTGCCAGCAACTACATATCAGCCAATGGAATTTGTAATCCAGTTACAAACGCTTTGACAAAGCAAATACTTGGAAAATTCGAGGAAGTCTTTAATCCCATCTTTAAGAATAAATCGCATTCTCATACTTTCTTCAACCTAACACTCCAATTTTAGCTATAAGCTTCAAAAATGCAGGGCCAATTTCTTTAGGAATTTGGCAACAATTTTCTCCATCGCTGCCTAGCACAAATGGAAAAAAAGGAAAGCCCCTTGGAAGTCATTTGGCATGTAAATGGGGTAATTTTCTGCCTTATTTACTCATATTTGGAAGCTATATCAATAATTTATAAGTAGATGGTGAAAAATAAAGCTTCAATCTGCTCCATTCATGTTGTAAGGACCATATTGCTTTTCATCATCTTATGTTTCAATGTCAGTTGTACTAATATGTAGTTTTAATATTTTAAACGATTTTTATGTTTTAGAAGGAACAAATATATTTTGCACCATCTATAAGATATTTCTGAACAATTATTTGTTACGCCCACCCTTTAGCAGAAATGCTGTTGATGCACTAAAAAGGTACTAAGTCTGTCGTTACAAAACGCCACAGACTTGTGACTTCTACAGCAGAAATGTCTTTCTCACCGTCCTGGGGGCTAAAAGTCAGATTCAGGTTTCTCTTGAGGTCGGCAGGGGTTTTCCTGAAGTCTCTCTCCTTGGTGTATTATATAGACAGCCATCTTCTCCCTGTGTCCTCACATGTGTGAGGTGTCTGGCCCTAATTCCTTCTTTCTATAAGGATACTAGCCATTGGATGAGGGCCTACCCTAGTGGCCTCCTTGTAATTTACTTATCTCTTTAAAGAATCCAGCTCCTATAAAGTCACATTCTGAGCTCCTGAGGGTTGGGACATCAACATAGGAATTTGGAGGGATGCCATTCAGCCCAAATTTGAAAGGTACTTTTCTTATGCGAAGGAAAAGAGACTAAAACCCTGAATTATACATATTCATACTCTGTTGTGTTGAAAATAAAACTACTTTTGGCAGTGGTTTGATCCAAGCTCTGCCACTTACTACCCAGGTGGCCTTGGAAAGATCATTTAATAAAGCAAAGACGTGGGGACCTTTGAGCATTTTAAACTGTGTACTTGTGGGTTATGTAGCTCTTTTTCATGTAGGACTCTTTCACTGTTATACCCTCTAAAAACCTGTCTCCCAAACACCCCAGTTAAAAGTGCTTGGGGGAAGGGAAACAGGGAGCATTATCAACCATAGTTTCCCAGGTCCCTTCCCAGAAAATTCTGAGTCACTATGTCTGGGAAGGGGCCTAGGACTTGGTGTTTAACAAAAACGTCCATACACGTTCCCTCTTCTCTGGACATCACCCTCACTTAGCTCTCTGTGCCCTCATTGCTGTTTCTACAAGTGATAAGTCTGTGATAAGGGTCAGTGGACATTAAGAACAACTGTTGCCCACTGTTATCAACGTTACCACGACACTCTCTATCATGACTACGGACATTCCTCTTTAGGTGTTTGACCTTGAAAGTGTCTTTCTTTGCTTTCCCTGATACCGCTGTTTCCCAGGAAGAAAACAAGTGCTTTTGGACACATCTGAAAGGTAAATTTTATTTTGAGAGAAAGTTTTTAGGAGAAAATTATGAGAATTCATGAAGGATTCTAATAGGGATCTCTCGATAATCTGACATTTCATCATTTATAAGGCATGTGAGAAAAGATCGCACGTTCACGTTCTTACATAAAGATACTCTGAAGCACCTGATCTTTTTTTTAATTCATTTTTATTTTTATTGTTTTAAATATGAAATTTACTGTCAAATTGGTTTCCATACAACACCCAGTGCTCATCCCAACAGGAAGCACCTGATCTTTTTATGTATTTTGGCAGTCGCAAATAAAACTGAAAAGAGATTCGGGGTGAGTGTAACTGTATCGTATTCTTACTATTGTACAACTGGTCTCTCTATTTGTTATTAGGAATTCATATAAGACTTATTCAGCATCCTAGTCTCTCAGAAATGCTGAAGCCGGCGAGCGCATTAGTTTTCTTAAATCAACTGCCTGACAATTAAATATGTATGCTCTTTTACGCCAATGCAGCTGTGTTGGAGCACTGAGCAGTCCAGTTACTGCCATCGGCTGGCAGTCTTTTTGTGTATACCTCTGTGATGCCTAGACACAAGCTGGCAAATCGGGTTTTAGAAGAGTTTCGTGACTTGTACGCCCTAGTGATCTAATTTTCGCATTCAGTATTTATGACCTTAGTCTACCACTTCTGCCCACGTAGTTCAGCAATCTTGACCACAACGCGGGAAGCCATGAGCTGCTGGAATCCATGCAGCATTTGCGAGTTAGCACACAATAGACCCTCAATAAATACGTGTTAAACAAATGTACTGCCAGTCCTACTTTATAAGCAAAGAGATTAGGTTCTCTTCTCTATTCACCTGGTACTGTCTTCTGTGGGAGCTCATACAGTTCAATTTCCTATAAGAAGAGTTGCTGATAATGTATTTTATCAGAGGTATCTCTGGAATTTCTTCACTTTGCTACTTCTGTTCCCTCTTAACTCATCAACAGTGCTTTCTACATGTATTGTCTTGTCCCCATATCCATGACCCGTTCTGGCTCAGGCCACTGACTCTCAACCTGGAGAGCACCAACAACCTCCTCCCTGATCCCTGCCCCTTTATTACTTCTCTGCATCGTAGCCAGAAGGGTCTTTGTGAAATATAAATCTAGGGGCACCTGGGTGGCTCATTTGGTTAAGCGTCCAACTTGGCTCAGGTCATGATCTCAAGGTTTGGGGGTTCGAGTCCCGCATCAGGCTCTCCACTAACGGCGCAGAGTCTGCTTGAGATTCTGTCTCTCACTTTCTCTGCCCCTCCCCTGCTTGTGTTCTCTTTGTTTCTTTCTCAGAGACTCTCTCTCTCAAAATAAATTAATACACTTTATATATATAAAGTGTATTATATATGTGTGTGTGTGTGTGTGTGTGTGTGTGTGTGTGTGTGTGTGTCTAAGTATCATTCCTATCATTCCTCTATTCAAAAGACTTCAAGTTCTCGGGGCAGAGTCTACACACCTTAGCAGAGTTTATAAGGCCCTCAGATCCACTTCCTGCGCAGGGCTCAGCCTGCTTCTCTCCATACACTTCCTGCACAACTGGCTTTGTGACCTACTTTAATTCCTGAAAGCGCCCTCCCTCCCTTTTCTCTGCCTCTCCCATCCCCTCACTCTCTCCAGGCACGTGAACACTCTGGACCTTCTGCCTGGGATAAACCAGGAAATATTTACCATCTTGCTATTTGCTTTGCAAAATGAGCGGAAATCAAAGGAAGGATGGGTGCACATTACCGAGGATGTGTACGTGTCTCGAAGGTTTAAAATAACGATCCAACAAAAGCATGAAATAAGGAGTGTGCAAAACACGGGGGGCACAGCCTTGCAAGGTGTGTGTGTCTGTGTGGCAGAGGATGCGCAGGGGCCCCGAGCAAAGGTAACGAGCGTGAAAGTGTGTGCAGTGTTGAGGCTGGAGGTGAGAGGCCAGCAGGCACACGCCAACCCGTGAACAGCTTTGCTCGGGGTTGGTCCCACCCCAGTATTTGTACCAGCAAAATAGAAGACCACTACTATTAGCTTTCCCATGCAGAAACAGAAACTTGATATTTAAATTTAAGATAAATATTCTTCTCTTATTGCAATCCTCCCCCACTCCCTGCTGCTCATTTTGTTTTAACCTCAAGCTGCATTATTTTCATGATTGAAAATTCAAACTTTTAGTATAGTCACAATATCCTGGAACACCTAGAAATATTCTACATCTGTGTTGCTGGTTTCCCAACATCTAATTATTCTCAAATACTAAAGCACTTTAATCATTATTTATAGGACCAAATCATGTTATTTCACACACGTATCTGACAGCTTCCATTATCCTGCAGAGTACACAACAAACGTTATTTCTGGCAGTTTCCTTGAAAATTATTTTTCTTTTTGCATATGCAATTTTGTGTATGCTGATAAATAGATCTGCTTCGCTTCCCTAGAATGCACTTGGTTTCTGTGTCTTACCTACGATCTAGTTCAGGTGTTTTATTTAAAGATATGGATAGGCTCAGAGGTTGTAATTTGCCAAAATTCCCCAAAATAATAAAGTACAGAATCAAGTCAATACCCAAAATTAGTCAGGCATCCAGTAGAGTATATTCTGACTCTATCTGAAGATGCTATTACTATATTCACAACCACTTATGTATGAAAAATCATGGTATGGAGAGGCTATTTTTTGTGTTCCAAGTGTGTATTTACTGGCAATAAAAACAGAAGACATTGTCATATTCTTAAGTAAAAATAAGTCAAATAAGTAGCAATCACTTTTTAATGCCTGGTTCAATTTGCTGTCTTCATGAGGTATGGACAAAAAGAAAATGACACGATGGGAAAAAATAATGTTTTCTCTTTTTTTTTGTAAAGAAACGCTTTGCAAGTGTTTCTTGTAGGTCAAGTTCTCCTACAGTATGTTCATGAAAGATCTAGCAATCTGCCATTGAAATATGAACAGTTGCCTTGTATAACTGCACTCATCCCAGAGCTACAGGAATTCAGTCCTTTAATATAGTGGATACCATTTCTTTACCAGTTTAGTACAGCTTAGAACTGGATACATAATTCTTGACCACAAGAATGAGGCACAAAAATTAACAATCTAAAAGTTAGAATGTGATTAATAGAAACAGCGGATTTAGAAGAAGAAAGCTCACCATCCCACTCACGGTGGCAGAGACATTAGTAGCAGCAATGGCAGCAGGTCTTTCTCGAGTGTTTGCTCAAGGTCAGGCATTATTCGGAGCCCTTAGAACTGTTGATTCATCCACATTTTCCCTAGAATGACTCCAAAAGGTAGGTACTTTTGACAGGAAAGAAACCCAAGACACAAATATCCTGAGCAGCATGGTCGAGGCTCCACACGTGGCAAGAAATGGCAAAGCTACACTTTCAACCCAGGCAGACTGCCTCCAGAGTCCATGCTCTTAGCGGCCGTGTCTCTCAAGGTGTGATGCCGAATTATCAGGCACAAGACTAGTGATGAGCAATCATGGAGGAAGAACGAAGGATGTTTCTCTAATTATGGAAATTCTGAGTCAGAGGCCCAGAAGTCTGTAATGCGTGTCCTACCTGAGCGTTGTACTTTCCTGGAAGACCAAGCATGTTTTGAAGATGAATGAACGTTGAGCTCATATTATAAAGGATTGATATTTCTTGAACAATTGCATATTCTGGCTCACACATTTACTAAATATGAGTTCATAAAGCAGCTTGTTTACCTTCTCCATGGCTTAATTTCTCATTTGAAAGGAGGCTATTGACTGGATTTACAGTGTCAACTTATACAGAGTGATAAGGGCTTAGATGATACCTGGATAATACAAGGGCTTAGATAAAAATGATACCTAGATAGCCTAATGCTAGCTATTATTTGCTTACATATTATCTCATTTATTTATCACAACATTTTGTAGACGAGTGAACCAATGTGAAAAGAGATTCACAAAGTAACTTGAATCACTCAAGGAGTGATTATTTGGACCAGGATTTGAATCACTATTCTTTTAACTCTTGCCACTGCACCTTTTATTATTTTCTTGGAGGCAAGGTCATTTTCATGGGTCTGAACAGATCAGACCCTCTCACCCACTCACCCTCACTGACCCTGGGAACCAGCTTTGTCCAAAAGACTCCTGTGAATGCAGCAATGCCCCTGAGACACTCAACCAGCCCCGGGAGGCCAATCCCCAGCAACGGTAACCCAGGTGTTTTCCTCAAAATTTTCCATTTGCAACCAAAAGGGAGAATCAGTCTTCTCTCAGATGTAGCAGTGACAGAATATAAAACTGAGTCCCTCCACTGGCCCTATTTTTCCACTACATAGACAAAGCTAGTGAGAGACAGAAAAAAGACTAACTCAAGAGAGAAAATCAGGAAATAATCAATGGGAATTGATTTCTAGAAGATTTTTTAAGATTGTTTTTGGTTTTGACTTGTATTTGTTGTTTGTTTGTTTGTTTGTTTGTTTGTTTCAGATGCTTCTGAAGCCAGCTGTGTGCCTCTAATCCCAGCAGCCTGGGGGTTTAACTCTTCATTAATTTTCCTTAGCCAACATTGCACCTGTATTTTTCTGAGCTAGTCAGAGGCAGGATTCTGTCATCCAACCGGAACACACAGTGCATCTCTATTCAAGACTAACACATAGTGGTTCTAGATTTCATTATTCTGCTTTCAATTCTGAGAAAGAGGTTAGTTTTCGTTTCTTTAATGTTTACTTATTTTTGAAAGAGAGAGAGAGAGAGACAGAGACAGAGTGCTAACGGGCAAGGAGTAGAGAGAGAGGCAGACACAGAATCTGAAGCAGCCTCCAGGCTTTGAGCTGTCAGCACAGAGCCGGATGCGGGGCTCGAACCCACGAACCGCGAGATCGTGACCTGAGCCGAAATCGGATGCTTAACCGACTGAGCCACTCAGGCTGCCCCAGTTTTTGTTTTCAAAATGAGCACAATATTATACCTATCTCCTTAGAATGAGAACAAAAAGCTGATACGTTTTTATCATTTGAAAAACTAGCATGGATGGAATTTAAGAATGAATTTCAACTTTATAAACTATACAAAGAAAAGAATCATTCAATCTTTCTTTCAAGTGTGCCCAGATTCTCTGCAGGCCAAATGGAAGAACATGAAGAACCAGGCTCTAGAGTCAGCCTCCTTCTATAACCAGTTCAGCAATTCCCTACTTATGCAGCCTCGAGTAAGCAAGTAAAGTCTTTCTTCTATTTTCTTATGCACAGAGAGAACAATTATGTCCACCTCATAGGGACACTGTAGGATTACATGACTCTAAATCTGCAAAGCCATGAAGCAATAAGATTTTATAATTAATCAATCTTAATTCATGTTATTAGCATTTATTTGAAATAAAATATTGGAAAATATGTGTAATAAAAAAAAGAGAACTTAGGAAGTAAAATAAGCTGTTGCTTATTGGAACTGAATTACCTCCTCCAGCCATTGAAGAATGGTTTCTACTCTTTGGGGTAGAGTTCATTGACCGTGGATGCTTAGTGGCTCAACCACCTGAACAACGAGGAAAGTCCACGTTGATGGGCAAATCAGCAAATCATGTTTCCAAGTTGCAGGGGTGCAGCCTTAGCCTTCATTAACCATGGTCCATTTTTAAACCCATAAATTTGAAAAACAGGGCAATAAGTAGAGGCTTTATGGCAAGTGAAACCTCAGAACATGGTGGACTCTTTAAAGCTTGCCCAGTACCCTTGGTTTCCTCCCCCCTCAAGTACCAACACTTGCG
The DNA here is from genome assembly GCF_018350175.1 of Felis catus. Lineage (NCBI taxonomy): Eukaryota > Metazoa > Chordata > Mammalia > Carnivora > Felidae > Felis > Felis catus. Next base: position 3,163,209 of record NC_058385.1, on the reverse strand, counting down.
TAGCTCTTACCAAGTGCTGTACTTAGCAGGACTCCGTGTTGCTAATTACAGATCTAACCAGTACTTATTAGATTCTGAGGGGGAAGAAAACACTAACCTGATTTCAGATCTGATATGAAAAGAACATAAAAATGACGGAGGGAAACATTACTTTCCTCCTAGTTCCTGAGACTTTTAAGTTACTGGTAAATGCTCACTGTCACGGTCTAGTGGCGACAGAGAGCATACCTAACCTTAGTGACCTACAGAGAGCAATTTCAGTTGCTCACATTGTGAATTCGATGAGAGCTGTATCCGCAATGCTAAATTAAAGTGTTTTGAATTTTTTTGTGTGTAAAAAATGAATTGTGGGATTCAGACAGCAAGCCAGTGAAGATGATTTTGCTGAGAAGCATGAAGGCTGGCACTGTGACTTAGTCTAACTGTAAGTTTACTGGTTTACTCTGATATATTGGTGTTTTCCTTCATGTGAATCAAACACCTTACATGTTTTGTTTGTTATAAGGGAAACTACGACACTTAACTGAAATTATGACTCAGTCTTGGATACAGAGTAGTTCTTCCGGTTTTATTTTTCTAACACGTTCTGAAAACCTGAAGACTCACACACATTTTCATCTTACAGTAAGCTTACTTAACCTTGTAGTTTATGATGTGCTGAAATATAATTGGATTCTAAAGTTATAATAATAAATTGCATCCATTCTTAGGTTAAATTGCTTTTATGCTATAACAAGTATAAATTGTGTGCACATGTTCTGGAAATGATGTCTGAAAAGGAATTTGAACTTTTTTACACGTATGGAAAACAGTAACAATGGTTCTCACTCAGCTGAGTGATAAGAACTTTGTCAAGCAGAAAGAATAGAATATGTTGGTTCCAGTCCTATTAAGAAGCATTTTACAATATTAACCTAAATTAAAACATTGTCAAATATAATATTTTCCATGCTGTGCTATGCCTCACTCTCCATTCGAAAATGAGTCCTAGCATGAAAAATTATATATACGCAAATGTTCAGAATCTCTGGTCCTCTGTAAGTGAAATGCAAACGTTTCCACTTTACTTACAACGCTGAAATGTTTCACAACACTCTGTCTCATAGTTCTAGAGATTATTCTGCTAATGGCATGATCAGGTAGAATCGTGTAAATTTTCATAAGGAGAGAACAAAACTCAGGAACTTATTGAAATGTGACTTCTGTATCAACATAGAAATAAAAGTAATGATCACCCTAAGCCTCATAGGTAAATGCTCAGAGAAAGTGAGATTAAAAAAAAAAAAAACAGTTTTTGGCATATTAACACACTAACATAACCAACAAGAGGAAGAGATAGGCTTCTAAAATATAAAACTGCACATAGGCAGGCTAAGTGATGAGAAAGTGAATATTCAAATGTCTTACACATTTGTAAACTCACAATGATGTGGGAAACGACTGAGGATACAGAAGTGGGTAAGAATTCATCCTATCTATACAAAGACGTTTCCATCACAAAGTCAATGATGCTTAAAAAATCATAAGCAGTGGGGCACCTGGGTGGCTCAGTCGGTTGAGCGTCCGACTTCGGCTCTGGTCATGATCTCACAGTTTGTGGGTTTGAGCTCCACAGCAGGCTCTGTTCTGACAGCTCAGAGCCCAGAGCCTGCTTTGGATTCTGTGTCTCCCTCTCTGCCACTCCCCCACTCTCACTTTGTCTCACTCTGTCTCTCAAAAATAAATAAATGTATTTTTTTTATTTTTTATTTATTTTTTTAAATGTTTATTTTTCAGACAGAGAGAGACAGAGTGCAAGTGGGGGAGGGGCAGAGTGAGAAGGAGACACAGAATCTGAAACAGACTCCAGGCTCTGAGCTGTCAGCACAGAGCCCGACGTGGGGCTCGAACCCACGAACCGTGAGATCATGACCTGAGCCGAAGTCGGACACTCAACTGACTGAGCCACCCAGGCGCCCCTATAATTTTTTTTTTAAATCATAAGCAGAGTTAGCAAAAGGGCAGGTTAAGGGCCACAGAAATAAAAGAGGCCCAGCAGTATAGTTGGAGAAAAGTCAGGGCCAGTGAGAAGTCAGGAAGAAAGACCAAATTTATGCTAAACTGGATTTTGGAGGTATCATCTAATCTTATCCTCTTGTTCTGCAAACAAGGAAACAGAGCCAGACATATCTGAGTCAGTCCTACATCACAGAGCCACAGCGTGTATTAAACCAAAAAAATCATTTGTAAAGTGTAAAATGAGAGATGAGGTTAGTTACAGTGCTTCATATCGTGAGGTCTAGAATCCAGCATCCAAAATGTGACCATTTATTAGCGATCGGAGGTCACTAATGTCTACCTATTTTTTCTTTTCATGTAGAACAGGGATGAAAATGGAATGTACCTCATAAAAGGTTAAACCAAAAGACATGTGAACAAACAAAACAGTGCTATCAGCATAATGAATGCTTAAATGTTTGTCCGTTTGTTTGTTTTAATACCTCACGATGGCATAGTTTACATGACCTCAGAACTAGACTAGGATGATTGACACTTGGTTCCTTTCAGACCAAAATTCTGTGCGATGGATATGCTTGGCCATAGGCAATTAAATCACAGACCGATTGTTTCAAAAAGTACAAGAAATTGGAGCAAAAAAAAATTTTTTTTTTTTTTTACTATAAGGTAGGACTAGAGCTCACACTTTTTTATATTAACTGGGCTTTTAAAGTATTTCACATTTTGACTATTGCATAAGTACAATAGGAAAGAATATTCAAAGATGACTTATTCAAGCATAAGCTATGCACAAAGGCTTTGGCAGCCTCATCGTTTAGATTCATAAATAATCCCTACCAGGCAACCAGGGAAGGGCTGGCCTTCCAACCAAGGAAGATGGCTCTCACTTAAGGCAACGTGTGACCTCAGGCAGGACCATTCATTAAGGCCTTGGTTCTTTTAGCATCAGCACAGATGTATTAATATCTGACATCTCTTGGTGATTCAAGCCCTAAATGATTTCTCATGTAAGAACAAATTTCAAATGTTGAGAAGTTCTGAATAATTATAACTTTCTAGAGCAAAGCCATTTGAAAAGTTGCACTGGTTCTGATTCTAGAACAGGATATCATAGACTCAAATTTCCTTGCTCTTTTTTTCCATCTAAATAAAACTGAATGTCCTGGAAATTATTCGATAGAAGAGAATAACAAGGCTCTGAAATCCGTCCAAGGTGGGGGTGTGTGGGCAAAGTGTATTATCTAAAGAACTCAGGACTTGACTAAGGACAACAATGTGGTCACTCGGTAGAGTTTTCTCTTTCTCATAATGTTGGACTGATTGTCAACGAGACCTACGGGAATTGCCACAAGGACTTGTCTATCTAGATAAAAGGCCAGAAATGGGAAGCGCACCAGAGACCCGGGAGGAGCCCCATCGTTCACCCTGGAGCCCTGGCAGTGGTCCCATTGTGGGCACCAGCACTGCAGTGAAGCCCAGACGTTCTGCTCCACTTCACAACTGGCCTTGTGGGGGATCTGATCTACCGGCATCATGAAAGGCCTGGTTGCCCCATTCCATGTCACGAATGGGATGCTGGTGGTATTCTGATCACCGGCATCAGTGAAAACAGTGAAGCCCTGATTATAAAACAAATGAGACTTTACAGCAAAGAAAATTACTCGCTAATAAGATGGGCGTTATATAAGGATAAAAAAGTCAGCCCACTAAGGTGATACAGCAATCCTAACCATGTATATCCCAGTGGACAGACCTCCAGGATTCATGTAGCAAACACTGACAGGGCTGGAAGGAGAAATAGAGCCACCCATAACTATGTTGGGATTTCAACGTGGACCTCTCAGCAAATGATAAAACCAGTCAACAAAAATAAGGAAGGAAACTATAGAACTGAACAACACCATCAATCAACATGAGCATCATAGGTCAGTCAGCCAACATCAGAGTAAGCATTACCAAGGGGCCATGGAACATTCACAAGAAAAACATATTCTGGGTCAAAATCTAAATGTAAGAAATTAGAAAATTGAAATCAGATAGAATATGACCTGGTTCTTCATGATAATGACTTCCGTGAAAAGGCCTTACACAATCTTAACCTCTCTCCCTCACAGTATAAAACCACATCTTAGTGGAATTCACTCAACATTTCTTCCAATCTTATACCCGACTAGCAGAAGCTTGCAAGAGATATGCACAAAAGTAAACTGGCTGTTTCACTTTAACTTCATGATCTCAACAGGGTCTTTCAGTATAAACCTTATACATTTCCAGTTACATTTATTTCTTAACTACTATTAGCATGTTTTTTGCTGTTAAGAATGAATTAATGCTTTTACTGCTTATTGATAATATTAAAAATCTATTGGTTTTATGTATGCATTTTTTAGCTCCTTGTCGGATCAAATTGTCTAAGATAAGTCCAATTGCTTTTTAGCTGAATCTTTGAAATTCTAGTTTTGCAATAACGTATGTGAAAATAAATAATTGTGTCTCTTATCCTATGCATATATTTTTTATCTTTATTTTTTGCATTAGTCTTGGGCGACTATTACCAGTTAGCATCTCCAAAATAATCCAGTACTTACACATAGCGGAGATAGCACTGACCTGAGCTGTACGGATTTCAGTAATAGCGGTTTTAGTGTTTTAACATTTACTGTATTAGGTATTTGCTGTAGGAAAATAGCAAGCATTACAATGTCTAAGTACTTTCCATCTATTCCTAATTAATTAGTTTTTAAAAGAAACGGTCATTTAATGTTATCAAATGTCATCCTGAGAGTGGAGTTTTTCCATTATGAATAAAACATAAAAATAATTTGTGTAAAGTTGAACCATTCATGCATACGTAAAATTAAATACTTGGTAATGCTGCAGAACACTTTTAATATATATCTTTTGATTTTATTAATTAGTATTTTAATTAAGAGTTTTTTCCCTGCCATCTTAGGTCCAATTAGTACGATGCTTCATTTTATGCTATCATAAAATCCTTCGGTTGGGGGATTATATGAACTTCAGTCTTTTTTTTTTTTTTCTAATTTAATATGTTTAGAATTGAGTCATCTATGCTTGCCTATCTGCTTTGCTATATTATTCTTTTGGTATAATCTTGGATTCAATTTACTAGCATTATAGTTAGAATAATTATATCTGTATTCTTAGGTCAAATTTTCTTATTGTCATATCTTAATAACATTCTCATATGAAATATATGCCAACTATCTTTTCTGAGATCTCAAATTCCTTGAATGTTGAACTAAATCATCTGTTCTCTGAAGATTTCACACTTGTCTTTTGTATTGGACCCTTTTTCCAGTATTACTGCATTAATCAAGTTTCCTACCTCTTTGCAATAGAATTTGTTGTCCACTGGGGTTAGGCAAATGCTGGTGTAGTTTCACCTGTGATAATCCCTCGAATAAAAATTTTCACTAAAGAGGGTGAGTGTATTTGTCTGCTAGGGGTTCCATAACAAAATACTATAGACTGTGTGACTTAATCAATCAATAGAAATCGTTTTCTCACATTTCTGGAGGCTAGAAGCTCATAATCAAGGTACCTTCTGCATTCGTTTCTGGTGAGGACTCTTCTTGGCTTGTAGATGGCTGCTGTCTCACTCAGGTAAGGACAGAAAGATAGCTCTCCGGTGTCTCTACTTATATGGAAATTAATCCTATTAGGACTTTACCCTTATGATATCATTTAATCTTAATTTACCCTTAATGGTCCTTTCTTTAAATACAGTCACCGTGGGGGATGAGGCTTCAACACATTTAGGAAGGACAGAGGTCAGACCATAGCTGGGAGGGACAGAAGTAACTTAGGAGGTAACCCCAGAAAGCAAATGTGAGGAAGTGTAGAGTAAGACAGGAAAAGAAAAAAACAAAACAAAAAACCAAAAACCAAAAACCCACCCAAACTGATGTGCTATTAGCATTAGTACTGTAATCAACAGAAGCGATTCTTCTAGGAGCCTTGTGATAACACTGAATTCATCCCCCCAGAAAACTCTGTGTGAAGCAGAGATCACCAACCTACAATCTGTAGGTAGGGTTACCAGATAAAATATAAGAAACTGTGTTGTGGTTGTTCCCGAGGATGACAAGATTATACTATGCCTGGCTAGCTAAAATGTTAACACGGAGATTTCGGGGGGGCTGCAGTTAAACTTGGGAGGGGCGCGGGTCTCTGGGAATGCTGGAGGACTGCCTATCCTCCCTGACTGCTGAATTCTTGCGGGGTGTTTCTGCAGTCCCTGGGGAACTCCATCATCCACACATTGTATACAAAGCTTAGCAAACCCATAGGACGCAGAGACCCTTGCTGTGTATCTCTGATTTGATTAGCCTTATGATTGTTCACCCGTAAGTCACGCACCCTTCGCTTCTGCATGCCTGAAATGTGGTAGCCCTCGGGACACAGCAAGCCAACCGACATTTGTGATGGGCCTGACACTGCAATAAATGAGAATACGAGTGAGGCCGACGGGGTCTTCGTCTGCGAACGTTGACCCCCATGCCTTCTCCTCTCTTTCTTAGCAGAGGGTGGAGTTATGTTTCATCCATTTGTGCAGGGATGTAGGGTTTACTGGCCATTCCCAGAAAAATTCAATTAGCTTTGCATTTCATATAAACAACAAATAATTGTTTAGGATATACCTATGCTAAAAAAAAAAAAAGTTAATTGCATTTATTTGTGGTAGGATCCCCTCCCTAAGGAAAGAAAAAAAAATCCTCAAGGCAACCTGGTTATATGCCTACATGACATCCCTCATGACCTTGTAACATGAGGCCCCTTAATCGGACTACATGTTTGTGTGTTACCGTATATGGGAGACAAAGATGTGGAAAACATATAAAAAAAAAAACTACTCCATGTGGTGTTGGGGGCTCAGCTCTTCAGGTAGGAACCCAACTGAGCTGGGCCAGCACGAATAAAGTTGCTTCCTGGAAAGAAAAGCCTCAGTGTCACAACTCTCTGTGCGAGAATCCCGCTGCAATCTGAAATTCCAATTTAAGTAAAAGTCCTGCAGTTTTTCATATAAATATGACAGGCTTACCCACTGGCCACATTTAGCCAGTAGCCTGGTTTTGTAGATAAAGTTTGATGGGAACAAAGCCACACACACCCGTGTATTGTCTACAGCTGGACTTGCACTGCGGTGCTATAACTGAGTAGTCACAACAAAGACTGCATGCGAGCAAGGCTAAAGTATTTACCAACTATTCGTTCACTGAAAAAGTCTGTAAGCCCAGGGTTTAAGGAAGAAGATCAGCTCCCCTAAGTCGGAGTCGGTTCCAGGAGCTTGAATCCCCACTGCCCCCTCTTCCAGCTTCTGGGTGCCTGCAGGAGAACTGAGAAGTGCTCAGTGTTGGAAAGGCAAAATGCAGAAAGATAAACAGCTTGTCTGGGCTCACACAGGCTGGATTCCACAGCTGTGGATGAAATCAGAAGTGTGGGGCACCAAGGCACGTACGGGCTGCCACATCCGGCAAAGCAGGAAGACTGACATGCGGCACTGGTAACAGGGCTGCCTATGGAAGGTGACAATTTCCTTAGCACTCGTGGTAGGTTCTGGATTCATGACGTTTGAGCACCATGCTACCTGATATGCATACGATCATCCTTTGAAAACTGCAAAACATAATTTGAGAACTCCTGTCCTACATGGAAAACTAGTGAAGGTAGGTTTATCGATAGTCCATAGCATCATTTCTCCATGTGTTATACTCTCCGTTGAAGCTCGTGATTCTGACTCCAGCTTCTTTGGTTTTTGACAGCCCCTTGGTTTTGTAAGCCCCGTGCCTTACAATAGGACATCAGAATCTATGATTTCAGAAACTTGCGCATGAATATTAATTGCATCCGATTAGCAATTGTCATTACATTTGATATTAATAGCCTGTTTGCACAATTAAATCCTTGCTTATTTATGTCGTGTTAGACATTTGGGTCTTCTGGCACAAAAGGCAGGTGAAGCTGAAGGGTTAGACTTTTCCCCCTGACTTCCCACTGTGTGCCATGGGCTGACATGTGCCTTTTCTGGGGAGGAATATAGGATACTCCCTGCCCAGGAGCACGGAGTGTCTCTGATGTCAACAGGGACAGCTGATCTGTCACAAAGCTTTTCCAGCAATCCCACGAGGATCCTTCCCTTTCTTCATGAGATGCCGTTAAGTCCATTACACTCTCCTCCTCTAACCATGTACATACACAGAAGGACGCAGGGATCACTGCAGGTCATATCACCTCACACCTGCAAAATTCTTGGGTTGCTGAAATGCCCAAATTCTCCTACTCCCGTCCAAAAACAGACCACAGTCGTTTTAGTGGTGAGTTTCCCAGAATAGTGTATTGGATAGCACAAAAATCAAAACATTTGTTGAGACCATTCTATGGCCAGAATACCCCACAGATACATTAACAAAGAACCTGGTACATAGTAGGTTCTTAACGAAGATTTGATAAGTGGAACAAAAATACATAAAGTATTTTTAGCTTTAATCATGTTACAAAAACAAACTACCGAAGACACTTTTTGTTGTTGTTTTAGTTGGGTATAAATCTTAGCCTGTGTTTTCCCCCTTCATAGACAATATTTTGCAGTATAACTCTAGATTCTTATAGAGTATCACTTTTCTAACACTGAAATCCTCTTTTCCACATTTCTTTCCTACCATTTTTTTAGACATTAAATCAATCCCAATTCCATATGAAATTGTTGCCAGGGATGGCAAATGTATGTCATTCTTCCTACATCAGCCTTTGACCCGTCCTCTGAAATACCAGAATATATATAACCTGTCTTGTACTTTGTAACATTTCTTCATTCTCCCGAAGGCAGTATGACTTTCCTCAGCATGTCAAGTCAAATAAATAACAGTGCTATGACATTCTTTAAATAAAAAAAAAAAAAATGCTCTATTTTGCTCCAATACCTTTTAATGAAGTTCTGTCAAGTTAAAACAATGATATTGGCCCAAGCATTTGAAAACAGAAAACTCTTCAAGGCAGGGTTTTTGTGAACCCATGGGAGGTTACCGCCTCTGAACCTAGAATCTCATCTGAGGCAAATATTTAGTATACTACCTTATGCAGTTCGGATGTGATCAATGATACGGACACTGACTCATCATTTAAAGTATTGCTTCGGGGACATCCCAGGCAAAGACAAAGCAATTAGCATTTCTCAAGAGAAAATTACTTATGAGATTCTAAAACTAAATATTTAAAACGTATTTTCATTAGATTCTTACAATTCATTAGCGAAGTTTTCTTTCTAAAACCACAATTCCTAATTCCTTTAAATAAGCTTTGAGGTGACTTACTGTTACATCTCAAATAAAGTGAGGGTATTAAGTGTAGAGTTATTAAAAATAAACTCAAAACAATACATTATTTAAAAATGAACTGCATCAAAAACTGACCTTTAACATCCATGGGTGCAATTCTATCATCTATCTATCATCTATCTATCTATCTATCTATCTATCTATCTATCTATCTATCATCTATCATCTACTTACCTACCTATGTATCTATGCATCTGTTTCTTTTGTTCATATTCTGTACAGAACTCTAATATAATATGGAGGGAGGGATCCAGGCCTTCCTTCTCCAGTTTGGTTAAGTCCCCCCCCCCTTTTTTTGGCAAATTATGACAGTCTTGAGGAGCTTTCATAAAATATAAAGATATTTAGAAGAGTAATGTATTAAATTTTAAAAATTAATTTAAAGGATATTGGTAATATTGCTTTTATAGATAGTGAAAATTTAAGCTCTGAAAGTCTGATTTAGAACAGAAAAGTCTGTTAATGGTATTGACTGTCACTATGTGTCCTACATGCGTGTTGTCAGCAGGCTACGGGATGCCTGTGTACTTCTGCTCTTGCCACTCAGAAAGACGCACTTTGGAACCATGAGTCAATCAACTGGGTTTGCCTCTAAACCTGTCTATTCCAGCACAACTTGTTATTGTGATTATCTAACACTGAAAAATATACATAAGTTGTTGAAATAGCCATGCCAAAATACAGAATTGGGGCTATGAAATCTATGAATGTTGAGATGCATATAGTAAAGATGAGTTGTTAAGCAAAAATGTTATCAAAATTAAAATACGACAACCTTAGAAGTTTGAAAAACTCATGGAAATCTAAAAGAAAACTGTGCATTCAGTTTATCAATAATATAAATATTATTATGCTTAAAAAATCCTGGAAATGGAAATGTATAGAATGCGCACACCAGGTACCATTTATGCAAGCAAAAAATGATAAGACACTAATCAGCAGGCTCATCATCAAAGAAAATGCCTTGGCCTTACTGCAAAAGATTGACTAGGTAAAGATACAATTGATATTAATATATTTGGGAGAATATGTCATTTTAAAAAGACATATTCCCCCTTTAACCAATCTTTTCAATTAACCAACATCTCTGATTCCTGTACTAGTGTGTGTGTGTGTGTGTGTGTGTGTGTGTGTGTGTGTGTGGCTATGTGTGTATTTCAGCAACAGACAGTATTTAAAAAAAGATGTCTGGATTCTGTTCAGGAAATAAAAAAACTAACTAAATTCTAAAAGACCAGCAGCAGAAATTCATTTGTATAGTAGAGACTATCATTAGCAATGGAATGTAAATAGAGACCTAAATATGTCTCCCCCGCAGGTAACAAAGAGTCAGAAATTCTACCATTTGAGATATATTTCTTTCAGCTCAATCACCCATTTTGTGTGAGGCAGCTTTGTATATTTTTAAAACTCAGTATAAAATATCAGCAATTCCCCAACACCTTCTGTAACCTCAGATGGATTGTGGCCTTTTGTTTAGTGTGCACATGGCTCTTTATACACTACCTACAAAAAACATTAGTGTGATTTCGTCACTATTTTATATAAAGCTGTAGTGAATATCTGTCTCCTTTGTTAAATTATAAACTGTATGTGAAAACGGACTTTTCTTTCATAGAACCTCCAAAACCTTGCATAGTCCCTGAGAAATAAATGAATGCATATATCCATGTTAAATTCTCCCCCAAATCATATGATGATTTTTAAACAAGAACTGAGGCTCAAAGAAATAACCTGTTCATGATCACATAATGAGGATCTCATTATGAAAAATAGCTTGTCTAAATCCCAAATCCATGCTTTCTCCACAATATTAAGAAGCATTATTTTACTCTCTCTTGAAATGCAGTCCTTTGGAAAGAATATATCATTCATTAAATTTTCTAGAGCAAATTAGTCTGGCAGATGGCCTCTTCTTGACCAGCAAGATTAAATCAGTAGAAACATTTTGAGCTCACTGGAAAAGTGTTGAAACCATGAAAATAATTTAAAGAAGTATCAGGAGACAACGAAGATTAAATCTGTCTCCTTGCCTGGGGTTAATGCTATGTTTTAATTAATCTGCAATCTCTACTCCCATAAGAAAAATAATGACAATTAGAGGATTTAGGAAAAGGAAGAAGAGTCCCAATAGCTGTTCACACACCAAAATGAAACCTTTAAATCTTTTGAAATATTTATATAAAAATTCATACGTAAGTTTAAGTATGCTAAGGATAATCATTGAAACAAAAACTCTGCGACATAAACATGTGTGAACAAAATACAGCACACTTAAAACAAATATCTGCTGGGGCGCCTGGGTGGCGCAGTCGGTTAAGCGTCCGACTTCAGCCAGGTCACGATCTCGCGGTCCGTGAGTTTGAGACCCGCGTCAGGCTCTGGGCTGATGGCTCGGAGCCTGGAGCCTGTTTCCGATTCTGTGTCTCCCTCTCTCTCTGCCCCTCCCCCGTTCATGATCTGTCTCTCTCTCTGTCCCAAAAATAAAATAAACGTTGAAAAAAAAATTTAAAACAAATATCTGCTTTACCTAAAAGTTTCCTTTTACTCTGGAACCTGCCAAAACTCTTGATGGGTAGAAACTCTTAAAAATTTTTCCACTCTGAGTCAGAATTCAAAGAAACTTTTCTTTTTCTTTTAATTTCTTTTCTTTTTTTTTTTAATTTACATCCAAGTTAGTTAGCTAAGCGAAATTAGTCAGAGAAAGAAACTTTTCTTTATACTCTGTGATACATGCGCACGCGCACACACACACACACACACACACACACACACACACACACACTATATTTGGAACTGTTCTTTGAAATTGACAGAGAATAGAAGGAATATTTCTGGTCATCAAGTCATAATTTGTCTTCTAGTAATGCCACATTCATCTAAACTATCAGGCCCTAGCAGAAAGTAATTCTTCATCAAATTCATAACCATATCTACAGGTACTTTTTAGTTGAATATTACACCAGCAATATAAACAAGTTAGAGTAAGAATTCAATGTTTTCCTTCAGGAATTTCTATGCTATTCATTTGAGCAACACTACTACTATTTCTTTCATCCTCACGCATAAATACTTGGGAAAATGTGTTCATATATATCCTCAGCAACTACTTGGAATGTGACTATGGGCTCTGGCACAAAAATCAGTTCGACCCATTCTTAAATTTTGCGCACCATCCCGCCAAATCTTTTTCACGTATCCTTCTAAAAATAAAAGCAAGCTTACAGAGAGCTGTTCTTTCTGAAAAAAAGAAGGACCTTATCTTGCACTATGAGTCTTCTTTTCTAGCTCACGAATATCTCATGTTTTCAACATCTTGCCACCTTTTAAAGCATATTTTATGATTTCTGCCAATAGTGGGGCATACTATGAACAGACAAATAAAAACTGCTCCATTCACTTGAAAACACTTCACTTTACAATTCAGTTTTCAGTACAACTACCATTGTGTTGGCAGCTCAGAAAAAAACCTTTGTGTGCTTCAAAAGCAGACTCATTTGGATCCCATTGTCTTATAGGTAAACCCCTCATGACTTCCTTCAACATTAAACTCTTTTGCCCTACAAGTTTATCCATGTTTGGCAGAAATTCAAAGGTTTCCAGAGTTAAACTTTGGTGAAAAAATTCAATGGAACAAACTTGAGCTATTGTAATTTAAAGATCTGCTTAAATCTTCCTCAATTATATTGTTATTCTTTCTGTATCCCAGTTAATCTAACTCTGCCAGTCAAAATGGCCATCAGGTTAGGTTATATCTGATGTACAGTTTTGGGAGCATCACTTTACAGATGGCTTTCCGAGTGACCTAAATTTTTTTTTCAATGTTTATTTGTTTTTGAGAGACACAGAGAGACAGAGCGTGAGTAGGGGAGGGCAGAGAGAGAGGGAGACACAGAATTCAAAGCAGGCTCCAGGCTCTGAGCTGTCAGCACAGAGCCCGACATGGGGCTCGAACCCATGCAGGATGAGATCATGACCTGAGCCGAAGTCGGATGCCCAACCAACTGAGCCATGTAGGTGCCCCCTTTCTGAGTGATTTTAAAATGCATCTTCCTGTTGAAAGTTTTCAGTCAATTATGTATGTTCACTAAATTTAAAAATAAACTTGTTTACCCAACTAAAAAAAAATGTTTTGTTTTGTTTTTTTCTTACAGTTCTGGAGACTAGTACTCAGAAATCAGAGTACCAGTATGGGCCAGCTCTGTGAGAACTCTCTTCCAGGGTGCGGACTGCTGATTTCTTGGTGTTTTGCCACGAGGTGGTAAGAGACCTAGCTGGCTCTCTGGGGCCTCTACTTATAAGGGCACTAATGCCTTAAGAAGGGCATGAATCTCATTCTGGAGGGCTCCACTCCATGACCTAATCACTTTCTAAAGGTCCCACTTGCCAATACCCTTACATTAGGATTACAGTTTTGACACACGAATTCAGGGGAAACACAAAAGTCAGTCCTTTGCACAACATAACTAAATTTTACTTCAGTGTGAAGATTGAACAGTGCAATTTCCATGTTTTAGTACTTAACTTGACTGGGGTTCTTTTGTCCTTAAAAAAGACTTGTCATCCAAGGAATTATTTCTTACATTTAAATAATGGTAGGTAAGATAACAATTTACAGCACTATAGTACTTTCCACATTTCAAAATAATTTGCATATATTAGATCCTTTGGCTCTTGCTACAAATTTCTGAAAGAGACTCAGGCTCATTTTGGAGAACAAGAAAAACAGTCCTTAAAGAAAAATTGACCCACAAACGAGGGATTCTGAAAAACAAAATACGTGATCTTAATTTTCATTTAGAGTTTTTTTCCACTTTACCTATTATTTAAGGCACCAACTGGGGGGGGTGGGGGTGGGGATCTTCTCTTGGTAAGCCTTGCTCTATATTCTCTTGTGATTATTAAGGGGAAATGACAACTGTACATAACAGTAGTAACTTTCACCGCTATTATCTTATTATATCCGGTCTTTTCACACAGAAGTATTACAGGTAAATACAATTTATTCTACTGCCATAAGCATGAAAGCAGAATTTCACGTCTTCTTAAATATACCACCAAAACTAACCGCCATGCCATCCACAAGATTACTAAATACCACATCCAGTAGAAAGGACGCCATCCTTGCACGACCAAAATATAATGCACATCTGACACCAAGCAGCCCCCTACTCTCATTACCTCTTTCCTCCCTGAGTTGATCTGAGAAGTCAGTTCCATGATTTTTCTTCTTGTTCAGCAATCTTCCTCTTTTTCTCTGCCTTGTACACCTTTCTACCCCTGCTCCCTCTTGAAATGTTGACACTGTCTCAGTGTTCGTTCTGTCCTTCCTTTTACTACCCCCCACCCCACCAATCTGAAACACATGCATAATTTAAGCCAACATCTACAAAGAAATAAAAAAAATAATAATAATTATGTTCAGGGCACCTGGGTGTCTTACATCTGACTCTTGATTTTGGCTCAAGTCACGATCTCACAGTTCATTGGATTGGGTCCCATGTGGACAGCATGGAGCCTGCTTGGGATTCTCTCCCTCTCACCCCTTCTCTCTGCCCCTCTCTACTCACAGTCTCTCTCTCTCTCTCTCTCTCTCTCTCTCTCTCTCAAAATAAAAATAAATTTTAAAAGACTCCTAATATTCAAGTCATATATTGTCTTAAACTCCAACCCTTTATAAAATATGTAAATAAGTGAAGACCAAATAAATGAATAAAGCCTTTCCTTTTTCTTTGTCCTGTCTCAGACAATGCTCCCATTATCATCTCAAATCATGGAAGCTACAATCCTGGGTTTCATCTGGGGATCCTATTCCTCCCACATCTTTTATCTGAATCCTCACAAAGTCCTATTTATCATCATTCTATCTTGTTTTCCATTTCTTAATCTAATTGCAAATGAATTATTTGAAGACTTAACAATTATTACCTCAGTCGCTGGAACATCCCTCTGATTGGTCACTTATCCTCAAATTTTTCAAATACATCTTCTCACCTATTACCAAAACGACCTTTTTAAAATGGCTACTAATCATGTCTCTTTGTTAGATGATTCTTCATGTTCAGATTAAAACCCAAAGTCCAACATGGATCATGGGCTTTCTAAGATTTGGTTCCAATCAGAATACCATTTCTAAAGTCTTCATCACGGATGTGCTAAATACTTTGTAGTCCCTTAAGTTAAATAGGATCACATGCTTTCACATTATGGTATCCTATTATATGATGCTTTCTCCAGGGGTTAATAATCAAACCCAACTCATAGCTTCTCCATATTCAAAAGACAACCCCTTTCATCTCTTCTGAGCAAACATGTCCGAGCTTCTCAGGACAGCATCTTTTCTGGGTTTGCCCAAATCTCTAAGAAGCCTGCACACACACACACACACACAGACACACACACACATACACACACACACACACACACAGACACACACACAACTCAGGCAGGACTGAGGCCAGCCCTACCATAATGCCAGATCCATGTTAAATTATAGTTTTCACTTCAATTGGCCTTACAGAAACTATTCAAGGGTTTTGTTTGTAATGAAGGTACTGGTGATCTGACTAGATTCTTAGCACTTCGATATTTAAAATGTGTTCTACATGATCCATTTGTTAGATAGCAGAGATCACTGCACAACTCTGTGAGCATCCTAAAAAAACACTAATTATGCACTTCAAAGAGGAAATCGACAGTGTGTAAATTACATATCAGCAAAACTGTTGTTGAAAATCTATATGGTCTCAGGCATCATCCCAGACCGCCGAGTATTAACAAGACCTCCAGGTGTTTGTATGTACAAGCATAACTCAGAGACATTGAGCGTTCATTTCCAGAACACCACAATAAGGTAAATATTGTAATAAAGAGATTCAAATGGATTTCTCAGTTTCCCAGGGCATATCAAAGTTATGTTTACTCTACCCTATAGTGTATTAAGTGTGTGACTGCATTATGGCTTTTAGAAAAGCAAATATGTTACAGGGTGAGGAAGATGGCAGCAGAGTGGGAGGACTCGAAGGGCTAGTCTAGCCTCAGGAACAGAACTAGATAACTATGAAATCATCCTAAATACCCCCAAAATCACCCTGAAGACTGACAGAACAAACTCCACAACTAAAGGGAGGGAAGAGACCACACTGAGGAGCATAGGAAGGGCAGAGATGTGGTTTAGGGCAGAAACAGATTATGGGTCCTGGAGAGGGAAGCGGAATATGGTCACAGAGAAGGGTGAGAGAGAGAGGAGCACACAAGGGAACACACAGGGAAAATATTTCCCCACAGCCATTGGCTTGAAAAAGGAGAGGGGCTGAATTTCATGAGTTTTTGCAACCAGTGGGGCATAAAGCCTGTAGTTTTAAAGGTCAGGGGGCTTGGCTGGGATACAATGTGGAGGGCACTGCACTGCTACTGAGAAAGCAGGCAACCAACTTGAGGGCAGACAGCATAGAAACAGTGATCTAAAGAGCATCTGGGCACAGAGTGGAGGGATTTTAGCTCTTCTCAGAGCATTTCTTTGGGATACACAGAGACACAGAGCCTTCACAGACACACCTCTCCAGGAAAAAAGGAGCTGGCTGGTGCCATTTCACTCCCTTGCCCCTCAGCATAAACACAGAGCCATCTGCGGGAAGCAGTAGGTTGCCAACACTGGCTGCCTAACTTGCTTATACCAAGACCCAACCAATGTGCCCTGGTGGAACTGCCCTTCTGAGTCAAGCATATCTCAGTCTTATGATGGCAGGCCTCTCCTACAGAAGACCAGCACAAACCTCTGGCCACAACATGTCACCCAACTGGAGAGTTCTGCAGAGCCTCAGTTCTGGTGGAGATGGTGTCAGGTCTCATTTCACAAGCAGACGAGAGAATACCTAGTTAAAATGTGCCACATTCAGACCAGGGACCAAACACTCCGACAGCAGACAAAGAGAACCTCTGCAGATGATGAGTCTGAAGGATACAGCAGCCAAAATTCAACAACAGAGTGCATGCAGCATACACTGGAGATACTTCCTGAAGTGCCAGGCCCTGGGCATGATCTTTTCTTCATAAGGGAATTACTTTCAGGAGCAGAGAATATAACTGGCTTTCTAACACATAGAAGAAGGAAGAGATTTAGACAAAATGCAAAGATGAAGGAATTTATCCCAAATGAAGGAAGAAGATAAGGCCATGACCAAAGATCTACACAAAGTGGATATAAGTAACATAACTGATGGAGAATTTAAAGCAACAATCATGAGGATACTTACTGGGCTTGAGAAAAGAATAGAATACATCAGTGAGATGTCTCATTCAACAGAGATAAAATAGCTAAAAAGAATCAATCAGAGATGAAGGGTGCAATAAACAAGATTAGAAACACGCTTGATGCTGGGGCACCTGGGTGGCTCAGTCAGTAAAGCATCTGACTCTTGATCTCATCTCAGGTCTTAATCTCAGGGTTATGAATTCATGCCCTGCATTGGGCTCCATGCTGGACACGTTGCCTATTAAAGAAAGAAAATAACAAACACACAAACAAACACACTTGATGTAATAAACAGAAGGCTGGAAAACACAGAGGAATAAATTAATAACCTGGAAGACAAAATAATGGAAAATAATGAAGCTGAACAAAAGAGAGAAAGAAGAATTCTGGAACATGAGAACAGATGAGGGAACTCAGTGACTACATTAAATGTAATAACGTTCTTATTATAGGATTCCCAGAAGAAGAGAAGAAAGGGGGGCAGAAAATTTTATTTCAAGAAATAAGAGCAGATAACTTCCTTAATCTGGGGAAGGAAAGAGACATCCACAGAGAACTTTCATCAAAGTAAAAAAAAAAAAAAAAAAAAAAAAAAGAAGGCCAACACCAAGAAATATTGTCATTAAATTTGCAAAATATAATGATAAATAAAAAGTCTTAAAAGAAGCAAGACAAATGAATTCCTTAACTTACATGGGAAAACCCATAAGGCTAGCTGGAGATTTTGCAACAGAAACTTGGCAAGACAAAACGGAGTGGCATGATATATTTAAAGGGCTGAATGGGAACAATCTGCAGACAAGAATACTCTATCCAACAAGGCTATCATTCAGAATACAAGGAGGGATAGAGTTTCCCAGACAAACAAAAACTAAAGGAGTTTGTGACAACTAAATTAGCCCTGCAGGAAATATTAAAGGGGATTCTTTGAGTGGAAAGGAGAGACCAAAAGTGACAAAGACAAGAAAGGATCAGAGAAAATCTACAGAAACAACCACAAAACAAGTAACAAAATGGCAATAAATACATATGTATCAATAATTAGTTTTAATGTAAATGGAATAAATGCTCCCCCCCCCCAAAAAAAAGACACAGCGTATCAAATGGATAAAAAAAAAAGAAGACTTATCTATGTGTCACCTTAAAAGACACTTATATCAGGCCTAAAGACACCTGCAGATTGTAAGTGAGGGGATGGAGAAATATTTACCATGCTAATAGATGTCAAAAGAAAGCCAGAATAGTAATACTTATATCAAACAGATTAGACTTTAAAACAAAGACTGTAACAAGAGGCCAAGAGGGCAGGTTATAATAATAATAAAAGGAACAATTCAACAAGATATATAAATTGTAAATATTTATGCACCCAAAATGGAACACCCAAATACATAAAACAATTAAAAACAAATATAAAGGACCTCGCTGATACTAATAGTAGGGGATTTTAACACCCAACTTATATCAACGGACAGATCATCTACCCAGAAAGTGAACAAGGAAACAATGGTTCTGAATCACATAGTGGACTAGATGTAATTAACAGATATATTCAGGGCATTCCATCTTAAAGCAGAAGAATACGTATTCTTATCAAGTGCACTTGGAGTGTCTCCAGACACTTATTCTATCTCCAGAATAGACCACATATTAGGTCACAGAACAGGCCTCAACAAATACAAAAAGACTGAAGTCATACCATGCACCTTCTCTGATCATAATGCTATGAAAACTAGAAGCCAACCACAAGAAAAAGTCAGGAAAGACCAAAAATACATGGAGGTTAAACAACATGCTACTAAACAATGAATAAGAACAACCAGGAAATCAAAGAAGAAATTTAAAAAAAAAATACATGGAAACAAATGAACATGAAAACACAATGATCCAAAACCTTTGGGATGCAGCAAAAGCAGTCCTAAGACAGAAGTATAGAGCAATACAGGTCTAACTGAAGAAGCAAGAAAAATCTCAAATAAACAACCTAACGTTATACCTAAATGAGCTAGAAAAAGAACAACAAACAAAGTCTAAATCCAACAGAAGGAAGGAAATAATAAAGATTAGAGCAGAAATAAATGATATAAATACTACAAAAACAAAAACAAAACAAACAAAAAAAAACCACAATAGAACAGCTTAATGAAACCAGGAGTTGGTCTTTTGACAAAATTAGTAAAATTGACAAACTTCTAATTACACTTATCAAAAAGAAAGAGAAAGGACCTAAACAAATAAAATAACCAACGAGAGAGAAGAAACAACAACCAACCCCACAGAAATACAATTATAATATTTTGAAAAACTGTATGCCAATAAATTGGATAGCCTAGAAGAAAAGGATAAATTCCTAGAAACATATGAACTAGCAAAACCGAAATAGAAAACTTGAACGGATCATTAAACATGAAAGAAATTGAATCAGTAACCAAAAATCTCCCAAAAACCAAAATTCCAGGACCAAATAGGTTTATAGGTGAATTCTACCAAACATTTAAACAAGAGTTAATACCTATTCTTCTCAAACTATTACAAAAAATAGAAAAGGAATGAGAATGTCCAAATTCATTTTATGAGGCCAGCATTACCCTGATACTAAAACCAGACAAAGACACCACTAAAAAAGATAACTATAGGCCAATATCCCTAATGAACATCGATGCAAAAATTCTCAATAAAATACTGGCAAACCAAATCGAACAATACTTGTGAAAAGTCATTCATGATGATCAGGTGGGATTTATTACTGGGTTGCAAGGGTGGTTCAATATTTGCAAATAAATCAATGTGATGCATCATATTAATAAAAGGTAGGAAAAGAGGGGCACTTGGGTGTTTATTTGCTTAAGCGTCCAACTCCTGATTTTGGTTCAGCTCATGATCTCACAATTCATGAGATTGATCCCTACATCAGGCTCTGCTCCTGGTTGGGATTTTCTCTCTCTCTCTCTCTCTCTCTCTCTCTCTCTCTCTCTCTCTCTCTGTCCCTCCCCTGCTCACACACATTCTCTATCTCAAAATGAATAAACTTAAAAAAAAGATAAGAACAATATGATCTTCTCAACAAACATAGGAAAAATGTTTAACAAAGTACAACATCCATTCATGATAAGAATTCTCAACAAAGGAGGTTTAGAGGGAACATATTTCAATATAATAAAGGTTATATACGAAAATACACAACTAATATCATCCTAAATGGGAAAAAACTGAGAACTTTTCCTCTAAGGTCAGAACAAGAAAGGGATGTCCATTTTCACTATTTTTATTCAACATAGCACTGGAAGTCCGAGCCACAGCAATCAGACAGCAAAGAGTTTGGAACGTCTTTCCATTTCTTTGTGTCTTCTTCAGTTTTTTATTAGTGACTTATTGTTTTCAGAGTACAGATCTTTTACTTCTTTGGTTAGGTTTATTCTGGGTTGTTTATTATTATTATTATTATTATTATTATTATTATTATTATCATTTGCAATTGTAAATGCAATTGATTTCTTAATTTCTCTTTCTGCTGTTTCACTATTGGTGAAAAAATAAAAGACATCCAAATTAGCAAGGAAACTTTCACTATTTGCAGAAAACCTGATATTCTATTTAGAAAACCCAAAACACTCCACCAAAAACCTGCTACAACTGATAGACAAATTCAGTGAAGTCACAGGATACAAAATCAATGTATAGAAATATATTCTATAGATCATATAGAATACATATGGAATACACATATAGAATTAATAAATCAATTCCATTTATAATTGCATATAATTAATAATAGTAATAATAATAAAAATAATAATAGTAAGATATTACTATTACTAAGATATTACTAGGCAGTCTGTACATTCAATGCAATTCCTATCAAAATACCAACAGCATTTTTCACAGAGCTAGAACAAACAATCCTAAAATTTGTATGGAACCACAAAAGACCCTGAAAAACCAAAGCAATTCTAAAAAAGGAAAGCAAAGCTGGAGGCATCATGATTCTGGTCTTCAAGCTATATACAAAGCCATAGTGATCAAGGCAATATGGTACTGGCACTAAAATAGACACATAGATCAATGGAATAGAATAGAAAACCCAGAAGTATATGATCAACTAATCTTTGACAAGGCAGGAAATAATATCCAATGAAAAAAGACAGTCCCTCTTCAATAAATGGTGTTGGGAAAACTGGACAACAACATGCAGAACAATGAACCTGGACCACTTTCTTACACCATACACAAAAATAAATTCAGAATGGATGAAATACCTAAATGTGGCACCTAAAAACATAAAAATCCTAGAGGAGAACACAGGCACTAACTTCTTTCAGATCAACCATGGCAATTTCTAGTTATGTCTCCTAAGGCAAGGGAAACAAAAGCAAAAGTAACCATTGGAACTACATCAAAATAAAAGCCTCTGCACAGTGAAGGAAACAATCAACAAAACTAAAAGGCAACCAATGGTATAGAAGAAGATATTTGCACATGACATATCTGATAAAGGGTTATTATTCAAAATATAAGGAATTTATATTATAAATCTCAACACCCCCAAAAAAGAATAATCCAATTTAAAAATGGGCAGAATACATGAATAGACATTTTTCCAAAGAAGGCATACAAATTGCCAACAGACACATGAAAAGATGCTCAAAATCACTGATCCTTGGGGAAACACAAATCAAAACTACAATGAGACTACACCTCACACCTGTCAGAATGGTTAAAATCAAAAACACAAGAAACAACAGGTGTTGGCAAGGATGTGTAGAAAGGGGAACCCTCTTGCACTGTTGTTGGGAATGCAAACTGGGGAAGCAACTCTGGAAAACAGTATGCAGGTTCCTCAAAATTTAAAATAGAACTTTCTGAGGCACCTGGGTGGCTCAGTCAGCTAAGCATCTGACTCTTGATTTCTGCTCTGGTCATGAACTCATGGTTCAAGTTCGAGTCTTGTGTCCAGCTCTGTGCTGACACCACAGAGCCTGCTTGGGATTCTGTGTCTCCCTCTCTCTCTGCCCCTCCCCTGCTCTATCTCTCCCTCTCAAAAATAAATAAACATTTAAATTAAAAGAAAATAAAAACAGGGGCGCCTGGGTGGCGCAGTCAGTTAAGCGTCCGACTTCAGCCAGGTCACGATCTCGCGGTCCGTGAGTTTGAGCCCCGCGTCGGGCTCTGGGCTGATGGCTCAGAGCCTGGAGCCTGTTTCCGATTCTGTGTCTCCCTCTCTCTCTGCCCCTCCCCTGTTCATGCTCTGTCTCTCTCTGTCCCAAAAATAAATAAACGTTGAAAAAAAAATTAAAAAAAAAAAGAAAATAAAAACAGAACTGCCCTACCATCCAGTAATTGCACTACTCGGTATTTAACTAAAGAATACAAAAATATTAATTCAAAGATATACGTGTACCCCAATGTTTATAGCAGCATTATCTACTATAGTCAAATCATGGAAATAGCCCAGGCATGCACTGACTGATAAATGGATAAAGAAATGGTACATACATGCAGTGGAATATTACTCAGCCATGAAAAAGAATGAAATCTTGCCATTTGCAAGGACATAGATAGAGCTAGAGAGTATTAAGCTAAGTGAAATAAGTGAGTCAGAGAAAGACAAACCATATGATTTCACGCACAATTTAAGAAGCAGAATGAATGAGCAAAGGGAAAAAAACAGAGAGAGGCACAAAAGAAGAAATAGTCTTAACTATGGTAAACAAATTGATGCTTACTAGAAGGGAAATGATTGAAGAGATGTGTCAAGGCGATGAGGATTAAGGAGTGCATTTGTTTTCATGATCAGCATTGGATGTTGTATGGAAACGCCAAATCACTGTATTGTACACCTGAAACTAATATTATGCTGTACGTTAACTAACTAGAATTTAAATAAAAACTTAAAAATATTTAAAAGGTAGATACTTCAATTTTAAAATACTTTTTGACAGGGGTGCCTGGGTGGCTCAGTTGGTTGACAGACTGACTTCGGCTCAGGTCATGATCTCATGGTTTGTGAGTTCGAGCCCCGCGTCAGGCTCCATGCTGACAGCTCAGAGCCTGGAGCCTGCTTCTGATTCTGTGTCTCCCTCTCTCTCTCTGCCCTTCCTTCACTCATGCTCTGTCTCTCTCTGTCTCAGAAATAAATAAACATTAAAAAAAAATTTAAATACTTTTTGACAAAAAATGCTGACCAACATCTGAGCTTTCAGTGGTCATAATCATTGATCACCATAACAAATATACTATTAATGAAAAAGCTGAAAATGTGAGAGTCATCAAAATGTTACACAGAGACACAAAGTAAGCAAATGCTATTGGATAAATGCCAATGGACTTGCTGGACACAGCATTGCCACAAACCATCAATTTATAAAAAACACAATATATGCAAAGCACAATAAAGCAAAGCATAAAAAGCTTGGTATATACACACACACACACACACACACACACACACCCTCATAAGGTCATAATCATTGAAACGTTTGTTCCCCAGCTGGGATCTATGATGTGCATGATTATCTGAATACATATGAATCTTCATATACTTCGATGTTCAGCATTCTCCGTTAATTGTATCCATTGGTACATATCCACTAATCACATTCTTTTCCTTTTGTGATAAATCCACGTAGCATAAATCATTACACTTTTATTGTATTGCAATTACTC
This sequence comes from Felis catus, assembly GCF_018350175.1. NCBI lineage: Eukaryota > Metazoa > Chordata > Mammalia > Carnivora > Felidae > Felis > Felis catus. The sequence continues at coordinate 3,138,936 of NC_058385.1, read as the reverse complement.
CTCCTCCCAATATAGTAATATTCCATTAAGAGTGCTCTCTTTTTTGTCTCTGCATTTCTAGAACCTAGCACAGTCACATACTGCACAAAGGTTGTCAAATAATAAAATTGTTTGTCAATGTAGCATGGTTGTATTAGTCCTGGTCCTTTGAGAAGCAAATACCCAGATGGGAATTAAACACACAGTAATTTTGGGGGGAAATGTTTGTGAAAAAAAATAAAAATGGTCCAGGAAGTCTGGCCCCTCAGACCATGACACAAGACTGACTGGGTAAAGAGGAGAGGTAAAGTTGGGTAGACATCTCCTCAACTGTCCGGCAGGCTCAGGAAAGTTCTACTAGGCTATTAGAGAGTCTCTAGCCAATGTTGGCCATCAGAGGAATCCCACCTCTTCCCCTCATCTGTACCATAGTCAATTAGCAGCTGAGAACAGCCCATAGAAAGCATAGCTTTGGAGCAAACACAGAGCAGAATACAGCCCAGAGCAGATAGGAGGCCCTATCAAATTATGTTCCCTAAGTCAACAGTCTGGGAGGCTTTTCATTATTGCCACAGTGGTTTTCATAAACCTACAAAATTTTCCTTATTTAGGTTGTTTAACAACTTGTTCACTGATTGCAATAAGCATCTGTTTTGGTGTTTGTATTTTATTTCATTTAACATGGATACGCCATCACTCATGAAGTGATGTCATTGTCTTTGTATCAGGGACAGAGTACTTCACCAGGTGAGCATGTCTCTGCCATCAGAGAGCTGAAGACCATGAAGCAAACAATGTATGGAAATAGTTCATTGACTGTAATTTTGTTACATGCCACAACAAAGAATAAATGCTTTGTGATACTTTCCATACCGTAGGAAAGAAGGATGGAAGAGTTTTATATCTAGACTGGAAGTTCCTATGTGACAAATGTTGTTTTGTCATTGGTGTTGGTCTCTTGGCTGAGTTCCTGTATTACTGTATATTTCACCCAAATTTAATTTCAGTTTGATTAAAATGATGCTCAAGCTTCCAGAGACCATTACGTAAGAGATCAATTTAAAATTAAAAAGAGCCAGTTATCTGTTATCCTCCCAGTGGATTACCTACAGCTCGATTCCCATCAACCAACCTTCAGGGATCCCATCAACCAGAGCACATGCAAGAAAGACAGAAATACCACCTTGAAAGAAAGCATACATAAGAAGAAAAAGGCAAAATGTTTTTTTCTCTAACTGAAAATTAAGCAAGAAATATTTATTACAGACTTTTTGATTATCCATGCCACTATTCTCATTCATTCTTATGAAGAACTAAAAATGCATTTTGAAAAAAAATACATTATTTGGTCCATGAACATTTACCCAAGTACTTTCTATCTCTTTATTAGTTTTGGGCATTTTTAATATACTAGTTCTTTTTAAATAAAGCCCTCGAAAGCATACTTACAGAGAAGTCTTTCTCTTTGGCCTTAACTCCGGTAGAGATAAATGCTATCCTACTTTCCTTTGTTTCTCCTGCATTAAATGCACTTTATTTATCCATACACTTTGTGTCACTGTACTCCTGAGGTTCTAAAGCATGCAATGTGTACAGAGATATAATGTCTCAGTGGTTACTGTTTTCTGCCCAATATCGGTCTCCCCTTCTTTTTCAACAGCCTTTGATTTTTCTATTATTTTTTAATGTTTATTTTTGAGAGGAAGGAGGGAAGGAGAGAGAGAGAGAGCAGAGGAGGGGTAGAGAGAGAGGGAGACAGAGAATCTGAAGCAGGCTCTGCACTGTCAGCACAAAGCCTGACATGGGGCTCGAACCCACGAATCCACTAACTGCGCCACTTCTGGAACTGAGCTTCCCCAAATCTACTGCTCTTTCTTTGGTCAGGGAAGCTGTAAGGCCGGAGGCAGGTGCCATGAGGAGGAGCCTGTTTCATATGAGAAATGACCCAGAAGGGGAGAGGATGAGAGATGGAGAGAGGAAATGGAACCTAGTGCTATCTCGGGAGACCCTCATTTAAGATGTGCCTAAACCAGCACTTTCCTTACGTCTTGCGACAAGCTATAACACAATCAATTCTTTTTCTGCTTACGCTGTTTTAGGAGTAGACTTTCATCACTTGCAACTGAAGCAAACTGAGTAATACACAAAATAAAAGAAATTAAAACCCTGACGCAAGTGCTTTACAACACTTAGGGAGAAACAGGGTCTTCACTACAGGAAATCGCCATAAAGGGGAGCAAGTTCATCGATGTTGTCTGGTAAGCAGAACTGGGGAGTGTGCCTACGTCGTAGACGCCTCCTGGCAAACAGAGATTGCGTCCCAAAGGAAGTGGCATTTGTGTTGGATTTTGAAGTATCAGTAAGAATTTCATCAGGCATAAAACTGAACAAGGGCATTCCAGGTAGTGGAAAGATATTGTGCTGACTTTAGAGCAAATATGACACTGTTCCCACTCCTTCATTCCACAGTTAGAAGAAACTGATATCCTAAGTGGTTGTGATTGATTGAAATATGTTTCTTTGATGCGTTGCCTAATTCTAAACTTGCTATCAATTACCATTCACTAGTCATACAAAGAAGAATAGCAAAACATTAGTTGATGTTTATCCAATTTTGTTGACACTGGTTTCCTGTGTTTAATTTTTATTTTTTTTAAACATTTATTCATTTTTGAGAGTGAGAGAGCATAAGTGGGAGAGGGGCAGAGAGAGAGGGAGACACAGAATCCGAAGCAGGCTCCAGGCTCTGAGCTGTCATCACAGGGCCCGACGCAGGGCTCGAACCCACGGACCGCGAGATCATGACCTGAGCTGAAGTCAGACGCTCAACTGACTGAGCCACCCAGGCGCCCAGCTGTGTTTAATTTTCATTTATTAGCCAAAGAAGCGTCATTGCCATAGTATGTTATCATATGATCCATACAATATTGTAGAACTTCTGTCTCCTAAAATACCTTTAAAATACCTTTAAAAACTTTTTTAAGTGTAATATAACTTTCCATGGTTGTCTGTTGACTAATTTGAATTTAAGTTCAATAATAAATATTATTCACACATACTTTGCAATTGGGAAGATTATCAAGTTTATACTTTGTTCAAAAATACTCACTGAGCTAAGTAGAGTATTTCCATAGACTAATATATGCTTTGATTATGTAAGAACATTCTTTCACATGAAAACACCTAAAATATTTTAGAAGCAAAAGGGAAATGGAGGGAAAGGTATCCAAGAGAAGACAGGATTTTTAAATACTATTTTGGTACCATGTAATCCTGCCTGGAATTATGGAAAGAAGACATTTCTACATGACATAGTAAAATAACAAAATAAGTTACTAAAATTTTCAGGCCCTCGAAAACTGTGCTATTTGAGATACCAAAAACTCAGGGATACTTGAGCAACAGTCTTGTTACAGTCAAAGACAAGTTTGACCCTTTCAGAGGAAGGCAGACTCCCCAGGAGACAATAACAACTGAGAGATGTATTATATCCACAAAAGAAGAACCTGGAAATGAGTCAGGCATTCCTGAGGGTTTCTAAAACATGTCTTGTTCACAGAAGTTCAATAACAGAGGGCAGTTGAAAAAAAAATAGATATGACAATCTCTCACTTATTTCACAAAAACTATCTGGAACATAATGGCATAATACCACAAGCCAAAGATACTCTTCATCCTTACAAGACCTCCAAGCACCTTCCTGTGTGGAACAACAAGAGAACAATGGCCCTTCCTTAGAATTGTGGAGAGCCACAGAACATAATTGCCTTCAAGAAGCGTATCCTAAAACATTGCCCACCTCCAGTCTTAGAAGACCTTTGTTCCACTACTACAGTTACTAAAAGGTTGCCATTAGTGCTTAAAACCTGAACCCTAGTTCTTTACTATGTTACACAATATATAATAGGCTTCTGGGTTTTTTCCTGCCAATGGTGGTCACCAAACCCGTATTTTCAGTGACCTCTTGCAAACAACACAGAAATCTGTGTCTCTATTCATGAATACACTCCGTTGATTTGCAGGATTGGAAACCACTTCTATCTTAGGCATAGCTCCATGGGATGCCTCAGAAACTTCAGATACAACCCAAGCCATTACCTTCCAAGTGCCTTTCTCTCATTATTTCCTATATCTCTAAATGGCAGAGACAATGAATAATTTATATTCCAGGCTCAGGGGTCGGCTGGCTTCATCTGGCCATTCAAGCAGGAAACTCTCATCCTAAAAACCATTCTCACCATTCCCAACACTGATTATTACATCTTTTGACCTTTTTCCTACTTATCCCTTGAATCTGTGGCCTTGTCTTCAGATCCTTTGTTACTGAATTAATTCAATAATAGTCTCTCATCACCAAGGTTACATTCATAGCTTTTAAATGGTCTCTCTGCTTCCTCTGTACCCAATATTACCTCCACATTGCCTGCAGGTTGAACAATGTATACTGCAAATTAGATCCTGTCCAACCCTTGTCTTGTGAGTTATCATTCTTTAAGACTCAGATCAAACATCGTTTGCAGTTTTCTGGGTCCCTCTCACCAGCACGGCTACCCTCTGCATTCTCCTCCCACAACACAGCATGCCAGCTCCTGAAAGGTGTGAAAACCGTGAACATAGTTGGTTACTACCCCAAATCAATCCTTCCTTTCTGAGAGAACCCCATTCAATCAGAATTTCCACCCACCATAAGACAAAAGGTAAATCCTCATTGTAAGCCAGCAGCCCTCAGGCCTGAATGAAAAGGTGCATCAAAGTGACTGTCAAGACCCCAGCATCCAAGATTCTGATTTAATGGATCCAGCATGGTGTCTGGGCATCCATGTTGTTTGTTTGATTGTTTTCTTTAACAGGAGCTGATTCAAATATTCTCAAACCTGCAGTCCTGGGTGGCTCAGTCTGTTAAGTGTCTGACTCTTTTTTTTTTTTTAATTTTTTTTAACATGTATTCATTTTTTGAGAGACAGAGAGAGACAGAACGTGAGGGGGAGGAGGGGCAGAGAGAGGGAGACCTAGAATCTGATGCAGGCTCCAGGCTCTGGACTGACAGCACAGAGCCCGACGTGGGGTTCGAACTCATGGACCAGACCGTGAGATCATGACCTGAGCTGAAGTCTGACACTTAACTGAGCCACCCAGGCGCCCTGTGTCTGACTCTTGATTTTGGCTCAGGTCACGATCCCAGGGTTGCGGGATAGAGCCCTGCCTTTGGCTCTGCACTGAATACGGAGCCTGTTTAAGATTCTCTCCCTCTGCCCCTCTCCCCGGCTTGTGCTCTCTAAAAAAATAAACATTAAAAAAAAAAAAAAAAAAAAAATATATATATATATATATATATATATATATATATATATATATATCTCCTCAACTTTTCCTGGGAAATGTTTGTTTTAAGTGAACATCAAGACTAGACTTAGCATTCATTGCTGTGAAATTTCTCTTTTGTTTCTTTTCCCCCTTTGGCTTATTATTCCAGCATCTCAAGAATTTTGGATCCTAATTTTTTTCTTTTTACCTTTTGACCCCTTTCACCATTTTTCCCACCTCTCATCCACCTCTGACAACCATCAATCTGTTCTCTGTATCTATGAGCTTCTTTTCATTGTTGTTGTTTTGGTAGGTTTTGTTGTTGTTGTTGTCATTTTGGTTTTTTGTCTGTTTTGGGTTTTTTTGTTTTGTTTTGTTTTGTTTTTTTAGATTCCTCATGTAAGAGATCATACAGTATTTGTTTTTCTCTGCCTGACTTATTTCACTTTGAATAATGCCCTTCAGGTCCACCCATGTTGTCACAAATGGCAAGATTCCACTTTTTTTTTTTTTATGGCTGAATAATAACCTACTGAGTGTGTATGCATGTGCAAATCACAATTTCTTCATCCATCCACCAATCCATCAATGGACAGCTTAGGGAGTTTCCATATCTTGACTATTGTAAGTAATGCTGCAGTGGTTCATGTATCTTTTCAAGTTAGTGTTTTCAGTTTCTTTGGATAAACACCAGGAGACGGAATTGCTGGATCATATGGGAGTCTTATTTAGAATGTTTTGAAAACCTCCATATCGTGTTTCACCAATTTACATTCTCACCAACAGTGCACAAGTTTTCCTTTTCTCCACATCCTCACCAATGCTTGTTATTTCCTGTATTCTTGGTTAATAGCCATTCTAACTGGAGAGAGGTTATAGTTCATTGTGGTTTTGATTCAAGTCCCTAGTGATTAATGTTGAGCATCTTTTTATGTACTTGTTGGCCATCTGTTAGTATTCT